>NC_142248.1:29746083-30380891 GCF_052056855.1 Sturnus vulgaris
GGCCATGAGAAGGTACTCTCTGTCCTGTTAAATGCCATTAGGGCAGTTACAATGATCTAAGACTAGGCTGGGAAAAAAAATAGAAGTAAATAACCGATTAATCCGTTTCCCATCTTCTTTTCTGCATGCATATTGTTTTAGAATAAGTAGCTCTCCAAAAGCTGATTGCAAATCATTCCATAAATGCTTTTTTTTTCAAAAATGACATTCAAAGAAGTCTATAAATGCATATATATGTCACAAAACATGTTTATGCAATTTGTTAGCATAGGCTGTAAATGAATATTTAAAATTAATTTTCCATAAATATTGTAATCCATAATACTTTAAATTTACTGCTTCTGTATGTATATGTATTTTCTTATAGTTTTATTTTATCTTTGGAGCTGCATTCCTAGTCCATCTGTCTTTTTAAGATTTGATTAAAATTTGATGTCCAGTTTGAGATACTAAAGGAGGAAGATTTGTGGCTTATACATATCAATCTTATGAAAATTTCTGTTCACTTGCCATCATTAATAGATTATAAATATCAGAACAAGACGAGTGTTACAAAGTCTCAATTTAAAAACTGACTACTATTTATAATTAACTGGTTTTCTTTCACTTACCCTGTATGCCTACAGAAAGTTCTGAGTGTGTGCTCTTGAACTTTGGAGTCCTTCCTACTGAGTCCTGGTACTCAGTAGAAAGCCACTACAACTGTTTATGCATACGTAGAAATTTTTAACTCGAGGGATGTAAATGCTTTGCACATGTCTTGTCCCAATATCAGAGATAATAAATAATGCTACTTTTCACTTATGTGGCAAATTTGCACCCATTAGATAAGCAAATTAAGGTAAAGAAAACAAATGGCAAAGCCACACAAGTTCTGCTGAGGCAGCAGAGCCATTTTTGAACTCCAGTCTGCTGACAAACAATCTGCACCAGCTTTGTCCCCATGCACAACATTACATTAAGAGTAAGACTGAGTGAATACAGTTACTAAATATCAGCGAAATAAAATATTAGTAGTGTGTAGCTGGCTTAAAACTGTACTCATGTGGGGGGAGGGGGTGAAAGGCATCATTTCTTGTTTGATAAGCAAATGACAAGGATGCACTGCAGTGACAGATAAGGAAGGCATCACTGTCTTATTATGATCTTTTTACTGAAGCTGATTTTATTTTGTTTTTCTGTGACTCTGTTCAGTTGTCCATATTTGCTGTCTCTTTATTTTCCAGAAATGATAAGGAGGATTAATTGTGTTGTTTAGTGCAGTTATGATCGATCTAAAACACAAAACCTAAACCGTCAAGATACAAGAATTATCAGGTACAAGGATGAAAAAAGGAAATAACCAGGAAAGAGGAAGAAGTGTTTATAAAGCAACATATATAATAAAATCTTTGCAATAAACTGGGTTGTAAGGAATTTTATTCTTTAGTATTTAGCATATAATTTTTCTCCATTTTTCTAACAGTGTAAAGAAAGGATGGTTCTGTAGGTAGATAAACTAAGTTGTAGGAAACTGTTGTAGGAAATCCAAGTCCATTTATAATTAATGAAAATGTATCTTTTAGGTCAAGAGAATTTGGGAATGACTGCTACTATTTTAGATATTTATATGTACAAAATAAGGCATCCTACAGTTGTGTCATAAAAGGCAGTTTATGCTGGGAGACTTAGGAATGTGAATTTCCTGGCTATGAGAATAATTAACAAATATAGGAAAAATAATGTCCTCGACTGCTAGAGAAACACTCTAGGAAAAGGCACTTCTGCTGTTTCTTCTGTCTCAGTGTTCCAAGATATACTTGAACTGTCTTCAAAGTAAAGGATTTAGGGCAAACAGGAATGGAAGACATATTTATCCCAAGCCTTCTCCCATATTTCCTATTTACTAGTTTTAATTTGTTGGCTTTTAGCACCCAGACTTCTTAATTTTCCAACATTTTGCTGTCTGTTCAATGTACAGCCCAGCCAGTGGATTATATTCACAGACATCTATAAAAGAGACTGTACACTGATACATCACATAAAGTACCTAAATCCTTTGTAGTCCATACACATCCTGCCCCTTTGCCTCCTGCTTTTAAAATGTGTACAATGGCATTTTCTTACCTAGTTAGAACAATGGAAAAAAAGAAAACATCAAGTACAAGGGATACAGCTAAATCATTGTAAAAAACTGTTCTCAAGTATCTAACTCAGACATAGTAAACACTACACCAGACTTCAGGCTGCCAAAGACCATCTTTTTCACTGATCCTCCATAATTTTAATGTTTTGCCAAAGAAAAATTACGATACAAAATGAAGGCACACTTTGGTTCTTTAATATCACTAGCATAAATATAGAATTTCCTCTGTGTGTTTCATCTCTCTTTTCCTGCCAGATGTCAATATCAGTGTTGCAGAGTGTTGGTGAAAAAATTGGAATGCTAGAATAGTGAAAGAGATGTTTTGGAAAAGACTCAGATATTTCCTTGTAAACAAAGATGTAATGTTCAAAGAAAATGTCCAAAATTATGATGTTACATGGTCAAACTCTCATTTAGATGGTAACATTAAATATCTTAGACAGGTTCAGCATTTCAAATTGGAGACAGAATTTCAGAACTCCTATGCAAGTTATTGTAAAATACTTTGGTTCATAGAATGATAAAGAAATATTAAAACTGATAAGCAGTAGTATTAAATAAGTATTGCAATTGACATGGTAGCACGGCAGTAATACCAAAGAAGGTAAAACAAATCACCCAAAAAATAAAAAATAGCTACATAACTCTGTATGAAAATGTGTGTGAAGCTGGCATAAAGAATCCAGACCTTTTGAACTGGCATATCCTGTCCAAATATACATTAATTATCTTCACTGCTCTGCTGTGTGTTTTACATGCTGAACAATGATTCAGTCTCTAAGGTTCTCCTATAAGATTATCCTTTCGAAGTGAGAGAAGAGCAAAGCAGAGGGAAGAGAGAGGCCTATATGGAATTTTGTCATAAACTCAGAAATATTGACATTGCTTGTTAAAATCACTACCAGCACATAAACACTCAAAATCTTATTTTTGTATTGCAAACTACTGCCTAAAAAGTCACTAACCACCACCACTCCCAGGAAAAAAAAAATATAAAAAGACCCCAAAAAAAAATAAATTAAATAAATTAAAAAAAAATCACCTCATCACCACCCTCCCACCCCCCCCCCCCCCCCCCCCCGCAATTCTCCTAGGATGTATTTTTCTGGTTTAGAGTATTTAAGAATATAATGAGCAGGTATAGATTGGAGACTATTTCAGATACAAATACTGAATGACTTTGGATCAAAAGAAACAGCTGGATCTGAAAGAAATTACAGTAATATAACTTGGAAACTAATGGGAACACAGTAAAATGATTGTGTGTCAGGTACTCTGTAGAAAAGAGCAGGATAAAAGAAATTACATGAAGGATGTACCCAAAGATGATTTTCTTCCTACTCTATGCAGTGAAAGAATCTGACCCAAAGTATTTCTCTGACAATGAAAGGGTTACACACACACACATATATCTGTGTGTGCTTGCACTTTTAAATTCATTTTAAAAAATAAACAGATCAATTTTTTTTCCCATGTACAGTCTCTGTACTATAATCCCATTAGATTCCAAACTATGATGCTGGGATTTCTTTTCTTTTCATGTTAGTCATCACAGTTTGATTGCCACCTTTACTCTCAGTTATCCTTCTTATTTCTCTCTTTCACTAAATGCAACATCTGTCTGCATAGGTCGATTTCAAGAGGTACTATGTCTATTCTCAATCTTCTCAGGAGTGCACTTTCAAAGCAAATCTCACAGTTCTCTTCATATGTCTCTTTGGTTCACACAGTGGAATGGTCCAGACCCAAAAAACTGCATTCTATGTGACCTAGGAGTGCATGCATTTTATTCCTACTACAAATGGGCACTAAGATTTTGGTTACAAACAAGAAAAAATGAGAAGGAGTCTAAATTATAGATATTCTTTTGCTATTGCAGTTATTAATTCTTTCAAATATATGACCTCTTGAGCCTTCACATTCTTCAAGGAACAGCATGAAGAATAAAAATTCCTAAGAAACCTGTTTCACTTCTGCTCATAGGATGTGCACATTTTTTAAGTGTATGGCAAAGATTTCTTGAAATAAGATACTTTAGCAATGAAAGTTTCTGCTTTTCTTCTGTCCATAGATTATAAATCTGTGAACACCAAGAAGTCTTAGCTGCAGCACAGTTCATAGACAATTTTGAGAAGCCCAGTTTTGCTAATCATCATTATTCCATAAAAATGTCAACGTCTCTTCCAAATCCAATCCCATATGCTCTTGATCACAATCTTCTGCCTTTCATCAGCTGTGGCCCTAAATGACCTCTGTTCAGTCCTTTCACCCCAGAGCAGTTCATCCAAGTTCAGTGATAAACTGTAAAAGACAAAAGAAGGAAATCTGCACTGGATCTGTATCTTTCCTTAACTTAAAAATCCTTCCGGCCTAATGAATTAAAAGTTCTTCAAAAATTTATAATCTCTTTATGTTAGACACTCAAAAGAAATACGAGCCCTTGATGTTGTGCTTAAGTTTCCTTCTAACTATTCACTTTCAAGAAAAGAACAGTTTCATTTTCATTTTACTCTGATTTTTTTTTTTCAATTATTATTTTTAGAATGGTACTAGGGAAATCTAAATTTGATGGAATCAAAACATCAGAGATCTGGTTACTGAGTTATTAAAAGCAGCTTAGATCTGGTGTGGGCAAGAAACTAAATTAAATATGATTAGTGAGAAGAGGAATTATATTTGTAAAACTACATCTATTCTGAAACTACATCTAAGAAACTCAGGTATGGGTCTTACCATCTTTCATGTTCTCAACCTATAGAATCATAGAGTTTGTTTTGAAAGGAACCTTTTAAAGATCCTCCAGCTCAACCCTGCTGTTGCTTCATTAGATCAGGTAATGTCAATGACTACACGACTTGAGACCATGTGCTCTTATCTCTACCTCCTTAAAAATCTTTCTTACCTCACCAGTTTTACTTGTTTACAGCTCTCATTACCTATGGCATGCTGTATTCAAGTTTTATAAAATTCTAAACAAGAAAGTGAATTTTTGAGTTGATATTTTGGTGTTCCTTAGGAAACCTAAAAGTGATATTGGTCCATCTCCTCTGACAGCATAAATCATCACAGCAACACTAAAATATACCAGCTGAGACTATCTCACAGTAATTCCATTCCATCTCTGTTATATGCTGTCTGTATGTCTTCTGCACTGCTGAGTTAGTTTAGCCAACATCTATGGGGACTTTCCATTTTTTCAATTAAGAGAGAGGTCATTAGGGGTAGAGTTTTGAGAAAATACAGAAAGCAGTGTAGGAAAAGGTCTTAAGCTCATAAATGTTCTTAATTATATGTTGTGTCCTTAGTGTAAAGAATTACCTTCAGGTCATTCTGTCTCTTTTATCAGAATAAATCACCATCTTCATCTATTAGCTAGTGCATTCAATTCATGACATAATAGTGTCAGAGGTGGCACAGAATATACACATATATACTCAAATTCCAACACAGTGACCCAAATTGTGTCTACAGCTGCCAAGCAGAGTGCCATAGACATTTAACAGAGAGGGCTTGTTTTAAAGGAATATTTTTTTCCTACGAAGGGAGGTAAATGGAACAACATCTTAGTGAAGCAGCCCTAGAAACTAGATTCAAAACACATTTATCTCTTACTGAAAGTGTTTGAATACCTCATGTTAATGTTCATATTAGAAAAATACCAGAGTATATGTCCTAAATGGCAATTTTTTCGACAAATAGAAGGGACACTGGAAAAGAATAGTGAAATAAATTTTAGGACTGAAGTCCTTTAACAGTGTTTCATCAGTACAAACCATGGCAGAAAACAAGTACACAAGTTAAAAGGTTAAGTTTACCCTGTATTTTAGCAAGTTGGAAGAAAAAAATTATTCTCCATACGGAAACATTTAATCTTAAATTTTAAGTGTACACACACCATTCCTCAGGAAACTCATATTCTTGGCAGTCCAAGGATTACAGACAGTAGAAATAGTCAAAACTTTTAAGCTCAATGACTATTTTCTCAAGAATTTTCTGAAGAATTCCTATGTAACAACATATCTGTGTCATATTTACAAAACAGGAGAATTCTACATTTGCACAGTGCAACTTTACAAGCCTACTGAGGACTGCTACGACTTGGGCAGAACAGCTCTGGTATATCTGATTTCACAGTGCATGTAGCATAAAGTCACTCTACAAGAGCAGAATAACTTTCAGGTGTTGGAGTTGCTGTGTACCTGCAGATCAGCTGCATAATATATGTACATCCAGCACACTTATGCTGTGATCCTGAGCTCATCAGTCACTGCCAGACACAACCCGAAAAACATGCAGTGTTCTTGAGAAAATTTATTTCCTACCTTATGGATGACAATCTCACATTGACCTTTGACCTCCACATTATGGGTATGTAATGATACACCACCTCCAGTCAAAGAACTTAGGAAACATAGATGATGAAACATACCCATAAAAAAAAACCCTTCAGCAAAAGGTCTTAATACAGCAAGTATTTTTACTCCAACAATACGTTTTTAAAAAAATCGAATTATTTAAATATTTTTCCAAGTTGATTTTTGTTTTTAACAATGACTGCTTGGTAATAGAAACACAAATAATTTTATAGTGTTTTAGCTCTTTTTTAATATTCTACTGTTTGTTTTGCAAGACCTGTTCTTTGATAAATCAGTCTTGGGCACTAGAGAAAAGAAAGCTTCTTTTATTATATGTTATATATAGAGAAAGCACAGCATCAGGAGATATTATCCCTTGCCTCGCAAAGCATCTTACTTACTTACACTGCATGTTGCACATGCAGAAGATTACGATGGTTATGTACTTTGAATTCCCAAAGTAGTAACATACCATGGATTGGTATAATTTTGCTAATACAGCTGAATCTGGATCGAAACCACCCTTCACAACCTACCTTAATCACAACCTTTGTTTGTGTCAGTAGTAGGGCTTTCCATGATGCACTTTTCTAAAATCAGGACACGACCCTGCAATGCCTCTGTTCCCTAAATATTGACAACATTCCTGTGCTTAGAAAACTGTCATAAGACCCGTGCATGCCAGATATTATCTGTAACTTGACATGAAACATGCTGAAATTGTCTCTGAGTGAATATAATAATCGTTCTCCTAAAAAAAAGATATCACTTGATCTGAGCTGGGGAAAATATGTTAATTACTGTAAAATATTCTTTGTGAAAAGAAGAAAAATCACATATAGACTGTTAACCACGCTGCCAACTTACAATCTAACAAGATTCAAAGTAACAAGGACATAAACTGAGGTCCCATCAAATGATATTTTTAATGGCCAGGAATGTGAGTAGGGTAAAACTATGTAGGATGGATTAATCATAAAGCAAAGGTATTTAAATACTTTGGTACTTCTAGGAAAGCTACAACTATGTAACTCCTAGAAACGCTATCTGATATTATTTTCATTTTTGACAGTGGTCTCTAGAGTTAGTACATCAGAAAGCAACAGATAAAAATGTTATTACAGAGGTTTGATATGCTGTGGAAAGTGTATGTTGTCCTAGAGTTCTTGTGAGTGACGTCATGTATCAGTTTTGTATTAATGTCAAATATTGAGTGGACTCAACAACTCACCTCAAGAGGTCTGATTGACAAGCAGAAAAAGGAACCAAACTTCATCTCTGAGGTTTTCTGATTCAGGTACTCTGTAGTAAACTCACTGATTCAAGTACAGTGTTAAAAAGTTGTTCAGACTTTTCAGAGTCTAATCCATTGCAATAGCCAAGCCTTTTTCCACTAATCACACCAGCCATACACTGAGAATCCCTGCAGGGATGCAAGAGATTCCCAACTGTGCAACAAGACTCTAAATCAAAACAAAGCATCTATCAATCTTTTTCTGAAGGAGAGTAAACTACAAGACTACGTTTAGCAGTTAAGGGACAATTAAGTAAATGGAAATCATAACCCAGTACTGATCTTACCTTGTCCGTCTTTGTTGCCAGCATGCAGGGAGGAAGAATCCTTTTGTTTCTCTTTTACCCAAGAATATTCTATTACCCCATTCCCTTCACTAGGAATAATTCTTATGATCATCTCTCTGACCCTTCTAATGAAGTTGTACCCATCAGTCACAGAGAGAGACAGGAGACTTATCTTTAGGTAAAAAAGCAGAAATTCAGGCCACATTGCTGTCCATCCAAGTAACCCCAGTGGAAGTTGTTGGTGTTCACTCATAGTGCAGTGTGTCAAGAGCATGTAAGTGCAACTGACTACAAACAGCAAGACACCTTTGATCTCTGAGGAGGCTTTCGGAGTTACATAATATTCCATTATTTTCCGGAGACACTGAATAGGAACCTTCTTTTACTCTAGAGGTTTGCTTAATTTTCGAAAAGACAGCTACTTTGTGGGTCTGTAGTACTTAGATATCCCACCATGTCATGACTAGTACATTTAGCTGACAGTTTGAAAGAGAAGGGAACAAGTAAGTCCTAAATTCTGAAGTGAAATCCTAATCCCTTTAATATGAAGAAGATTTTTCTTTGTTTTTTTTTTTTTTTTTTTCAATAATGACAATGGAACAAAGAATGTATCCTTGACCATGCTACTGATGGACTGTGAGGACTTGGGTGAGTAACAGAAACTTGGTTGTAGTGCTGTTTGTTCATTAACAAAATAATTTGTCCATTATCAAGTAAAATAATAAAATGGAGACCCTTTTCTTGGCTTAACAAATCTAGTGATGTTAATGTTCTGTCAGATTTCTGGAGAAAATATTTTTGTAGTTATTTGTTTGCTATTATATCACTCTATCACCTTATGTGTGCTCCATTCAGTAGTTAAAATTATGTAATCTATATTTTTCAAACAATACATATGTAACATAATGACAGACACTGCCAGAGAAATCTTAGGTAGATAGACAGACACATGATATAGTTTAAAAAGCAGTGTCACAGCAGTGCAGTATGATGCTATTGCTGAGAATTGTTCCAAATCTGAGCATTACAACATAAAGAAGAGTAGGGGTGGAGAGAGGATTTAAAAGTGTCATATTGATTCACATCACCTTTGGTATTACATTTTTAAATACTGAAAAGTTTCTAAAACAAAGACAACTTTACATTAAAGCAGATAGTGACATAATTTGTCTTCATGTTACAAATCATAATCAGTCCTAGTATAAAAACTACTTTCTTCCACAACGTTTTTACCAGATGTGAGATTGTTCGTGGATGTTCAAAGCCATGGCAATACAAGATGAAAAAGTCTTTCTAAGAGATAACAATTTTATTTGCATGCAGAAGGATGGGTAACAGACATCTGGACTAGCAGAGTGAGCAACAGCAGTGGCAGCATGAGCAGCAAATTTTGTTATTATTAGCAATTCAAATGCAGGTATCAGATTGGTTTTGTGTTTGAATCATTCATCAGGGTTTGCTCCAAGGCTGAAACTTGCTATCTGGAATTTCCATAAAATTTCTTTCAAAACACTTATTTTCTCCATAGAATGAAATAAAGGAAAAAGAACAGAGAAGAACATATCAAAAGAGGTATTCCAAGAGTATTCAGATTTTTTGATTTTTGGAACATAATTGAAGAATTATTTTCAATCTAAAAATTCAGTGCAGACCCAATTCTATAGAAAAATCTGGAATTAGTTTCTCTTGGACAGTTCTCTGACTTCTATACATATGAGAAACTTTCAGTGATTTGCATGCTTGAAAGAATCACCAGCTCTTCATCTTTGTTATTAACACTCCAGCAACTGTCTTGTTAAAAACCCTTATTCTGTTATTACAATGTGTAGACTTCCTGAAAATGGCTCTTTCTGCTTATGTAATCATCTTTCAATACTGCTTCCTACTAAGACAGTCAATTACTAGCCATTCTGCCCTGTCAGAGCAATGAAGCATTTATGTACTTGAGATATTCATGTCTGGAGCTTTAGTTTTAAATCTAAGAGCTCCCATCACCTTCTGAAATTCTTTGCTTTATCAAGTGATTTTGTTATATAAAGCCATTACTGAAGGAAAGACTGTTTCATTATTCATCACTTGCTATCACCAGAAGTCTTGAAAGTATAATAGAAAACAGTCTCTGTTTCAGCATTCATCAAGGTAGATAAACCATTATCTCACTACATTAGGAGAGACACAGACAGAGTACATCGCATTTTTAGCATCCCTGAATGCTTGAAGTGTCATGAAGATCTAAGGCCAGATACGGAGAGGTAACCAGATACATTTTATTTCTGAAGATGTGGTATGGTGGGGAGTCAAAATAACTAGGGACATGGAAAATTTTGGATCCACACTTCCAAAGCATCAGTCGCTTAAACTTAGACAGCACAAAAAAATAGTCATTTGACAGTCTGAATCAGTTTGGAGACTTGACCTGGCTGGTTACAGACCAAAACTGCTCCACCACTCCACCACTCAGCTGGAAGGGCAGAGAAAATTTTATAAAAGTCTCTTGGGTTGAGATAGCAACAGGGAAAGAGCATTCAACATCAGGGGCAAAACACACTTGGCTTGGGGAAATTAATTTAATTTAGTACCAATCATATCAGTGTAAGGTAGTCAGAAATAAAACTACATCTTGATACACCTTCTGTCCATTCCTTCTTCCCAGGCTCAGTTTCATACCAGATTTTCTCTGCCTTCTCTCCCCAGTTAGTGCAGGGGAACGGAGAATGGAGGTTGAAGTCAGTTCAGCACACGTTGTCTCTGCCTTTATTTCCCCCTCAAGCAGCAGTGTGACATCTCTGGGGAACCAGAGTTTATTACCAGAAATTGAATAAAAATGAAAGAAAAAAAAAACCCTATTGGTCCTTATTTTAAGATTTTGAACTCTTTTGACTTTTTTAAATGTTAAAAATAAATGTCATTATGTTATTAGAGGTCTAAATAATCAGTTTATATTTGATTCACATTCATGGTTTTAAGATTGTCACTGTAGTGACGAATGAAGAATTGAATGTGCAGAATGAAAAAGGAAGAAGAAAGACTCTCATCCTGGGGAGAAAAGGAAACACAAAAAGTTGAAATTTTAAAATAATCTGTGGGTTTTTTTTAATTTTCAGACAATTTTAAGCATCTTTTGTGTAGGCTTTGATCTTAACACAGAAGTCAAAGAGTATCTGACTTATTTACATATTGACAGTTATATCTCTTCCCCATGTAAGCAAAAATATACTTGAATTAATTCAGCTTCCTTCCTCTCAGATAGTTTTGCTTTTTACTCCACCTCCAGATACCAGTACTTATTACAAGGCTTTCCACAAGTCAACTCCTTCATGCATAACATCGCATTACAACAAACAACAAATATTTGCCTTCTAGTCACTGTATATTTACTGTGTGTGGGCTTTGCAATACACTTGCACTGTGACATACTTTACCAAATTGCTGAATCTCATTCGCCTTCAGAAAAAGCTTGAATAACTCACACAGTGTGATCCTCTTGCTGCTGTAATGGATTAATACATGATATCCTTGGGAAAATATCCAGGCATATTTTACACAGCTGTGTTTTGGTGGAGATTTCAAAATTAAAAAAAAAAAAAACAAACACGTTTCAAGGAATTATTTATTGCAATTTTGTCTTTGGAATTATATTTTTGGTCAAGAAAAACATTAATATGGGTCTAGTATCTCAACAACACTTTGCCTACCTCTAGTCTACCTCAAGTAATAACTGCATAAATGTGAATAAAAGTGTCTGCCCCAAAGAGAGCAGGAAAACTGAAATAATATTGGGTATTTCAGCTCAGGAATGAGGTACATTGGCAGCTAATAAATAGATTTGTATTGCTATATAGCTTGGCATATAGTAAAAAAATGAATATGGTCACTTTTTTCTGTAGTGAATCATGTAGTGCAATAAATTGAAGATGAAGATAAGCAGAAAATCTACCAGGTATTTGTAGCTCTTCACTTGCTTATTCAGCATATCAACTGCTATTGCCATTTGTTTCTTGATTTTAATTTTTATTTTATTTTTAAATAGAAGAAATCAAAGTGTTCTTTTGATTTATCTTCCTTCCAACAGCAACTTTAGCTTCATTTCTAAGCTTCTGACACTCATTTTTCTTAAGCTGCAGTTTTCTATTTGTACTCTATATGCTGTGTACAATAAATACCTGTATGGAATGGGCTCTGGGAATTTTGCCATAACCGAGTAAGTGAGGACAGAACTGCTATCTCATCCTTCCAGTCACCATACTCAATTTCTTCTTTGAAATGTGTTACAAATACCTCATACTGCATTAAAAAAAAATCAATTCTAGTGAGTGGAGTAGCTTGATTTAAACTGTCCAAACAGAAAAGTTAAAAATAAGGGAATAAAACCACTGTATTTTCTCCAAGCATGAGCTTCCAAATAGCCTCTTTTATGGTATTCCACAATATTACTGCTGGGCATTTACTAATTAGATTAATCACCATGTCATTTTCCCATCTCCTGTCAGATGTCAGAAACTCACCTCCCAAACCAATTTTTTACAAAAACTTCAAGTTAAAAACAGAAGCATCAAACTTATTGATTAACTAAACCAGTGACTGTGGAATTCTCATCCTAGGATTCAGTATGATGGGGAAAGGATGATGACAATAAGGACTTTTAGCAAACAAAGAGATGTCAGTGTCACTACACTGCAATTAGAAAAACCACAAGTGTTAAAATGCCAAAATCCACACAGCTCTTGCGGCAGGAAGTTCAGTCCAGCCTGAAAATTTTGTATTTGTTAAACCCTTTTTTTCAACAAATTTCCACTCAGTGTTTAGTACCAGACAGAGTCAGGTGAAAGCTCACTCTGCTTCTCTGGCAGGGTTGCAGCTGTAACTTTGCAGTGTGCAGCTCCGGGATGCCCTGGGAGACACAAAATCACTCAGGAGACCTCCCTGTGGTACCTGTGCTGACATTACCGGTCCCATGCCAGAAAAAGGGAACACTAGCACAAATGTTTAGTCAGAATGGAATTATATTTGCCATGTGGCTTTTATTTCAGAGGGTGTCAATAAACAAGGGAATTTCAAATTCACTATGTACACACTTTGCCATAATGCATCCTATATTTAAAAAGAAATAAAAAGGTGAAATACCCTTACCAATTGTTCCCACAAGAATAGTACCAGTCTTTTTTTTTTTTGCAACAATAATGTTTTGCCACTGTTTCCAAAAAAAGCGCCCAAATATTTCTTTTGATAACTGTCAAAATATAAAATATTTTCAGAATAAAACTCATCTATTTTGAAAGTTGTCTTCTGAGTGTAGCTCTGAAATGTTACCCCTAGTTAGAACACAATTTTGACTGTACCATCTCTAAGTTATCAGCGATAGACAGGAAACACAAAATGAAAATTAATTTTTTCAACCCCTTTAAAATTCAGAAGCAGTAAAAACTACAAGCTTCTGCATTGCAAGAATTGTGTTTGTTTGCTAACTAGGAGCACAGCAATCATGGTTATAGTTAGAGACCTTTAATGAAGAAGTTCTGTATTGAAAAAATAGAGAGAGAAAAAAAAAAAAAAGATAAAAATATGACTCATTTGGAATCTGCTAAGATTTTAACAGTTGGGTGAATTCCCCACCCCATTCAATATCATCCATGGGATAGGAAAATTGCACATTTTCTGTGTCCTTCAGTCTGACAAGCACAAAAAGTGTTGCTTTTAAATGACTGCTTGGACAATTTGCATGATGGAGATTGTAACTGCCTCTCTGAAATACAGAGAAGTACTTAGAAAATTGCTTTAGGAGTAGGCACAAGAGAAAACAGAAGGTTAAAAAAAAGAGAGAGCATAATATGTTTCAAGCTCTTTTTACATTTTTTTCTATGCTCAAAAATTTGTTCTTTCTGTATCAAAGACAATATTCTGACTAAGAATATTGAACAAATATAGACAAACAAGTATTTTACACAGTCTTGCAAAAACTGCCTTCAACAAACAATAGTAATCTAAAGGGCAGGAGGAAATTTGTGACATTTTCCTAAGGTAAATACTACTTAATTGAAAACATTTTCACCTTAAAAACTATAAAGACTGTCACATCTCCTGCTATGCCTTTTTGATTATAGTAAGAAGAAGTTTAGGTCAGAATCAGCTAACACGAATTAATCAGATGGAATGAAACCAAATTTTACTAAACGACTAGGGAATAATAACTTTTGCGTGACATACTTTTTAGGCAGAAGAGACACAGCTACTATAGTGTTTACTGCTAGTAATTTCTGAACAATTTCAAAGTGATGCTGATGCTGGGATGCAACAGAGGTGTCAGAAATAGGAACAGCGCCAGTTTGAAATCTGGCTTGTGTGCTGTTAGACGCTAGGGATGTCCTTAGGCAAAGCAAGAAGTTTCCTGGGGCAACAGCATGATGAGATTTTGATGGCAAAATCTGCAGAAGTGGCAGAGCAGCTTCTGCAGACAGCAGCCTCCCAAGAATTGCAATGTTCTGCCTCAGCAGTCCTTGGCTACGGCCCCTGGTTTTGCACATCCAACCTTATCCTTTTATCACCCCTAAAGCACTCTCGCTGAGGAAAAAATCCATTTAAATATAAGTTTATCCCAGCAGAGGAATTACAGCATGGTCCTGTACTCCCCTATCTACCTCCCTAAAACCAGAGATGCTGTTATTTCTCAGCAAAGGACAAAATCTGGGGACATAGGAGGAGTTAATTGCAGGGGCTGTTGTGCTTTGTCTATCTCAGGACACTGATTTCTGGGGGCAAAAATTCTCCCTAAAGCACCTTTTGAGATTTGGAAAAGAAAACCAGTGAGAAATCGGTTGAGCTCAGGGTAAGAACCTTGATCTTGAGAAATTGGGACGATGAAAAAGTGACATAAGTCAGTAAAGACAATGTCCAGTGCTATTACTATGTCAGCAAATTATTACTGCAAGTCCCCTCACAGGCTAATAACCAGGCAAAACTTTTTTTTTCTGTATCTGTTATAAAAAGGGAAAATCTTCTCTATATTAAGGAAGAAGATATGTACAGATTCTGGATAATTTCTACCTAAATTGATCTGTTTCATTAATATGATGTATTTCTCAGTGTTTGATTCATTTTGAAACAGAGCATTAATACATTGTTTTAATTGACCAACCATTACTTATGGTGGTTATTTTCAAAGATGACATTTCTGCTTTAAAAAACATTTATATTGTATAAAGGGGTTATCTCTCAGAAAATCAGGCATAAAAATGAAAATGGAGTAACCAAAAGGCAATGATGGTGATAATTCAAAAAAAAAATTTAGCTGTTTATTTGCTGTGAATTTTTTATTATTTCCTGGTGAGAAGAATTAATAACCCTGGACTGGATGCTTATACCGTTGGAAACGTGAATCTAGGGAGCATCTTCAGAATGGTTTGTTAGAGGTGAAGACCTGTTATCAAGGAAGCACTTAGGCATGTGGAATTAGGTCCCTAATTCTTGAGTGTCCTGAGCTGAGTTATTTTGTCACCATACACTTTACAGGCATCAGCTTCTGCAGTTCTAACCTATGCTGGTGCTCAGTGCTGTTGTTACTGGCTTTGACATTGAGTACACTCTTGGTCAGAGCAGGTGCCCAGGGCAGGGAAGAGCCGTGCATCCATTGGGAGGCAAATCATCTTTACAGTAAGGCTGATTCTTGCAAAAATATAAAAGACTCTTGTAAATAAAGCTGCGAGCAAGGGATCTCATCTTGTAGCCGATTACCCAACAGTACTAGTCATGGTTTCTCTTGAGTTCCCCCATCTTGATTTATTGCCTTTCATCTTCAGTGAGGACAGTAGATGAGCACTCCCCTCTTGCTCTCAGAACAAATCATGTTGATTGGGAAAAAGAGTCTCCTGGGAGGACATCTGGGAGTGCAAGCACAGCCAAGCTAACCATGAGCTTCCCTCTTTCTGTATAAGTTATTTGGGCTGTCACATGAAAGTGACCTTATTCACACTAGTGACAGAGTTTGGACACTGGAGGGATGCCTTCAAGCTGTAGGTCCAGGTGCAGATAAAAGCTCTTCTCCTGTAACCCTAACCTGAATGCATCAGGTCCAGACAGATTTCAAATACAGCCCAGTGCTTGCCAAAACAGCTGGCTGTAAAATGTAAGCAGTTTCACGCTCAGAGGTGCCACTCTTTTGAGTTCTAGCCAGAAGTCATTCACTTCTGCCAATGTGCTCACAGCAGGTTACTCAAATATAGGGCTGGGCTGTGTTCAAAGAGATGGAAAGTTTGTGTTCCTGTAAAGAGCTTTTAGGTACCTGAGTCCTTAACTGGATAGAGCAAAAAGTACTATTTGGCATGGTTAAGGATTATTAGGACCAGGTTCTTTCTTAGTATCTTTTATTGAAAAAAGATAATATAATCTCAGTTTAGAAAAATAGACAAGAACACCTCCAAACATACCCAAATCTCCCACTGAAGATATTCTTCCACAATTGGTGTCTTGCAAGTGATTCCAGTAATATTCTATTTTCTTTTTATGTCTCTCTGCTGGTAGGTTGCCATCACTCAAGCACTGAATTATTTAATGCTATGGAAATGATAATGATTTGTAGTTCCAAGCTACTCCAAACAGATGGCAGTAGGAATTTGTGGATGCTCCATATTCAGGACCTAAACTTATCTATTTTTTTCATTAATTTTGATTTTTTTTTTTTGTCAGCATTTTTCTAATAGTTGTAAAAATATGTGCATTTCCAAGTAAACGAAAGACTAGTTAATTTTTTCTGATTTTAACAACAAAATGGGGATGAATAAAAATGCTACCAAAATTTTGAAGTTCTTTTAGGAAAGAATAATCAGTTTCTTGCCAGCAAAGAATGCAGAAGTATATCTGAGCTTCATCTGGTCTCACTTACATTTTAGACATTTTATTTCTTGAGCAAGTATCTGCAGAAGCTGTATAATGCACTGAGTTTTACACAGGCCAATATCAAAGAATATTATTTCCTAGTAACTACAGATCTAGAATATTAAAATTCATGTCTGCATTCAATTTTTCAATGGAAAAATGTATACAAGAGTGAATCTATATAAAATATATAAAGCTTTTTTGAAATTATTTTTTAAAAGTGTTTGTGAATCTAGGTGTCAGCCTTTAAAGAACGGAACCATTTCATGCCCAATGTTACTTAAATAGAATGAGTTGTGGGCCTCTATGTTGTCCAGATTTGGGTTTATGTGACAGTAATGCTGCTCTCCATTGTCTTTCTGTTTACAAAGGAACAAGCAATCTTTTCCCATGAGGGGGTGTGTTTCTGGTAACTAGAGGACACATTTGCCATCTAATTAGGTACAGATTTGTCTTTGTGTTCTCTCTTTTCACAACCGTGGTTATTTTGACTAATAATTATTGCTGTCTAAAGCGTCAGGATCTATAAAATCAGCACCTTGCAAGACCCTTGTGAATCTGTGAGTAATATTTCTATTAGACAATTACTATTTGCAGTAAATCTTAATATTTCCGGTGTAAAAAAAAGTTTTCACACAGTCTAAAACAATCTTTAAAATTAAATATTTTCCAAGGCTGATTTTAACATAGCATGAGAATCTGAAAAATAACTTGTGGATAGGTGTAATTTAAGTGAATTTAATAGCAGTTTTAATCTGCACATGTGTGCAGCAACTGGGGTCTTGGGTTAGCTCTTTGGAGTACAACAGGAAGTTTAGATGGAGCTACTTTCTAACATTAACAATGTAAAAAATTACCTTGTGTTCATAAATCTTTCATTTCAGTATTTGTTTGCTGCTAAGTTCCAGGAGTTTTCATTTCCATCAATACTTTTATGTGTGACAGCTGGTGTTTGAGTATACAATTAGGAAGTGCTGTGCTGGAAAGTTGGCAAATTGTGGACAAGTGGAGAGAAATGAAATTTTAAGATTTTGTTGCCAGGTTTTTAAACTGATTGCAGATTTTATGTATAGACTATGGAAGCAAACAATACAATCTAAGCCATTTAAAGATATTGAAAATTAAGCAACCTCAGCTTGAAGCATATTTTCCAGCATTTTTTGAGTTTGAAATTAACAAGCCCATTTCTGTTAAGATATAAGTACAAATTTAAGTTACTAATGGAACTCAGGGTGTAGTACTGTGAAATTCAGCTCTCTGGGTAATGACCAGTTTCTATAGCCAAACCAGAGAAGGTAACTCACTATTGTTCTATTAGGTGTGTTCTCCTGTGCCAGCATAAAGAACCTGAAATATTTCAATGTAAAAAATTTTATCAGAGTGATGTTTACATGCAATTTTTATTTTTGTTTGAGTAATCATAATGTGATTTTGTATTATTAGTGCCATTTTTAATCATAAATATTATAAAATCTTGAATTAGGCATTTGAAAATCAGATAATTTAAAGGTCATGACTTTTCTGTTATAATTTTTCCAGTTCTTCGCTTTCTGAAAAAAATGAAAGATAGGAAATTGTTTTATAATTAAGGTATATCCTATTGGATATAAATGTAACCACTTTGTAGTCATCAGAATCTACACTGATGATTCTCCAGGAGACAAATAGATCTCCTTGTCGGAATACAGCTTGTATTTTCTGTTTTCAATGAGATTAAGCAAGTACATTTTTTTTATTCTTATCATACAAAAGCAATTATTCCAGCATTTTCACAAATTTTAATCTTACTTGAGAGAGGGAAAGGAAACTTGTTCAACCACCTGCCTGCCACATTTACATTCATCTGGAAGACAAGAACTGCTTCAGGAAAACTCTGCTGTATTTTATTCTTTAGCCCCCATTATTTATTCCTCCTCAGTGCAATTCCTCCTCATGGAAAGGTGGGAGGACCTTGCAGCTTCACTCCCCAGGCATCAAAAAATGCTGAAGCATGCCAGAAGAAACAGAAGAACAGAATATAAAGGTAAAATTAAATGTGGAGGAGGACCTGCTTTGCCACTTTCATGTGAAAGTAGAGTTGGGACAGAACTGATGCACCATCTGACAGTTTATGATTTATTTGAAGTTTGGGTGGGTAGAAGTACTCTCTGAACAAGAAATGAGTATTTGCATGAGTAAGGCCTATAAAAGAGACAGATTATCTTAATTTAAAAATCTGGGGAAAACAGCAACATCAGTTTTCAGAGCAGTACATTGAGTATAACTCAGGCATATACAAAAACCCTTAAATAGAATCCCTGCAGGGGAAAAAATATCCAAACAAAAAATCCAGCAACCAAATGGGTTTTCATTTTTCAGGAGTCTTTACTTTTGGAGGCATAACAATAGAAAATTTATATGCATCTTCATTGACCCCAGCATTTCTGGAAACAGTTATTTTAATAAAGAAACGGGTTTATTCTACATATGAGAGCACTTTAACATGATAATCTGGCATGTAGTCCTAAAATCAGTGATTACATAATGAAGTCTATAAAACTTCTATAAAATACATCGTGGAAAAACTGGTTATTTACTTTTTCCATGCATAATTTTAGTTGTTGTGTTTGAAAATGTAAACTAAAATTTCAGGAAAGAGATTTAATTAATGTAAAGCTATAGTACCAACCTCTCTAATGCATTCAGCTGCCCGATTGGTTTTCTTACAAATTCTGTTTGCCCAGTGCATTGCTCCACATAAGTGATGGAGAGACTGATGACCTGTAAAGGATGCTGTCCATTTTATATAAAGAAGGTGATAACAAAAGGAAAGGGCAGTAACAAGAAAAAAGAAACAACAGTTTTTAAATCTTTAACAATCTAAAGTCTTTCAGCAGTCAGTAATTCCTCCAAAGAATTGTAAGAAAATTTTCTGATGTAGGAAAATCAGTATTATTTAGAACAAATCATTAATTTTAAAGTTCTAAATATGAAAATGTACACATATATATTTTTAATAACAAGAAAGATTCTTACAGATAATATAATTTCTGTCCTAAATAATCCAATCTATTTACCCAAGCAGATTTATAAGTTAGATCTCACACTGCCAGTAACTGATCATAAAAATAAAGAAATTATATTTTACCAGTCAGCAATGAAATGAAAAATGAATGATCCTATGCAATGTGTAAAGGATGAGTCACAGGATGAGTTGCACAGAGGAATTAAATCTATGGGGAGAATAACATATATATCCCAATATCATATTATCTCATTACCTTATATATTTACAATTGTGTCCATCTTGATTTTTCTATATACCCTCATGTATTTTTCCTAATTTATCATGCAAAAATAGGAGTAACGAAATCAACCATAAAAACATTAAAGCAAAGAGCTACTCTCATGCTGAATTCTGTTATTTATGTGTCTGTATCTTGAGCTTGTTGGTGATCTTACCAGAGGACAGCAATCTTCAATAACTTGCTGGCCTTCTCATGGTGCAGTCACTGAAAACCTTAAGCCTCTGTAGCATATGTCAGTGAATAAGACATGTTTATGCAACTAGAAGATAGATGATCCACTGATATCCTGTTTTCTATAGACTGATAAAGTACATGGGCCACCTGAAGGGTCAGGGAGGAATGGTTATATAATGTATGCTGTGAATGTGTCATTATCCACAAAAACATTAAAAGAGCATTACAGCTGTTTCAGGAAATTCACAGTTCAGGGTGAAATGTACCATATGTCCATCAATACCTAGGCACAACAGGGTGCATTAAGAAAACTATTTAGGTGGTTCCCCATTGTGCCAAGGCTTTTGAAGACATATGGTGCTTTTCACCCTTGACTAACGTTTCCTTTAATTCTTTGTTTTCTGTAGCCACCTTGAACATTCTTTGAGTGTCAGTTATATGTGTATGTATGAATGAACATGAGAAAGAGAGGGAGAGGCAGTTACTTAGAAGATTTCCTTAGAAGTCTTCCTTCTCTCTATTCTTAGAAATTGAAAGATCGTGTGCCAAATCTGGCAATTCTCATTGCTTCACAGACTGGGAACAAGTGAATTTCTGACACTGTACACAAGATGCATACAAAATGAAGTCTTAGCCTTAAACCAGGAAAAGAAGATAAAGAGAAGAGTGATAAAATCTGTGTTCATGACTGGAAGGAGAGATAATAGAAATTCCAATAATAGTAGCAGAAATAGTACCAATACCAGTACTAGTAGTAGCACTAGAACAGTGATAGGAGCATAAGAAGCAACACTAGCAATAAGAGTAACACCATTTAAGACATGAATATTTTTACTAATTGACTGTAACTAACTACCTAAATCCATTTATAGATAAACATATAATTCTCTCTTTAGAAAATACATGCCGGTTGAATTCTTTATCACCTTCTTTGAAGAATTGCTGATGTCTAGTGTTCCATGTTGGGAAACTCACCTCTCAATTTTGTGTTCCTTGTTAATTTTCTGAAAACTGATAAGCTGAATGTGCGCTAGATGCTTTTTCAGTGCATAAGCAAATAAGTTCCCTGTCCAAGGTTCCAAAGTTCTCTTCTATCTTAATGTTATCCTTCTAAGTAGATGTGATATAAGATATTTATATGCAATCTAGTAGGGTGGATGAAAATATCTTGCAGACATTTTTCCTGAAAAGTAGGGAACAACTAATTTGTCCAAATGAATTCACAGAGAATTTGAGAAGTATATTGTGAATAGTGTTTCAAGTCCTTATTGCAGCACCCAGTTTCTTAAATTCCTATCATGTGTGTTCTGTGTTCTTGACTGAGATGCTTCCTCCTTAGCTTCTTGTCTAGAATGAATTAATCATATAGGAGATGGGGACAGGAAAGCTAGTAAAATAACTCAGTAAGATTCCAATAAAAGTTAAAGGAGTAATGTCAGAAAAAGATGCATTAAGCTCAACTGCTTTGAAGACTGTGGTAGCTTGTTCATCACTATAAGAAAGTTCTTATTCTCCAAATGCAATGCAGAGACATCTGTCTGTTCACAGGGTAAGTGCCAAAGGCAATCAAAATGTGATGTCCAATATTTGTTATTTCATTTTTTGCTTGCCCCAAGGAGTGAAAATTCCTTTAATACAAGAAGATTTTACTTCATTTCCATGGGAAAATATTAAATATGATATAATTTCATAAAATAGGCAATTTTCATTTTCCCCTTATGTATTTTATTCTGTTTTCATGCAATTACCAAGTATTTAGGCTAAAGAGAAGAAAAGATTATGCATGAATTATTCATTAGGTGGACTCTTAGAACAGTTACTCAGAGGAAAGACTGAAGTTCAAACTCTTACTACCAGAACAATGCTAAAATAAAACACTTAAAGATTTAATGCCCGTCTGAGAGGTGATAGCAATGTAAACCTATTATTTGTGGAGATCTCTTCAATCTCGTTTCTGCTATCTGATTTCTGTCATGAATTCTTCCTCTTCTCAAACAACAGCACATTATGGCTAAGGAACTTATTAGAAAAAGTGGAAGAAAACATAACACTTATCACCCAGCCTATTTTACAAACTGAGTTGGCTTACTTTGGAGGATCAGAGATAGTAATTATAAAATCAGAACTGGAGACACTCATTATTTTGATTTGACAATATATAGGAACACCAATTAATTGTTTAAGAGGGAAAATGGTGACATAAATTTTAAAAAGACAGCCATAGAAATTATATAGTCCAGAACAAAATATAAATTATTTTGTAACTGGATCTGAAAACCATGCTGATATGAATAAGAAATGGCAATTTTTTTAATCTTCTACATAATAAAAATCCAATACACACCAAAAATAAATTATACAGAAAAATAATATTTATTGAGCATATTTTCAGAAGAACTGCACCAGCAAAATTTGCTGATCTACATCAGCTGCATGCACATACATCATGTTCTTAGTTGGGCTGCTACATATTTTAAAAAAATTTACTAGATACTACAATATTTTCTCCAAGCTGATTTAGCAAATTATAGCTAAAGCTAGAACAGAAGACAGCTGGGGCCAGTATTTTTATATCCTTTGCTCCTGACATAAGCTGCACAGTGACCAAAAGCACATTAGCAAGAATGCACTGTATCTAAACACTATTTTGATATACTAGGGATCATGTTGAAATCAAAATTGGCACACAATTTTAAGAAATGAGCCATTATTGAGCCATACCGGACATAGAGGAAAATAAATCTCTTTTACATATTAGTGATTAAATCACTTATCAAAAATAGTATTAAAGAGCTAGAAAAAACGTGACTCTGTCAAAGAAGCAAATATGGTGACATAGGGTAGCTCATGTAAAATTCATATCCCTCAAGGAAACTTTTCTCAGACTTTGAAAAGTCAAGCATCCTGGACAAAGAACTGAACATGCTCATAGTTGCTCTGTGTTCTCAAAGACCAACCTTTCCCAAGTGCACCCACTTTATCTCTCTGTACTAATCTGTTTGACAGATCCTGTACACCATGAAATTCAGTCTTAAAGGGGTTTGGAAGATATGAACTTCACAAAAACCCATTGGTAGTGCCATGAAAGGGATTTTATCTGAGGTGAGGGTAAGGGCAAACTACAGGAAAGATGTACAGAATATCTTACTATGCTGACAATGACATCCAAGCCTATAAGGAAATGTGAAGTGCTGAAGTCTATATTTCACTTCAAAACCAAAGTAGAAAGAGGCTATTTTGTTTATCCTTATTCTTTCTCACAATCGAAGTTTTTTTCCTCATGTTTGAAGGAGGAAGGAAGATATTATGATAATTTTTTTTTTTTGCCCTTTGTCCTCATATGCCTGTCCTCTCCTTCTGTCCCCACTAGGAGAAGAATAATTTTCATGGAGATCTTTTAAAATCCCTCTAATTCATCTGTCTTCAAATGATTGATGCTGCATATTGGTACCAAGTGTAATGTGCTTAAATGAATGTTCCTTTATTTAGAACTTTTTATTCTTGAGCTGTAATAAGCTTGGTAAAAATGAAAATAAAACCTTTGGTTCCTTTCAATTTACTTATTTGCTCTTCATTGTTTCCTTTCATCTTCTCTTTTCCTTTTCCCTTTCTACTTTTACTTTCCCTTTTCCTTTCCCTTTTCCTTCCCCCTTTTCCTTCCCCCTTTTCCTTCTCTTTTGCTTTCCCTTTTCCCTTTCCTTTTTGTTTCTCTTACCTTGGAAAATCTCAGTTCATTGTGGTGTAAAGAGTTTTTTGTCCATCCAGCAATTTCATCCAGGATTAAATTTTCCAACACTTAAATCATTGGGCAGGATGTAATTTTTCCAAGATTTAATTCACTGGAACAGATAGAGAAACTTCGTTTGTCTAAGATTCTCCATCATGAAATTATATCCATCTTCAAACTCCTGATTTTTTAGGGAAATGAGAAACTGAGATCTATGTTTGAACCACCTGATTGTTCCAACTGTCTTAATATGTGAAGATTGTCAAAAGGTCCTGAGGCTGTTGACACAAAATTATGTTAAAGTCATTGAAGTATTTTTAGGCTTCTTGAAAAGCCCCTAAATTTTCACATTACTATCAAGCTACAAGGTGAATTAAAGAAACTTGCATTTCAGTGCCTAGACCTTGTGTTTGAACAGAATGCCGCCTCTTTCCTTTGAGTGAAAATTCCCAGTAGAAATTCTTTATTGTAGTAAAAAGAATGTCTCCCTTTCATTGTAATGATGATTGAAACAGAGCCATATAAATTACCGGAACCTGCAGGAAAAAAAGCCCAAACATCTCTTGTGATCCCATGTTTTACCTTGGCTTGCAAGAGTGATTCCTGTAGTGGCCATGTTTCTCGCTCTTTATTATGTATATATATTTTTTAATACTTGTCCCAATAAACCTCTGTTTTTCCATCTCTGATTTTTATTAATCCCTTCATTTTCTAGTTTCCTTTTCCTTTTGTCTTTGTGGTTAGCTCTTTGGAGCCATTACTCAGAGCAATATCATGTAACATCAATTTCATCAGCATCAATGAGAGAGCAGACTGCCTTTTACCTTAAACAGGCACATCCGTGTCTGTTTAATGGTGCAAGTTCATACAAACTCCCTTCCCTGGGCTTCCATCTTCCTTTAGCAGGTAACAATTTCTGAGGATTAGCTCTGTCTGCCCTGTTGCAAGTTGAATCAGACTGCTGGTGGCTTTGGCTGTGCTTTCTTCACTTACAGGAAAGCCTCTGGAATTAAACCACAGACTCACTTGACAAAAACAACATGTTCCAAAAAGCAGCTGATGATTTGAGGGAAACAGCGAGATTTGGGAGGTAAGTGCTCTGCTTGTTTTCTATAGGTGGACTAGAGTTATTCCTTCCTGGAAGAATAGAGATAGAGCAATAAAGAGCAAAGCTTGGACAAGACAACGAAGGACATCAATAAATTTCTGCTAACAGCTTTGCCCTTTGTCTTTATTGACTTTTGCCTTTTTAACCTGCAGTTAAGCTACATTTGATTGCCCATCTTTTGAGCATGTCCCACTATTGGAGCGTGACACAAAATGTTTCTAGTAATGTTAGGAAATACAGCACAGTAGTTTGCACGAGTACACTTGGGGATGAACTTTCTGTCTTTTATGCAAATACTTCATTTGATAACAACAATTAAATTACTGGGCTTGGGCTGTGTCTGATCAGCTGATCCAGATATGCCTTCCAGGTTTTTTTGCAACTTCACTAAGAAGTATTCACTATCCAGTCTTGACACCTGAGATTATTTGGAGGGAAATATATATATACCTGACAACAGTTATTTGCACTGGCCCTTCATGCAATAGCTCTTCAGATTCCTGGCTACAGCCTGGTAGACTGCTATCCCAGGATTTGACTTCAGACTGAACAGTGCCAGTGAGGATATATATAACATACAGACATTGTCAGTATGATAGCAGAGCTTTTGTAAATCAGCATAGCTCCCTTGCATGAGTTTACTTGAGTACTAGAGTCACTGTCCTATTTGTTTGCTGAACTGGAAGATCTATGTCAAGGATGTCAATAGAAAACTGTTCTTTATTTTACTGGAATGGGTTATATTTGGGACATAGGATGCATTGTGTAGAAGGAAAATAGGTGGTGGTAATGACATACAGACCCGAGTATAATTAATTTTCAAAAAATTGAGTTCAGAGAGAAAATCTTCATAGCAGATTACCTATCTAGTGCAGCCTGGGGAGGGAGGATTGATGGTGGAACAGTTGGATATTCAAGAAGGAACAGTGTCAGATGGAGAGAATGCAAAAGCAGAGGAGCAGGCTGATGAGGAAAGGGAGGCAGAAGGAAACTGCTATGAACTGACTGTAACACACACACACACCAAACACAGAGCCTCACTGTGCTGCTCAGGGTGGTGAGGTCAGTGTGAAGAGAAGGGCCAAAGAAGAGTTGGGAAAAGGTGTTGATTTAAAGCTTATCTATGTGTTTCTCACTACCCAAGTTAGCAATAAATTTAATTAGTTTTTTCCTGTGACAGTGAATTGTATCAATCTCCTGGTCTTTATCTTGACCCAACAGCTTTCTAGTCCTGCTTTCTCCTCATGTCCTGTTGAGGAAGAAGGTTGTATGAGCTGTTGTGTAGACATTTGGGTGTTAACTAAGCCTAACCGGCCAGATCTCTTAATGACACATAAAATATTGATTTAAAAAGCCTTTCGGATCCTAGCCTATCAGAGGATTTAATCCATGTCAGTGAACACAGAGCATTTAACTAATTAGAGAAAAGGTAATTGAATAACAGTCACTAATATTAATGAGTGTGACAAGATTACTAAATGGAATTTCAAGGATCATACTAGTTTCTGACTAACACTTGTAGAGTATTGCAGTGTACAAATGACAGTAGAAAGAGCATGACATTAGATAATACAAAGTAAATGTTAACCTGAAAAAAAATCAGACCTCAACAAACACTCTGGATACTATCAAGTAGAAGCTTCAAAGTCCAAGCCACTCAGCATCACAATTATAAAGGCCAAGTTGCTTCTTGTCCGTGAGAAAGAAGCAAGTTTGTATGATGTACAGTTCACCATAAAAATAAGTGGAAGAATTCTTTTTTTTTGAGGGTAATTTTTTTAGACTTCTATGATGAGAAGAGTTTCTAGAGTGTCTACAAAAATGTGTGCATAGATTTGTGCCCACATTACACCAGCCAGATGCTATTCAGCCATTGTAGGCAAGTGCTATTCCTGAGAGAACGAGATCAGCTGAAATGGAATTTAACTGGCTTGAGCATGATAGATGTGCAATTAGGCTGGAGCTTGCTTATTGGGTCAGGGTACAGGCATGACAAACTGAAACCTGTTATGCACAAAGATGCAGACATGAAAACATGGGCATGCACACAGACAATCACACACTGCTGTGCACAGACTTGGGTGGGTCATTTAAAACAGAATGCTGAATTTCAAACTTGCTTCAGGTCACTCTTCTATGCTCCTGTAATATGTTATACATCAAATCAGATATCAACACTAGAGAAAATAGCATGGGTCAAATATTTCATGATATAGATCTTTTAAAAAAGAATTCGTAGCTATAAAAGTGTGATTGATTATGAATAAATGTGTAGGTAAAATTATAAGATTATAATAAAGTTTTTATTTATTTTCCAAGCAGGATTTATCAATTTGTTTTCCTTACAAAGGGCTCAAGTAATGGTTCTATTATTGTGTTAAATTCAGATTTTTTTCTCTTAAAACACATTGAGTTCCATGAATATTTGCGTGCACACAAAATGCATGAATAGGGGAGACAGGACTAGAATCCTGCATCTACATTTACTAAGGCAGAGTGTTGGCTGGTGGACCTAATCTCCAGAACTCAGAAAATCCTTCCTTCTGTAAGCTGGCTGTACTTACCCAACAGCTACAGCATGGGCACACAGGATGATCCAGCTCCTTCTTCCTTCTCAAATTAATAAATTCCCTTTTTTTTTTTTTCAACATTGATAAGCAATTTTGTCATCCTTGTTTTAGTACAGGAATGTCTACCCTGTTCTAATCTACTACAACCACTGTAACTATTTATAGGCTCTTTTTATGTTCTTCATGTGCTGTCTTTCTGACTATATACCAGTTAAATCTCGTAGAGTGTCAACATATCTTCCCTTAACTGCCTAGGGAATGGCCAGCTTTCATGCAAACTTGTTTATGGCAATACCTGTGAAGGTATACTTTTCTGAATTGCTTTGATTCAGTAATCAGTCCAAGATGGGAATACAAATTATATTTTCTGCAGACTTTATGTCATTTCTCCATGCTGAAAACATTGTGTATTATAGGAGAACATTTTTCTCACAATATTCCTATTAATATTATTTTATACTCAGCCAAGTGGAGTTAGAGCGAAAATAACTTAGAATTTGTTAGGATATTTTCTCTACCTTACATATCTACTCCATCTAAAAAATTACAGATACCCACAACACAGTTTTTATAAAAATAATCTCCATATATTTCTAGAAAAATTGAACCAATTTTTCACCATAAATCCCTTTTATTTTGCTTGGACATTGTTCTCCTGCATTCTGTCCAATAAATTCAGCTGGATCCTATTTAATAAGATTCCAAGCTTGCCATAATTTTTCTGTCATCATTTTGTCATTAAAATATACCCACCCATAACAGACTGCTATTTTGTTTTTCTTTTACTCTGCCTCCACCCTTACAAGTGGATGACATAAGTAGATCTGAAAACTGCCTTTTTCCTATTTCATCCTTGGACAGTGAAAATTTTAAGGTTAATTAAACATTAAAAACACTAAATGAAAATATATAAGAAAATAGAGTGCTCTAGATATATAATGGTGAATGGCTTTTATTTATATTCCATGCTTCTTGCCGAAAGAATTATTTTGAAAATTTCAATGGTATATCATATAAACTAATTAAAGATGTTTAAGGAAAAAAACCTAAATTTTCTGTCTTTTGTAACTAACAATCAAGCATGGATATATGTGTGGATATGAATATCTATACATGCTCAGGTAAATGTGTACATGTATATATAATAATAAGCATACATAGTCTGTTTCACATACAAACACTCACACATATGTACAGAGATTGTATTGTCAGGATGGATCCATGTATGCCAATATGACACTAAAGTCAATCTGATTTGAGAAATACACCTTTCTACACAAGGATGGAATCTGAGATAAACTAGATTTTTTCAGAGTTTTGTACCAGGATTCCTAAATGTTCCTATCAGTGTTCCTATGTAGAAAGTAACGGATTATGCTAATATAATTTAGAGTACAATGTGGAGGTTTTTCAAACAACAAAATTTTTTTTTGTTTTGTGTATTTTAAGAACGATGCCTGAGAGCTTAAACACTATGTTAGACATGTTTTTCATGTATATAGCTTTATTTATCTGATCATATCAGGCCATGGTTTCATGTTTTTAAGAAAGAATGCCTATTCTACTGGCAATTCTATCTCACTGACTATAGGAGAATCAGTAAATAAATGAAAGTGTCAGTCTTGGTAGTCTGGTCATATCAATATTAAATGTTTTGGGTCCTGCATTATGCAGAAATCTGGATAGTGTTTAGTGTTCTGAAGTCAAAGTAGGTAATGATTTACAAGATCATTTATCATAGAGCTGTACAGACTATGATTAATGTACTTGTTCTGAGCACTTCCTTGATTCTGTTCCCCCAAATTTGGGTTCCAGCTTCTGAGAATGACACTACAAATATTTATTTCTATTGCGCATTGTCTAAAAATGATCCTACATTGTCCCAAAGCAATTTATTATACCAAGTGTACAAATGCTTTCAAGTCTTTTTATTTTGGCAATTGGCACCATGCCTTGTAGAGGAGTCTGCAGTGGTTGTTGTGCTGGCAATCTGTATTTAAGCTTTCTGCATTTAATCTGTTTTTATTGAGAAAACCTTAATTTGGAATTTATATGTGAAAGTTCCAGGCTTTTTTTTTTTTTTTGTTTAATCTTTACTATTTACACAATATTACTTTTCACGCTTGCACAAAAACAACTTTATGATGTGCCATAAACACGCACTAAAGACTTCAGTTTTATAGGTTTCTCAAAGAAAATAATTTTTAATTGTACTATCTATCTTAGTGTGGAGCTAAACTGCCCTTGAGATAGTGATTTGAATGTATGCTACTGAGTCCAAAATAAACATATGTGAAGGAAAAATATGAAACATATAAACTATGGCTAAATAATATGAGATTTAATATTACCATTCAGTAATAGCATTCTAAAATATTTTACAAATATTACTGACCTAACAATATTTTCACAGACCCACAGGATTGCATGGTACCTTTTTGACAGTTGCTGTAAAATTCAGTGGGAAGACAGTAGTTTTGAAAGAAATAAAATATTTTCCAGCCTCTATATTTTGAAGCTCTGATAGACTTCTTACCATCTTCTCTTGGAGCAATTATTTCTCTTTACAACAAGGTGAAAAGAACACAAACAGTGGTTCCCTAGTGATAAAAAGACTCGAGTGCACTGTAAGGTCCGAGCCATAAAACAACTGCTAAATCAGACCACATTACAGTGTTCTGCAGACAGAAATTGGAATTTCTGCAGACAGAAATTAGAAGGGCAAAATTAAACTTTTATGTTAATCTCAGTATCCTGAACCATTTAACTCATGGGCTAATTCTTTTATTTTCTCTTTGAAATGTCTCTTTATCTCTAGTTGAGGCACAAGTATATTGTTATCCCTTTTATTGCTTCTTTTGCCTGCATCTCAAGTAAGATATCATTGTGAAGAAGCAAAAGATGCAGAAGAAAAAAGAGAAAAACCCACATCCTTGCAGGACGAAGCTGACATATCCACCTACTGTGGATATATACTGTTACACATCAAAGCTTCCAAAATTTACTATCCAGTATGTAGAAGCTGGTTTAATAAAGTGAATTATTAGCCAATATTTGTCAAAACCACTCAATACACGTGGAGTCATTGCAGCTGTGGTAAACAGAGACAGACACAGGGTGAACGTGTGTGTATATGTAGATATAGATCAGCTGGTGACTGTGCTGTGTTTTTTACTGTTACCTATTCATAAATATCTGATCAGGGCACTTTATATGTACAAATACTACAAAATCTAACAGTAAATGAAAAAATTCTGACTTTAAGACCAAAATTTAGTGCACAGATTTTACAACTCTACCTTTTCCCCACTTCGGACTTTTCCTGGCTTTTAGTGCAAGCGTCATAGCCAAAGTTTTTACTTCTCAAGATTTTCTTGATCATAGGTCTGGTTGTGTTTGCAAGGCTAGAAAGTGACCACATTTTCACTGCTTTTTGCTGAGGGGCTTCTCAGTCTGTTAAATCTCTCTAGAATGGATTAGATTTTTTTTTTTTTTTTTTAACTTTTGGAAAAATAAAGTAATAAAATAAATTTATGATGAGTTGATTGTTCACAGGAAAAGAGAAAAATATGCTATTTATTAACATAAGAAAGTGACGTAGTATGAAAATTAATGAACTAACACTATTTTACCAGTGCTTTTAAGGACACAATTTTGTTTTATTTATTTTGGCTTCTAAACAAGTAAGAAGACAAGGGTACAAACAGGCTTATGACAGATGGCAGAAGAAAGCATCTGTTTTCAGAAATATAATTTCAACCACATTACAAAAGGATATTTTCTGCATATATGTGAGGTCTCTAAATTATAAAGTAATTATAGAACTTCATGTTAATTTGTACCTTTTCATGACGTCGATTGTGGCTTTGTAGTTTCCTTTATTTTTTGGACAAATATCTTCTTACATTTAAAAGCTTCTTATCTGATATTTACACATTTCAGATTCACTCTGTGCTGTGTTCTGTATAAAGCGATAGAAGACAATCATTAGTGAATTTTAAATGATCAGTTGACTAAAATGAGCAGTCAGTAAAAATTATTATCTGATATGAAACTGTTACCTAGACTTGTGAAATGCTTATTCAGCTGCTGAGATAGTGGATAATAAGCACAGATCAGAGAAATACTATGAATACAGCACAACAAAACAGAATGTGAGTTCAAAGAGCTGACCCAGATGAAAAGTCTAGTTTAGTTTTAGAAACTGCCTGATTAGATGATTATACTAACAGTCAAAAAGTCAGGAAAAAATGATAAAAAAACCCACCTGAAATTATCTGTGAAATTTCTACTGTAGTACCACATTAAAACACATATAAAATTTCTTTTATCATGGTAAGGATTTTCTGCTCTGTGAACTGCTTTAAGGCAGATTGTTGAGGTAATTTCTTACCACCATAGGCAAGATGTGTGTCTTCTTATACATATTTTGAACTCCTTCTAAATCAAGTCACTGACCATACATGGATATTCTTGAGTGTGATAATACTTTTTCCAGCATGTGCTTGGAATAAGCACAGTAACATCCCATGGCAATCAGTTAGGATTACACCTACCCTATATTTGGTTATATGCAACAGCAACAAAGACTACCTGGCCTGTGTCTACACTTAAGACACATGAAGTGCCTAAAGACGTCTTTCCCCTTGTTAACATTCCAGTTCTGATGCACAGCTGAGCTGCAGCATTACTGAAACCCTAATTTTTATCTCCATTTTATTTATTCCTTCTATCTGAAGATTTTTCACATGCTGATCCTGCTGACTGACCCAAGTGCACTGCAGGCAGTTGATCAGTTTTCCAGATTTCAGTGGCTAGCATAGAGACACCTACTCTTTTTTGTCTTGGGCAAATGTTCAGGGGGAGTATTTTCTGTATCATCAGGTGTTATACTAGAAATGTCTTGGTAAAGAGGAGGTAATTTTTTGTGCTGTTGACCTACATGTGGAAGAGTTCAGTTTCTTTGCTTTGGAAACCCATTCTTATGTTGACAATGTATTTTCCTCATTCATAAGCTTTGGGCACAGTTTACAAAGTACGCATGATATAAATATAACAAATAAAATATAAATATGTAAAATTGGAATTCATCCATTTGCCCACTTCTTCTGATTACTAGTTATTTTTCTTTGCTGTACCTATATTTGTCTCTCTTTTTCAGTTAAAAATCTGATATATTTAGGCATCAGAAAAGAAGCATTTTGCTTTTCAAATAGAGAAGATGATTCTCTGGAATCCATAACTATTAATTTGGGTGATTTCTAAGAGTGTTAATGGATACTTATAAGTTGAAGCCTGAAATTTAGGTCATGTGAAACAAACATTTTTTGAAGCATAATAAAAATAACTTCCTATGCCTACATAACTACCATTTTGCAGATAATCCCAATATGTTTGTTCTGAATAGAATTTGGGATGCAGTTTAAAAACAGTGTCAGAGAAAACTTTATATTTGCTTGATGGCTTCTCACAGACAATGTGGCTACTGTAGTGTTTCCTTTGAGTTGTCACACTTAAATATGTGTAATGACTTTGTACCCTGTGAATGTCTTCTGATTTCCATGGCTGTTTCTGTAAAACAAAACAAAACAAAAATAATTTGAAAATCTGATTCGTGTGTTACATAGGATATCCTAAGGATATCCCTTTATAAAAATCCTATCCTGTAAGGCAAACTTATAAGCAGAATCATGCTGATATTATTTTGGCTTTAAATGGATAGCAAAAAAAGACCACAATGGAATATTATTGAGTTGATCCAAGTTCTTTTATGTCTTTCTAAATGTTGTCTTTCTACATTTATGGATTTATTGTTTTCAAGACTGATAAAAAGAGCCAAAATCCAATTTCCATCCATGTTTTCAAGAAAGCCTAATTAGAAGTGATTATTGCTGATGTAATTTTCATGTTGAAAGTATGTGATACCAAAATTTGTACAGTATTTTAGGTTCTGTCTCAGTGCTATTATAATGTTATCTTAAATGGTTAGGCTCTTAATCACTGGATGTAACAAATAATGATCAAATTTCTTAATTTTTTTTTCAGTACTAGGACACAGCTTCTCTTTTGTTATTCTATCTGCAAAATAACATTTAGTTAGCTACCTTCTCACTGAGAAAGGGACATTTTACTGCTTCTTTAAGCTTACTGGAGTTTTGCAGAAGTAGAGAAATGCATAACTAAAAGAGAACCTTCCATATTTTCCAGAGAATGGTTGCTAAGGACGCAGGCAGTGTTTTGTATAAACACTTAAAGCATTGCTTGGGATCGAGCCTGGAGTTTTTTTGGGGGTTGAGTTCTGCTGATTTTGGATGAGGTAGTGTTAAGATTCCCCATAGTAGCTAGTATGGGCCTACATTTCGGATTTGGGCTAAAAACAATGCTGGTAACACAGGAACATTTTAGTTACTGCTCCCCACCAGCAAGGAGGCTTTGGCTGCAAAAGATGTTGAAAGGGGACACAGCAAGGACGGCTGACCCCAAATGGACAAAGGGACATTCCAGACCATAAATAATGCTCTCTACTAAAACTGAGGGGAAGGTTTCTCATGGAGCTGCTGCTCAAGAACGTCTGAGCATCAATCAGATAGTGGTGAGGAATTGTTTTCATTTGCATAGCTTGTTTTTCTCTGGTTTTATTTATTTATTGTATTTACTTTCCTTTTCATTAAAATTTATTCTTATCAATATTACTATTATAGTGGTTATGATTTTTATTTTATTTCAATTTTTAAACAGTTCTTATCTCAACCCATGAATTTTCTCGTATTTACCTTTCCAGTTCTCTTGCCCCCATCCCACTGTGAGAAGAGTGCATGAGTAGCTGTGTGGCACTTATTTTCTGGATGGAATTGAACCTCAACTGGGTATTTATTTATTTGCTTTTCAGCTGTTTACTAACACTGATGACATTGAGAGTTGTTGATGCTCAGCATTTCTGAAAACCAGGTCAGGCATATTCAAATCCTTAAATGTGGCTTTACTTGTCTAATGCTGACTGTTAGGTGAGCCTAAAATATATTTACTTCTGAAATTTCTTGCCAGATTGTTTTAAACCTCCAAACTCTTAAGGAGGGAAAATATGAAAAATTTTGTAGAGGACATGGGAAGATTGCCATCAACACATAACCTTGTCAAGAGCTTCTTAATACCTATTTTTTCTTCCTTGACACCACAGATGTTAGACCTAACCTTTTCTTTATTCTCCAGCAGTGCTTTAACTTCATCATACAGAAGCAACCACTAGTTCTCTGAAATGTGAAACCTTCACAGGAATCTGTAACTTCAGTCTTTATCTCAGGCAAATGCTTGTGGATGTCTTAATTAAAATAAATACAAAAGTTTCTGTTGGCTTCACTGGAAAAAAAAGTAGGTCCTTTAGCACTTTGTCACCAGCCTTCTATGTTGAGAAACACCTTTTAGTTTACTACATCCATACAGCAATAATTATGTTAAGTTCATGAGCAAATCCATATTAATTCAGACAAAGGAAATGGAGAATGAGTGCTTCATTTGTGATCTCATTGATTAAGAATGGAAGAACCAGCTGGGTTAGAAAAGTAATTGATTGGAACACTGTCAGTGTACATTTTGTTATGTGGGTCAGTGGAGACAGGGGTGTTATCAATCATTTTGTTTACTTAGGCATAATGCACCCTCTAAGTGGCATTGAATAGTAGAGTTTGTAGCACTTAAACTCACTTGTAGAGTCTATTTTTGTTCAAAACAACAATAGCCCCAGTCCCCAGCTTGCCCAGACCTCCAACTACTCATTAATACTTCTGCCATTGTTATTAGCTAAGTAGTCTTCCCATGCCTGTTGGCATTAAATGCAAACCCCCAGTATCTGACAGTCCTTTTGAAGATTGGCTTTTATATTCAGCATATGCACAGCATCATTGCTACTTGGCCTTCTTTAAAGAAAATGAGAGCATAAAAGTTAGTTCATCAGGTAACATGAAATATGGTGCTGACGATTACTCTATTAAGACACTAAGGCTCACTGTACCATGGGTTAAAATTTTTCACCCTAGATTTTTGAAGCAGATTGGTAACTTTCAACTAAAGAACAGTCCTTGAATTACTAGAAGCTACAGAATGTGACTTAAGGTTTTATCAATTTTTTTTTTTTTTTTTTCCCATACATCAAGGAGAATGAATTACAAAGTACAGGAAAGCTCTCTCCACTCTGTCTTACAGTTTGGCCCCTTAAAGCATGGGTTCATTTTCCTGCAAGCTTTAAAAAGACATCTAGTATAGTTCAGCTCCCACTCTGTTAACTTTGAGAGCAAAAAATAAACTTCTTCAAGACTCTTCATGCAAATATATTTTTCCTATCAAAGATTTGCAATTATGAAGTACTGATATTTTTTTCTTATTGGTTGCATACTAAAATTATGTTTTCATATTCACCTGAGTTTAGAACGACTCCCATGGTCCACTGTCATCTAGATCAGGTGGGAACTCAGGCTTACTTTGTTAGATAAATTTTCCTGATACTATCACACTTTGTGTATCCCTTTGCTGTTCCTGCAGTCCCTCATTTCATACCAGTTTTGTTAAACTTTTTTAATGCAGAGATTCTTTTTTTTTTTTTTTTTAATTAGTCAGTAGAGTATGAGGAAGGTAAAGGGTGGGCACTGATCTTCAATTTACTCTCATAGTTCTTTACCCAGAAAGTTGTTTTGTAAAGTGCAGATGTCAGTTAAAGTGCAGATGTCAGTTGACCATCTCCTCTTGCAAGTTTACTCCGGATTTGTGGCGTATGTTTATAGTGAAATCAGATCTCAATTTGGGTTATTCAAACTGTAAGATCAAACAAAGACATGGGTGTAAGTTTAAGACTAGCAAGAAGAACTAAACTCTTGGGTAGGTTATTGCATCCAATCCTTATGAAAGAATGGAATATGATCTTGCTTTCTAAATCATGCAAGAAGTTTCGATTTTATGCATGTTTTCCCTTGCTTTGTTTTCTGATTGTAACTCCCACTCAGAGGGCTGATTATCAGAAACTGAGGCCAGCTACTGGCTCTCCAGTCATATGGAATGCATATTTAATTCAAATACAGACTCTCTTCTAGCCCTATGTACCTGGGTGTAGGTGTAAACGAGATTGCTGATGACAGGCTTGGGCAGCTTTTCTGAAATTTAGCCAAAAGCAAGCCTCGGAGTCTCTGCAGAACCACCATCTCCAGTTTCCTCTGATGTGTAACACTCAGTTCTCTCCAAGGAGTGCAAAATGTATCTCTCGATTATGTAACAGTCTTGATATGCAAGTACCAAAGTGCAGGGACTCAACTTCTGCTACAGGGACTTTCTATCTGCTTCATTTTGGTGATGGTGCTTAAGTGGAGCAGATCAGCACTCTTGGTGTTTAAATGAAACCACTGCACTACAGTCTTCTTTTTCCCTGCTAATGTCCTATTCTATGGGTATCTCCATCTTAGCAGGAAAACATCAGTAAACACTTTAGATCATGCCTAAAATAATTTTGTCTTCTTATTTGTATCTAGAGAAGTATTGTCTCTGTATTCTCTCCCCTTTTCCTCTCTCCTCGTCTCCCTCATTTCTTTCCCACCCTGCCACACAAGCAGTACTAAATTAATTCATCGTTTTGCAAGTAAACAAAGCTTTGAAAAGTCAAAGTATTATTAAGACATGCTTTTGATCTTAGGCAATGTATGATCTCTTAGAGTCACAATTTGTATTCCGCAGATATGCTCCACCCATTTTAAGAGAATCTTCATTATTTCAAATGAGAAGCCACTTTATGGCCAGTACATGAAATTATGGACTGTACACACAGAGGCAGCTCACTAAGACGGTGAAATAATGTAAAACGATTAAGTAATAGCACAGTTTGTCAGATGTGTAAACTATTGTGAATCGTAGCTCTCATGCAGTGCTCACCCTGCATAAAGTATTCCAAGATCATTATATAGATATATGACTGCCAGAGACCTCATTGGCACCAAGTCCTGTCCCCTGTTAGAAAAGAAAACAATTTTATGCAATCCTTTCAGTAAAACTCACATAAGAAGATGCTTTATAGATAAGCACAATAAATGTATTCTGTAGAAGAAACAAGTAAAATCTAATACATAGTTCAGTTTTGCTAAAGCATTTGCTTACACAGCAGTGTATAGAAAGAGACTAGTGAAAGGAGATTACAGAGATTATAAATTAAAAATAACAAACCAGGTATTTTACAATTGTGTATTGTAGACTTTCAAACGTAGTAGTGATATACTCCCTCGGAGAGAAAGTCAGATATGAAGTTCAAAATTACACAAGTACCACTGAATTTGATGTGAGTGGAGATATGATGCATAATGTTTCAGAAATACACCTGCTTAAATTAAGTATAGGTTCTTCTGTTATCTGCTCTTTTACTTATCTTAATCTTCATATCAGACATGCTCATAAATACTAGTTCTCCTTGTTTTAAGGAAAAGCTGTCTTTTTTGCTCATTTGCCATAAGAATTATGATTCTTTAATTTTTTTTATTTCATTATGATCTTATTTCTCTACTTTGATCATCACTATGTATGCTATCTTCTTAATAATTCAAATAATTATAAAAACAAAAAGGGACTTACAAAGAAAGTGAGAAAACCTATTTTGATTGTTAATGTTTTCTTTCCAGTACAATCACCAACTAGCAGAATCCAAAAATTGCACTGCCTCCAGCTGATTCTCTTGTCTCAAGTATGTGTTGCACCAGTACCAGAAAAACTGGGTAAAGGGCCAGACAGATCATGGAGACCATCAGTGTAATAACTTTAGAATGTCAGCAATAAATTTAATTGAATTTCTAAAAAATATTATTTTTTATAAGGAAAGCCTACTTTTATTCACTGCATGTACAAGTATCCCTCATTAGGAACTTTAGAATTAATGTTTATTAAAAATATAGCTATTTGTAACAATTTTACTTCTGTTTTTAGATAGTGCAGGGAGTGGAGAACAAAAAACTGTGCTCGTTCATTAACCCCCACACTATAAACATTTAAAGCCGGGTGATAACAACCTGCATTACTAGTTTTGTGATCATAGTCCTCCTCAACTTTCTTTTTCTTGTTATAAAATGATGTAAATTACTGTTCAGACTCACAGTGTGTACTTCAACTTGTCTGAGCATCTGAACACATTGAGAATGCCAAAAATGAAAAGTGGAAACCACGTATTCAATGACTGAGTACATGAGGCTGAATAAATGGAAAGGTTTGTGTTTCGTTCTTCCTCCATGTATTGCAGAGAATTCATACTTGCCCTTTCATGGAAGAAACAAGCAAAACATTGGCAATTTACAATCTGATAAAACAAGTACAGCTGTTTTTAACTGATTTCTCATCATTCAAGTTGTCCATCCAATTGTAAAGCACAGGGAAATACTGTTGCACATTGTAGAAAGGAAGCCTATGCCCTGGATTATTGAACTTTTGAAAACTGTTATTGGCAAAATGGCACCTTAATTTGATGTTAGTGACAAACTCCTAAGAATGCTCTTTCCAATACTGCTTCTGTTTAGGAGGATGCTGTATAGTAACTGGTAAGCCTAGAAGGTACTTGTGGAGGTAAAAAAAACCCAAAAAACTCTCTTTTTTGAATTTACAGAAGTTGCTTACTGGTTTCTTTCATCTAGTCAGTACTACAATGTAAAAATATATGCATATTTCTTATTCAAATACACCATGATTTTCTTCTTAAAACTTAATTTATGCGTCATATATTCTCATTTTTATTATCAATGATATGCATTATAATTTAAATATCTTCTATTTTTCCTTCTTTCATCTTGTAATTTTTTCCTCAGTCCTGTGTATTGTACTCAAGTGTGTGGTAGGCACTGGAGTAGTGTCTACATCTGGTAGGAAGAGTGACAGACTGAATGCAGACTAGGATTGGATTATCATGCAGCTCAGTCTTATGCTGCCGTTCTTGAGTTGCATAATGCAAAATCAAAACTTTTGCCAGCCGAGTTTTATAGTGTTTTTATAGTATATTTTTTATTATACATATAGCTGCGGTATTTGGAAAGTCTAGTCATAAGCCATATACTGGAAGTGCATTTGTAAAAAAGCCAGAGAATAAATTTGGCTAAACCTGATAAGAAATAACATGAAGATACAAATGCTCATTATTGGAGAGAAATTATAAATATGTGGGAGTTTTTGTACTTGCACATTCATTTGACTAAAGACTGTCACAAAGCAAAACCATGACTTTAACAGCCCTATTGTTTATTACCACATGTTTCTTAATCAACACAAGTACAGCTAGAACACTGGTCTGTACGAAGCCTTCTTATTCATTTTTTTAAATCCACACTCAATAGTTTAATGCAAGTGGTCTGGAAAGAGACTGACCTGGGTGTCTGACATGCCCTTAGAAATTAGTTCCCAAGTAGTATAAAATATTCAACTCTAGCAGAAGAATTTTAATTTTCTTTCAGCAGTTGTTTTCAAGGGTAACATTTGCACTTTCCTCTGCATTCAGTTCAGTTGGCCCACAGCCACCTAAAGGTGCACTTTCCAATCAGTTGTGATCTAATACATGAGAATGAGCCATGTAGTTCAAGATGAATAAAATCTATAAACTTGCTACCGGTCAGAATTTTGATTTAGTCAATATGTTGAAATACATTATTTATCCTGAAAAAATATATAAACAAAGAAATAGCCCAGGCTTCCTAGTTAATAAAATGCAACATGAATTATTTCAGACATAATTTATTTATACATGAAATCAATTTTTTTCATTCACACTTCTATGAGGTTTTTCTCTAAAATTCAGCTAATATATTTTTCAAAAAAATTTAAATTATTTCCTTTAGATGATTTTTTTCATGTTTCATGACTTGCAAACATATAAAGACTTTGCTCACTTAAGTCACAGAAAAATAACACACTAATATATATATTCATATTTGAAAAGTTTGCAAGATATTGTATAAATGCATTTGTGACTAAATTTTGGGTAAAGAAGTCAATATGAATTCTGAAATAATGTGTCAGAAATATTTTTATGGATAGTAAGTATATGAAGAAACTTCATGGACTATCCATTTTGTGGAGAATCATAATATAAAGAAATCTATGAAAACATAGTATTACATTAATAAAAAGATGTATGTTCATAAAGACAATGAGTTCTTGAGCTCAAAGGGCTCTTACTGGAAATCAGGTTATTTTCATTCTCAAACACAGGAAATAGGCAATGTCTTTTCTTTAAAAATCATAGTAATTTCCATTCTTCTCAACATCTTGAAATTTCAGACAAAAATATTTTCTCTTAGGACTGGTATTTGGGAATTATTTCCTTGAAGAGATGTGAGAGAAATGATTAAGGCTTTTACATTGAAGTATATAGATTTTCTAGTATGCTATCCTTACACATGCTTAAAAGTTAAAGTTTAATTTGGCTTTTTAAAAAAAAAAAACATTTATTTTAGAGTTGTTCTTAAAAACATTATTTCAGATATATCCAAAAATTCTTTTTCAAAGGTAAAACACCATCCAACACTGAAATTATATTCATTTATTCATTTTTAAGTTACTGGGAAAACTGTGGAAAATAAAATATCAGGCTGATTTTAAAATATATAATTTTTATTTATTTATTTATTTTGCCAAAATTTTCAAAAAGCTATATTATTTTTTTTCTTTTATCTAATGTGAGCATACCATAGAAGTCATTCTTCAATCCACCAGTAATAGAAATCTAGGGTACAATACTATTGCAAACACTTAGATATTTGTGTAGCAGTCCATGCTTCCCTACTGTTTTTCAATATTTCCAGATATGTCGAAGATCCTGTTTGCATCCATACCAGCTCTAATGTTAAAGCACAGTCTATTTGCTGTTTGTGGTATATTCAGTAGCCCAGAATTCCTGAGTGTATAGAATTTGCCAACCATAAATTCTGCTGCCCCCAGGATCTCAGGTGTGCTGTGAGTGCCTTGCAATCACTTGCAGTTGAGCAGAGAGCACCACCAGAGCCTGTCCATTTCACTAAACATGCCTTGCCAACAACTCAGCCCAGGAGCACAAGAGTGGGAGCATACCAAGAACTTTTAAGAAATGAGTTAAATAGTTCAATTCTATCTTAGACATTAGCATTCAGAGAGGTAAGACAGAACAAAGGTCGATATAGTTAAAATGTTTTTGTTTTCTAAAGTCTCTTATTGCTACAGACTTGGTAAAATTAATTGTGCTAATCCAAACCATTTTGCATGCCAAGCTACAGTACTTTCCACTACCATCTTGTTGCCTGAACACTTCAAAATTTCTCTCAGCCAAACTTCTCATGCAATTTCAAGCTTAATTTAACACATATTATGAACAGACTTAATAAAAGAATGTCATATCCCACAGCAAACAGAGTTGAGCTTATGTTGTGTGATTGTCTGTTTATCTAAGTAAATTTACTGTGGCTCTCTAGTCCCTACTTTAAACTATTAAGGATAGTTGTAATTAGCTCATGTTTTATCTTTTTTTCCTTCTTCTCAAGCCTATAAAAGCAGCAACAGCTCAAACCAGTGGACCTTGCTTTTCTACACTGTAGCTAAGTAATCTACTGTCATCTCAATATTTAATTTTTATTTGCTTCTGCAGCTCTCCTCTCTCAGTATTTACCTACAGGCTTTCCCCAAAACTATATCTTTATTAATTTAAGAACCTTCCAGAGACTCTTAGCCTTACAAGTAAGAAACACTAAGTAATCTTTAAGCAGCCAAATCTTCAATAAGTCTCAGAAGCAAAGGTTCAGAAATGGGCAACAAAATAGCAAGAATAAATGTTAAATGATGTTCAAAGCAATAATTGTACAAACAATGGTCTTTTTGCAATATATATTGAGTATTGAAGAACTGTTGCAAGTCTTACTTCCAAACTTAAAAATTTGTCCTGTTGGTGGGTATTTTTGCAATGAATATAGGAAAAGTTCCCTGAGGTTGGTCTTAAAGATGCACAACTCAGATACCTTTTCAGATAATATAAAAAAATCCATGTTTTCAATCTGAAGATTTGCATTTTGTTCTTTGATTTATATTTGTTCATTTGATCTTGTTTTCTTTTTTTCCAAGCTAACCGCCCTTATGTGTCAGGAGGAAAAAAAAATATGAAAGAAGGGATCAACGACGTTGTAAAACACACCTGGAGCTGTAAATTAAAACTAATTGTGTAAATAAAGTACATTAACAAAATGTTTCTGCTCCAATATGCTCTTGAAAAGGAATTTCAAGTTTTGAACAACCACCTATTGGATCACTTTTCCTTTCAGAAGTAAAACTTTTATTTCAGGACAGGTATAAGTTCTCTGATCTAGTTCCACCTCTGACTTCTGTAATCTTAAAGTAATTAATACAAAAATGTCATCATGATGGGAATTTGATTTATTTGTATCTTAAACTTATACTTCTTAGGAAAGGTATGGATATAGGCCATAAGACTTAACTTTACCAGGCACAACTGAGAAATAAACATAAGAACAGGAATGACAGAGGGTATCAAAATTGAAAATTCAGATATTTATTTGTCAGGAAAATAGAGTTAATATAAGTATTACATACATGATTCAAAATTCTCAGCATGTTTTAATTTAATTTGAAATTCAGAAGGAAAGGTTTGCATGCTCTGTGAAATTTTCATATTTAAAACATTAACCAAAAAACAAACAAAAAAAAAAGGATAACCTTCAAATGAGTGTTTTAAATCTCTACATGATCTTTGAAGATTTTCAAACCTAAAAAAGTCCCTAAAGAAATCCCAAACAAAAATGCCAGCTAAAGGCCTCCCAGAGAAACAAAACTAAATTACACAATGTAGAATGTATCTTTGGAAATTAGCTGTGATCTTGATATAATTTTTGGAGTGTTATGCATTCTAAACACTTAATAAACAAAAATTGAGACAAGGAAATTATTTTAACAATAAACCTATTTTCATGATGTTTAAAAAGTCTGTTTCCTTACAAAAGATTTTCTTCACTGTGATAGAATGCTCTTTTAATTTAGTGTTCCTTTTGTTATCTTGGTATAATAAAAATATAACAAAGCAATATAGAGATGACACAAACAGGTATGAAGCTTCACAAGGGAATCCAGACTGAACTCAGTAACTGCCTCTGTGATTCCTTATGAATGGAATGCCTTGTCTGTATCCTGCCCTAAGGTTTGATATTTCAATTTATACTATGTACTAGCCTTGATTCCCACGATCTTCTCTTAAAACTCAGAAGTGTTCATAGGACCTAACTGTTGTCAAAACAACAGGAAATATTACCATTTAAGATGTTTTTTTTTTTTTTTTAAGACCAGTTACTTGAATGAATAATTCAAAATCTTAATATATTTTCCCAGTACGGATCTAAAAAAAAAAAAAAAAAAAATAAATGCAAATGTCAGTGCAGCATCTTGTGGGACTTCCCTAATGGCAGTAGCTCTCTACAACAGAAAAAGATTTAATGAATAAGATTCCTGAATTAGAGGCAGGAAAGGAACAGCAGGAGGGGGAAGAAATAGCAGTGGCAGAAAGAAAGTACAATCTTCCTCAGAGACAAAAACTTGTAATAAAATATATTTTCAGCATAATGAATCTTAATGACAAAGAATCAAATAATATCTGTATGAAACAGTTTAAAGTAAAGATAAATTTTCATATCTAGGATTTGCAGGTCAGAGAGATGCAATCTGCCTCACAGAGAGAGATAAAGATTGAGGAATAGAGTCAGGTGTCATTAAATCATGCTGCAGAGCTGTTAAGCAGTTCACTAAAATGGCCACTGGTAACTAGCTCCAAGGTATGACAGTTTGTAAATTGGAAAGGTAGAAATTCCTCATAAGTTCATAAAGTAGAGATGAGCGCATTGGATATTAGAATTATGTTAGTAGGAAATCCTGAGCTACTTATGAGAAGTTATTATAATGCTAGTAAGCCATCAGGAGGCAAGATGAGGCAGGGGAAGACAAGGAAGAGCAGGGAAGAAAAAGAAACCAGCCAAGTTCTAGTTAGGCGTCTGGATAATAAGCCTGAACCAAAAGAAGCCGATTCAGTGCCCTTGGAACATTTACCTGCTTGCAAATTCATTAGTAGAGAGAAATTTAGCCAGATGAACATCTTAAAGCAGGCTCTTTGCAAGTAATTATTGATTATTACACTGTAACAATATAACCCAAGGCTCACATATTTCTCATTGAAAAGAAAGTATAAGTTGAAAATCAGCTGAAGTTATCTCTCACTAACAGGATACATGTTTATATCTGAATTCTCCTGTTGATTTATCAAAACAGAAAAAAAGAGCACATTTGTATCTATACCAAACAGCTCAACTACCAAAAGAGCAGCTAGCTATTTTTAATTACTAGAATTCCAGTTCCATTTATATAAAGGCTCTGTTTGCTCTCTGATGCTTCTGATTAATTAAATGTATGCAGAATGATTAATTGATTAATCAATTTTTTAGTTATTACAAAATCTCTCCAGATATTTATTTTTATACTTATCTCTATGGACTAATCACTTAATTTTAAATTTTAATGCACTAATTAATGATGACAATTATTTTAATTTTTGGAGTATTTTTTCTTTCTACCATGAGTTCACTGAGACATGTTTTCAGAAGTAATTATAAATAAAAAGGATGACTTAGATTAAAAAAGTAATAGAAAAATATACCCATGTTTTTCAATATAAGAAGGGCACACAAAGATTCAGCCATATGCCTAAGCACCAGTACTAGTGTGCCTAACTGGACATGCAGACAACAAAAAAGGTGCTCAACAAGATGGCAGAATCTTCTGTCTTCTCAGAGAGTTACACAGATAAAAGCACACTGATAAATTGGAGTCTGCCTGAAGAATTGCTTTCAGAATGTGGTTTCACACCTTCTCACCTCTACTTCATTCTTAGCAGTCTTTCAATGGTAAACAGCATCTGGCCCAGAGATATCTGTAATGTATTTATACCCCAGTTCTACCCAAATCATCAGTGAGAAAATGAAAATGTATACAAGTTTAGCATTGACAGAAGTTAATTACCTTAATTTATTAAGGGATTCATAGAGATGACTCAGAATGGTGAAGAATCTGGTTTTGGGAACAGTACTTATTTTTCCGCATACAGAATTGCATGTAAAAGTACACAAACACAGTTTTTGGAAGAGAGAGATCCACTGAATATACAGCTGATAAAAAAACCCAGTTATTTTACCTGAATTAGGTGTTACTTCTCAGTGATTAGCAACAGAAAGAAGAATCTTTGGCACAACTTGCTTTCTGCTGTGTGTACTTAAGTAGCACTTGAGCCAGTATAAAATGGTCTAAGCTTTGAACCAGAGTATCAGATCTTTAACATGACCACTCTATATAGGTACATATTTTTATAGCGCTAGAATTTTAGGTCGTATTATTACTGAACTTTTCATCAGAGATGGAGGAGTCAGTCTGAGAAAAATCAGGATGATGCTTTAATGAATTAAAAAAAAAAAAAAAGAAAAAAAACAACAAAGAAAGAACCTGATTATACTGAATGTTCTCAGGGGATTTAATTAAAAAAAAAAAAAAAAAAAAAAAAAAAAAGTGTTTGACTAAGAAATTGTCTATTTTTGCTTTCCAAAACCAAGAAAAAGGAACCAAAAAAAAACCTACCATTTTTCTTTCTGGTATACATCTACAGGAATGAGCAGTAGAAAGGCAACTGTAGAAAGAAGTAATTTCTAGCAGGATTTCTCATCAGAACATATTTAAAATAAGGTGCTTTCTGGCACTTTTTCTCCTCATCTCCCAGATCAGAATAACTGAATGAGTGGTCTAAGTACTGTAAGAGTACTTTATCACTGAGGTCATCACATGGTCACTCATCAGTGGTAGGAACTTAAAGTATAATGCTTCCTTTGAATTTTTATAACAAAACAAAAAAACCACACACACAAAAAAGCAAGCCAACAAATATTTGTCCCATTTTCCCCAATCTTACTGACTTCTGTGTATTACATTGACATGTATGGAACTATAAATAAGGTACTTGCAGAACTGCTAATTGGCATTATTTATTATTTCCCCAGCATGACCCTGCAGCAAAGGGTTTTTTGACAGTACTGCAGAAGAACAACAAACCATTAATTTGTTCTAAAGGCTGGTTCTTCAGCAGTTTGCATTGTGCCCTAGCTAACAGTTGAGCTTTGCCACAGGCTAAGCATTTGTTTATATGACTTGCTTCATTTGAAAGGAGTGTCAACATGAACCCATCAAGTGCTGGTATATTGTGAAATGCTGAGATATTGAGAAATACTGAGAGCTGCAAGACTATAGTAATGCATGGAAGTCTAGGAAAATGAAATAAAATCAATAAATTACTGTGTCACATGCTCTGTTTATTCTTGAAGCAACAAAAAGTTTCTGAAGAAAATGAGCCAATGACAAAAGTCTCCTAAATACAGTCAGCAGTTACAATATAATCTAATGCCGTTTGTGCTTGATTACTGCTGATCATTTACTGATCCACATTTTATCAACCTGTTTTTCTTATAAATGCAAAGCTCTAATGGTTATAAACAGTAGAAAATTAAATAAACTGCAAAACTAAAAGACGGAGTTTTGATTTCTTAGGTAAATAATAGTACAACAGTAATAACAGTAGAATAATAAAGTGATAACTTTTTTCTTTTTTTAGAAAGAAGCTAACTTTAATATTTAGTGGGAGAATGAGGGTGAGGGGAGGAGGGGAGAGGATTTGTGGATTTCTTAAAATCCCAGTAGTTTCCATGATGCTGTTGGATTACTAACAAAACCGTAAAAGACTTCAGCAGAAACTGTATTACACTAATTCCGAGGCCTTTTGAAAATTCTATCCATATACAATACAGGAACAGGACTAAGCTGGAAAGAAATACAAAAGATTATAATTTATATTATTTAAAAAACCAAAGAAAGAAGAATAAAGAAAAATTACAAGGTTCCCTCACATGATATTTGTGCTGAATTTTAAACCATAGGCATATAGGTATTGAAGCCAGTGGGAACTTTACTGACTGCAAAATGAATTTGAACAATCCTGAGTTTAACACAGGCTAGCTGACTCTGGTCAAACTGGATGATATTTTTTGCTTTTTGCATTCCTAGCATGAACTGTTCCATAAAAGAAAATAATTGCATTTAACATTATGTCAAAGAGGCAAATTTATTTCAGAGGCAGCATTTTTTAGTGGTCCAAAGAAAGAAAGAACGGAGAGAGAGAGATATTAAAATCTTATCTACTTTATATGTTATTCAGTGGAGTTCCTCATTGAGAAAGATGTGAACAGAGTTACCTGTTTCTTATCACTTCATTTTTAGAATAGGTATATCTATATGTCTGTATCTATATAGAGATACTATCATCACTTCATGTAAAAATTACCACAGATCCACTTATATAATTGACATGTTTTATATGAAAACAATTTTTTTTAAATTAATGATTTACCCACATTTTAACTAATAGAACATGTTGATAAAAAATTGAAAGCTATATCCAAACTTAGGGGTTTTCTTCTAGAGGATGACCATAGTTGATGTGAAGGGGGTTACCACATAGAATTTATTCCAGGTATGATACAGCATGGATTCAAATATCATAAAATGCTTTGAGGTTTTTTTGATGAGTACATGATAATGAAAACCCTTATGTGCTTTCCAGCAAGGCTAAAGTAATCACTATCTATGACTTCCAAAAAGTCTAGATAAAAAAAGTGTTGTTAATGAATTTTTCATAAACAACCTAACAAATTACTCTAGGCTGTTACAGTGAGTTGACCTCAGCTGGATGCTAGGTGCCCACAAACAGCTCTATTACTCCCCATGTGGACAGAGGAGAGAAAATAAGATAGAAAACAACTAGTAAGCTAAAATAAAGCAATTTACTACAGTAAAAGAAGTAAAAGTCTGCACACACATAAGCAAGGGGAAAAAAACCAGCTCAATCTCTTCTTCCCATCAGCAAGCAATATCCACCTAATGGAAAGGAGCACATTAGGATACACCAGAACTGCTCCAGAAGGCAAACACTGCTCAGAACAAATACACCCCATCACAGCTCTCTTCTTTAGCTTTTATATCTGAGCTGACATCACCTGGATGGAATATCCCTGTGGTTAATTTGGGTCAGCTGGCCTGGCTGTGTCCCCTCCCAGGATCTTGCCCACTCCCAGCACCTTGGTGGGGGTGTTAGAGAGAGACAACCCTGATGCTGTGCCAGCACTGCTCATCTGTACCCAAAACACATTTTATCCACACCTTTCCAGCTACCAATGCAAAGCACAGCACTGTGAAGGCTGTATGGGAAAGTGAACTTCAACTCAGCTAGACCAAATACAGCTGTAGTAATAAGAATAATCTGTTAAGATCTTTTAACACATTCGTTTCCAAGAGAAAATAAATAGCACAGAAAACCAAATAGAAGTTCAACCTAAAATATATTACCATTCCATACTTCTGCAGAATTACTTTATCCATTATATAGAGCAAAGAGGAGTTAACAGGTTTTTCTTGTGTGATTCAGAAACACACTAAAGCCCAGTTGCTGACTAAATCCTTCCCATTCCCTCAGTGACTATCCAGAAGTATGCACCTGACACTATCTATCAGTTTTACTTTGACCTTTAAAACAGAGGTAGCATCAAGGCAGGGAAAAATTTGTCCTGAAAAATAAATATGTACCTTTACTGTATTTTAAATAAAAACTTCCTAAACTGTTTTTTTTGTCATTAATAATATCTGAAAACTATCTCTTCTTACTCTCATGCCAAGGTAAAACAAGAAGTACCATGAATATATTGCTGCAAAAGCTATTGACTTTTCTGCCATGAGAACATTTCAGTACATATATAAACCCCACGTTATGACAAAAGCAAATGTAATTGGTCTAATGGTTTCTTTTCTTTTAAGTTGATTGGACTATGTCCAGGGAACCGCTCTGAGAAAGAGGACAACAACAAGAGGACAGAAAATGAACACAAATGAATAGATACAGTTTTTATTCGTAGTTTTTTCAGCGGTTTTTTTTTCTTTTAGAAGATTTTTGTCACTAATGTTCTTTTCTTACAGATAGCACTTAAACACTATGCTTGTTGGGTTTTTTATTCTCTCTATGCCTCTGTCTATCCAACCGTATAAAAGTCACAAAGGGATTTGCCATAGTAGGAAGTAACAACAATTTATTGCCAATTATGTAGTAGATAGTCCTGAGGTGAGAGGAGAAATACATCAAGCAGTGTGACAGTTTGCTGGACTCCTCCTTTTCTAGAAGATTGTGCTCTCGATTTCTTTTATATTACCCCTGGAAAGAATGGAAGCAGTGAATCTCTAGACAAGAAAAGATATTTTATGTTGTTGACAGCTATCTTCCTCATTTGGAAATAAGTTTCCAGGGCAGTGTTTCTTAAGTATGTGTCTCTATTATGTACCAGGGACAGAAAGGAAGGCTTTTAACCAGATCACCAATAAATTGTAGCACTTGGTGCTTATCAAAGGATGCAAATTTGATTTCCAGTGCTCCTAAGTTGTTTATTTTACTAATTGAAAAGCCACTGAATAGATGGATTTCTTACAGTTGTTAAGTGCTCAGAAATAAAGCAGTTCAGAGAAAATTCAATGTCACTGCAAATACCTTTACAGGAAGTTTGTTTCCCCTGATTCTCCTCAGACTGTTAACTGTGCCCAGCAGCACACTCAAGGCTCACACAGTCAGCCAGATCTCTCCAGTCTTTTCAGCTGGATTCTTCCACCAAATTAATTTCAAGTGTTTCAGCAATGTGGAGGAAGTTAAGATTCATAAGGATCTGAAGGGTGGGGCATAACCAAACAAATACAGATGTTGTTATGCACATTTTGGCACGCTGATTTTCCCTAATGCAGTGGTATCCAGATAAGGCTTTTTTCCTTTCTGACTTGATAGACAGGAATGAGATCTGGGCTGAAATTAAATGTCACCACAAAAAAATCCTGGCTTAGAGCTCTGACAAAATTCTCTGAATTTTGTGTAATGATATTAAAATTCAGGCTCCCATTGAACTAATTTTCCTCTTTGTCTGGAGGATCCAAGCAGTTTATTAAACAATATTGATTTAACTGGTAGAGAAAAGCACTAACTAAAAAGTTAATAGAAAAGAATACTTAATTTCAACCATGGAAATAACCCCATTTATAATCTCCATCTCCAGAAAGCCACTGCAATGCCAGATGGTTGCTTTCCTCCTCTCACAATAGCCTTCCTTCACTCATATTTTTAAGTCTTGGTGGTACTGAGGTCTGAATTAAGTTGGTGTGATAGGGCATTATAAATTTCTTTTTTAAGCTTTTCCTCAGTCCACGCACCTGTCCCTCTTGCCGTGCCTGCCACCAAAAGACAGTGAAAATAACTCCCACATATCTGCCCACAGATTTTGTTATTTCAGCTCCTGCAAAAGAGTGCATCACATGCTGAAGTGAAAAGTTGCTCAGCTCACCAGAATTTCAACTGCTTCTTAAGTCCCTGATTAGAGGACATTCTTGCAGTAGATTTCTTATTTCTGATTCTAGGCTTGAACTTTTTAACATAATACTAAAAGCCATTGGTTTTGATTAATAACATACTTACCCTAGAAACATTTAGGCAGACCCAACCTAAATTTCTATACGTGTTGAAAACTGTAGCCTTATCTCTATTCAAAGGTAAAATTTTCTCTTTAATATCAGTCTGTCTTAAATATGCACAGAATATGCAATTGTGCTCTAAGAATGCTCTTCTTTGATACCAAATATCAATATATTTCCCCTCTAACTGCATTACTTTTGCCTTAAGTGTCAGGTACCATGGTTGCAAGCTACTTTTTCAGAACACCAAGTATAAATATTTTTATGCATGTATGTGTATGACAGGTCTGTTATCAAAAACTACAAACAGATCATAAAAGTTCTATTATTCTCATTTTACTGAGGTTTTAAGGACTGAATGGCTTGCCAAGATATCAGGGAGAAACTCTGAGGGACACCAGTTCACTGTTGAATTATAGTTTACAATGCAGTGGAAAATCACTACAACTCAGATATATTTTGCTCACATCTTAAGGTAAGGAATGGCAATTCCTAATTGATTTTGAAGGAAGTAACAAATTAATATAAAAATAGATGAAGATATAAGTGTTATATAATTTATTTAAGTTAAAAAAAAATATCTTTTTCCGAATCATCTATTCTTTGGCATACCGGAGTGGAAAACTTCACTCCTGTTGACTCATTGTTGTCACATTGATTACACAGTTGCTCATTTTTGGATCTAGGCATGAGTTCATTAGTCACAAGGTTTACTTGAGTTTTGTACATTTCTCTGTAGTTATGCAGTCTAGAAACTATTCTGTTCAGTGACCCGTAGCACCTGAGCATTTTCATTCCTACTTTCTGATTATTTGTACATTGGCACTTTAAATGTTAATATAGATTCTTGATCACTTTCTAGGTTCCATTGCTCGCTCAGGCTCATTTCTGTATGGGGAATCCCTGTGCCAAACGAGTATTATATGCATTTGCAGAATGTTTCACTTTGATACTCTAATGTTTCTGCTCTAAAGGATTATTCTTGTTTTTACTGAGTGGTAGCAGCAGTTAAATTTCTCTCATCCCTCATTCAGCCCAGTGGATCATCACTGCTTTTTAATCTCCCTTTGTTTTTGTTGAATGTACCCACATATTTTTCTCTAGAAACTGAAAATTGTGAAGCCTTCTAAGGTCCTCATCTAGAAGTTCAACTATCATTCCTCAAGATGAAGGGAGACCAAAATGTAATCCACCTGTCAAGATAGATTTTTTTCTCACAGAGCGTGTGTAACACCAGAGCAATTAATAACTAATCTTGATCATGTCTTGAATCAATGTTTCCTAGGTCAGATCCTCACAGTATGTGACCAGGATCTAAGCCTCTCATTTTGCAGGCTCCTTTCTGCAGCACTTCAGTTGAATATGGATGATGCTTTTTCTGCTTCTTTTAGCTATCTCCATTATCTTGGGAATGGGTTTTGTTTTGCTATTAATTCATCACCTCTCTGTTTTATATATGTAACTTTTCTGTAGTTCTTTTGAACATCAATGTCTCAAAACCTCACCATTTATGCTGGTTAAGACCTTTTCTACTTCTTAAATGCCATATCAGTTACTCAGAGTAGGCCAAGAGAGCTCTCTCTATTATTTTAATCTGAATAATATGATTCTTTATCTTTTTTTATTATTTTAATTTTTATTTTGTTTTCTATTTTTAAGTCCAACCTGAGAAACTTATGGTCAAGCTGAAACAGTTCACAAAGGTAATAAAAGAATGATAGTTCAATAATTATTATTTTGATTATTATTGTTATTGAGTATATTCAAATAAATAATCCTTAAACTCTATAACAAGATATTGATCATCATGATGCCAGTTGTACCTATCTACTTTCTGAATATATTTTGAATAAAACTATCTCTTTTTTTACTGTGAGGCTTGTGAGACATTGGAACAGGTTGCAAGAAAAGTTATGGATGCCCCATCCCTGAAAGTGTTCAAGGCCAGGTTGGATGGAGTTTTGGGAAACCTGGTATAGTGGAAGGTATTCCTGACTATGGCAGATTAAATGATCTTTCAGGTCACTTCCAACCCAAACAATTTTGTTCTGTATATGATTTTAAACCTCATTTTAATCTCAGTTTACTCCAAATGCCAGTGATTGTTTTTATTATCACTAGAAAATTTCCACTGATGAAGAATTAATAGAATTTGATGATACATATATGAGTGTAAGATTGTTTAGTATTGAATTTCATTTGCTGTTTTATGACAGTAATATTTAGACATCACTTTCTGAAAGAATCAGAAGAGGCCTGAATTCCATGTTCAGAGCTGTCTTCAGAGAGATGTTAAAGTTTGTAGAAGATAGAAGGCCATCTGCACATCACTGAGTACTGCATTTTAGAATCCTGAGCTCTTACAGCACTTACTTGCTCTCCTCAATTTGAAAAGGATAATGGCAAGTAAAGGTACTAGTTTAAATCCTATCACATTTTATGAAAATTATCTTTTTTACAATTTTCTGTGGAATCAATGTCATGTCTGTCTATGTTCCAGCAACTGACCATATCACCATTTAATTTCAAAGTATATTCGCACCATATCATTTACTGCATAATAACAGAGTTATAACAAATGAGTCTTTGTGCCTCCCTGTATCTGATCTCAGATACTATCATTTTAGTCAGAAAACCCATAGTGCAGAAACGTTTGAAAATTATAAGGAATTTTATTTTTCTTTTTATTAATCGATAATAAATGGATAATAATGGAGCCAACTTTTTTTCCCACATTTTTCCATTGAAATCAAAAGCTTTAACAGACTGCTGAACCAGGAGACAAATACAATATGGTGGAAAAACCCCTCTTAGTTCAAACTTTCCCCTGAGGAAAAAAAAAAAAAAAATCCGATATTGTAGGAGTTTGCAAAGCAGTTCTGGAGATATATGGGGGCAGAAAGCAACTGTTTCAGGTTACACAGAAAACAATGACGAACAGAGTGAGAGAGTTCTGTGTACCTGAATATAGATTTAAGCACTTAATCACAGATTTCATGAAAGTGGTAAGCGTAGTGCTTTCCAAACCAGATACTGAATTTATCTATTTCTCCAAGCACAAAGATGGACAGATGGTCACCAGCAGATCAAACCCAAAAGTCAATGTTGACACTTATATTATTGTTTGTGTATACACCATTAATGCTTTTAAAAATCTATTACAATTCCTGTTTCAAAGCAATATGAGAAAAAAAGAACAAGTGTCATAATGAACCTGATGTTTGTTGGCTTTTTTTTGATACTTTTTTTTTTAATTTTTCCATATGGATAAATATTATCATGGTGATATTAAAAAGAAAAAAAAAAACTAAATAAAAAGGTTCTTTAGTAATATATGACCTTTTCTTTGCCCCTTTTGAAATTACTTATAAATTATTCAGAGCTGCATGGAAATCAAGCTAATTACAGAAATGAGTTGAGAGTTGTAGAAAGAAAATATTCATAAGTAGTAATTTTTCCATGGGCTCTGAAAAGTACTCTATTTGTATACACTTGCTTCTGTACAATATTTAAGTGGGAAAATATGTTCGAAGTCTATTTAATGCAGGTTTTCTACATACTTCTTTGGGTCTTTCCACACAGCTATAGTTCATGCTTACTATTAATTCTATTCAGTTTAATTGTGATTTAGAGTTTCTTTATAATCTAGTCTCCTATATATCTAGACATGGCCAGGAACATAACACACCTTAAGTAAAAATATTTGATTAAATAGTTGTAATAAAACTAATGTGAGCAACTGAAAGGGTTATATACATAAATGCAGCACTCCAAGTGGAAAAACTTAAAATAGGTGGACAGGTAATAAAATATTACCGCACAGAATATAGTACCTTAATTATCAGCCCTGAGGAGAAATAATGCTCTGTGCTTTGATGCTGAGGTAGCAGACCTGTCACCTCATGGCTGGATTGCTACAATATTATAGAATATCTATTGTTTTACCTGCAGTGTTGTAATGTCCTGAAACTTTGTTTCCTAACACTAAATAGACATTTCCTACCATTTAGGATATGCTAAAATTGTATCAGAGTTTACTTAAGAACGTGAATTTTCAAGTTATCTCTCCAAATATTTGAGAAAGATACATCTTTTCATGGATCTATTCAATAAACAAGCTGTAATGAACTTGCCTTTGACCTGATATATGGTTTTGGGGTTTTTTTCCCCAGCTTTTATTTAAGCTTTCCTCACAAACCAGGCAAAATGGTCATGAAGAAATACTTATTAAGTGCTTGATAGAGGAAATTCCTAAATTGAAGACATTCAGATAAATAACGTAGTATGGACTGCAATTGCCAATTACTTTGGGTAAAGGTATCAAACTGATTTTTTTAACATTTTAACACAATGAACATATTAGTTGATTTCATTAAATGCAGTGACAGTTTCCAAACTTGTGTTATTTAAAATATAAATGAAAGTTCTAAAACTCTGGGTTTTTTAAGATTTAGTTGCTGATGACATCAAATGAGTTGCAATCATTTGTGCTTGAATAGTAGAAACAAGTGTTAGTCAAGCTTTCCCCATGCAGTGTGATTAACTATTACATGACTGGGTTTGATTAAAACAGTATAGCTGATGGGGGTTAGGATTATAGATGTTTGCTGCATTACTCACAAATCTCACCTTGCATTATCAGGCTCTGGACTGATCAGAACAGTCTGGTGACATTGTCACTTTAGACTTACAGAATCACTGAGTATTGTGATTTGGAAGTGACCCATGAGGATCACTGAGCCCAGCTCTTTAGTGAATGGCCTGTATGGAGATCTAACTTCCCCAATTCCCACTAAAAAAGTGAAAAGCAAATACACCAGTTTGAAACAGGGAATTTTTTTCACTACAGACACTAAAGATCGTACAAACGGAATTTTTTGGACACTTAATTGAATGATAATGGATTTCCTTTCAAAGCAGACAGTAAGTTTGGCTGCCATTGCAGTATTATTTTGAATTATTGCATTGATCAACTAGTACACAGTGAGCTGCAGTCTTATTTGTTTGCATACAGAAGATCTTTTGACAGTGTTACAAAACATTTTCCAGACCATGTGGAATTTCCCACGGATTTTGAAACAATGCAGGCATTTGCTGAACTAAAGCCCTGATTCCAGCATTTTAGAGGGCTGATTTTGGTGAAATGCCAGATCAGTTCTGAGTTTTCAGCCGCAAGTAGGAAGGTGAGGTTCACAGGGAGCACTTGACAGCAAAATCTAAAGTCAGCTCTTTAACTGAGAGAATTTCTTCCTTTCTGTGACCACTTGATCATTGATATGAAACCTATTTAACACAGTGCTATTGTTTAGCTGGCTGCTGATTAATATTTTGGATGATTAAGTAATCAGCATTGTAAATTATCAATGAATCACAGAGGGACAAATAATAAATTACATACTTAACCTACATTTTATCACAGCTAGGAGACCAAGCCAGTTCTCACAGTTCCCATAACAGAAATGAAGTGACTCTTAGTTATAAATCAATACCATTAACCATTTAACACTTGACCTTTAAAGAGAGAGATTTTCCTTAAAGAAAATAAAGATATATTCTTGAAACTCTAGTAGACAATGGATGTATTTTCAAATGAATGGTTTTTTTCAAATATAAGATTATTTTCATGAAACAAAATTATACTTTTATCTGTCATGATGTTTGTGCAAGTGTCCAGAAAAAAGAATGAAAACATATAACATGTAATATTTATAAAATACTCATGTCAATGTGTGTTTAGAATCAGGGAAAGAGAGATAAAGAGCTATAATGGGTAATGTATATGAAAGTATATATTAATAATATGATAAATACAATCCCAGTTTATATACATAGATACGCACACACATGTACATATATATATATATGTATATATGCAAGTGCTAAACCCAAAATCAATCAAAAACAATTGTAGTGAGCTGAAGCAGAGTCAGGATTGCTTTTGAGTGTATCAGGAATTAAAGGCAATTAAATAGGTTAGGGGTGTTATCTCTTGATTTGGGCTCAAGTATATTTCTTCTGCTTGAGTCACTGGTGAAAGCACATCATGTTCCTGGTGCCCTAACCATGATTGTATGCTCAAATATCTACAGGGGCCTTTGGGGGGATATCATGTAGCTAGCCACTGGTAAGCATGCAGGATATCCATGTTTTTATGGCAACAAAGGTAGATGGAATTTCTCGGCAGACCATTTTCAGATTCCTGTTATACTCCTGGTATAGATGCCATAGGATCTGAAAATCCAAGATGTGGGAATGATTTTATTAATTTTATCTAATTGAGAGGAGCCAATGAATTAAAAAATTAATTCAAATTTTTTTTGATCTTTGAAAACAATCCTAGAAAAATCCATGAGACAGATTCTACAACTAATTCAACTTCACTGAAATTCTCCAATATTTCACATATATACTTGAGATCAGAATATGAGTAACCATATTTACAGTCTCCAAATTATTCTGCAAACACTTCTGTTTGCATCTCTTAAGAATTAATTCAGTATCATGCTGTTTTAAGTGTAAAAAAAAAAACCCAGCACAATATGGAACCAAAGAAATGTTAAAAATACCTTTTAACTGTAAGAATTTTGTCCTCACATCAATATAATATTCTTATATTTCCAATTATTTATTTTATCCAGTAATTTTGGTGGCTGAACAGATTTCAGATTTAAAATACCTGCAGTGAAAATATCTTTCAGCAAGATCCAAATTAAAGGAAAATATTAAACTAACATATACGCACATATGTCTGAACACGATCTCACTATGCTGAGTTCTTTTCTGCAGTTGTGCTTTATCACATAGAAATATATATTTTTTTTAATCATTAGAGGACTACTAAGCCTACTCAAGGCCACTTTTTACTGGATAGAATAGTGGTAGTAATTGGGATTTTAGATTTGTATCTATAGCAATACATATCCACTGTTTTTTGCCTAAATATAGAGACCTTAAAATTCATATTGAACTGTGCATATCATCTGATTCCTTCTGTATTGAGCACACCTTCTGTTAGTGGAAGAAATATGCATAACTTTCCTTGACTGTCAGCATTTCACCATTCCTTACTTGATTTTAAAGAACAAGCTGAAAGCCTCTTTGGCAATATAGAATAAACCTGAGACAGAGAAGCTCTTTTCAGCTCTTTGATCTCCTCCTAAGTTCATCTCACCTTTTCCCTTTGATTTTGGGACAAAAGACTGGGATGTCACCTATTACTTCAGCATCTCTTATGGCTTTGAATCTGATTTTTGTAACCAGTGTGGTAACTCATGAACAGGTTGATGTTGAACGGAAACAACACATTTGTTCAGTAATAGGGGAGCTAATTTAGACCATTTTTCCATTCCTCTCTCTGTCTTTTCTCCTTAATGGCCATTTCTTGATGGATATTTGATAAAATTTTTTGCCCCAAAGACAGAAGTTATGAAAGCTGGAAACAAAAACTGAAAAATAAGGGCAAGCCATTGTAACTCACATCTGATTGGAGACAGAAATGTCCACCAAAAAATTCAAAATCTTCAACAAAATTTGAAAGAACAATTTCTTCTGGTTGAAAGTTCTCACAGATAAATTTTCTGTATTAAATAAAAAAAGAGCTGAAAGAAAAGATGCTAAAAAAATGAAAAAAAAAAAAAAAAGAAAACGCAATGAAAAATAGAAAACTAAGCAAATAAAATCTGTCCTATTAAGTCGCAGTACCTGGGACAATCTGGGACAATGGGAATTATATTTTAGCTTCTGTGCTGTTCTCTGATGCCCCAGCAATATGACTCATTTACATGTGAATATATAGCTATATAAGGAAAAAAACACTTCATGGATGAATTCACAAGAAGCAAACTTCAGTGTGAAATCCTCCCTCCTCAATAAAAATCCTTTGCAGTTATATAGAACTGCCTGGCAAGGTGAAATGAGATGATATAGTGCAGGCATTCAAAGTGACTAGGCTTTAAAGAATGCAGTCCAGAAGAACAAACTGGAACTACAGATACTTACAGATGGCAATAAAACATTCAAAAAATATCACCTACAGTAAACACTAATATAAGTAAAATAACTTGGACCAAATATGGACTTGATGCAGTGATTGATAAGACATTCAAAAGTCATCAAGCACGTAGAATTTGTCCCAAATTACAGTTGCTATAATTTTGTCTCAAAAGGGCAAATCACCATATTGAAGAACTTGGTTACATTAGCATATGGTTTGCCCCACTCTCATTTGTTGACAATATTTTGAATTAAAGGGGAAATGCTGTGAATCAATTGTCTGCTTAGTGGATCTCTAAGAATGTGGTTTTCTTTTTTCATTTTCTTACCACAGTTTTTTTCATAGTATTTCTTAGCTGATATTCACCTTTCTTGTAATACCTTTTAGTATTAAGGTCAAGTCACAGTTCTAATTGGCTGTACTGCTATATTCAATTTATTACATTTTCAAATAAGACGTTTATTCACTTATTCCAATTCTATCATACATGGGGAGAGGTCACTGTGGTTTTCTGCAGATATATTTCATTCTACCACTAAAATCTTCCTTTTGCAATTTCTTTTTGTTCAAGTGGTTTAAAAATAAAATTAAAAAACAAACCTTAAAGGGTAACATTTCAGCTACTGATGTACTATGGTATCTGTCTTCCATTACTGCTTTTCAGTACCATATCACATCATATACTTCAGTGTATCTTGCTCTTCATTTACACGCAGAAATCTGTTTGTTTCCTGGACTGTGAAATGAATGGGGCATAGATCTATTTTTTCTCAGTATACTGCAAAGCATCTATCAGAGATGTAAGACAAAAACAGTTTCTGCTGTAGGAAAATGTCAGTATCAGTGTACATGTGCTGTGTGCCATTGGCTGAATAGGTGGCCACTGGAGTATAAGGATAAAAGAAATGGAACTATGAATATCCCTTAGTTTTTTTAGCTATTCAAAAGCATGACTATAGTAAATATTTCAATCATTTTCTTATTGCTTTGATACTGTTTATATTGTAAGAGCAGATTCTACAAGTTTTCATTTTGTATCTTCATATGCCTTCATAATCAAAATCAGGACGACAGCATAGACATTAGGATGGAATGAGCTACACCAGTATAACTCTGAGCAGTTGTATGGAGGAGAGGACTAAGGAATATTCGTGATTTCATGTGGTAGAAGCATGGCCATCCACTTCTGATACTTTTCTCAGAAATCATCCCAAAATCATTGCCATCTCCTTACATCCCCTGCCACTGCAATATTTTCAAATCAAGTTTTTTACTATGCTGCATATCAGGATCTAGTTAATATTTCTTTTTTATTTTGGATTGCATTTGAACATTTCCTTTCTTTACTTCTCCATTGTCCTCCACCTACAAAGCCATCTGTTCTCGTGGCAGATACATGCAAATTCTGTAATTGTTGTCATTCTTAGCATAGTACATACTATCCACAATTCAAAGGACAAGGCATGCTTTATTTGTTGGCCAAAAAGTCTGTTGTTGTCAAAATTGCTTAACAAAACATTAACAGGAACAATATTTGATTTTCTGAGTAATTAGGATATGCATCCGTGTTACAAGGATTAAAAGACTGGATTTTTTTAACCTGCTAAGTACAGTGTTCCTATCTTACATATTTCTCTATTGTTTATGATGTGAGATTAGTTGCTTTTGTCTTTAGTAACCTTAGGGTTAGTTTTTTTTTCTGAAGGAGGTATTGACAACAGCTAAAGGTGACAGACAGCTTATAAGACTGACCTCTTATGTAAAATTCATCCTGTTATTGATATCCATATCCTCAGCTTGAGTTGGGAAGGCGAAAAAAGACGCCAATCCCTTGAATGAAAAGAAAAAAAAACAGAAAAGCATTCAAGTCACCCTAAGAAGAAGGTCAGGGAAATTACACAGTGACAAGACTATCCTTTCTCTTCATATTTCTACTTTCATAGAAAGCTAAAACTGGAGGTAGTAGTAAAATAAAGGCTCACACAGAGTAGAGTTCTGACAATAGATCATTAGATTTTGAGGATTCCCTTCTTAACAGCATCATCTTTTGATACAGAAATGTCTCCCACCTTTTCCCACCTTTTTCTTCATATTTTAAAAATGAAAGAAGTTCTATTAAGTAGCAGTTCCACCTAAAGTGAAGATTTTAGTTCACTTTGTTGGGAAATTCATCCAGATTCTTGATACTTCTGAAAGCTTCTCACAACAATTCACTGCAATTTCTGAGAAAACTAAAATGAGCATATATCTTCTGCAATACAGACAAAAATTACATAATATGCATTATATTTGGCATATCTCAGTTACAGAGTGGAGCTTTCTAAGTTATAAGCAGCAGTGTGCTGTACATTTTTCATGTCCTTTCCCCAATATATCTTTATTTTAAATTTTACAGCATTTTAATGAAGGAAATTAAAATACAGGAAGTTGAAAGAAAGATGTTAACAAGATATATAAATTTTATCACTGAAATTAGTCCATACAGTCTTAGGAAGTACTTTGTAATTTAGATATTTGACGGGGTAATGATATTGCTGCTAAATTGAGAGAGCTTTTTAAAGCCTTCTCCAAAATCCAATACATTATTGGAAAAACTCTTGGTGATTTCAACAGATTTTGGTTCAGTTCCTTGGTGAATATACGTTTACTTTCGTATGAGATCCTTGGAGATCCAAAAGCTGGACCATTTCAAGTATCTTTATTTCCATATGCTCATTTATTAATTATCTTTATTTTCCAGATTCTTTTTGATCCCCTACCCTAACATCAAAAACATCACCCATCTCATCAGATGGGAAAACTACCAGGAAAAAAAGTTCTGTAGTTTTATAGGAGGCTTTTTGTTGGGATTTTGTTGTAGTGTTGTGGGGTTTATGTTTGTTTGTTTGTTTGTTTTTCCAGGGTTTAAGTATTTAAACGCCGAATGTTACAAACAGAAAATTTTGTTCAACTCTGCCAGCTTCATTCACCATCTGCGAAATGAATGAAGGAATACACATCATATCTAGGGCTGAAGATAATTAAATATTCTGAAAAAAAGGCTGCTAGGACATGTTTTCCTGGGACAAACAATGTTTAAGTTCCTATGAAGTGTTAAAACTTTTTAACTCTTCAGTGATTTAAGTTCTATCCAGTATTAATCTTCAGTTGTAATGTTGTACTTACCGATATTAATGTGGGTAAGGAGGTAGTAAGTATGGAAAGGAGGTAGTAAAGTATGCATGGTAGAAGGACCTCTCCAGAAGCTACACTCTTTTCTTTCGAGTTTCTTGCTTTTCACACTTCCCGGTAACTCGGAGACAATGCAACATGTTACAATAGCTATAGGACAGCAAGAGCCCAGCAAGTATTCCAAGACAGCTCAATCATTCTCCTTCCTCCTCTCCTTTCTCTAGCAGTAAGGGAATTTGAAAATGTATGAGCACCTTTGAGCAAGGATACTGAAGTCATCAAATAATAATAGGCATCACTGGTGGTGGAATATAATAAAAGAGGAAAAGACAGACAGTAAATCACTGTCTTTAGGAATCTATTCAGCAAGGCTTTCAGAGAACGGCATTGTAAATGAACTCATCTGTTGCTGTGAACATCAATCTCTGTGAAAGCCTGCCTTGTACACGAACACTAACATCCACCTGGTGACTCCCTGCTGGTTAAACAAACAGAGCAGGAGGAAAAAAATGCACAAAAATCTAGCAGTGCTTGTTTAACTTCCATTTCTTTCTCTGATTGACATGAAGCCTCTGTACAGCCTACTGGGCTTTTTGCAGCCAGATTAGAGCCATTGTCCCCAAATCCAGGTCAGCGTGTGCCAATTTATCTAAGTACCTCATGTGTGGAGAAGAACATTTGTTGAAAGTTTCTGGATTCAGAACAGGAAATGTCTCCTATTAAAAGTTTTGTTTTTTGCAAAGAATATTATTACGTTTTTTTCATTAATTTTGCTTGAGCACACATAGCTCACTCCCCGAAGCTGCTGGGAGTTGTTTCTTGTGTGTATACATCTCCAAATAAGTGTCAGACAGCTTATAATATCTCCTCCACTACAAAGGCAAAGTTGAAGATAAAAATAAGCTTATTAGGCCAGGAGAGATCAATCCCTCTGTTCTTGTCATTGCCTGGTGATATACAGCCCACATTAGAATCAGAGTGGCCGGAGGACAAACGTTTTCTGATATGAATGAATTGCAGATCGGTCACCTGGGAACTGGTGATAAGTGGACCTGTAAAATTTCAGAGAGATCAGCAGTGATTCTGACTGAGTAAATCTGTATGGTAATAAAGTTCCTATGAACTTGAGGGTACACAGAAACTTTAGTTGTTTTTCTCTTTTTAATACCTTTTCAGTTAGCCATAAGTTAAAAGAAGAAACACAGTCAAATAGATGAGATGAGATGTATATTCCTTAAATCCTCCTCAGATTTGCATATTGAGAAATTCTGGAAGATTAAGCTTCCCTGCCTAATTTCTGAAAATAACAGAAAAATATATTTTCATTTTAAGAAAGGTTGCAAATCCTTTCTCTTTTTTTGCATAATATTGTCTACCAAAATATCCTCAAATTGCAATTATGAGATGACTAGCTGGATTTCCAAAATTCTTTGAAGCCAACAAACAAAGCAAACAATAAACCACTTTACACTGTTCTAGAGCATTTGTTTTAAAGAGAATTAGATTCATGCATCAATGTTTTTGTTTTATACAGCATTATGAGACACTGTTGCTAACTCACTAATGACAGGAATAAACAAAGGAAATTGCTTAATGCTGCATATTAGTGGAGAGGCAAACCAACACAGTTATATCAACAAACTGTAAAATTTTAAATGTAAGGAGTCATTAAAAGCAATTTATCTATGTATTTTGTCAAGCATAATTTAATTTTCATTACTAACACTCACAGTGCAAAAGAGCGATAAAGCTTATAAAAAAAGGAAAAAAAATCTTTGGAATATACTAAAACCATTCTTGTCTTGAAAATTTCTTTGTAAATAAAATATTTTTTATGCGTCCAAATATCAAAATGCAGAGATTAGTCAAATATAAAATTATTATTATTTTGCATATGCTTTTTAGACTGTTCCTCTCTTATACTTAAAATGAACTAATAATGCATATGTAGTAATGACAAAAGCAGGTTCAATAATGTATTAACAAGCTATGTAATGGTGATTGTGCCATCAAAGTACATTAGGAGAAACATTACTGTCATAGAAGAAGGTATTAAGATAACCAGTGGCTTTTCTTATATGAAATTATTGTTTGATTCATCACTAACTGTAAGGTAGAGACTTTAACTACCAGCGATACAGGATGGAATGTAAAGAATTTGAGTTATATTTGCTAGTAATGAGCCTAAAATCTGTCTAAAACCAGAATCAATAGACCTTTAGCCACAGTTCATGGCCTTCTTGGATGAATATACAAACATGACAAACCCTAAGATGAGGGTGAGTTTTCCCATCATTCACTGAGATGAAAAATGTCAGTCTGCCTGAAGGGCTACCATTGCACTGTCGTTGGAAGAGACTGTGCAGGCAATAATGCAGCATGTGGGCTTTCAGCTCTGCAGGGCTTAGTATAACACTGGTTTATGTCAAGAAGAGAACCTCGTGGCTTTAATTACTCGCCAGGTGTTCACAGCACTACTGCATACTGTTGTGCAGTTCCATTAAAGGAAAGCTTTAAAGCATCTGCAGAGCCATGAAAAGAAAAGTGCACAGCACCTGCCCACACTTGTTCTTTTTCAGAGTGACAGAAAACCTACACTGAACTCATGAAAAGCTATAAAAGGAATGTTTATATGGATTGCATGTCACTTCAGAAATCTGTAATGGTATCAGGGCACAAAATTATTCTGTGCTCTTTTATGTATAAGCCATTGTTTTGTGTCTTGGTGCCTAAAAGGAAGCAACAGGATATGTGCTGCTCTTCAGGTTCTCAGTTTGGTGGCAGAAGCCTGTCATACCAGGGAACTGAGAAATCTATAACGAAAGCTATGGTTGTCTCATGCAGCCCGTTCAGTCTTGATGAGTCAAATAATTCATTGAATTATTGGAGACAAACACAGATAAAAATTAATAATATGCTTTGAAAGATAAATAAGAGTACGTGTATAAATAACAATAGCAGTAGTAGTCATAGTGAAATGACAAAACGCTGAGAAAGACGGTAGCTGTGTGTAACTTAGTCGTTCCAAATTGGCAGCAAACTTGAAAAATCTAACTCCATGGTTTGAAAAAATTAAGATTTATCCAAAGAATTTGAATTAAAAAGTCTCAAACCATCAAATTCACAGCTTTGTAAAGTAAATTTGTGACAGCCGAGATAGGAGAAATTGAAAGAGGTAGCAGAGCATTTGGTATAGTGGATACTTTTCAGAAGAATCTTAAATCTCATAACTCTTCTAGAGAACTGAGAGTCTGAACAAAGGTCTGAGCTGAATCACAATGGAAGCATCATCACGACCCATATAGTAAAGAAATACATTCCTGCTAGCTTCTACTTTGCATTCCAAATAGTTTGGTAATGTAATTTGGGTTGTTTGCCCTGAACATATGTTACTGCAAGGAGGATCTGATCAGATATAGCTTTGGATTTGAAAATTTTAAGACACAAAAGCAGTGTTTAATGTCCCATAGCTTAATTGACTTGAATTTATTCTGCTTCATGACTTGGGAAAATTTCAGGCATATTTTAAGATTGGTTATTATGATTGGTTATTATGAAACTAGCAGAAATCATGCAATTTCTAGAATAATATCAAATATCTACTCCATCCCCCAATAGATGTACAGTTAGGGTTTCCCCCTAAAATAAAAGGAGCATCAGTACAGGGGTTAATCTAGTTCCAGCTAATAGGCAGCCATGCTATGCCATCAATGCTCAGCCACCTTCCCCTAGGAGAATGAAATAAGACACTCCTGTGCCAAGAGCCAACCATACAACATAAATAACTGTCTGTCCCACAGTGACAAGAGATTTTCCTCCTCTCTGCCTCTTCTGCTCTACAAGTGCCAACTACATTTTCCTCTCAACTGGTCTAATAAACTGGCATTAGTGTTGCTCTGTACATATCCTGAGGCTTGCTACTCTTATTAGAGATTTCAAGAAGGGCTTGGATTCTTCATAGTTTGTTTTGGGGTTTTTTTTGTTTGTTTGTTTATTTGTTTGGGGTTTTTTTGTTGTTGTTGCTGTTGTTGTTTTTTTTTGTTTTGTTTTGTTTTGTTGTTGTTGTTTTTTGGTTTTTTTTCCCCAATTATATGGAGAGGTTCTAATAAGAATTTTTATTTTTCCTTTCAAGCTTTGCCAGAACCAGTTGCATAACCTGATATGTTAGTTACTCCAAGGGACTAGAAAAGAAGGATCAATGACAGAAAGGGCACACTGCCAGGCAGAGCAGATCTCCATCACATATGGGAGTGTAGAGAGAAATTTAATGGATGAAAGTTGCTCAGGAGGCAGAGTGGACTAAATAGTTAACATTTGCAAATATTTTTGTGCATATCAGTCTTAACTGAGCCAGTTCATGTAGTAAAGCAGACTCCTGCAATAGGACTTGGATCTTGGTTATAGCACTTTGGAAAGCAGTATAAAGTGACCAGAAAAGTAAATAAAATATTTGAATAAAGCATGAAAATTCCTGCTTCTGCAAAGGAATTATTTTGCCAGGTTAATAAAATATTCCATTTTTAAAGTCAAAACTTTTTGGGGAATGGCCTAAAACCATATATTTGTTATTTCTGGGTTTCATATGTTCTGCATTAATGCAAATTAAATTGTGGAGATGTGTCTTTTGAACATATCTGATACTAATACAGACTCAAAGACAGCAAAATTCACAACCCTCATACATGAAATAGAATGTCAAAATACTCTGTCCCTCAATTAATTTGAATAAAGAGAATATGGTAGAGGAAAATTAATTTCTGCAAAGTGCTTATATACTGTAGAAAATAAATAATCCTTTCTGCAGAATGTTTTCAATAATCATGCAGAAAAAGGTACCATCCAGTTTGAACTCTAAGGAGAAATCAATACACCAAATAGCTGAAAGGAAATATCATCTCTCCCATGTACAGTGACTGGCAACTTTCTCAGTTTTACAGATCACCATAGAATTCTGGAAAAAATGTATATATAGGAGTCAAATTAAAGACTGCACAGACAATCTTATCGTAAGGCATGTCAGATTTTGATCCAGACTTTTCAGTTTTCATGTCTGACCTGCCAAATTTTGCAAATTTTAAAGGATTTTATTTTTTCTTTAGGAGTTGCTTTTTTGTTTTTCTTTGCTTTTCTTTAGGAATTTAATTCACATTAAAAAAAAATAATAATTAAAAAAAATGTCTGTTTTATAGGCTGCTATGTGGTGATGCTGACCATTGCATTACTGACAGGCATTAGAAGCAATTCTATATATTTTCTCCTTAGCATATGTGCTTTGCAGCCCTCCTTCAAAGAGAGACCACTATCTGTATTTCTCTCTCCTTTAGAGACTTCTTAAAAATGTTCAGGATTTGAAAAGAAGCCAGAAGGAAACAGTATGTGGTAGTCAGAGAAATGGACAAGGGGAAGATTGAGAAATGCACATTTCAACTGGAATAAAATAACTAATGAATAAATATTGCTTTATTGTTAAATACCTCTTCCAAATCCAGAAAAGTGAGAACAGTAATTGTTTTTCTACAAATAGCCTGAAGGAACTGAAGGAATGCTTGTAAGTAAATAGGCTGGGGGTGGGACAGCTGACCCAGAGAGAACAAAGGGAGATTTCATACTGTGTGATGTCATGCTTAGCAAGAACAGCTTAGAGAAAAGAAAGGGAAAGAGGAACATTCATGGCTGTGGTGTTTGTCTTCCCAATAAACTGTTTCTCATGCTGGGGCCTTGGTCTCAAGGAAGTGGATGGACATCTGCCTGCCGGTGGATAGTGAATAAATTCCTCTTTTTTTATTTGCTGCTATGCATAAATTCTGGCTTCCTTCTATAAGACTGTACACATAAGTCTTCTGGCCTTCCTTCTGTTTTCTCCCCATCCCAAGGGAGAGGGGATTGATCAAGACAGAGAGTGGGTGCTTGGCTGCTGAACCAGGTCAAACCATCATGGAAACGTTAAGTAAATATTTTTCCCTCCGAAGCTGCAGCATTCCTTATCACAGGGAGCAAGCAGAAGTCTTTGAGAGGCTTCATAAACCAGCAGGAGATATTTAAGACAATGAATCTTATTGTTAAGGGATGAAAAATGTAATGAATATAACATGAATAAATCCTGTGTCATTAGTGGCATTCATAAAACTAGTGCAGGATCGGGGTGTTTCTGTACATAGTGACAACACACTGAGTGTATGGTAGAGACAATACGGTCACCTCTGCAAAAGACGTTCTGTTAGACATTCTGCTGTGCTCCAACCACACTAACACCATTGCTGCAAATAAAGCCTGCTGCATGTCTTGAAAAAAGATTCACAATGCTTAAAATCTCTGGATGATGCAAGTAGGAAGGTTATTACACCTTCTGACATAGTACAGCCAGAAGGGTTAGAAACATAAGAGGAAATATTTAGATTTAAGATATTTTGGTAAATATTTTTCTTTTAGCTCACATAACTGACACTGTACATGATAGTGTTATTCACAGAAATTACTCCTTTCCAGACAGAAAACAAACAAGCAAAAAAAAACCCACACAAACCAAAAAAACAAATTCTAAGAAAAAGTTACAAACCACAACAGAATAATTTCAACCTATTTATTCTATTCAAAAAGGAAAACTCAGAAACTGAACCTAGGGGAGTGCTTTTAGCAACACATCCCATTGATCATGATGTCTTAATAGCTATTACAACCCAAGACTTAGCAAATGGTTTTTCATCAATGATTCCACAACTTTTGTTTCTGGATCATGTAGATACCTGTAGATTCTCAGCTGGTCCATCTGTAGACACGGAGAGAGAAATACATTATTTACTACATGCACATTGCATGTAGATTTCCTATCTTCTCTTCAAAAAACTCCAGAAAATATAGTAGTGCTAATATTCATATATAAAATAAAATCCCCCTCATTTTTAAAATGCATATCTTGTTTTTTGCACTGTAAAAGTCTTATATCACTTATTCATGTCAAAAAAATGCACCACTGAAAACTTAAGAGCTAGAAACAAATGCACAATAGCTTGTCCCATAACCCTCATGCGCTCTTTAATAATGAAATCTACCACAGACAGTAGATAATATACTACATTATGCGGCTTTTGTACTTGTGGTAAATATATTTGATTACAGCTCTAACACTGCAGGAAGATAAATCATAATGAATCCACCAGTATGTTAACCCCCTCACACACAAATCAAAACCCTTCCTTTCTGTCACTTTTCCCTTCTTCAAATATAAATAAGCACAATTCAGATTATTACTAGAATCCCCATTAAAATAAGTAAAAACTCATGCTTGAAAAGGCATCTTGTGATCAGAATTGTAGAGAATCTTGTATTTTCTTTTTCTAAATTCTACCTGTAGGTAATTCAATTACTTATGATTTCTTCTCTCGTCTTTCAAGAAAGTTTTGGATTGCCTTAAAATTTTTAGTGCTCAGTTTCTATTTGTGGATTAAAGAGATACTATCCTCTCCTGCCAGTGAAACTGTGTCGTTTTTATCATTAAATCAGTAAGTTAAATCAGCTCATGTCGCCTCTCTGCCCTGGCTAGAAAACTTCAAGACAAGTTTTGGCCACATCTTGGCTGTCTACACAAATCAGCAACTCCTACAAAGCATATCCAGAATGGCTGATTTCAAAGGTAAGAGCTTAATTGCATGGCATAGCTAAATCCTTCTATTTGGTCAAAAGACCAAAGAGTGGGTTCTGATACAATGCATTTTGCTAACACACAAGGATATACCCTAGATTTCTTTTCTATTTCTTGACACCAAACAGCTTCTGTTATATAGGAACAAAATCTCTTTCACATGCAATATACTGAAAAGCCCTTTGCAAAACTTCTCCCCAAAAAATCCCTAAGGCTTTATTAAGTAACTTGGTATTACACACTGTTTAAGATTGCAAGAGAAGCTGTGAGACACACAAGTTAGCAGCTTCTCTGTCTTACTACTCCCTCTGATAGTGAGGACTTTATTTCCTTGCAGCATCATGTAAGGAATTAGGCAGAACATGACTACCAGGAACTAGTGTGATGATCCTAGGCCAGAACATCATTGGTGACATGTCAACTTCAGTAGCTAGAGCTGCTTCCAGAAAATCTATGAAATTAAGACTGCAAATTGAAGTTGGGAATTGTTATATTTTGGGGGCTGTTGCTTGCTTTGTTTGCTTTTCAGTGAGGAGCACCTTGAGTACTTGTCCAGTTCTCTGAATTCAGGATTCAGGAAGGACATGGAGGTGCTGAAGTGTGTCCAGAAGCTGGTGAAGGGTCTGGAGCACAGTTCTGACGAGGAGCAGCTGAAGGAGCTGGGGTTGTTAAGCCTGGAGAAAAGGAGTCTCAGGGGAGACCTTATCACTCTACAAATATCTGAAAGGAGGCTGTAACCAAGTGAGGGTCAGTCCATTCTCCCTGAGAACCAAGAGGACACAGCATCAAGCTGCTCCAAGAGAGGTTTAAGTTGGATAATATGAGGGATTTCTTCACAGAAGGGTGATTGGTCATTGGAATGGGCTGCCCAGGGAAGTGGTGGAGTCACTGTCCCTGGTGGTATTTAAGGAATGACTGGATGTGGCACTCACTGCCATGGTCTAGTTGAAATGGTGGTGCTTGCTCATTGGTTTAACTCAATGATCTCAGAGGTTTTTTCCAGCTTAATTGATTCTGTGATTCTGTGAGAATTAGAAGTCAAGATCATATTCTATAGAAGCTGGTAAGTCTTGAAAAAGTATCAGGATATTCAAACCATCAGAAGTAAATTCTGGAAATACATTCTTTACCCAAATCCTCTCAAATATGTCATATTTTATACTTGAGGATTATGTAATGAACAGGTATGTACAACAGTCAGAAGGATAGCTATCTGGAGATAGCACAGAGTTGAACTTATTAAACAGGTTGTTTTGTATGAGGTGACTCCTTTCACTGGAGAGACAAAGTTACTCATCTCAGCCATTTATAAGCCACCTTTTAAATCAAGAATGAGTAAAGTATATATTCATTGTCTTTCTACAAACATAAATCAGGACACTATTCACTACACAGAGAAGAATGCAGGAAGAAACTCCATCATCTCATAAAATGAATTACTTAATTGCAGTCTGTTTATCACTTGTCTCAGGATTTAACTGTTTGTGGTCTACTACAGTTTGCTTACAGTTGTCAGAAGACAGAACTGTGGAGCTAAGTTCTTCCATAAAAAATGGCAAATTATAGGTAAAAGAGACATAACATACGCTATTGACAGAAAAAAAATTAGTCTGAGTATTTCAAATACAAGAAAAGTATTCAAAATTGCAGACAATATAACAGAAATAGGCACCTAGCTACAGAATTTCACGCATTCTTCCATTTTCTTGAACATATCGATGAAGATTTTACTAGAAAAGCCCTTTAGGATTAATTTACCTTTTTTTTTTTTTTCCCTCAAGACAGACATTCAAGGAAGCATTTGCTATCACTACCCTTTTTCTCTTACATGTTGCAGGTTTTTCTTACTTTCAATAAAGAGTGAGATTAGTTTTACTTCCCAAATTATGGGGCAAAATGGGATATAACATATCCATTTTTCTTGAATTCTGAAAGAGCTTCAGTTCTTTGAAACACTACTCACTGATTGCACAGGTAGAAAACTTGATTTAGCTTTTGTTACTCTATTTTGTTGCTGATGCTGCTGCTAAGTTTCCCAGTTAATTAGTCTAGTATAGCTTTTAGATCACCTTCACCTTTCTTCCTTTCAGTGAAGATTATCTATATTCTGTACATCACATTAAGAATCAGATGCAGACAAAAATGCAGGATGACCCTTCTGAAGTTTCCTTTTAAGAAAGGGTGCAGCAGTTTGTAGAGATTTATTAACTCAAACATTTGCAGGCTGTGGCTGTATTGCAGGTCGCAGCTGTGTTGCAGGTTATTCACTGTGTTTAGTATTGAAAAATCTTTGGCACTACATATCTTTGCCTTGTGGAATTTTCATGGATGAGATGCAATTGACAGACTTGCCTCCATGTTTAGATAAAACCTCAAATTAAATGTCGAGAGAAATTCTTGTATGTAACACTATAGTAGTTTAAATTCTGTTTTGCTAAATAGAAATTCCTGAATTGATAGACGTCTATCACCAAAATAAACTATTGATAAAATCTGATTCTTTTGGGTGATAACTAAACAGTAAATTATCTAATAATATTTTTCATTTATTTCCAAAAGAGAAAGAACCAAACACAATGCATCTGTGTTGCAAAATTTTGTGATATAGGAAAGAAATGGGAAACTTTAAACTGGAGATAAACTTTAAAGGAAGCAGAATCTTCCGACATGGTCCCAGAAAACTTCAACATAATGAAGAAATAGAATCAGAGGAAATCATACTAGTGTTTATTATTATTTTATTCAACTTTTGATATTTACATCCTGACTTAGAATATCTTCAGGAAAAATCCTAAAGCTCATTGAGACATGAACTGTGATATCCAAACACCTTTCAGGATGGTTTATTGTGAAAGAATAATGGTTCCAGACAGGCCAAACGTGTCCACTGCTGCAGGCTACTCAAAACATGTTCAGAAGAAAAGTGAGCAAAATTCTGACTTCGGTTTTGCATAGCATCATTTGATCACAGCCTGCTCTCTTTCAGTTTGTTATGGGGACCATGGGGGCTGCTGAAATTCCGTTGAAATTAATAGAGGCTATCTGGAAGAGAAAAAGCTGTGTAGTGAAAACAATAGTTTTGTCTAAGAAGTCTGTGTACTCTAGAGAGAGCTGCTGTTCAAGTCTGAGTCAGACTGTCGCTCCCAGTCATGAACGGGAGAGAAATACGGGAAGAATGAGAACAGAGACAATTTAAAACACCTGCACCTCCGACCCCATCTCTTGTCTCTACAAATAGATGCAAACTCCTGTTCCAAGACATGGAGATGCCCATGTAACAAATTACCAACTCTACCCTTATGACAGAAGATTGACTCTGATGTCACTTTTCATAGCAGTGAGCAATTAATGGTGTGTATTGGTGAAGTGTTTAGCAGGAATTAGAGCACAAGTAAGAAAGAGCCCAAAAAGAAGAAACATTCTGTCAGCAGTAACTTATGCAGCTGTTAGCCAGGAATCTAGGTCTGACTAAACTTAAAGAAAATCTTTGCCCAAAATAACTCAGCGGTCGCATACATGGAATAAGGTTGGAATATAGATCTAAAAAGCACCAACCTACCAACCAACCAACCAAACAAACAAACAAACAAACAAACCAAACAAACAAACAAACAAGCAAACAAACAAAATGGGTAAAATAAAGTGTGAAAATTTTAACTTCTGAAACAGTTTGATCAAAAATCAAGAACACACAAAGCCTCAGATCTCATTGGTCTCTCTCAGAATTGATGGACTTTGTTCCTAAAAAATTGTCTTTGTTTTTGAAAGTCATGCTCCTGATTTATATCAATGTAACTGAATCTGAGTTCAAAAGCTTTTAACTGGACATCCTTTATGATCACCATTTTTGAAGCTCAGATTGTAATAAAAAATCAGATCTTTCATCCATCTTTTTAATTTCTTCCATGCACACCACATAATTATCCATAACTCTTAATCCCCCTGTGAAATAATATTTGTGTAAAAAATATGAAATAAATATAAAAAATGGATACATTTCTGTGTTCTCCATATTTGTCTTGAATAGTACGTTAAATAAATAGCTCATCTAAACTCTGATATCTAATCATACATTAGAAAATTATTCTCAATGCATATAAAACATTGTGAAATTACATGATTTCCAAGCCATAGCCAGTGAGTTAGTATTGATGACTAGCTGGATTATCTTACCACCATACAAAAGTTGAATGGAATGGTTTCTTTGAAGGAAGGGGCAAGGGGAGGGGGAAAAGGTTAAAATCCAGATGCAAGTATTTGGCTTTATATTCATCACTCCAAATTGTAGTGTTCCCAAAATGAATTTGCTTTCAGGACTACATTAAGTAATTCATCATCCCATTTATATTTTTTAAAATAATTGAACATCCATACAAATTAACAATTCATGCATCTGGCTGACATCAGAAATAATTTAAAATAAAAGATATTGACTTTTATTTTATCATTTTCCTTAATTTACAAAATTTCACTAAGATTCACAATCTAGACAGCAGAGGAAAACTCCAATAGAAGATTCAGGTAATTTACATATATATTTTCAGTGATTCTTTTATAACCTGTGAAGGTAGTTATCAGTGAACTGCTAAAGATAATTTCCCCATAATTTTCTTCCTCCCACATCATGCATTATAATTGCTTTCATCCTCCATACCATGCGTGCTGGTGTCTTTCTGCTCCTCCTCCTTCCTGGATGGAGAGTGAGAGAGAAAAGAATATATTAAATCAAGTGTAGAGGTAGTTTTCATTTTGGTGGTTAAGGTTTTTATTAAAAAAAAAGATAGAAAAGGGAAAAAAAATTAAAGTGTGAACTCAAAGTGCTTGGATTCATTTAGTCTCCTCAATGACAGCTCAAATTCCAATTCCAAGCTAAAATCCAGTCTCACATATACCATCTTTATGGTAAGCATTAGGTTCTTGGGTGGTGGTTAGGAGGGAACAAAGCTGCATTTGGTTTCTGTCCTGCTCCTCTCATATACCTCTTGATAAGAAGATAAAAGAATATGTATAAATCAAATCCTGCTCTTTAATATGATTTCTCCAGCTCCTCCTCTTGCTTCTCTCTGATGTTCCCACACTCAGTTTTCAAGGTTCACATGAAGCCCAGGTTTTGTGCATTGTATTTATTCTGAGTTATAGACGTTCCACATTGGTCATGTTGCCTGATAGCCTTTATACCTGCAATCCAAGGATAGCATTTGCATTATTATAAAGGAAGAACATGTAGGGCATCCAATCTACCTTTTGTCCACGTTCTCCACAGAGCTCTTGCCTCATTGACCTAGTTGCTTATATAATCTATTTGCATAATCTCTACAGTCAAGATGTTGTATGGATAACAAATGTTTACTGTATTTATTTAACAGTCAAGCACATGCCCGGGATTTTTTCCTGCTCCATAATTAACCCCCAGGCTCACAGGAAGCCACTTTTGGAGGCAGTTCTTTCTGTTGGCAGAAGCAGTCTTTGATGGAGAAAATGCAATGACTTTTCTCTAGACCATCTTAAAGAAAGAGTTCCCAATGCGTCCAACATATTCAACATTGTTCATCCAAGACATACAGTCACAAGTAGAAGTTTTAGACAATGCATTGTGTATTTCACAATATTGCAGTATGGCTGGACCTGGTGTGAAACACAGAAATTTATGAAACTAACCACAGCTTCACACAAGACAATGAAGCTACAGGCAAGATACATAAAAAGTAGAGCACTAAAGTTTATTGTGTTTTATTTTATTTCATGTTCTCATATGACTTTCTCTGAAAAGAAAAAACAAAAAAAAACAAAACAACCCTTCCTTCCCCCCTAGATATATGTAGTTGGAGAGGAATGGAGTAAAGGCAGTGCTGATATTAGTCCTGTATACTGTAGTTATCAGACACATTCTGGTGGACCTCCATTGTATTTTTCTATGGAACCATAGCAGATAACACAGCTAATGAGTGTGAAAATCTAAAAATAGATTTTAATATAGAGTTGTATAATTTCTAACATTTTGTCACTTTAGCATAGTAGTCGCACTTTCTTACGTAATTTTCTTACATATTATGCTACTTTCTTTATCCCATTTAGTCTTGCTTTTAATCTAGCAAGGACACTGTTTTGCATCATAGATTGTAGATGCAATAAAACATAGGGCTAAAAGATTGAGAGAGACATTCCTGTAGGGCTGAACCTAGGGGGAAATTACCTAACCAACTGCTCTTCTAATTGGACAGTATTTTTTAGATATGCTAATTTTTAAAACTTATAAGAATTTTAGAAATCATATGCCAGGTGTACCCATAACCATGGGGGCACCTGGAATCATTAGAGATTATTTTTATCTTACTATTTTAACACTGTTGCAAGTGTTTTTTCTTTGTTTGTTTGTTGTTGTTGTGTTGTTTTGGTTTGGGTTTTTGGGATGCTTTTTATTCAGGCAGCAACATCATTATCACAGAGATGGAGGCCATAAATAGAGATCATCATTTGCATTGCAAATTATATAATTTTTGTGTCTAAATTAATGAAGGAAAACGTCAGAATAATGGTATGTATCACAAAGACATGACAGAAGCAGATATGAGTACAAAGATGACAGGAAATTACTACAAGTGTGCAGCAAAATATGGGCAGTTTATCTATGCTAAAATACATCTATGCTAAATTATCACATACAAAATCCACAAAAACTTCATTGCCATTGGCACACATTACAGCCTGTACTCAATACCTCTGCTCCAGAAATGATTCACACTTTATTTAAAAAGAGTGGCATGCTAACATGTCTCTAAAAGGACAGACAAGTCAGCATAATCATGAATCACTTTTAGATTTTATTGCTTAGCCTGTTATAAATCAACAAGCTTGAGAACAATTTCTTTATTCTGTAGAAAGTTGTAATACTTATTCCTGATGGGGACATTGTGCCTGCATAAAATTCTGGTATTTCACAAGTTTGGGCTCCAAATACACAGAAAGGCCTTTTTAAGACACTTCAGGCATTTTAAAGTGTTATTAGTATAATATATACCTCTTTCAGTTTCTTGCAATAAATAAAGCACCTGGTTTCACAGGTGGAGGATAAGGACATGGTTTCTATAATTATTTTTTTAAAACTTCTTTAAAGCACATTTATAAAATAGTTCACTTTTCTTTCCTGTAATATATGTGGCACATTCAGGCACTTGTAGTGTGGGATTGTATTATAAGTGTGTTAATGCTCTACCAGGACAGCCTCCATAATTCTTTCAAGGTTTTGCCATTTATGAGTGCAGTGATCTCAAATTCATACTTGGTTCTTGTTACAGCACAATGTCTTTCCTATTCTTTGTTTATATAATAGAAAACGTTACTGATGATGTAGACAACTGCAAATTGCATCATAGTACAAGCATGAATATATTCATACAGTCAGCTAAAGGGTAAAGCTTTATTTCACTCCTTGATCATGTTCCTAGGCTGAGCAGATTGTATCACTTGTAAGGAAACACACTGAAATATCATAACAGAAATGAGGATAGAGATATTCAGAAAGAACCAATAGTCAGAAAAATGAGTTTTTAAATACTGTTTAATGAAACTGAGACTCTCAAGTTTTTAAAATTATTTTTTACATTAAAAAATAGGTTTAAATGCAGTTTAAATGTTGAATAGAGACTTAAAAGATACGCTGAAACAACATTCATTGTGGCAGGCTTTATTATTATGACTGGGAAGAAATTGTATTTATATTGTATGAGGAATTTTCATAGATGTTTACTGTCACCTCTTTCTGTGCCCTGTACAGAGAATAATTACCAAGCTATTATAGGCACTCTGTACTTTACAGCTATATTCAAGACCTGATCTTCACAAAACTTATGTTTTTTACTACTACAGGTAATTTAGATTGGCAAAGTGCTCAGCAAAAAGAGATGTGATGGGAAATCCTATTCTTGTGCTAAACAATTAACACTTCACCAAATTTTTTTGCAATCATTTTCTATTGTATGGTGCTGGAACCTCCCAACCCAAGCTATTCTATGATTATTTCTGCACCAGAGAGTCAAAGAGTACATTCCAAACCTGGGAAAAAGCAGAAGAGTGAAATAGCTACTGGTGCGGGCCAGTATAGCACATTTTGATTTGTCAGAAAATAATATATTCAAATAAAACATTAAAGTTAGCATTGCCTGATGCTCCCGAGCCTTTGGTTTGCATGAGGAAAGGACAAACAAGTTTCCATGTTCCAAGGCTTTTCCTGAAAACAAAACAGTGCTAGGAAGCCAGTCATACAATTTTCCTGTTTGGTCATTATTTTCATGTGTGATAAGACATTGAGGCATAGAAGCCACAGCATTTGAGCATATGTCAGCTTTCCTGGGTTAAATGGAAAAATGTTCTATAAAGCAACTTGAAATCACACAGAGATGGATTTTTTTTAAGATGACAGTATCCTTATTAGTGAGATACCTGGTGTGCAGAAGGAATTTCATCTCAAAGGGCATTAAATTTTTTACCTGGACTAATGACACTGTCAGGGCTCAGATTGTATCCTAAGACTTGTTAGATCTTTGGCTCAAAAAGAAAATAGAACATCAGCAGGTAAGGGGTGCACTGCTAGAACATTATTATTGGCAGCTGTGTTTTAGGCAGTCCAAGTTTTCCTGGAAATATAGAATAAGTTGTCAGAAGAAAAGGAATCATGATATAACTCACAATGAAAGTAGAAGAATTTAAAATAAACCTTATAACCTGGATCTGAATAATGTAAAATAAACCTTATAACCTGGAGATATTTGTCCAACAATGAGATAAAATGTGTAGTTGGAGGAAGAAGGAAAATTGTTCCATTTAGAGAAAACACTTTCAAAATATAAATATTTATTAATCTATTTTGGCTTTCATTTTTACTCTGGATTCCCAGAGTAAAAATGCATGTGTGACCATTCAGAAAAAAAACAACATTTAGCATAAAAATCTCTTTGGTTCCAGTACGTACTCTGGTTTAGAGCAGGCATGGAGAAGTGCAGGTTGAGTTTTATGGATTTAGATGTTCAGATCCAAGAGATTTTCTTTTGTTTCCATGTACAAAATTTTTTGCTTCAAAAATATTTTGCAAAAATTCCCAGCTGAATTAAAGAAGAAGAAGCTAGATTATCCATATTTTCTGATTAATATTTCAAGTGCTGCCTGCTCCAGACAACTGCTTTGTCACAACGAGTTCCATTTCCCCTCCCGCTCCGGCGTCAGTGCCTCCCTTTGCATTTGTACTTCTTTGGTCCCAGAGTACCTATAAATAATATTTATACCTGGTGCAGCCACAGAGCATGGCTGCATTTTATTATTTTATTTTCACTTTCCATAAGGGCTATCACTTGGAGTTTAGAAGTAAACTTGTCTTGGCTTTGATTTGCTTAACTTTAGAACAAGCACTGTTAATAATGAATTTTGAGATAATGTAACGAGTTATGAAATATCAATAGTTAATGACAAAACAAAACAAAAAGTGACAGAAATTATAATAAAAATGGAAAACATTAGTTATATCTACTTTGATATTTCTTGTGTGCTACTATCCCCTACACCAAAAAACACTTTTCAGATAAATTCAGACGAAGTCAGATAATATTCTACTTTCTTTAATATAGTCAGGATAAAATGTTGCCTTCAGAAGCACTTTGTGCGTGAATAAAACAATATTCATTTTCCTAGAAAAGTAATATGTTTTGTCTCATTCATTCTCTTGAATTTAATCCAAATTCCATAGTAAGACATGAATGGAAAGAGTCTATATATATCTATATATATTTCTATAGATATATATAATTTATAATATTATATTTATATATATATATAATTTATATACCCGTATATATATGAATATTTTTTATTGATATATGAGAATGCTACTTTTGAGAATGTTAAATTGTAAGGAAATTTTCAGAACTAAAATATAAATAAATAAATAGGCAAAAATAAAACCATTTTTTAAAACTTTCATAGTACTTCTTATAATGAGAAAAAAAGAGGTTTAGGATTTGTAAGGAAATGCAACGTCCAGAAAAAAACTTCTTTTTTTATCTTTATTCGCTTTCTTTTTTCAGCATTAAGTGTTTGTGAGCAACTATGTTTTACCTGTTGCACAGTGTTGAGTGTTGTATAAAGGATAAAGCTTTAAATAGCTTAGTTTATAGGAAGTTTCTACAATCTTCCTTCCATATCATTGCTACAGAAATAGACATGATAATGCTATGGAGCATTGTAAGTTCTGTCAGCACACTATTATAAAAGTGAAAGATTTAGGTTTGGATGGCACTTTTCACAAAGTATATAAAAAACTACTAATGCCGGATAGGAGATTGAGAAAAAAAATATTTTATGATACGCTTTATTCTTGTAACACACACATACTTCTGTAATTTCTCTTCTTTCATTAATTTAATAGAATATCTGTTTTACCAATATAATGTTCCAATATCTCTTACTGGGAGGAAAAAAGGAGATGCTTGCAGAATCTTTCAGTTATTGCAGCTGTGATCTTCAAATCAAGGATTCTGCTCAGTCTTTAAGAGTTTTTCTTACTTCCTTACCCTAGGAAACTTAGATTTCACATGTAAAAAATAGGTATTTTCCCATTCCAACTACCTTAATAAGAATCTTTATCTATTCTACTCTCTTCTTCTTCTGGTAGTCCCTTTCAGATGCTAATGAACATTAACATATAAAAAGCTCAATGCTAAATCTATAATCTCTATTAAAACCAAGCATTTATCTCCTGTTATTCTATTCTAAGTTTTTTTAAGCTTTCTTTATACACTTACTGTTCCCCATGTGTATTTGCTTTGGTTTCTAGCAGCCCACTAGTGAAATGAGCTCTTCTGAATTGCTCACCTGGATTTTCCTCCCACCCTGCTTTCCTTAGCCTTTCAACCACTCAATTAGGTTGTCAAATCACGTAGGCACATAGACAGCATATGTTTCGCAATTACTTCTTTTAAAAGAAAATAAAACAAACCTAAATAAAATTAAAGCAAATACCCCTCCACCTTCCCAACCCACCACCCCCCCCCCCACCAAGACACTAAATAGTTTTCTTGCTTTTAAAAATATAAATCTGTTAAGTTGTCTAGTTTTCTTCATACAAATAGTTAACACTGACTTTCAATTAAAAAAATATGCAAGATTTAGATTTTTAGATTATGGAGAGGAAAAAAGGAGTAAGAATATAAATTTTGAGTAAGTATAGAAGCCATTTATTTCTTTTCTCCAAGCATATGAAGTTTACTACATTATCTGCTGTATTACAAATAAATAAGTTTCCTAGAAGGTCAGAGATATAATACACACAATACAGGCACAAAAAAAGGGGGGGGGGGGGGGGGGCGGATAGGGGAGATAAAAAAGGGAATGAAAACACTGAAATGCATATATAATTCAAGTTTGCTGTCCCAGAAGTTGTGATTCTTCATGTTGATATCTTCATATGCATGACTGTGCCATACTTCATATCCTTCCACATCATATGTGAGTATCATCCCCCCTAAACAGGCATTGCCAAAATGTATTCTAATATGACAAAGAAATTCTAACAGTATTTATTTTACATATGTTAAAATAAGATCCTGACCTGGCTTCCAGTTTAATTACAAACAGGAAGCAACTAGGATGAATGGCTATGAAAAGAAAAATGATGGGGTTTAGTGCACTTATTTAACTGTATGAATAAAAGCATAATTGCACACATATAAATGAGGATCTCAGTATAAAGTGCATACTACTGTGAAACTCACATTTTTGTTTCCTATTTTATTGTGTTCTATATGAACTTCAAAATATTTCTGAGGTTATTTTGGTAAGTAATGTTTAGCCATTTGAGTAGAGATGTTTGTATCTGAAAGGTGCACTGGGACCAGCCTTTCATGACTGTTTTATTAAACGTGGATGTAAATTACCGAGTTGTACATGCCACTTTCTTGCTGCTGGATGTCCTGAAACATCGGTAAGACACTATTGCTTTGAAATGTCCAGATAAGTAATCGGGAGGAGCAGTTAGAATTTCCTGCTTTTGAACACATGATTTTTTTCAGCAAAGCAATCTCATTTCGCTTGGACATTCCCCACTTTTCCTGGGGGAAAAAAAGAAAGCAGCTTTGCAGCAGATGTAGTTTACCAGGATAGGCAGCACTGGATATTCTTGCCAGCAGACACATTCTACACGGATGCTGCTGGCACAGCTCTGACACAGATGGCGTTAGCTCAGCAGCACAGCCAGAGCACTGGCTCTGGATCTGGATCACCACTCTGCCCGGATCTACATGGAGGGTTTAGAAGCAACCAAGTGGTTAAAATGAGCTTAGAAATAGCAATCTCTTCTGTCGAGTTTCTTCCAAGCTTATAGCTCGTTCTTCTAATTTTAAATAAACAGACTAGAAGGACAAGGCCAGACCAAATACTGGTTTTCAAACAAATGGAACCTGGACAAAGGAAGAAGAAGCTGACTGAAAAGATTCAACAGCTCTCAGAAACAATTATAAAATCCATTCCAATTTCACTGAAAATATTTTTCAATTTTTTTCAGAAATGAATTTTAAAAAATTAAGATAGAAGGATGAGTTTTACTATGACTATACAGTAAAAATGTACATAAGCATTCAAAAGGTGATGCAATTTTCACTGTGTGGTATTTCTATTTATTCAAAATAAGCTTATTGGGTGTTCTGGTTTGAGTTGCATTGGGCTTTGCACTCACAAAAGCACCCATTGACTTTGGAGTATTACTTTATTTTTAGATGTAAGTATTCTTTTCAGAGTCCAGAGACTTTTCTCCTTGTGTAAATTGGTTAGAACAGCTCTCCTGTGGACGCTTTATTTGCAAAGACAAATATCTTTTTTCAGAATAATTGTTCTGATCATGACAAGGCCTTTATACTGAAATTGTGATGCCAGGAAATTTTTCTCCTTACAGACAAGGTAAAGGTATCATGGCAAGCCTAATGCTTTGTTTCTAAGGAAAGTATTAAATTACATTCTGGAACCTGAGAGAAAACATTTAATTTAATTTAATAGAATTTAAGTACTCTGAGTGTCATATCCACAGTTACCAATGCACTGGTGAAGTAAGAATATTGCCATGTTCGCATCATTCTAAATACATAATTTTATATGCATATTTATAGATATATATATATAATTTTTTATTATATATACAAGTATAATACCATTTAATAAATTCTGCTGCCTTGACCATTTTGCCTTTCCCAAACTCGTTGCTTATTTTTCTTTTATTTGGCAATGAGAATAAAAATAATGAAGAAATTTGGGTCCTTTATATGTCATAATTTGTACCCCATCTTTGGGGTGCAGATCCCAAAGGTTTTTGTAATAAACCCTAATTAAATCCTAAATTCAGGTCAGGAATTTTCAACAGTACAGGAATTCCACTTAAGAAACAGACTAAAAGGTGATTCTCATGATGTTACATCAAACTTGTTTCATATCTAATTTCAAAATCTAATTTTTTGAGGAATCTTTTAATTTAAATTTAATATAATGATCAGGATAGAAATTAACTGAGTTTTAAAGATTTTAAATTCTAAAAAAATATATCCCTAGAAGAAATAGGAGAGCCTTTGGTCTCTAAATAAACCTTAACCATACAGACTTGGTAGCAGTTAACAGTAAAATATAATCTGAAGAGTTTTCTTACAATTTTCTGCTCTTGATTTTACCAATGCCATCATCAGAGCAGGATTTAAGCAATTTGAACAGTTGTCTCTGATAGAAACAATACCTTCCCATCCCTTAACTAACAGTGTGGTAGATCTGTCAGAATTTATTTTAGCTAGAGGGAAAAAAGAAAAATACAATTTGCAAACAATTTCTTCTGTTGTAACCAAATGGCCTGTCTGCAAGGAACTTGGATGACAAAAACCTCTATAATGAAGGCCAAATATTTCTGCTAGAACACACAGGCAGGAATGCAGATTTGAGTGCATTTGTGGTTGTGTCTTTTCAGTGTCTGAGGGCTCAGTCAAAGCAAGCTTGTTAGCTTCAGAGAAAATAATTGAAAACTAATTTTTAACACAGCCATTTAGTGTGTGGGAAAGACATGTAGATGAGGATGAATGGAGAAGGGAGGGAAGTGGTGCTTCGAAGGAAGTGGAGGACTGTGGCTTTGACTTTGGAAGACAGAGAAGGGTATATACAAAAGGGAACACAAGCCATGACAAAGAAAATAGTTCCCTTTATTCAGTGGCTTTCATTAAATCAAACACTAAGTGGCAATTACTGAGATTCAATAGGTACATTCAGACTTTGACAACCTTCCTCCTCCTCCCATCATGGCTTTTATATTTCGTTTGTCTTGAAACACCTGATGGCTTTGTGATGTGAAACAACTATTACTCCAAACTATGTAACACAGTGTGGGACAATCAAGTGATCCGTGAAAGGCTCTTTTATTTCTAGGTAATTTGAGACGTTTTTATTTATGGCTTGTCTGTGATTGTGTGGGAATGTATATGTGAGTGTGTGTGGAATTATATTCAAAGGTTAACCTCTTATATTTTCAGCTCTGTCATGCAATATATGTGCTGTTTTGGGTTTTTTTAGCATTAAACCAGTTTTCAGTTTTGTTTTATTTTTCATCCCAAACATCTACATATGAAATACAAGGCTTTAAATATTTGATGTATTAAACAAAATTTCATGGAAACAAAACAGGAAAGATAATTTTATATTTTCTGATGGATACAACAAGAACATTAGTAAGATAAATATAAATTATCAAATCTAGCCAGGTCACTCTTTTTAACATACATGCCTAGGTGTGATACAATGCATTGTGGCTAAAAAAGATATTTAAGGATATTTAAGGAACACAGAAATAAAAAAACCCATAATTTTTAATGTGGAACCCAAGTACCCATTAAAGGTCATCATGCCATGAATCCGATTTAAATAAGCTACATCTCAAATATAATTTTTATTTTAAACACTCTTCTGATTGAATGCTCATTCCAAATTCTCACAAAGAAATATATTTTGTAAGTTCTTTTCATTTTTTTTTAAAACTTAGTTCTGTATACTGTTAGGGAAGCTTGAGTATGGACACAGTAGTAAGTCGTGTTTGATATACCATGTGTTAGATAACAAAATGCCATATGTCCAAAGTGGTATCAGCTCTTGATGAAGAGAACTATTCATCTGTATGTGACAGCTTCAGATAACATTCAAGGTATGTTGAAATACACAATTTTTTGCAAACACATTGTAGATGTGAGTGTTAATGAGACAGACTTACAGTACATCTGTCCCTGAAGAATATTGATTTCCTGATGCTGAGAAATCTTTGCAAGTTATACTAACCCCTTATAATATATTATTTCTACTTTCTGCAAAATGCTGGGTTTTATCTACGAAGCATTCATCAAGATAAAAATCTAACCTTTCTTAGTTTTTGATACTTATTCGAATAAAACTGCACAGCTTCCAGATATGTCTATCTCAAAACTTACAACCATGTTTGCTTTATCTTCTTTTTCTCAAACCATAGGATTTAAATAGTAGGTAAAAACTAATTTTAAAATGTTTACTGCTAAAATTAAGGCATCCATTAAAAGGCAAAATATGTTTAATGTTATATTTTAAAAATAATATAATCAGATTTTTTAAATTATTTTTCCTCCAGACTCAAAGAAGACAGCATTTTTTAAATGGACTTCTGTTAATAATTCTGTTTAAAATTAGCTTCAACTTTAGGGCTTTTGACTATTACAGGGCTATAATGGCTGAAGGCAAACAATAGGAAAATACTTGCTAAGAGGGGCACATCTGTATCCCCATTAGAATACACATTGGTACCCAGATTTATGTATTTTCCTATTGCTTGAACTTTAGCTAAGGTTCATAAGGATCATAAGCACCATTTTCATATGAGAAAAACCTTAATATTTAGAAAGTTTTCCAACAGAGAATATATGCAGTGCAACATCTTGTGCTTGTGGGTTTTTTTTCAACTTTAAAACTGACAAGGTTTCAATAAACAGGTTTCAGTCTTTAAATATCTTCTAAAGCAAACTATCTCTTGATTTTTCTTAAATAAAATCTCTCACTTGAAGAGTATGTGTTTCTGTTTATGCAAAACTTAAGCCTGACTGTGGAACATTATTGACATTTCTATACTACATTTCAGGCTTTTGTTTTTGATTTTTTGAGGCAACAGCCAAAGCCCAACTATTCCTCGCCATGCAGCCTGAGATGTGTAAGACACTGCCATCTCTCTCACTCTTTCCCTTCGAGGCTGGCAGGTATGGCAATGCTCTGCTCTGAATTTTCAGTGATTCACTGGGCAGAATCACTGTGGTGCTTAACCTTTATCTGGAGCAGGCAGTGCTGGAAAGGGAGGGGCTAATGAAGAGATGGAAAGCATAGTTTACAAGAGGAAAAGTTGTGTAGAATGCTAAACACGTGTTAGTTTACATCTGTTACCAGTTATGATTTCATCACTGCAACCCATATTTTCATTCTTGAAGCTGTTTTGCTTCAATAAATGAATCTTTAATTAGCAATATATTTGAATTAGGAAAAAAAAAGTTGTTGAATCTAAGCAAGATATTTGAAGTGTTCTTTTTCTTGTTTTGTCTGTTTGTTAGTTTTGGTTGTTTTGTTTTTGGTTGGGAGTTTTTGCTTTCATGCAACAGATTGGCAGATGTGTAAGTATGGGAACAAACCATGTTTCCCTTACATATAACTTTTTTTTGTTCCTCTAACAAAAATAACTCCTTGTACTGATTGTGAAATTAATATTTTGTTTGACTGCTACTATAGCTGCTTGTGAAATGAGATTTGGTGATGTCTACCCTTAACAACTATGCTAAACCCCTGAAAATTCAACATTATGAAACAGTCAAAACTACTGCTATTATTATAGGATACTTTTGCTGCAAAATTACTGACTGCCAGTGCTATTACTGAGTACTGCAATCACTTTTACCCCCTATTTCTGTTACTGACTACTATTGTCATGATTGTTTCCATACTAAGTCTGTTGCTGCTGCTACGACTACTACTACTAATATTAAAAATTGGTCCCTGGTTTCAAATTGCTTCCGTTTCAGAGTCAGTGGCATTGCCAATAGGGGATCTTTTTTCTTTTGTAAGTTCACAGTCAGCTAAAACACTTTCTGATACTGTTTATTCCTTGACTAGAGAGACCAAGCCTAGCTGACTAGTTTAGACCATATTCCTTTATACAACTCAAGTTAAGGAATGAATCCCATGTTAATTAAGAGATCTCCATGGAATAAAGAAAATATGAAGTTATGAATTTGCTGATCACTTCTTTGCAGCAGGATACTCTAGTCATAGAAGGTTCTGATTTATTTTTTCTCTACTTTCAAACTGTAACTCTCCTAAGCTCATGAAAAGAACAAAGAACTTAGAAAAGAGAGAAAGACCTCTTAAACTTAATTTACAATAACACTTGCCTCTTGTCACATTCTTCTATTTTCTGAGGGTTGAATCAGAGTCTTAGTAATACTCAAAGCACAGATTTACTATTGACAGAAATTACTGCCAAGAGCAAATGACATATAAATTAACATCTCAGTATTTTTAATATCAAAGAAAACCACTTTCTCCTTTCTCTTGGCTCAGAAAATAATTTACTATTGGCCTAGAATATCCTTTGTGCTAGTTTTATGCTGCTAATAATTCACATATTAGCTATGCAAATCTCATTCTTACCAGCTAGTCTATATCTTCTCTTTCCTCCATCTCTCCACAAACTCTTCTGTGTTCTGCAGACAAGTAAGCAGAATTGTTTTCTTCCTCCTGAATATCCATTGTACTATACAAATATCTTCTTATTCTGCCAAACTTCTTCCAGCTATAGGTTATGATTTGGTTGTATAATTTCTAGAGGGATTCTATCTATTTCTAGAGGGATTAAATATTGACTATGTTGAATAGGGAGAACAAGCATCTAGCTATTGAATATACCTCTAAGATTTAATAATTATGTAAAAATAAAACAAACCCAAACAAAATAAAACCAAAAAACCCTTCACAATTTTTCTCTTTATTTTATGCTACCTGATCTGGACCAAATGATTATTTTAAAAAGTGATAAAAAACTTCTTTCTCTTTTATGATATGAAATCGAACTTCTTCTTGATTAATTCTTTTTTTTTTCCTTAAATACAGATCAAACAAGTCATGTTCCTCTAAGAAAAATATTTAAAACTTATGAAAAGCACCTTAGCAGAAGTTCCCATACCTGCTGCATGTGGTAGAAATATAAAACTAAAGAAAAAACAGGTAAAGTGTTTTAGAGATTTGATAAATATAAAATAAATTTGCACAATAATTTTTTGTCTTCTGAAACACATTATGTAGTAAATATTTCAACAGGAATCTTATTATAGAGAATAACTAAAACTTTTCTGTGGAGAAGAACAGATAGTCAGTATCTTTCTTGTATCTATCAGTATGTTAAAAGCAGTGTAGAAGGCCATAGTTGGTTAACACAGTTTTATAATCTAAATCTGAACTTATGTGTTTCTAACTAAGTTATAGGAGGTTCATTCAAAACGTGTATAATCCTACTCTAGCACAAAGAACAAAAGTGAAATGCAAAATTATCAAATCATCAAGAATATATCAAGATGTCTGGAACAAGGACAATCACACAGGTTATTATGAATAATAAATGATTAATTTTATTTCTAAATGAGCTTTTTCCCTCCACTGTTTAGAAACGAGAGAGAAAACCAAGAAAATCAAACCATCAATCCTCTATATCAAATCAATTAACAAAGCAGTTAACTTTAACCTTCAGAAGGCCTTTGATGTTGGTTTCATCACTCTGTCGAGAAGACTCCACCTTTTTCTACATATTTGTAAATTCTTTGTAAAGTACCATAGGCACCTAATTCAGACCAGAGTTTCTCTTGTAATGAGCACACATAAAAATAAATCATAAGAATCAACAGATGAGCTTGAAAAAAACCCACCAACTTGCTAAGATGTTAGAAAAATTAAAATTCTTATAACTCTTACAAGAAAATAACATTATGCCAGATTTTATCTGTGTTAGGGGGGAAGAATATTAATGCTTACTAAATAAACACATCAGAAAATAAAAACATTTTCAAAGTTGAAACTGGTTTTTAGAGAAAAAAATGTTTTGAGCACAAATAAAAATACTTGACATTGTTGTTTTAACCTAAGGCAGCTGAAAAAGTATCAGAAAAATATCATATTTACTATTGAAACACTAAGATTTATGATTTTGTGTGATTTGTTTTAAATAAAGTATGTTTTAAATTGCAGAAGAGCAGATATTTCTCCTGAACAATCCATCAGTGTCTCTTGACATCAGTACTTGGGAGATAAACTTCAGGAGGATTCTAAAACTGAAAAAAGTAGAAAATGGTATTCCATCACACATGTCTTGCAGAGATTGGTTAGCCTTTACTTGTTTATTGTTTTCCCTTTGTGCAATATGTATACGTTTTGCATGTATGAGTTATTTTAATTTTAAATTTTGTTAATCTGAACCAAATTACATTGTCACCTGTCATGCTGATATATTCAAAACCAAGAAAACTGGTTCATAAGAGAGAAAATTATGAGCTGAAATATCTACAACATTCATCCTCAGAGCCTCTGCTAAAGCAAGTACTAGTGAGAACCTTTTTGATTAGCTCTAGTAAGGTAAACATAAAAAATACAATGAAAATATTTCCAGAGCAAATTTGAAGTATTTAATATTTGATTCAAGCTAGTAAAAGTCCAAAAGAATGGAAGGTCTTATTCATCGTACACTTATAAAGGAATCAAATATTGTTCCACTGAGCCTCAGGAGGTGAAATTTCAAGAATAAGAAATCCACAAACACAGTTTCAAAAAAACATTTCTCCTCTCCTTATCTGTGTTCAGAGTCCAAAGAGCATATCTGCAACTATAATTCCCATTTTTCTAGACCTGTGTGTCCATTTGTGTTTCCTTCTACTATGGTTAAAATGAAATATTAGCTTGAATTATGGCTAGGAAAGTATAGTGAAATATTCTAGCAGCTATATGTTTCCAAGAAAGGTGCAAAAATTACTCCTATGGAAGTTATGGAACAAGAAAACAAGACAGATGCCATGATCTCCATGAACTGTCAGCAGATTTCATAAAATCCACAAATTTGATCTCTTTGGAATCTGATGTTGATCCTTGGTGAATGAGTACTCAGTATCTTCATCAAACACATTTCTTGACCCATACAGTAGAACAGAAGTGAGATTTCTACCTTTTAAATCCTTGCAAACGACTTTTTTTATTTTAAATAATGCCAATTAATACTGTCTTTTAAACTGGATCTGTAGAGATACTTAAAATAAGAGTGATGCAAGAGTTTTCATCAAATTTCATGGGGTCCTATGATGCCAGATTCAATTTCCTCTGGATGCTTCTATCCCCAGTGGTGGACCTAGATATATTGCAATATTTCATTTTCTTTGGTATTCCCTTCGTTCCTCCTTCTCAATGTTTTCATGGTAATGACAAACAGCATCACCATGGAGCATCCCATCAGATTCCTTGTCTCCTTCCATGAGTGGGGAATCAGTGGCTCAGGGCATGCCACAAAATGCATTTTAATAAGGTTGCTTGGCTCTATTTCTGAGATTCCCAGCGTTGGGCAACTTCCTTAGTAGCACTTTCTGTCAAACCATCTTTCTCATAATCTTGAAGGATAGGAATTTTTATAGAGTTGTCCCATATATGTGCCAAGCGTTTGTAATAGTAAAGTAGCTCAGGGGATCTTGAAGCTGATAAACCCCCATGGATTCATTATTCTTCTACTTAAATTTTGAAAAGTTTTAATACCCACACGACACAAATAACAACTAAGGTAAACAATTTCCAAGGACAAATGAGAAATAATATAAGGTATTTGAGGTATTTGATTTTGAGAATTTGTAGCCCTTCTGTTACAAATTCAAGAACCACCACAATTTGGCCTAGAGTTTTATTATTGAATCTCCTGCCCAGAGCTTAGATTTATCAAGAGAATTACTGAGGCTTTTGTAATCTTTGAATGGAAGCCAGGTCCAGACTGGAATGAATTTGGGTATGATTTGTGGTTCCCTATCAAAATCTGATCAGACTCAACTGTTCTGTCTAGAGTTTTCTTTTCCATTTTTGTATTTGACTGATCTTGAAACTTAGAAGTGGGAACTAGACAGAGAGATGAACATACCCTTGTGAAACATTTTGAAGACAACTACCACAACCACACAGACTTCTGTTTTCACCTTGAATCAAAAAATGGTGCAATCTTCTTTTAAAAAAACACTACCCAAATTTATCAATAACAATTGGGTACCTTTGATAATTTATTTTGGTTTATTGCAATATTTATTTATTTGTGATTTTTTTCCTTCTCTCATTCCAACTTTGCTGTGCTTAATTGTGCTAAAAATATTTAACTCTATAGACTAAGATACGCTTAACTTACTGCTCTGAAGTGATCAATTTGGATTGTATGAGAATCAAACACACATGCCATGTCCACAGAGAGAAAACAGTACAAAGGCTTCTTGTGGACTAAATCTCACATGAGTTTTCAGTAAGGGACCTGGTCTCAGTACTGTGAATTAGTCACTTTTTTTTTTTTTTCTTATGTTTCTATGTTTTACCCACAGAAAATAACCCCTACACCATTGTTTGAGGCATTTTGGTTCTTCACATATGCTGAATTCAAAGCTCCCAGCCCTCTGTAGCTTCCCATGCTCACACAGAGTCCTTGATCTCACCCTTTTTGGACAGGATATTTGGAGCCAGTGCAGCAGCTGCTTAATCCAAGTTTTAAATGAAGCTCACTGCAAACATTTGCAGCAGTGAACTAGTCAGGTTTGATCAATGAGTGCCTTTTCCTCCATAAGTTTAAGTATTCTAGACAAGTGCTATGAATACTTCTGGCTCTGGGTATGGTTTCACTTAGGAATTTGGAAGGGGTGGGGTAGACTCACATGGGTAGAGTGGGGCATGATGAAAGTTTTCCGTGGAGGAAAGAATTAAAGGTTCAGTAACAGAAAGATAGGGAGCTGAAAAATTTATGTCAGAATTATTTCTTAAGGAGATATCTTTGGGGAATGTACTTAATTTATTATTTCAGAATATTCTACATCTTCTGAAAGGAATACAAACATACCCAAAGACAGTTCTGAGATTTTATGCCTAAGAAACTTCCTACTTGCCTCCAAGGCATTTAGTCATCTTGTTTACTTTGCAATGTCTGGGACACAGTAACAAACACTTTTCTTGATTAGGTCTCGGTGAAGGTTTCAGAGGCCATAATTGGTTCACAGCTGTCAAGGCTTTTCTTACCATTGCAGGGAGCAGCTGATTATTCTCTTCAGTCTGAATAGTGCATCACTTTACACGTGCATATAAGGCTCTGGAGTTTTTTTTCTGTTTTTTTTTTTTTTCATTGGGTTTCTTTTCTTTTGAGATTATTTCTCTTTTTAACTAGCCACAGAGTCATGCATAATATAAAATTCTGGACAAGCTAATTCAAACTTGAAGTTTTAAGAAAAAGAATATAAAAAATATTATTCTGTAGTTAGTACTTGTAATTAAAAGTCCAAAATAACTTGCAGGAAATTTAATTATTTTACACTCTGTGGAAGAATTAAAATCATAACATGAGCAGGAAAAAAGTCCACCCTCACCCACCCCAAAAAATTCAACCAACTAATCAACCAAATAAAAAAAGCCCCAAAACTCCAAACAATGCCCTCCATTCCCTCTGAATAGCAGGAAATAGTAAATATCTGAAGTCTAGATTTTTTGGTATAGAGATATACACAAGTGACAGGACACTATTTTTAAGTTCCCGTTCACATACTAATTTTAGACATTGAACCAGGTTAGAAACCTTTTTCTCTGGTCATCTTAGATGACCATGTATTTACCCTTCATTTTGCCTTCCCCATTAGTTTGTCACTGCCAGCAGAGATTTGCACACCCTCTCATGTAGTTGATGGAAATCTTCCAAAACTTTTCTATTAGGGGTTAAGATGCCCCAAAAGAACCCCAGGTGAACAAAACAGTACACTTTATGCATCACAGGTATCTACAAATTTCATCCTAGAAATGTCTGTTTTCATTGACATAATCCCTTTCCCAGTCCTAGATCTCATTTGCCGTCTATATGGAGACCATTGAACTAAAAGACAAACTCACAGATTACACCACAGTTCTGTGGGGCTCTCCTGGAGTGACTACTAAGAAAAGCTTAAGTGGGGAGGTGAAGTATGCAGTAGTTAAAAAGAGCCCTACACATTTCATTGATACTAAGTAATGGTAAGCACTTTGATTCAGCCTAGTTTTAATTTAGCTCGAAGTTATAGATCAGTAATTGTTTTAACTGAGAAGGCTCAGATATTATTTCTTTTATAATGTCCTCTAAATATTCAAAATATGAACAGATTATTTCTAGTTCACAATTAGATTTTTAAAACTAATTTTGTAAATCAGTTTCTTCATGCTATGTTGCTTTTCTTTTCTCCTTCAAATCCAGTAATGTGATTTAATGGGGACTTATTCCCATAATGTGGCAGTACAGAAGGTCTACTGGTATAAATATAGAAGACATACTGTGATGTCTGAGTTGACAATAGTATCTTGTTTCCTTTTTTTCTGTGTGTAGTGATGTTTCTGGCTAAACCATGAGAAAGGCTCAAAGAGCATTTAAACTACATCTAAAACTTAAAATATGTCATGTAGATCTGGCATTCTTGTTTCTGTGTTTATTAAGAAAATTGGGATATGCAGCTTTTATTCAGCTGTTTTATATGCTTGATACTTTTTACAGGGTCAATAGCTCTATATTCACCAAGATGTTTATCCATTTCACTTGAGCATTAAAAATTCATATACTGAATGTGTATATGTAAAATATTTGAGTAATAAGATGTTTTGGAAAATTGACTTATAAATTTTAAATTGAAACACTGCATTTGCTTGGAACATTACTTTTCCCTCCTTCTTAAGGGATATCCAGGGTGTTAAATAGTCTTGCCTTGGGTTTATTTTATATCTGGCCTAGATTTATTACTCTTTAAAATAAAGAAATGCATCTTAGTCCAAATGCACATAAAACTTGCGTAGATTGCGGAATTTTTTTAAATGACTGATAGTGCACATTTGGAACACAATGTGTCTTTTTACATACTGAAGAACAGAAACTTAAGACTGGGTAAAGAGTATCTATACTGTAAGAAGTATCTGCTTCCTGTATATTATCTTTATATGCTCAGATAGTGATGGAAAAGTATTGTTTTAAAAAACATTTTTCTCCATGACTGTGGTGGCTTCTTTTGCATTCAAAGGCAGATGTATCTGTTATTAAAATTCACAACACTGAATGCTTTTCTATCTGTTTTTATTACGTGTACTGATTACTGTATACTCCTAGTGATCTTTTTTCCAAGGCTTCATAACAAGAAGATTCCTAACAGCATTACTGCTTTTTAATGTTTTCTATTGCAGTCACAAGAGGGACTACACTAAAACAAGAAGGACTAAATTCAGAGGGATTGAACTTTTTGGAGACAACTGAGATTATGTGCCTACAGGTCTGTGCCTATACATGAGGGAAGCCTAAAATATTTTTTCTGTTGACATACTGTAAGTCATTTTTAGGATAAGCTGAATGACCACCAAAGCTTTTTTGACTTCATTCATTAGGTCTTATTTAACTAACATGAGCAGAGATGATTATGTGACTTAACCTGAAGCTAAGTCAGGTACTAGTGAGAAACAGACTTTCTAATTTACTTAATTTCCAGACAAAATAAGTTCTTCATACATGTTGGAATAGATTTTGGGAGCACTGCAATTAGGAAAGAAAAACCGTGTTTTTTTAATCAATGGAAATAACTTGCATGTTTGCTTTTTTAGGTAACATGATATTTTCCTACGCACATAATAATATTGATGGAGCACTGGAATAATTGCCTGGATTCACTGATCAAGCTTCTTTCAATCATTTAGTTAAGTTCTGTAGTCATCACTTAATTGAATAATTGAAAATCCCTTGTGCTATTCATAGTAATGGTTAATAATGAATAATTTTTAAATGCTTTGGGTTTACAATACCTAGAAGCTGACTTTGTGGCTTTTATCAATAAAAAGTCACAATAAACATTTAAATCATACTTTTAATCACCTAAAAAACTACAAATTGTCATTTTCCTGAAGTCACAATGAAAATGTTTGGCCAAAACAACAGGTCAAATTAGAGATCCATAGTGGCTTTTGCCTTCACAATTTTATGGAATTTGTGTTAATCCTAAAAAGTGTTACATGACTCTTTGAGAAAAGAGTGAAGACATATGAATAAAATGAGATTACTGCTCAGGATAAACTGACATCTCTGCAAAAGTTGTTCACCTGCTTACAAATACAAAGTTCATAGGATGTGTAACTAAGATATATTAGATGGCATGAGACACAGAAAGAGTCCTGAATAATGGAAGAAATGTAAACTTGGTTATTCAAAGTTGAGAGAGTTGCTGGTGAGAAGTCAACAATATCTGAAAGGAGTGGAAGAAATTGTAGGAATTCAATGAAGGATTTTTTTATCTAAGTGTTAAGAAGAATAGGTTCTCTGAAGCTGCTGAGGATAAGTGCCCACGTGTATTTGTATACATGTTTATGATTTTTTTTGAGAATATTGGCTGTGAATGTCATGAAGGGTCTTGACCTGGAAACCCCTGAAGTCAGTCTGTAGTTTTTGGGGTTTTTAATAATCGGAGTATAATCACTGCCCTTCCTCTATACTATCTAATCTCACTCTCAAAACAAGATTCAGAAGAAATTTTAAGTGACACTTGTCATGGATGACTCCATTTACTATCCTAATGCACCAGTAAAGCAGCAGGACAGATATTATGATGATAAAGCAATATGTAGACTTCTGTTTTTCTTAGGGTTTATTTGGAAACTCTTAAAGACAATAAATTGTATCAGCATTTTACAATCCATTCCACAAATAGTAGAGGAAGAAGACCACTGCTATCTGTTAAAAGCTATTCCAAAAAAAGGGAATTTGTATCCTAAAGTCTCCAAGAGGCATGAAATCTGTTGGAATTTGTATTTTAAATTTGCAGTTTGAGGAGAACTCTTAGAAACTTAATTGTATAGAACAGCAAATCCCTCTGCTCCAAGCTCATCACATTGTTTCAATGCTTATCCTACAGTCCCATGGTAGATGGTTTAAGAGAATTCTGTTATCTTTCATATCACTCAAGTACTATTAAAATTATCAATCTTGTGTGAAGTGATGGGTAGCAAAACTTGTCCTCCAAAGTCTAACTGACAGAGAGATTAAATGGTGTCCACAGAGTCTGTTAGTCATGGAAAAGTTACTTTGGTGTTTGATTTTGTGAGAATCAAAGGATGTGGTGTTGCTCTGTTGTCTTTTGTTCTATGTGTGTCTTATTGCTTGTGTAGTTATTTGCTCTTCATACAACAGAAATTACTTTGGTCTGCTGAAAGGAAACAATAGGACATCTTCAGAGAAAGGACAGAATTAGGCAGTTGTGTGTAACAAATTTCTCTGAATGGGAATAACATCAATCAATGGATACTGTTAGGCTTTCTTGGAATATGCATTGTATTCTATTAAATCATTACTTTTCATGAGAGAAACTATTGCTGTTATCCAAAATGTACAGGTTTTCTTTAGGTAATACAATACAGTGTTTAAAAGTTTATTATAAAAAAAGAATGTATGTTATAATAAAAGTGATTTATACTCAATAGCCCATTTAGAGCATAGAAAAGTGTAAAAATGTCAAGATGTGTGTTTGTCAAACATAAAAGGCAGCTTTTCTTCTGGTGAAATATATGACTGTTATTGAAATAATTTTTTTTTCTCTTGTATAAACATAATCAGTCTCAACTGAAATGACTTACAGTTCAATTATATTTTGCATGTAATCAGTTCCAAACTCTTTGTAGGTACACAGAGATGTGGAAATCAGCAATGGATCACAAAAGAAAACAGAAGGTGCCTTTATTTAAAAGACACCTGAATAAAAGATGGGAATAATACAATGTTGGGAACAATGTTGGTGCCAGGCAGACAAGACCGAAATAGAAACTGATCAGTGATGTCCATAAAACAAAAGCCCTCAAAGATGTCAATGAACCATCAAGTCTACAGCTGTCTCAATTTTTTTATTTTAAACTAGTGCTTAGCAGCACTAGCAGCAAGAGTGCTGAAGAAGAAGAAGAAGCAAGAAATATAGAGTAAAAAGATAAAAAATATGGGCATAAGAAATTTCCAGTGTTCTGTCTTTGGGTCTGGAATATTTCTGTGCTAGAGGAAGAGAAACCATTGCTGAGTCTCTTCAAGACACATTTTAAGATAGATAATTTAATATAAAAATTTACTCTATCACTTTTATCCACCACGAAAGTTTAGAAAATGAAGACTTATTGAAAATTAAGAAGAAAAGGTTCACTATTTCTGATATATCTGGTTGCTAAACAGGTGCATTTAAACAGTAAACTGAAATGTATTCAGTCAGAGAATATATGGAAAGGGGGTCTCCTGCATCCTGTAAGTACTGTAGATATATCTAGCATGTCTAGATGTAATAGGAACGGAATGAGATGAACTGGTGGAAAACAAGGAGATAAAAATTGTGTAGTATACTACTCTATTACTTTCCAGTATAGAAGAGAATGGAGTGAAAATCATCATAATAATAAAGCATAAAGGTAAGCAAACATCCCCAAAACTCCAGGTAAGGTCTGAACTTGCTATATGTATTTGGATCGATACCTGAGTCTGTGATGAAATGGGAAATATTAATGAACAGATCTGATTAACAGCCTTATTCTCATCCCTACTGAAATAATAGCCTGAGATTCTGCCTCAGAAGAGTATATTCTGGTCACTTATACAAATAGAAATGGAATTTAAAAAGGTATTGAAAAATAAATAAAATGTGATTTAGACATAATTTGACAGAAGTGGAGCACATAAAAGCTCAATCAGCTACTGTTTTAGAAAACAAGATTGTTGATCTTTCCACACATAATAGGAACTCCCTCGATTATTCTCTGGTTTGAACAGTAATTGCAAACTGTGCAATATGCATTCATAAGCAACAAGATGCTATTGCCAGCATTACTGACTACATCTATTTGATCCAAATTTTGAAAATTTAATGATAAACAAAATTTCACTATAGTTGATGCATTTTTTAGATCAATATGGTCATGTGTGGGGCCTTTTTTGCTTATAAAATCTTTGATGCTCAACTGAACTTTTCCCACTATGCTGATTGTCCTGCAGAAAAGTACAGAATATAATTAAATTGATTGAACTTTTTCTGATTTAATATCTCCAAAAAGTTTATCATCTGGCTTAATACACACCTTTACTCCAGAATACTCACTGACAAAACTTTTTTACTTCAACTATCGGATTTCTGAAGCAAATGTCTGAATATTTGTTTTTGCAGTAGCTGGACGTTCCTTGGACAGAGGTTAAACTAGACAATTAAACACAGATATTCTGATATCATTTTCTATTGTGAAATTACAGACAATTTGTCAGTGAGTTTTTTTCATTTGGTTAGTTGGTTTTTGTTTTCTTTTTTTTAATCATGAGGCTGAACAGTGCAGAAGATCAGACATGAGACCTGGATCATGTCATATATGTCAATGCTGGTCTAGAATAGCTGTGAAATAACTGTCCCGGCAGGACAAAATTAATTAGGAGCATGAAATCAGCTCCTCTAGAAGCAGTAATTATGTCTTTCTGTTATTTATCTGCAGTTGAAATTAAATATTTTTGTTCTATTTTCCACATTATTTTGTTGGTTTTTTGGTTCATTGAAATTAAATATTTTTGTTCTATTTTCCACATTATTTTTTTGTTTTTTTGGTTCACATTTGTCTTTCTATTGTGCCTGAACGCTTTATTTTCATATTTTTCATGTTTTAGAATCCTATTCTCATCAACATAAACTTTATAAATGTTTTATCTTCCAAATAAGTGTATTTCCTTTTTGGCAGATAAAGACGGAAAAAAAATGAAGCCTGTTATAAAATACTCCGGCTCTGATTTGGTCTTTAGAGATAATGCATCAGTCTAGCCAGAGTAAAAGGCTCTTGCAAAAGGTGTAGACTCTTCCTACAGAGCTGCTGCTCCCATGTGGTAAACTCCAATCTTTTATTTGTCTCTGAACTCTGATTTCACAGAAGCCTCGTGTGCCAAAACAAGTAAAATAAATACTGGAATAAGTTCGAATTATTGTTAAAGGATTAGACAAGGATGTAAACAAGCACGTGATATGTTCATGAATTAATTGTTCTGGTGTAAGGAAGTATGTTATCCTATTATTATATCCTTTGCTGCAGTTCTGGGAGCAAAATGTTTATTGAGAGCTGTCATCTGTAGCAATTTTCAAACACACTACACAGAAAACAAAGGAAATGTCATAGCTCTGTGGACAGTACTGGTAAGAGAGGCTTTCAAGTTAGGAATGAACAAGACTAGAGGATGAGCACTGACATCAGAGCCGAGTTTTCCCCATAAGAATTAACGACTTTCCTCTTAATATCCCGAGCTAAACAAGAAAGGACTGCATAATGTATGCATATTTAGAAATCTGCACGCCCTCATCACTGTGCAGCACAAAAGCAAGGAAAGCAATGGGAAATCTGCCCCTGTAAGGCAGAGCTGTCAGAGGAAGTGGTGCAGAGCTGCACTCAACATTTTAACAAAGCATTCTGCAGGAACCTGCAGCTGGTGCACTGTGATTTCAAGACAATGTGCCAAGGCAGGGAGATGGAAAGGTACTAACCAGTTACACTGTGCACTCTGGGGATTCCTGACAGCCCAGCACACGCATACTGAAAAAGCTTTGAAGAATTAGCACTCTTTGAACTCTCACTCCATAGGGGAAAGTAACTCACAGGAAGGCATGATGAATTATAAAGTGAAAGTACAAGACAACAGAGGGATGAGTATAAAGCCAACAGGCTTTTATGATTCGAACATGGAAAGTGATTATTCAATGTTCAGATCTGGGAACAGATCCTTTCCCTTCCCAGCAGTACACTGTTATGATGAGAGCTCTCTACCTGCCTCGACTGTATCATAGAAACCAACACTGAAGGCAACACACCCCAGAGACATGAATGCTGGCTACTTAGTAGGGAGCAATTAAAACCCTTAATTTGAAGAGGAGTATAGAGGTTACCACCATGTTGTAGCTACTACTTTCAAGAATTAATAGAACAAAATGTTTCCTCTACAACCTCCATGGTACAGTGGGTTTAGACTGGATCTGAGAAAAGATCCAGGAACTAATATTTAACTTCTCAACACTAATTTCACATAGCTATGGAATTACGGAATTATGTATTTATAAATACTATTTTATATTTGATATATATGAATATATACAGACTTATACCTCTCTATATATTTTTTTAATGCAGATATACTGTTTATGTAAATCTTGATATAAAGATATAACATTTAAAGTACTTAGCCTGTGTCTCTGGGAAATATGTTAAAATATGTTAATCATACAGTAAAGATAGTGGTGAATTACAAGGTACAGAGACTTGAAATTGGCCTCAAATCTACAAATCTACCTTCCATTGACCTAGTAACTTTAGGAAAATGTAAGAAATTGCATAAATTCATCTTATATATGGAATTTATTGTGCAATTACTTAATTGTTTTAAAGTGATCTATGGCTGTACTAGTAGATTTAGTGCACCATTCCTTGCCCTTGAGACCAGCCAGGAGCAATGTTCCACATCTCTGTTATCAAACTTTCCTTGTCATCAATATATTTTGTCTGAATGTAGTTTACCTACTGGCACTGCTCTCTCCCTTGTAGTAAATCCTGATTTGTACCTGGACATTGTTTGGGAGTGTTATATGCAAAACAGGCTTTCAGCTATTCATCTAATATCCAGTGATTGGGTGTCTGGAGGCATTCCCTGCTGCTGCTTAGTTTAGCAACATAAACCTATTCTGACAATCTCAAGGGCTTTCCTACAATTTCCTTATCCTCTATCCTGCCTCCTCACTGCTGGTACAGGAGCTCATGCACCTTATTTCTGGGCTACTTTACACCCTATGGTTATACTCTGAGAACCCTCAAATAAGTACAAATAGTTTCTTACAGAAGCAATAATACAGCTGCTGCAGCAGCTCACTGTATGGAGTAGCTGGTCCTTTTTTGTAGGACTTGAACTTGTACCACAATAGAGATCTATAACCTGACTCCATGGATTTTTGGGTATGGAGGCTTCTCTGGTATGGAGGCTCTCAGTATGCACTGTGGCTTTCAGATTCCTACAGGAGTGGACCTAGAAGAGTTTAGAAAATGTAGCTGTTGTCTCAAGATGCTATTTTGGATAATTTTTATAGAAGTGAAACCCAAGTTTGCACCCTAGATTTGTCATATTAAAGAGTGTTTCAAATCATTTATCAAGCTTCATTTAAGCCTTAAATTAACCATTGTCCTGTTTATTTTTTTGTTCAGTATTTCTTTATAAGTAGATGAGAATAATTACCTTTGTGATTTTACAGTATTTATGCTCCATTTTGAGGGGCTCATGAAAAACAAACAGTATGGGGAAAGGCAATTATCTTTACAAGCATCAACAAACACACATACACACATAACCAAACCCAAAAGAAACAACAAACCAAAATAATTATAGAACCATTAAAATCTGAAAAAATAAGAAAGACTCCCATGTCCTTCTGCTTTTTCATCAGTAAACGTATTGATGCTGCTGATTTGATCTTAGTTACCAATCTTTGTTAGAATTCCCTCTTCCATTAAATGAGTATTTACTGTAACACTGTGAAAAATTGAAAGTTTCAAACACATTTTTGTAAATTCTGCCAAAACCTCAATACCTTCTCACTGAAATCATAAATTCATCTTTCTTTAAAGCTTCTATACTACCTAAATGTACCCACAGAGCTCTGAGAGAATATAAGTGGGTCTGTTTCTGGGAGGAAAATTAATGTTAATTCCCATGTTGTCAAAATGTTGTCTTTATGAACAGCAATACCATATTTCCCATTACTACCTATTCCTTTTTTCCAGAAAAAGTAAGAAGAAAGATTAGAAAAAATTAACTCTTCTTTTCAAGAAATATTTGGCAAGGGCTTTTTGGACTGCCAACTAATTTTTTTTGCTTTCATTTCTGTGTCAATTTCTAAGAATCAAATGCTGCTTTTAGATACATTGAGATAAATCTGGAGTAACAAAGGGAAGTCATAGGAAATTAAGTTCAAATAACATCCAAGTAAGTGAGAAGTTTCCCTGAAGTTGCTATTTATCTGTAACTGAAAAAAAAATAAATACCAGCTATGATCACTTGAATCAATCCAAATAATAATGTATGTGCTTAAGTCTAGAACCATTAACTTAAATAAAAACAAAGTACACATTTTTGGTAGCCTCTTCTGTTTAATGGCAGCCATTAGAAAATGTTTAAAATCTAAACTTGAGTCTGTGCTGCTCATGCTAGTAAGTGGTAAGTGATATCCCTGCCTTTATCTCAACCACAAGCTTTTCCATCTTGTTTTTCTCCCCTTGTCTTGTTGAGGAGGGGGAGTGATAGATTGGCTGAATGAGGGTCTGGCAGCCAACAAAGGTTAATCCACCACAAGTTCCACCAAAACCACTGGAGGAGAAGAACTGTGCTGATTTACACTTGCTCCAGTACTGGTACCTTCTCTTCTATTACTATAAATGAAAATAGTTGTATGTACAAAATAAGCAAGTATGGTTCAATTCTGAATGTTGCCATAGATAAGAATGTTTACTTGGCAAGGAAAAGGGACATGGGGAAGAAAACCACACTGTTAACATAAATTCTTAGCCAGACATTTGGAAACTGTTGCTATATTTAGAGGCTAAGATTCCAATATGTTTTACATCAGGGAATTCTACGCTCTTGTCTAATTACTGCTCTATAAAACATAGCTTATAGTGGGCTCCTTGATGTTGAGAAGTGATCCTCTTGGGTCTGGAAAGCTAAATTATTTGAATACAATTAACAGCTTTTCCACTACATGAATTTGGGTGCTTTATTTTATTCTTGGACAAACTATATGACAATTTCATCTAGAATGAAGAAACCCATGTCTTCCAGGTGAACAAGTAGCTAGTTTATTAGAAAACAGCTTTCCATCATATGTCCTGATAAATTTCTCTTGAAACTTGAATGCAAATTTAAGATTTCTGTCCCAAATGATTGGCAGGTACTTTGTAGTTAAAAAGAGTACTTTTTATTTCTATCAAATTAAAAAATATGATTCTGAAAAAGATGCTGCTACTGTAAATAAGTACAGTCTTTTCAGTTAATAAATTTACAGCTCAGAGAAATCTCTGTTTTTGAAACAAGATATCTGAGCTGATAAATCAATAAGTTATATGTTGAATGAAATATGCATAGACAATAAACAGTGCTCTAGAGTAACAACAAAAAAGGATAAAATATTTCCTTTCCCCTGCCATAGAGGTAAGGGGATAGGATGGGGGGGTGGGGTGGGAAGGACACCTAGACATTCTTACTAGGAAGGGCCCTGGAAATATAAACAAGCAAGAGAGAATACAAACCAAGCCAAGAACAAGCGGCTGGATGACTCTTCTGCAGATGGAATCTGTGGAGAACCTTAAGTCCTTACACTCCTCATGCACTCTCCATGAAAATGAGTCAGTTTTGTAAGAGTGTCACAGAGGAAAAGGTGGAAAAAGACCTTGAAAGGTCACATAGGTGTTGTCTCTTCTCCAGCCCCCATTTTTTTCCAAAATCCAGATTGGCCCCATGAATAGTTTATGCTTTATTTATCCCCAGCCTTCTTCTCCCTCTTTCTCTCTTTCTCTTCCTATAAAAGCCTAGCTTGTGGTTCACAAGAAAGTTTGATGGCATCAATACAGAGGGAACGCTGACAACACTTACCTACTCTAAGCACCTAATCTTGTGACATTGCTGTAGGTAGTAATTGTAAAGTTCTGTGCCCCTAGGTGCTTTTAAGCAATCACACTGGAGAGAACATAAAAAAAGAGCAGGGACACAGATTCATAAATGAAGACAATGAGAACTCTCCTAGTTTTTTACATTATTAAACAGCACATAACTTTTTTTTGTTCTGATGACAAGGTTTAAGGGTTTAACACAGATTTGACGATAGCAGGACCTGGAAGTGCCTCACAGGTCTCAGGTAAATAACAAAAGAAATTACGTGGGATTTTGCAAGGCTAATTCAGTTGAATACCACTGTATCCATTGTGATAGAGTTTATAGTCAACAAAAACAAAATTTGATAAGGATTTATTTTGTCTAACATCCTGGAAACAAAACGACTGAGTTGTCTCCCATTCCTGTCTCTAATTTTACCTTCCACCTGAATGGTTAGGCCATTCACCTGGAAGAAGGCAGAAGCCTGGTGGGAAATCTGCACTGGTGCAAATGAATTTTTTCATAAAACTTGAAAAAATTTCAATTATGGGAAAAAAGTAAGCACTATCCACAAGTAATCTGAAGTTATAAGTAGTTCCTATTGTTGAAATGTCTCAATGTAATATGTTTTAAGATGAGCTGGGTACATGATGAAATTATATACTCCCAGTTTTCTTTTTAATATGGTGGTAACTATTGATCTATGCATAGCAGTGGGGGATTTCAACCTGCAAAATCTGCTCCAGTTATCAAGGACTGATAACTGCAAAGCTTTTGAAGAATTGCTTAGGTGATGCTCTCAAAAGAGGAAATCAGGGTCAGGTGTCTTCTGAGAAGTGTCCCAAGAGCACACCTACACCATACATCATACTCAACATGGAGCAGTGCAGCTGTGTAAACGGAGAACAGAGCTAATTAACTGGCATGTTTGTACTGCTTCCCTGAGCCAAATGATTATCTTTCAGTGGGGCATCACATTATTGTGTGAGAAAATCCCAGCTTCCTCAGAGCTCGTTCAATGATCCCTGGCAGAGCCCAGTGCTCCACAGCATGTCCAGAGACAGGCAGGGACTGAGACAGCATTGCCTTTGCCACACCAGTTGCCTCTGCCTACAGAGCCTCCCTTGCTCTGCTGGCATTTGTGACTCACATCATGTGGAAGAGCTAAAATCCCTAAGTTGTTACAGCACATATTTCTACTTTTCCAAGATCTGATACTTTCAAAATGAGCACTACTGTGATCTATTGTTCCTGTTATTTCAATCCAGGAATGACCCAGTGACCGCTATGAGTGATGCTTTAGAAGACAAAGTGAATGCTATTTACGTATGTAGCAATGATTGCTGCATCTCTTAAAGATGGGAAATTATATATCAGCATGTTCAGACTTTAAAGTTAAGTCATGATCTCTGTCAATTTTATTATAAAATTAAGAATTACTCAGTCAAATTCACCTAGTGACAGTAATTGCAATACACAAAACCATGCCGTGTCAGAATTAAAGATTTTTTTTTTCAGTAATTAATTGCAGCTCCTCAAAACAAAGTATTACAAAAGTTTTCTAACATTAGGGGAGTTTAGTCTCTGCGTGTTCTTTTTTTTTTCTTTTTTTTTTTTCTTTTTTTTTTTTTTTTTTTTTTTTTTCTGGACACTATTCCAGTAATGAAATTTTTATAGTTTACCTCATCTATGAAAATGTACATATGTCTACTAAACTCTCAGTACATCTGCTCAATTATTGAATTTATCATGTTCATCCACGATGACACAATCCTTCCAAAAGGAAATACATACAGGAAATATATAAATTCTCCAGGGAAAAAAAAAAAGATTCTAAACAGCAAGTCACAGCCTTGTCAATCATAGTAAACTTTAAATTCTGTGAAGTTATTATTGACTCAGACACCATATTGTATATTTTAAAATGTAAATATAAACATGGAAGCTAGAAAAGAAAACTATAAAAATGATTTATTCCATAAAGAAAGCAACATTGCAAACAGTAAATTAGGCTAATGAAATTATATAGTTAGATACACAACAACAACATCATGAGTGACAAAAAAAGAAAGAGTGCATTTTCTATAAAGAGATAATACTAAGTAAGTAAGGATGATGGAGAGCTTTCTCAGAGAGAGTACGGTGTAACGTCAAACAAAACAATTCAAGTTTTTATCCAAAACAATATTGAAAGATTCATATGGAAATGTGAGAGATTGTTTTAATTATTATAGAAAACAAACTCTAGGTGGTATAACTCTCCTGTGCTTCAACTAGAACTTTTTAAAGTCAGTGAACATTGTATCATTTACTTTGAAGACCTGGTCTTACCAAACAAAAAATGAAAGGCATTGTCACATGCTCTATGGAAGACGCACTTGGGTCAATCTGATTTTTTTTCATATTGTTGAATATTTACTTAACTCTAAATAGTATTTGCAACCAGGCTATATATAGAATTATGTTGCTTGTGAATTTTTTATTAGAAAGTGTAAGAAAATCTAAGCATTAGAAGAGGTAATATATCCCTCGAAGACCCCCTTTCAAGAGTCCAAGTCAAATTAGACAGCAAAAATTCAAGAATTCTGGCTTGAAATTAATTTGAAACAGTATTTTTTTAAAATCACTGTCTATGAGTTATTTATCTATATTTGTCATGGGTGTGGAAACTCTCATTGCCCAAGCTCCATTTTTAATTCCCCAGGTGAATATTATGCCTTCAAAATATAGTCGATGAACATATTTCTTTGGCTAAGTGTGCTCATGTTGATCTGCCAAATGGCCTGATGCCTGCTAACATATTGGTCAGACACATGTCTTTGGGTGTAAGTGCCAAAAAAATTTCTCACACTTGCATGCCATATCTTCTAAAGGAAGTAGCACTGAGAAGTTATCACTACATATGCCTTTTCCTTTCAGCTTTGCCACACATATTTAGGTGAACTACCCAACCAGCAATGAAAGCCCAACAAAAGGGAAAGCAAGGAGTTTCCTAATGTTCATGAATTTTCACAGTGTAAATAGGAATAACTTCGGGATCTTTGACAATTCTATGTGCAATTACAGTGCTGGGGCCAGGGCGGTGCAGCAGCCTCAGGCTGTCACTCCAAGAGCAGATTTTGGGGCTGGGCAGGTGAGGGGCACCTCAGCAGGTGTCAGCCCCTGCCCTGGGCTCCTCACACAGCCCTTCCTTCAGCCTCTCCTCCCCAGAAGGAAAATAATCTGATGAGATGGCAGAATGCTAATTATCCAGGAGATAAGAGAGTGAGTGTGTGTGTTGCTGTTTTATGATGGGTGAAAAACAAACAAACAAACACACAAGTGCACCTGTGAAATTTAAGCTGCTGCAAATGATTGAAGTCATGGCCAATGGTGAAAGAAGTTAATTAAACAGGCTATGGAAGTCTTTTAATCACATTCTGATTGAAGATGAAACCTCTTTATGTGTCTAGAGAATAAGATCTCTGAATTTTTCAGAGCAAATACTTTCACAGAAAACATGCTGTATGAGATCAAATAAGGCTGCCCTTTTAAATCATATGTAGACAGTCAAAATATCTTGGTTTGCTGTAGTTACATTTTTGATTTGTATTATGTTTGAATGAAAAAAAATCAAATTCCAAATTTTTAAAATTATGTTCTGAATTACTGCAATTCCAATGGTTTTAATCACTAAAAAAAGATACATGTTTCTTAAAAGAAATAATAAGAATTAATTCTAATATAGACTAGCAATGTCTGTCAGGATGTGTTCATAGACCACGCTGATTGTAAAGACAAGATAGAAAATCAGTAAAGTAGAATTGGAAACAAAATTGTTCCTAGAAAAAAATCATCACAGGAAAAAACAAGAACAAGAAAAAAACCCACAAAAATTAGAAAAACTACTTCTATTTCGAAGAGAGCTTTCACATATGTAAGCAATTTTTTGTCAACTTCCTTTTTAGAATTTCTAAAATGCCAGGGTGTAACATACCAGGGATTGCAAGTAAAAGATAACTAAAAGTGAGAATTTGCAGTGTTTTTGGCTGTGACTAGATTTAGAAATACCAAAAATTCTCTTGAGAAAACTTTTTACTTCTGAAACTGCCAGTCAGGTTTTCTTTTTGAATAGCTAATATTTGTGTAAACATTAAAAAATGCATGATTGATCTGATTTGAACCTTTTGAGATTTATCCTTCCCTAGCATGAACTGATTTTAATCAGAGTACTTCCTCAAGTGCAAAAAAGAGTAATGTGTCAATATATATTTTACTGAAATCAGGAAGAACTGTTTAAACATTAAAATATAGGTATGGAAGCAAAACAAATGTAGGTAGAAGTACGAGTGACAAAAAAAAAAAACTTGCATTTTCTATATTGCTTGAGTATAAATAAATTATATGAAATACAGAATTTTACATTGGTTGCAAAGTGGTAAAATATCCCATTAAAAAGACACACCAAAACCTTAAACATTCCTTAGCTGAAACTAAATAATATGCCAGTCCACAGTATAAAAACTGTGACTACAAAACATCAACATAAACACAAATCAAAATTCACCAATTTTTGCATAGCAGAATTCAAAATAAATTTCTGAGAACTGTCTAAATTGTACCCTGAGAAATGAAACAGGGAGAAAATACTGGCTGAGCCCCCTTCCTCACCACCCTGATCTACACTGCCCTGAAGATTTAAGAATTTCTGTTTCAGTTTCTAAAAAATTCTTTTGATCACCTATGTCAAAATTACCAATTGAAATGTCTTTGCATAATGAGGTACCTGTCAGATGAAATACAGGTATAAATACAAAGTAAAGAGGCCTTTGTACTTGTATGAAGACCAAAGCAGAATTTGAACAGACCATTTGATTGTGAAAGTTGGTTTGAAGATTTGTGGCATTATCTACTTTCTAATATCATTTGTGGAAGAGGATAAGATAGAAATACAGTAGTAATTAGCTAATTAGAACACATGGTGTGTGGGCTTGTTGAGAAGGCAGCAGCACTGTCTAGCAGAGAGAATCTAAAAAAGTGCCTGTGTAATTATTGTAAGCTAATTGCCTGTGGGGTCAGCAGAGGATTCACCACCTCACACACACCCAGCCCTCCCCACTCCACCCCCTGGAACAGCTGGTTAGATTTCTCTTGTTTTGGCTTTCTTTTCCTTTGTTGTCACCTCCACCCTAAATGTAGAACTGAGAGATCTAAAAACTTTACCAAAAGACAAGAATCTCAAGGTCTGTTTATCTGATTACTTATGATAAAATTCACAACAGTCTTGAAATCAAAGGATACAACTCCAGACACATTTTGAGGAAGTTTGAGGGACATATGCTGTGCAGCTCCTCTTTAATGGGATCTAGAGGGCAAGATGATGGAAAACCCTCAGGAGCCTCTGCTAAATCCAGCTCTGTAAACAAAGTGCTCATGGTTGTTTTCACATAATTGCTAAGTTTGGAGGAAGATGAAACAAAAACGAATAAAGGAAGGGAGTCAGATGTGACCTAATGTCACTGAATTAACTGGGAGCAAAAAAATCAAGAAAGAGCTGGCAATGCATAGAGCATTTATTTCAGGTCCTGATATCCTTTTCCATAGAAATTGCTCATCTTTTAAAACTATAGACCTCTTAACAAATGTTGTTATTTTGAATGACAATTCAGTGCTTGGGTAATTGCCTAAAATATATCAAGACAAACTGGCAATTACTGGCCTTTTTTATTTCACTTTCTGGAAAGAGTAATAGTATTTCAGTTATGACAGCTCCTTTGCTGAGCTTGTAGCTCTGGAAGCAGAGAACTAACTCACAGTGTGGAGATTTCAACTACAATATAATCAGTGACTATCAATAAAATACATCTTACCTTGATCAAGAAATCATATACTTCTAGAAGAAAAAATAGTTTTTTCCTGGATCTTGCCTGTCTTCCCAGTTTTTAAAATGTCTTTATTAGTAGGCCAACATTAAAATATACCCTCACTTAAATCATACTTTATTTTGTTTTGAAATTATTCTATAACACCCAGTCTGTCATTCATTGGTAAGTTGAATGCTCTAAAAGCCACAAGAGCTCAGATTAGCAGGCTGGTGAGCTGATATTAAAAAAAAATCCACACCCCAAAAAATCATAAAATCAATACAAAAAGTCTATCTTTCTTATTACTTCTTTTCTTCTTAAACAACATCGCAATCTGCTATCTTATTCCACTGAAGCTCTATAGAACTATATATATTCTGATTTATCTATATCTACTTATAAATAGTTTTAGAAACATACATTTTGTTAAAAATCACCCTGGAAACTGATGTTCTAACAATGTTGGTCATCCTTAATATTGATGAAAGTTCTTGAATGGGAAACTCATATTCCAATTCAGTGCTTCTAAAGGAATTAAATGTTGTCTAAATATTCCTTGAAAAGCATATGTGTAAATTGAGTAATTACTTACTGTGTTCTGAAAAGTCTGTCTTTGGGCTGTGAAGCTCTCAGTGTATGTATGTACAAGAGAAATGTCTGAACTCTTCCAAATACTGTTACTGAAAATAGTTTATTACTATTAAGAGAAAACAGGCGCAGGCAGAACCACTGTCTATAAAGAAACATCACAATAATAATAATGATAATTATAATAATAATAATAATGATAATGATAATGATAACAACAACATTGATAATAAAGAACTTACACATACCTGTTGGAAGTGTAGAAATGGGGATAATATGAGAAGGTGATCTGTTTTCAAAACAGGATCATGTTGTTAAAAATAGTATTTAATCAAACTGAAATATCTTCAGTCTTTTTTTAGACAGTTGCTTTATAATTAAATACTCCTTCAAAATATTCTTGTATGGAATTTTCTTCCTTTTAAACTACACTGGATATCTTATTTAACAGCTTTTCTAGATGAGAGTTATCACAATATTTCCAAAATATACTTCTTTGTAGTCTCATTTAATAGTTTACATTTTTTTTGTTCTTGCTTGGGTATTTTATGCAAGTTTCTTTGCATACATCTGCCAAGTATTTTTGGAGTTTTACAACCCTAAATATATTATTATGCCCAATTTAGGTTCTTGATATTGCCCTTGCAGAAACTAGACTAAGCATGCATCTAAATGTAAATACAGAAGAAACCATTCACCATTTTGGGAGCTATTTGCTTGTTTTCCAGTTCAAGCAAAATAACTCAAACCACTGTGTTTTCTAGCCACTATCCCATTCTGAAGTTTTTTAATCTGTAAACAAAAGGCAACAGGAAACAAAGCAACCATTCTGTTTTCATGTTGTTTTCCTCCTCACCACTCATATTGTCTCCTACTCAGCAGACCTTTTTTCATTTCAGTTCTTAAGGAGACAGCTTTGGGAGGCATGGGCATAACTAGATTCAGCAGCTGAACTTCCCTGAAATAGCAGTATTAGTTTATGTTCAGTGCAATTCAGTGGCTTTCAAGGGGAACTTCCACCTCCTTCAAGTTGATGAGCTCACCTAAGCCAGGCTGTACATAATTAACTCCTGTATGGTACTTACTGTCTGAGCCACCTCTAAGTCATCAGTGCTAATTAATCTCTTGAACTCTGGACATTTGCTTGGCTCAGGAACTCATTCTCTGAGAAAACTCACGGGAAATGGCTACTATATGGTTTTACATCCTTTCGAAATAGCCCAGAGGCCTGAAAAAATTCATAACATGCAACCTATATGCCATATAGGATGTTTAAAACAGTTTCCAGCCTTTAATACCTGTACATTTTAAATTATATGGTCAATACTAACCTCACAAATTGATATTAAAAAAAAAAAAGAACTATCAGATAACAAAAATATGAGAATGAAAGTAACAATGTATAAAAATATCTGTGGCCAGAGAAGAAGAAGAAGTGAAATGAACAAAATTTAAATAATAGTATATGTCTGGATCTCTTTATTCCTTTCCCTTTGAAGTTAGCATGTGACGTGCACGAAAGAAATGTTCTTCAACTGCATTTTTTGAGAAATCAAATTAAACAAATTCCTCACTACTAATGAAGATATTATGAGCATGAACCACCTTAATGTCTCTAAGCTTACTTTATATAGAAAAGTGGGAAATAATCATACTTTTTTTTCCTGGCTTTTTATGCCTTGTAGGAGATAAAAACTTTTTGTCCTCTAGCCTCTTTGGCTTTGAGTACTTCATTATACATGAGTTTACTTACATAGTCCATTAACAGATCATCAATTTTCTATTTTAACATTATTAGATACTATTAATTGACATTATTGTTTTATTTTACAGATTCAGATTTCCAAGTTCCTTATATTCTTGTTAAGAGACTCCTGTTTTATCTTCTTATTTCACTAGTCCATGCACTGTATCCCATTAGCTTAATGAGTTCTGCAGAGCTGTCAAGTTCAACACGACACTTCAACCCCAAACACTTCCCCCTGCTAGTCACAACATGAGCACTGCTCCATCGACCAGACTCACTCTACAAAGAACTGACATAACCTGCATTTCAAAACTCGACCTTTCAAAACAGAGTATGAGATTTTAAAAGGATTAAAAATCAACTAATAAACTTCATGGATATCCCAGGAAAAAAACAAACAAAACCAAAAAGACTTCATCAAAACAAAATAAATTTGAGAGGTTTGCACTTCAAAAAATAATAGTTCTTTGGGAAAAAAAAAAAGGATATTTGACATGGTTCTCCTGTGGAAGAATCAGAGATGTTTCTTTTAAGAAGTGATCATTTTCACAACTGTGTTAATTTTATATTGCTTGTTGATATTTTCCATTTTTGCATCTCATTTCCCTGCTATAGTTTTATCTATGCTTCAATAGTGTTTATTGCTATCTTCTTAATATTCTCTTCCTCATTTTCTTGTATTTTTTATCTAGTGTTAAATAACATATGCTGAAAGTATTTTTCAAATTTTAAATCTAGAACTTTTTAACATCATGTTTAGTCTCATGCAATTTAGAATTTTTTTTCCCCAGGAAAATGTATGCTTATTATTGTTTTTAGCATTAGCCTCAGAATTCCCTTTTCAATCCTTTCTTGATTCATCCTTGCTACATCTGATTATCTATAATTTGAACACAAACATATTTAGACAACTGACGTGTTTAATATTATATTTAATTCACACAAGTACAATATGGTGTTTACTAACCATCAAATTGAGATATAGAAAAAATGAAACATTTTTTATTTACAATCAGTTATAAGACTTAAAACTAAATAGGAAACTAAACAGAAGGGTTTTTTTAATAAATTCATAATGTTGGTAATGACAGCAGAGCAGTATTAAATATATGACTCAAAGTTTTTACTATATCAACGGTTAATAAAAACCCATCCATAATACAGATGGAAAGAATCAGAGAATTGTTGGAAAATCCCTCTAACCACGTCAAGTCCAACCCTTAACCTAACACTGCCAGAGCCACCAGTAAATCATGTCCCTAAATGCCACATGCACAAGACCTTTGAGCAATCATCTTCCAGGTGTGATGACTCCACTACTTCCCTAAGCAACCCGTTCCAATGCCTGATCACTCTTTCAGTGAAGAAATTTTACCTGATATCCAATCTAAACCTCCCCTGGCATAACTTGAGGCCATTTTCTCTTGTCCTATCATTTGTTGCATGGGAGAAGAGGCCAACCTGCACCTGACTACACCCTGCTTTTCAGGTAGATGCAGAGAGTAACAAGGTCTCCCTTGAGACTCCCTTTTTCCAGACTAGGGTTCAAATTAACATAAGGACAGAGAGGAATCACTCATCAAATACTGTCATGGGATAACAAGTTCAAATTAAAGATATTAATTGAATTTATTGCTAACAAAATGAGAACAGGATAATGAGAAGTAAAACAAGACATTAAAAACATCTTTCCCTCACCCCTCTCTCCTTCCCATCTCTACCTCCTGTCTCAGCAGTGCAGAGAGACAGGGAATGGCGGTTTTAGTCAGTTCATCACCTGTGCTTTCTCCTGCTACTGAGGGAGAGGATTCCTGCCCCTGCTGCACCATGGGGTCCCTCCCACAGGAGACAGTTCTCCATGAACATCTCCAGTGTGAGTCCATCCCACGGGCAAGAGTCCTCCCAAAACTGCTGCTCACTGTCCCACAGGGTGCAGTCCTTCAAGGACGGGCTGCTCCAGCTGCTGGGCTCCCCTCTCCATGGGTCTCCCACAGGCTCACAGCCTCCTCTCAGGCACCCACCCAGCCCAGCATGGGCTCCTGCAGGGGCTGTGGGTGGATCTCGGCATCCCCCGTGCACCCCCAGGGGCTGCAGGGCACCTCTGTGTCACCAGGGGCTGCAGGGGACAGCTGTGTCACCATAGGCTGCAGGGCACCTCTGTGTCACCAGGGGCTGCAGGGGACAGCTGTGTCACCATAGGCTGCAGGGCACCTCTGTGTCACCAGGGGCTGCAGGGGACAGCTGTGTCACCAGGGGCTGCACCAGGGGCTGCAGGGCAATCCCAGCTCCGGATCCTGGAGCAGCTCCTGCCCCTCCTGGACTGACCTTGGTTTCTGCAGAGCTGCTCTTCTCACATGTTCTCACCCTGCTCTTCTCTGGCCACAATTTAAACTGCACAAGATCTTCTTATTTTCTTTTCTTCTAAATCTGTTATCACAGAGGCTTTACCACTATTTCTAATTGGCCCAGCCTTGGCCAGTGGCTCGTCCATCTTTGGAGCCATTAGCTTTTTTTCTGCATGAAAGAGAAACTTCCAGTTTCAAATTTATTTTGACATCTTAGAAGGGTGAACTCATGTAACTTTCTGAAAGAAGCCTTAAAACTTGATTAACTTCTGAAGTTGTAAATAACAAACACTGCTAAATTGTGTTCTATGGTGTTGTAAATAATCTTTTAAAACATGTATTAAAACATCTCTAATTACATGACAGAACTCAAAGTGTCTTTGGTCATGTATCTGCCACCTGGTCTTGTTTTCTTGGGATTGGAAAATTCAGATGAAAACTGGATTAAGATAGACTGGGGTAAAGTAACATTTTAGCGACTTTAACAGCTGTGCAGTGAGGAAATATGATTTTTTTCACTCATTATAAGATCTTTCACCCTTGGAAATTTCATAACAGGTGGTTACATCCTCTTAGGAGCATGTACAAGATTGCATGGGAATGGTGTAATGGTGTGCAGGTCTAAAAAGTCTTGAATTCTAAGTAGTCCAACTCTTTCTAAGTACTTATAAATAAAAGCTTATAGGTGTCTGAAATCAGACAGGTGTCCACATATCCAGAATGAGATGCCTTGTCTCATGCATACAAGGAAGCATCAATTAAAAATTTAAAAAAAACCAAACAGTGTAAATCCAGAAAAATTCCTGAGGTACAGGGCTCAAATATCTCTAGAAGAGAAAGCTATCAATTTGTAAACATCTGTAAGAAAAGAAATAAGTTGAAATAGAAATTGGAAATCTGATAATTTGTTTTATCTAACTGCTCAACATATTTTTGGTTTATGTTTGTTTTTTCACATAAAGCTCCATAAGTATACTCAAAATTCTCAACTAAAATGATGGAGTGTTTAAAAGAGTAATGGAATGTAGAGAGCACAAAGCTTAATGACAACTGTCTCCATAATGAAAAGTTAAGGGAGTTCTTCTGGTGCTCTTTTGACATTTTAATTGGGAAGGATGTTTCATTAGACATAATTTGAATATAGCTATGAATAGAAGAATTCCCATGAAAAAAATTCTAATATTGAGGAAAAAGATAGAGAAAGAGAATGAAATCTGAATGAAAACAGGTTTAGTGAGAAAATCAGTTCATTTTTTGAGATTATAGAAAAAATATGGACTCATAGTGAAATAGGTGGAGAGTGAGGTTTAATGCAGCAAAATACACAAAAGAAACCACCATAAAAATTTAGAACACAGTGACCATAAGGGCTACAGGAAAGTGGTACAAAAGAGATTTAACACAAGATAAATATCATGGTTTAGCCCCAGCTGGCCACTAAGCACCAGAGCTGCTGGCTCCTCTCTGTCCAGATGGGATGGAAAGAGAATCAGAAGAGTAAAAGTTAGAAAACTCATGGGTTGACTTAAAGACAGTTAAATAAGTAAAGCAAAAATCACACGAGCAAACAAAGCAGCCGATCAAGGAATTCCTTCACCACTCCCCATCCTTAGTTCAGCCATCCTTAGCAAAGCAGAGCTCTATCACGCAAAATCATGATTTCAGAAGACAAACACCATCACCCTAGACATTCTCCCCTTCCCTGTACTTCACCCAGCTTTATATGCTGAGATAACATATGGCATGGAATTTCCTTTGAGTCTGCTAGGGTCAGGTGTCTGCCTATGTTCCCTGCTGGACCCCTCGCTGGTGAGATGTTGTGAGAAGCAGGAAAAGCCTTGATGCTGTAAGCACGGCTCAGCAGTGACTACAACACCCCTGTATTGTCAATGTTGTTTTCAACACAAATCCAAACCACAGCACGTACTAGCTGCTATGAAGAAAATTAACTCTATGACAGCCAAAACCAGCACAATCGTCATTAAAATGTCAAGTGGACAGAGGAAAAGGGAGAAAGAGTCTAAAAGACAAAAATCATGTATCCAATACTCAAAAAATAACTTGTTCCATGACAACAGTATTTACCCTTAACAGTACTAGATAATAGGTATATATAAGGAAGTATATTCATATTAAAAAAGACTGTTGCACAAACAGTGGAGATATTGATGTGACAACAAAACAGATCATATCAAATTCCTATAACTACCGGAATATGTCATAAAGAATACCTGCGATTCCCAGGAAAATTCAAGGCTGAAGGGCATTATCTTGCTACATTCTTTACATTTATTGTTACATTCATTACAAACAGAACATTCTTCCTCCGGGTGGAAAACGATTTCTGAGGAATCTGAATACTCCTTCACTCCTGACACTAATGATATTGCTACAGAACATGGCTAACAGCTTTGCTAATAGAAGGTCAACCATGGGGTTTTGTGTCATTTTAGCTTTATAATTCTAAGAAAAGACCAGTAAAAAATGTGTTAATTCCCATTAATCTATGTCATAGGAATGAGGCAGACTAGCCACTCATAATGCAGTTCCAGCAGTGAAATTTTAAATTCATTTCTTCAACAAATAGGAAAAGGAAAAGGAAAAGGAAAAGGAAAAAAAGAAGCATCTATGAAACAGTATGAAGAAGATTTGATTCACAAATTTTAATAATATACTGTGTGACCTTAAATATGCTGCTGAGAAAGGTTGCCAGGGAGTGAGGCAAGCAACACTGGTTCAAAATACTAGGGCTTCTGCCAGCTTGTTTTCTGGGGGAAAGGTTTCATTCTATAGGGTGTGCTATGAAAAGAAATCATTTGTCAGTGAAAACTAACAAATTATAAATGCAGCTTTGGTGAGAGACATTTTCTGTACATGATTATAACACCACAAAGGGACTTTTGAATCACAGACCAGCAGAGGCCAGAAAGGAGCAGTTAATTATGCAGTGTGTGAGTCAGGGAGCATCAGTAGGAGGAGGTGAAGAATAGCCATTATGTATTGCCAGAATGGATTGGCTCTACAGGTAAGTACAATTAACTGAAAACTGCTGGTCAGGTTAATGGGTTGGTATCTTAAATTCATTTTATACAGACAATATTTTTGCTTATGAAAGGTTAGGGTTTATTTTGATCTCTATTTTCACTTCTGTATAGCATTTACTTTTGTTTTCTTTGGTACCTTGTTAACCTCCCAAAGAAAAATGTTTCAGTGGTTTTTGTAGGAAAATTAAAGTAAAAGAAAAAAGACCAATAAGACATTTTTCCATTTTATGAACATAAAGATAAAATAAAATAAAATATCTATATATTCTCTCTACTAGGCCTTCCAAGTCTTCTAATTTATTATGTGCAACCTGTGCTGTCACAAAAAATTCCACATTCATGCAAAGCAAATTGCAATTGTGGGAAATAGTAAAATAAGTAATTTTTAAAAAAACACCCAATTTTGTGCTATGATTCTTACAAAAGCATGGATAAACCATAACTGAACAATTAAGAATCCCTTCAGTTTTACTGTAAGGGAAAATGTACAATCTAAAGCACAAGAAATTAGTATTTCCTTCCTCTATCCATATTGGTTTCTCTTAGAAGTAGAAGAGAGAGAAAAATAAGGTAAAATGAGACAAAAATAAGGCATCATGGGAACTTCTCGGCTAGTGCAGGATCTGTGGATGTTTGCCCATATTACAACCTGCCATGTTTTCCATCACCTGGCTTGCCTAGCTGAAGCACATTATGACTGCACATACAGCCTGAATAATGTGAATTATTCATGGATCTAGGCACCAAGGGACATCACAAAGTGTCTGAACTACAAAATCTAGCTGTATCTAAATAAAATGCAATTATGTGTTAGAAACTGGAGGATCCACATTTGCATTGTAATGTCACAAATATATCTACAGAGTGTATTGTCGATGGATGTAATAATCCAAGGTTAAATTAAGTATGACAATAAATTGTTTTTAAGGAAAAGGATTCTTTTCAACCAATGGGGGGTTTTTTTGTTTTATTTGCTACAAGTATATAAATCTTATGCAAAGTTTTGCTTTTGATTTAATTATCCAGAATTTGAAACTTTCCACTTGGCAGTGTCAAAATTATTTTTCTTAATATTCCTAGATTGAATACTATAGTTTGTTTTGCTAGTTATTAAACCACTTAGACAAGCAAAAGTCTGAATTTCAGAAAATTTAACCAACCAGAATTCCTTAAAATATGCTGTATTATTCTATGAGGAATTAAGAGATCTCTCTTGATTTTCAGTCCTTTTCCTTATGGGTAATTAATTTCCAAGGTATCAGCTCAGAATATCCTACAGCAGACATAAACATGTTCAGGAAATATCTGAAGCATGTTGAAGATAAATTATTGGTTCAGTTACTAAGGGAGCTGTCTAAGAAAGATGTTCTTCTGGATTTGTTTTCTGAAAACAGAGAGGGACTGGTGGTTGACCTGCTAGTCTGTGGCTACCTTAGTCACAGTGACACAATTTAGTTGAATTTCAAATCATTGTCAATAGGAGAAAAACTGCCAGCAAAACTTGAGCTCTGGATATGAGAAGAGCAGAACTCAGTCTGCTGAAGGAGTTAATTAGTAAGGTCCCCTGCTTTTGAAGGTATCAGGGTCTTCGAATGCCAGTCACTTTTTAAGATGCATCTTTTTAGAGAGCAGGAAACTCCAAAGTGTTAAAAGTCAAACGAATCGAGCAGACAGATGGATTGCTGAGTAGGGATCTTCTAGAGCTGAAGCGAAAAAGGAAAGTGTATACACATTGTGACACAGGAGGACTTCAGGGATGTTGTCGACTGTAGAGAAAATTTTTGGGTTTTGGATTTATGCCGGGAACAGTGTTAGCAACACAGAGATGTAATGTATTTGTCATCACTGAGCAATGTTACTACTCCTCACACCACTCCATTAACAAATACAATGGGGGTGCACGAGAATTTGGACGAAGATACAGCCAGGACAGATCATCCCAACAGCCAGGACAGATCATCCCAACTGACTAAAGGGATATTCCATTACTTATGATATCATGTTCTGCTATGAGAGTTGCAGGGAAGGAGGAAAGGTGACACATACAGGTTTGGAGTTACAACATTTCTCATTCCAAGTGATTGTTATGCTTGATGGAACCCTGCTTTCCTGGGGATGTCTGAACACCTGTCTGCCAATGAGAAGTAGTTTAAAAATTCCTTACTTTTCTAGGTTTATGTGTGCAGATTTAGTTACTTATAAAACTGCCTTTACTCAACCTATTGGGTTTTTCACTTTTACCCTTCTGATACTCTCCTTCATCCATCTAGGGGGATCTAACAAGATGCTATGCTGGGTTTAGTTGCCTACCAGGGTTGAGTCACAAGACCTATGAGGAACCCCTTTCTACTAGTTCAATGGATTTAAAGTTATTAATCATAGAATTAGAGGAAACTGAGCAATACATAAACTGAAACATATTTTGTCCACTGCAACGGTTGTCTATATTAACTAGAATGAAGCAGCACCTGAGGATGCAGATTCTATTCTATTAGTTCAGAAAAAGCACTTCACTTCTGAATAGTTGAAGGAAGATAACAAGGATATATTTCATATGAGAAACTCATGTGTCAATATTAAAAATAATATATGACAGATTACCATAAATTTCTTCATAAATACTCAGACATCAAGAAGACACACAGTAAGATAATTTTCAAGACAGCAGGAAACAATGTTTATTGGCAATGGCTGTATTTCTCTTGTCAAAAGGGAATAATCTTCAGTTTAGAAGTATCCAGTATGATCAAACATGGAGTGTAGCCTGAGGCTTTAATGGATTTCTGAGATTGTCTTCTTTACAGTGTTCAACTAAAAATCAACCGTGAAAGAAATCTACTCAAGTTTGCATTTACTGCAAGGATAGAAAGAATGTGGATTTCCAATCCATGTATTAATTAAATGTGATGTCAATCTTTTGTGTCATAGTAAAGCGACTACAGAAGCATTAGTAAATTATTATAATTCATTCTACTGCTCTCATGGATTTTTTTTCTAATTTATGAACAAGATGTATTAAATTTTCAGAAAAAATATAGATAAAGAATTTTATGCATTTACCTGGAGCTTTCCTCACTAGAGAAGGGAAATATCAATATTTGCCCATGGCATGCTCATGTATGAGGGCTGGGCATGTGGTCCAATATGTGGAACATATGGTCCATTTGGGCTCACAAGCCTTTCAGTATTTATTTCAACCTGTCAAATCATATTCATGTCAGATACTAGCTGTCCAGAGTCCCTTTGAGATGGCATTGACAAAACATAAATAAATAAATTGTGAATGATATAGGATCGAATCTAGTTTAAATCAGATAGTCTGATACAATGAAAGGAAAGAGTAATTAAAAAAAGCCCTGGTTCTGTTCTTGAAGTTATTTTAAACTGCATAGAAGACTTTCCTTTATCAGTGAAGGGACAAACCAAACATTTGTTTCCCCACGCAAAGTAAATACCTTCAGCTGTGCAAATAGACTTCCCTCTTTCACTGAATCTCTTGTCTAAGGGATTTGGGTAGATGGACATTAAGAGAACTATAATGCAAATACTTGGGCATGCAAATCTGCACAGCTTAGTTGATCCTGGTGTGCCTGTGGTGTTCACATGTCCACATTCAGCTGGGTGACTTAATATTTAGCTAATTGTATGCATAAGAACTCCACCAAAACTGTGGCCATTAACATGCTTAGTCTGCCATATGTTACTAGTTTTAGAAAGCATGTGTTATGACCTAAGACCTAAGTCACCAAAGAAAAGAATTGAATTCACTTTTGCTGCTGGCTTCTGAACCTCCAGTGATCTCAGTGCAGCTGTGACAACTTATCCCAGTGACCAAATAAGTTCTCACATAAGACTAAAACTCAGCCCAAGTACTGAATCCCCATATTAATGTCATCATCACAAGTGAATGGTGTTATGTTACTACTTACTTATTGCACAACATCTGATAATTTTTAACTCTCTGTCTTGACCTCTTCCTTATCCTGAATGATTTGGAAATGTCACTGTAGAATAGGTAACCTCCTTTATAGCACTGATCTAAAGTCAGTCCAGATGGTGTCAGCTAGCAGTTATTAACTATTTGTTAGTTTGCAGGAAATAAATTAATGCCTCAGCTGCTGATCCCAGCTACTATCAAGCCAGTGCTCACATCTCATGAGCTGTGCACAAGAAAACCAAAAAGCATAAGTAGCACATCATTAGAAGTCCAGCCACAGAGACCAAAAGTTGCAAGTGAAAGGGGTACATTTGGAATAATAAGACATAGACAGGTTACCTTGTCCTGTGCTTCCTGAAAAATGTTTTTTTTTTTTTCCTAATTATTGCAACAATATTCCAGGAATGTGAGAGTGTGCTAAACACAGCCAATACACCCCAACTTGGGATTGATGAACACTGGCACATTTCAGCAGTGTCCCTGTTCCAACCCCTGTCACAAGTAATTTCTTTCCATAAAGCCAATATGATGAGAGGAAAGACTACTTTTCTCTCCCTCTTTCAGTCTCAGATTAACAAACATCTTTAATGTTTGAAAACAGTTTATTAAATGCTGTTACCCCTACAGTTTAATAAACACCTTGAGAGCATTTCCCTGAGGAGGCTGGGAATTAAAGCACACCTGGCCTTTCCTCAGCATTTTGACAGCAAGAGAGATTAACAAGTCAACATTTCTTTAAAGCAGAATCCTGTTTGCCATATATTTAATAATGATTCCAATTCTAAATCCTCTGTTACATCTTTTCCCCTCTATGATTCTGCAAATCTTCTACAATTATTTGAATTTTCATTGTCCCAGCTTTGAATACTTTTTTTCCCTGCCTTTTCATTGTGGAAATGAGCACTCTTACTACTCTGTTATTGCAAATGAGAAGCACATGTTCCTGTTTGAGCTCTTAAGATAAACAGAGGGAACCTACCAAGTCTGCTGATCAAAGCTGATAGAGGGAAATATCATATATTCAGACTTTGTATTTTGCAGATAGAAATTCTGCAAATGGCACATCCAGCAAAAAAAGGGTCATCATCCAGAAGGACTTTTAGAATATTTTAGAAATGGACAAAAGAGTTTATCAAATAGTCACTGAAAAATGTAAAATGTAAAGAAGAAAATTTTCTGCTGAGATTCTCCATAAACTGAAATTTGTGCTGAAACAAGCACCTTTAATTAACACTGAGGTGAAACTTGAAAGCTGACTATTGAGTAACAGGTTAAGTTAAATATCACTACGTAGATGCTACAAAGACAATTTTTAAATATTAAGAAGAGCCAGAAAACAGCTTGCAGTGCTTATATCTACTATTCTTAACATTTAATTGAGTAAATTCCTGCAGTGCCAGCCTACTCTAATAGGAAGGAATATAGAAATAAAGAGTCAGTAAGTGTATATGTACAGTCTTACATGCATATGTATATTATATATAGGTAACTGTGTTAATGAAGAGTTTAGTCTGTACTAAAAGCAAAATATGTATGAAGTTCTGTCTACTAGCTCAAATATAATTTTGACTGCAGTCTTATTGAGAATGAGTGCTATTTTTTTTTTTCCCTGAGAATTAAAGGAACTTTTTTCTCTGCTTAAAAACTTGCCTTTCTGGAGCCAAATTAAGCTTTCTGTTTTCCTTTTTCTTCATCTTCTCTTACTCAGTACACTGCACAGCCTTGTGGAAGAAATTGCAAGACATTATGGACTACTTCTGCGTTAGCAAGACACTGGTAATACCACATGCCACCTTGTCACATGTCTAAATAATGCTGTCACTCAACTGTCATGCTGCGTGGAAAAGATAAATGACTGAGTAAAAATATCTCCTGGTAAAGTCTTACCTTGACAACTTGGGAAAGGAAACAATGTGAAAAGAGAACATTATCACTGAATTAGTCCATGTTCTGGTGTCACCAGCCTCTCCACTCTTTGTACTCTTCCTTAGACAAAATTGAGGTAAAGCCAAAAAATCCTTTTCAAGTTCAGCATTTCCTTATGACAGAGAATTATGAACTTTGTTTCTCGTTATGATTGAAATGAATAGAAAACACAAAGAAAATGGGTGTCAGTTTCTCTCCTATGTGCATTTGTATGCAAAGACTCAAATGTGACTTGGAAACATGAATCCACAGCTCCTCTTGTGTGGAGATTTCTAAAATCCTATAGAAAAAAGCTCAATATCTAATTTGTCACTTTTTTGAAAAAAAAGTCATTGAAAAATATAATTCAACTTAGTATGACAGTTTTGAAAAAATTTCAGTACACCTCTACATTTTTTTTCTATGACATAGTCACTGATCAATGGCTTCCTTTGAACTGTTCCTGATGGAAGCAACTCCTTGGCCTAGCTCTTTCCTGTCTTCCAAATGTGTATTTAAGATGTACACCTTCTGTAAATTACTTGGGTTTCTTCTATTATTGCTGTTTTCAATGTTAGCTCCTGATGTGTCTCTGTGAACTTGAATTTCAAAAAAAGCTGAGGAATACAAAGAGAAAGTTTACCTTTTATTTTACTTGTTACAGTTGATTCAAGTTGACTTTAGTGGATATTTGATAGATTTTCCACAACTGAAAGATCCCTTTTAGCAAGTTCCACATGTTCATGTAGATATCCTGGAATTCCTTCAGGATACTGAGGATGTCCAGTTAAATTTGATGGTTGGAGGACTATATAAATAGGCCAATTTTTGTTCCTATATCCTTCTAACCAATGTGCCTTTTTATACTGTTTCTGTTTCTAAGATAGCTCTTTCAGTGTCCACGTGTCAATACTCAGATAAAACATTTAAAAGTATACAGCTGAGGAGCTATTCAGTAGACACCTATCTTCTCACCATCTAGCAGCATTGAAAAAGCTCTAAAAGAGTTGGCTGTTTACTTCTTTGTAAATCATGGGACAGAATAAAACTGAAAAAATAATAACTGTCTTGCAAACTTTTGAGGACAATCAAGATAAAACGTACACTAATGTATACATGGCTGTCTTGGGGTGACTTTATGATGTTTGTATTCCCAGTTGTCTGTTCAGTTGGTGTTGAATATTGAGTTCTGCAGCTTTAAGTCTGGTTCCAGGAGTGAAGAAAGAGAAGAGGAGCAGAGTTTGTTATCAGAGACTGCACTGGCTCCCCTGCATCCTTCACACGGACAGCAGCAGAGAGCTCTCCTTTGTTTTTGGTTAGTTTTTCTGGCTAGCTGAGGCAGAGAAGCTCCATGGACTGTGGTTTTTTTCTCTTTTTCTTGGAATTGTTTGAACCTGCTGAAAACCCAGAGGAGCACCAGGCGCTCACATCTGTCCCCACCAGGCCTGGCCCGGGCTGTGACATTTCCCAAGGATGGAGGGACTGAGAACAGCCTGAGTGAGCCGGGCTGCAACCCAAGGAAGGGACTCTGCTGAACCTGTCATCTCTTCAGAACACCAAGAGGTTTTGCTGTTTAGTATTGTTCATTTGTGTGCTGGGACGTGCTTTCCCTGTTAAATAAACAGGGGGTTTTTTTTCCCCATTTCTCTCCGAGGAAATATTTTTCCCCAAACCAGCTGGGGGAGGGACTGCTTGTATCTGTTACCTAGACTGACCCCATTCAAAGGTTTCCTCCCAAATTTGTCCTAAACCAGGACAATGGCTAAATATGACCAAAATGTACATCTGTGTAGAACTGAGACGCTTTCTAAAAGTATATCCCGTCTCAGGTAATTCTTTCTCATATCTTGGGTTTGCTAGGTTCTATACAAAGGAAGTAGTTAGCCATCTGCACATCAGAAATCCTCTCTAATTAGAGACCAAAGGCAAAGGTTTGCTGTGGAAACAAAGCACAAGTAGTGAAGGGATTTGTTAAGATTCCACAGTCTATTAATATCAGACTAAGGTGTAGAACACCAGTATTTTATAATAAATTTGACAGGTGTTAGATGACAGCTTTTTTGACAGGTGTATAATATGCACACATTTGCTACTAGCAGTTGAATGTCCATATTGGGAATTACTTATGGCTTATTTTTAAGGTCATAAGAGATATTAATTTATTAAAAAAAAAATAAAAATAAAAAAATAATAAAAAAAAAAATTAAAAAAAAAAGAGAGAAGAAAAACAAAAAGAAGTTAGGTTCTCTGAAGTAAAAGTCCTTATTCCATAGATCAAGAATTTTTCCTGGACAGTCTTGCTAGTAACTGTAAGTTATGGTTTTAATATAATTCTAACTCTGAGACCCATTGTACATTATCTCACCTTTCAACATTTTACTGCCTTAAATAGTATGAACTTGACCATAAATATTGAGCAAATCAGGCATAAATCTAAGATCATAGAAAAAAAATCCAGGAGCAACAAGTTTTACAGATTTTTTCAATGTGTTATTTTCCCTTTGCAGAGCAAAATATCGGGAATATACAAAATTAACAGAGACAAAAAATGATAACAAAATCCTCCCCTCCTCTCCTCCTACAAACTGATTTCTCCCACAAAGAAATGCACAAGCCATATTATTGATTATTTTTTATCTAATAAGAAACACATTTCTCTGCCAACCAGATAAAAACCATGTCTAAAAACAGAGAATATGAGTCACATGAGGACAAGATGTGCAATTCAGGCTGGCCAGGTTAGTGGTAGTGTAGCTCAGTACAAGGGAAATTGTGTTTCAGCTTCACTGATTTCAGCTGACATCACAAAAATCTCTCTAGCATTGGAGAAAATTTACAGTGGATCTAAGCAAAAACCTATTTGTGTTTGTGGTTTTTTCCCATACAGTATCTTTGCTACTCATGTAAAGCACAGGCAAATCATTAACACGACCAAAAGTTTCTGAAAGTAATCTCACATAATATTTTACATTCTTGTCACGTGTACTTAAAAAGAAAAGGCAAGAGCATCTCACTCCACTTATTTACTCCACATTAAATCCTCAGAACAGAATAATGCCAAAAAAAAAAAAAATCTGAAATGCTCTTGTGTACTTAACTATTTTATCAGAGAAAAGAATACAGTTGATCTATGGCTTTGCAGAAGATGTGGCATTTCTAGGTATAACTAACAGTACTTAACCATTGTTGTTAGTACAACCTCATTAGTTCCCTACTTCTTCCTTAAAGAGATCAGACTTGGTTAAGTTATGAAAGAATTTGAGACATCCAAAACCCAGTAGTGTTAAACTACCCCACAACAGTATTCATGCTCAGCAGAGGCCTTCCTGTGTTCTCTTATCTATTTTGGCCCCTCCAGACCTTCTTTTGTTCTCATAGCTCTGTGGATTATGTTTTATAAATTATGACAAGCTACCAATAGAAAATCAGTCAGCCAGGAAAGGCATCACCTCTTCTGACTGCAGCACTCAGATTACTTTGGCAGCTTCATTATTGTCTCAATCTAATCCCACCTAAGAAAGAAAACTTTGGTTTTGCATTTTCTGTCTCTGTCTTGGCATTTTTTCAAATTTATGGTTGACTTGCTAATTGAAATAAATTAGTAAGATCTCTGGGTGATCACATGGAGGATACCATCCATCAAAAACTAACATCATATGCCTCACTCTATGGCTTAATATCATTATTATTGGTTTTTTATTAGTAGTAGTAGTAGTATTATCATTAGGACAACAAGAAATAAAGAGGGCTGATCTGTATGCAATTGTTTTGTAAACACCTAGAGAGATGCTAGAGATCCTGAAAGATATCAAGCAAGCCATGAATCATATTCTGAATCTGTGAATATTAACAGATATTTAACTACGTACTTCAATAGTACTTCTTATTCATATATATATACACATATATATACATACATACATACATGTATATATATGGATAATCCTGTTGAAACTACTATAGGTTTTTATTAGTCAATTAATTCAAATATAATTGAAGAAAGCAAAATATTATTATTCAAATTACCACTGTAATATAATCACCTTCAAAACAGAATGTGGCAGAAAGACATACAGCTTAAATAGCTTCAGAAAACTGGGTATGGGAAAATGGAAATTAGAAGATGATTTCCCAAGTAATTGAGCCATTTCAGCTTTGTCAATTATTGTAGTCCATTTTCTTAATATTTTTTCCAGTTTTCCTGATTTATTATTCTTTTATTTTTATGTTTTTTAACTTATTTACCATAAGATAAAAATTTATTTTAACTTTTTATTGGGGAACTGTCCTCAATAGCCTGCTGATTAGATGACAAATACTACAAAATGCTTTAAAGTGAGTAAAAAATTAACCATAATATGGATGAAGAGTCAAACACAGCCAAATAGAAGTCCTACAGTAGAAAGTCTCCAACTCTATTTTATTGTTTTTGTTTTTGTTTTTAACAGAATATATACACACTATATTTACCACTTTTTCCCTTTTGTACTCTATTATCCAGACCACATTTAAATAAAAAAATCTCAAATCTTCAGTGGCAACTAATAAAATCTACTTAAGCAAGTATCTGCTGTTGCAAAATGTCAAGTTAGCATATAACTGGCATCACTACAACTTTATTTTCTGTTTGAAAATGATTAACAGTACATATATTTCCTCCCATTCATTTGGGCAGCTATTTTATCAGATTAAAAAATTCTCAGCTCTGTTCTGTCATTTGCTTTCTGTGACATCTTATGACATTAGTTGCTTGTTTTTTCTTGCTGTAGAACGGATGGCCAAGTATAGTTCTGATTGCAGGAGACTACATGATGTCCAGTGAAAATCTGCCGGTACAGTAGGCTGCCCTAAGTGCTTTCTGAAAATATGCTTGAACTTTCCCATCATTTATTCAAAATCAGTTTTGACCCTGTTCACTGGAGAACAACAGGATGGCAACTGAGAAGGAAATATCTAAATCTAATCTTCCTGGTGTTCTTAATCTGAGCTGACATAGTTCTACAGGAAACAGAGTAAACCCATTGCTAGAGTTTTGGAAAGCACAAAATAGAAACAGAATTATAAGGAAAAACAACACAAGCTTTTACTAAAAACTATATCATAGCCAATGACATCTTAAGCAAAAATTAAATATTATTTCACTTTTTTTTTAACACCATAAAAGCATCATGTTGCTTAACACAACTTTTGCCAGACAAAAATACATCATATAATAGCAAAAATAATATGTAAAGTACCACATATCCAAGGACATCTGCATTTTTTCTCATTAAAGAATTAAAAAATTAAAAATTTTATTGGCATTTTTATTTTCATTACCGAGCTGCTTTGAGTTTTTTACTTGTTGCTTAATGATTGAAAATATATGAAATCCAATGTTTGCTAGCTAATCTTCATGGGATATATAATTCACATTGTGTTTTGGGATTCTTTTTTGTATGTCTGATTAAATAATGGTGTATGCCCTTCTAAAGGGACCATATTTATGTTTTAAATGTCATTTTCATAAATATTCATACAAGAAATACTAGAATCCATTTTCTTCATAATTAAAATAGCTACAAGTTGTTCTTAAGAAGGTCTGTGTTAATTAAATGCAAAAAGTTAGGAAGCATAACAGAAGTAAATTCTATTTTGAATCACCCAAATCAAATATTTTGGAAAATATCAGTCTTCTAAGGCGTTTATCAGAACAAATATACAGCAAGTACTTGAAACATCTCTGAAATTAAAGAAAACCACAAAATATTACTTGCTTGAAAGAGAAATTCACACCAAATAACAACATAAGAATATAAATCAATCCAAAATCTCAAAACCACCATCTATGGCTGTTTTCAGAATATTTTTAAGTACATACAGCATTTGAAAATGTCAAAATAATGCTTAAGAATATTCCTCTAATGAGAAATGCTTAATTCCTTCACTACACATCTACTGAAATTAGGGATAGTTATACTGAGAAACTGTTGTGAATGTGTCTTACTGATGTCAGTGCAGCAGTGAGAAAAGATTAGATGGACAAAGTGGTTCTAGCCACCTCTTAAGGAACTAAGTCCATATTTAGATTGAAGAAATGCTTAAAATCTCCCACTCAATTACCAAATAACCTTATGAGGTTCCTTCCTAGGAGTTTACATTTCTAATCACTGCTATGTTTAAATTACCTAAGTCTTGATAAGCCTAAGCAATTTAGCACCAGAATTATCAGGCATTTTGGAAAAGACTATTTCAATGAAGATATATTTAGGTTTACTGAGTACTTCCAGGAAGCTTAACTTTGAAGACATACATGACAGGTTTTCTCTGACTGACTCAAAAAACCCCAGGAAAAAAGAATTTTTTTGTAGCCAGTAGTCAAGCATACAGTACATTGGATAAGATACAAAAATACAAGATACAAGATACATTAACTCAAAAATTACATTTTCTATTGAATATATCTCTCATCTCTCAGAGCTGTGAGCACATCCTCTGATTATCTGTCCCTATGCATAATTCTCTCTGTTTCCCTTCAAGAAGACTTATTTATCATTAAAATTATTATTATTCACTGAATAACAGAAAGACAGAAAGAAAGACTTGATAGTTTGGGAGCTGGATCAGTCGGTGGAGCCCTGGTTTCCAACTCCTGCTTCACCTCCAAAGAATCCAGCTTAATCTGTTGAGAAGCAACCTCAGTTAATGTTGGTAATTGATCCAGGGTGCAACGAGTTATAGTTCTGACAAGCAAAGTTGATCTAATTTCCTCTCAGCTTTGCAATTTCCTCCCTTTTCCTATCCTATTTTCTCTTGGTTGTCACAATGACAAGGCAATTCCATGGGATGTTAAAGTCTGGAAATGCAATTGAGTCAAATGGCTTCAATGTGAAACTAATGTAGCCTTTTGGTGCGGTGGGATGTGGAAGGAAGTCATCTTCTTCTAGGCAATCCTCTTTCCTAGCTGTTTAAGACTAGTTAACTCATTTTCAAAATTTTGCTTTTTTCTTTCAATGAGAGGGCAGGAGTTAACTCACTCTTTTTGTATCATTATTATAATATTCTCATACAAAAACATTGTGAAACTGAAGGACTTTGACCACATAAGAATGGAGCAATATATGTTCACATGTGGTAACAACTGCAGTATATTCAGCTGACAATTTCAAACAATTCATTGGGTGATGATTGGAATCTACCTTCCATGCACACTGAATTCATTGTTCTCAGGAAGAAATTATACCATAAGGAAGTTCATTTTAGTGGGAATTGCATGTAGCATACAGCAATGCTGCAAATCCTTTGAGAACGTCCCTATTGCTTCAGTATACACACATTGTTTTATATCATGTGGGATAGCTCCTTATTCTTCTCCACAGTAAAGTTCATGAAGCATAATAATGATTTTTGCTTATGAGCACATTTTGATTACCAGGGAGATAAATTCAATAGAATCAGTTGTTCAGATTGTGGTTAGATCCTGAAACAGCTATTAAAGCTTGCCTGCTCTGAATTTCACTCCAGCAATTTCCTTCTTTTTCACTAAAAGGTCATTTGGTCCAACAACAATTTCTCTTGCCATTTGTTCAAGTTAGGCTCTAAAATTCATACCACAGTTACTAATGCTGTGGTTCATAGTCTGACTCTGTAAGATGTTTATCAATGTTGTGTTTCACATGTCCTGAGGTGGTTTTAGTGGGATGAGAAAATCCCTGACTGAGAGTGCATCACTCTCTGGAAGAATGGAGAAACACACACAGCAAGACATGACTTATTTATACATGGAAGAAAGACAGTTCCCATCTTCTACCAAGACTGTCTTCTTGCTTTACCTTATCTATACTGTCTTTGATTTAAACTGTGGTAAAAATGTAGAGGAACTGCCATTCTTATATTAGTTATTAGAGATTAAAACAAAATAAAACAAAACAAACAGTAAAAACAAAACCAAACAAAAACAAAAAACAAAACACCAAGCAAACAACCCCCCAGAACAAACAAAGCAAAACCAAACCAAACCAAATCCCCCAAGAAGTAAAAAAGAACACAAACCAACTTGTATAGAAATATACATAATCACTAATACAACACATGCCGGCATAGTATCATTGTGAAACTGATTTCTGTATTGGTGAAATAGATAATAAAATTAAATTCAAATTAATTTCATTTAATTAATTTTATAATAATTTTTTGAAAATGCTTTGTATGTCAGAGCTCTATAATCCTCCCCAAACAGAAAATATTAACCTGACTTTTAATTTAGTCCTCAGGTATTTTAAATAGGAACTCTACTTAAAATTATAGGCATAATAGTTTATGGGATCCAGCCAACTCCATATAGCCAAAGTACCATGGGACTCAGAGTGACTAGTTAGTGAATTAATAAACCTTCATAAAATGAGAACTGCAGAGAAAATTGTGCAAATTGGTACACAGATAACTGTTACACTGAATAACTATCAATGAAAGCAGAAAACTCCAGCAATGACATGTTTAACTTATGCTAATTTACATATGGAAATTTCCCTAGGTAACAGTCTCTTCAGCAACACATTTTTTATAATAACAGCATGTCAAGCAGGTCTTATATCTGCAAAGAAAGATTTTAAGCCTGTTAACTTTTGAAGAGAAAAAGAATGAAAAGAACCCTACTGCCATCTTTCTCTAGTTTTCTCCTTCCCTCTTTCCAAATTTGACATTCAAAAGTTGGAAATTAATTTTCTTCAAGATATTTGGGGCTTATTTTAATATTTCATCTGAATTTACAGTTTTATAAGAAAAGGATATGGTAGCCACAGCAAACTGATTCCTTTCAACAGCTGGATCACCTGACTCCAAGCTGGAAGTGAGTCCAGGTGGCCAAGAAGGCCAATGGCATCCTGGTTTGTATCAGAAATTATGTGGGCACCAGGACTAGGGGAGTGATTGTCCCCCTGTACTCAGCATTGGTGAGGTCACACCTTGAATAATATGTTCAGTTTGGGGGTTCTCCTTACAAGAAAGACACAGAGGTGCTGGGGTGTGTCCAGGAAGGGCAATGAGGCTGGTGAAGGGTCTAGAGAACAAGTCTTGTGATTAAGATCTGAGGGAGCTGAAGTTGTTTAGCTGGAAGAAAAGGAGTCTCGGGGGAGAATTTACAACTCTCTCCAACTACCTTAAAGGAAGCTTTAATGATATGGTGGTCAGTTTCTTTTCCTAGGAAACAAGTAATAGGATGAGGGAAAAAGGTGTCAAAATTGCATTTGAGGGCATTTTGATTTTATATTGGGAAAAATTTCTTCACTGTAAGGGTTGTCAAGCATTGGAAAAGGCTGTAAAGTGGTGGGGCCACCATCCCTGAAGGTGATGCTTCTCACAAAAGACATGCAGATGTAGCACATGGGGACATGTTTTAGTGGTGGATTTGGCAGTGCTGGGTTAATGGTTGCACTTGATGAATTTAAAGGTCGTTTCTGACCTGATTCTATGATTCTGATTCAAGATTTCAGGACGAGACAAAGAGAGAGATCTATAAGCAGATGGAAGATCTGTCATTCAACTGACAAATCAATCCCTCTCTTTCCATGATGGGTATAAATGTTGGTCACCATGTTTCATTTCAGTGCATACTTCCTTTACAAAGAAAGTAGCTGAAATTAATCATTATTTTGAGATTAAAAATAAATAATCTCAAAAATTACTGAAACAAATTAATTCTGTTCATCTTGCTATTGAAACCTCACAGCAGAAAGAGGAAGAAATGGAAAAACCTATTTTAGTTTGCCCCTTCCTTGCATTTTGCTAATGTTTTCCTCCAGGTAAACTTTTGTCAATTAGAGATAGACAGAGTAGCATCATCTCTGCCTTTGCAGCTTTTTCTCCAAGGACAACACAAACATTAATGAATATTCAAGTCTCAAGGTTGTTCCCTGACCACCTCTCTTTATGAGGAGTATTTCTAAAGACATTTTCTCTGCTCTATGACATAGTAGACTGTGCAAGTCTGAGACTCTTAATTATAGAGGAGCATTCTAGAATTTATAGCTTTAATGTTTCTGAGATCAGAAATACTGCTTCATATTTTGCCAAAAGTAAGAAACCTGAGCATCCAGACCTGTCCTCTGAAAAAATATTCTTCTTTCCATCAAGTATAGATGAAGGCTGAGGAGGAAAGACAAAAGATTTCTCGTCTGATATTCTGACTGAACACTAGAGAATAGTTGGAAGTTTGAGCATAAACTGGGGGTTACATAATATGGGCTGTACTGAGCATAACAACTTCCTTTTCAATTCTGTTGATCTATGACTTTAAGCAAATTATCTTCAAACCTAAGCCTCTCTAGAGAAATGAACTAAGTTATATCCCTCAGTTGAAGGACCTTAGGTTAAACTTAAGTAGTACTATTACCATAACATTGCAGGCTGACCTGCAAAGGTGAAGGGAGAAAGTAGGCAGAATTTCTTGAATTTTCTTACTCTCAGAAACCCAGATGGCAGTCTAAAAACACTTGACTTCTGAACTACTGACTTCAAGTATTATTAGCAGCCCTTTGGCCTCCCATTAAACTGTAGCCTGAAGACTTCACGTTGTTAAGTGAAAAATAAGTGCTCGGCTCGGAGCTGGATTAGCCATGATATAAATATGAAGAAAAAGAAAAGTGAAGGAGGAAAGAAAGTGAAAGCTGCTGTTGCAGAGGAGTAAGAAGGTGGTTGTTCCACAAGTCAAGACAAGAACAGGAGCCAAGGATCACTGCAGGATAGGTGGGACAGCACAGCTAATATATAAGTTCAGAGTCCCTCCAGGAAAACCTGTCATCAATCGACAGCAGCAGAAGTAGGACTAGACTGAGGCTAACCTATGACACTGCCCAGGCTACCCTGGGTGTCCAGGCCTGAGCTGACATGGAGATCCAGAGCCAGGGCAGAAATTGCATGGGCGAGGATCCTGTGAGGCTCGTCAAGGCAGGAAGGTTCTATAGATGTCCTAAGGCCCTCGAAAACTGAGAACAAAATTTCTATATGTGACTTGAAAGAAGGCATTTGTATTCTGTACTTGTGCAAGAAGTATTGGCTGAAAAGTATAGAATTGCCTGCCCCAGGAGATGGAAGTCCTGTGCAAAAACCTGGCTGTATCAGAGCACAGGTAGCTTTCTCCAGCTCCACTACTCTCACTGCCTAGTTGGAAGGAAAAAGCTGCATTAGTTGGGAAGATCTAACACATATTAGAGCTATCTATAAGAGAGTGACTGGATAACTAAGGATTTCTATGTTCTTTGCTTCCTGTGATACCTATAAGAAATAGTATGTTCCTCAATATTCCTATATGTGAATGAATATTATTGCAGGTTTTCATGATGGTTTCTATTTTACTGTCCCTTTAAACTTCATATAAGGTTTTCAAAAATTCTGTAGCCTATAGTCTGAACCAGAAATATTTGCTGCTCTTTCGGGTCCTCCTACAAAAATACATCTGTTCACCTGAGTTCAAATAACTTGTGAAGTTTTTAGAAGCCATGGTAATTGTGCCTACTAATTTTAAATCATTAATAGTGATCTATATTAATTAGATTAATAATATAATTAATAACATAATTAATTAGATCCATATTAATCTGAATTTCTTTATTCTGAATCCTTAAGTTGGTATTTTTCTAACAGGAATAGGTTTTGTCTTGAGATTCAGGCCTCATTTTTGACAACTTTGAAACTTGGTGCTATTTTGGTCATTCTTTCTTTAAACTTTAATTGATTTTTCCTTTTGGTCCTGGCCCCAGACATTTAGCCTTTTTTTAAGTCAGTAGTGCATTACTCCAAAAACCCAATTTATATTAATACCTGAGGCATCTTCAGCCATGAATGTTAGAATTGGTCTCAATAATCCAGACTGTTGGCAAAAGGATTTACATGCTCCCAGGCTTCCCCATTAAAACACGGATGGTAGATTTTAATCAGGAAAATATATATATCATGTAATTACAATTCCCTCAAGTGATTCTTTGTATTTGCACAGTCTAACTACTAACAGTACAATGGGTAAGGGTCTGCCTGTCACTATTTCCATTGTAAAAACCTGTACTATTCCCATCAGGGGCACTAACCCAATCATAAAAAAACCACATGGTGCTGAAACATAAATCACTACTAGAAGTAGATCCTGATTTAGGTAACTAGTTTAATTGAACTCACTTTAAAGAATGAATGGGCAAACAGTTTGGATGGAGAAAGCAAGAAAAAGAACTAATCCAAAGCACAGTGTGTTATCTTCATCTGTTGAAGGTCACACACTTAGTCTCTACCAGGTATTTGCAATGCCCTTTTCTTTTCCTTGACTTCAAATTTGCTCCTAGCCTCCTTGTAGAAAGGGAGTTGGGATACTGCAATCTGGATTTTAGGAAAAAATCTATCTATTTGCATTTGTAAAAGACCTGTCATCAAGGTCTTAAGTACTGATGGCTGAAAGTGATTGGAAATGAGAAGAAAAGGGGGATTATTAAAAGAAATGTACAGTGTAAAAATAAATTTGAAAGGACCATGAAACCGTTGTTGAGACATTGTAAGGGGATATATCTCAACTGATTATTCAAAAGCGAAGTTACTGTTAGCAAGAAATAGAAATATCTTGACAGTTTCATGTGCCTTGTATCTTTATTATTTAAGTCATCAAGACTGAGATTTTATTTGATAGTTTAAAAAAATATTCTTGAAAAAACATTCACCAATCAGACTAAAAATAATAAGAGAACCAAAAACTTAGCCCATATCACTGAAAGCTGCTCAACTAATCATTCTTTAAAGCTTTGGTGAATATTTTTAAACGTTGCTCAACAAATGAAATTGCTTCTGCTTTTCTAGGGAGATTACTTAAAACCCCTTAAACTTCAACCTTATGAAATGGTGTCTAACACTGAGCCTACAATTTATTTGTCCTGTGTGTTGAACTGTTCTTGTTTGTGTTTTCCCTTTACACTGCCCAGATCAGAACACACCATTCCAACATCTTACTACTCTCCATTTTTCTAAGAAATGTGAGTGGTTATTACAGCCCTACTTAAAACATGCACATCTTGGAAGCATATGCTTTTGTTGAATAACCCACAGATGGGTGGTATATCAGCAGCATACAGAATTTTATAGAATTTATCTATGTCAAAGAGTTAGGAGGGATGAGGTAGAAAAAAGGAGTTCCATGGAAAGCATTCTATGTGTCTCACTTATTAACTTCCAAGAATTAAAGTGCTATGGTTGTATTTGTTTAAATTGTTCTTATAACTGTTCTTATAGTCAATGATAACTCCTACCTGACCACCTACAAGCATACACAGTCCTGACAATTAAGGATTTTATTCCTTTTACTGGTTTTGTCCAGAGCATAAAAACTTTGAATAAAACTAAATAAAGTAAATAAATAAAATAAGTAACCTCCTTTCTCTAGGCAGCTGTACTTTCTGGGTCACTGGAAACCATCAACAGTATATATAGAATAGGAGAATTTATGTTAAGTGTTCCCTGTTCCTGGCAATCTTAACCCTTTAATTAATTTGGCTTGTATTAGTTCATAAAGGTAGCTTTGAGAGAAAGATATGTTTTTAATTCCCCCGAATTCCTTCTAGTTAGCAATCAGTTGGTGATGCTTATGCTCGTTTTGCCTACTTTCATTTACACCGTGGTCTCAGACTTCAAATATTCCACATTACAAATTGATTTCACACTGTCATGTCACTCAGACAATGCGAAAAGATGTAAAGCTCAAATTAAATCACTTACACTGAATACCCTGACTTTTTCTTGGTGTAAGTTTCAGTTCCATAATGTTGCTTCAATGTAGCTTGTGGTGTGTTAATATGATATATTCCAGCTATTAAGTTTTAATATGCATAGCAGGGTTTTTATGGGTGTGGGTTTTTGCATAAAATATGAGGCATTTTAAGGCACCTGCTTTGGCATTTCAAGAAATATTCCCTGAAAAGCAATGAAACACACCCGTGATAAGCTACTAAAAGAGTATGTAAGTCCCTATGCTGACCCTCTCTCTGCTAAATAAGAGATTGCACAGTGTACTGGACTTGCCTGAGAAATACTAGTGATTATCCTTTCACTGGGTATTTCAATGTACAATAAAATGCTTAGTAGTCTTATCCATATGTGGATAAGAAAAAATATACACATCAGTCTAAACATACCCTCCTTAGTTTCTGCTCCAAAAACTTTAAACAATCATTTTTAAAATTACAGTCAAAGTACTGAATTCTTTAGCTGCTTTATAAAGTGATTTACAGTTTGACATTCCAGCCATACATAGAGTCTATATGGAATTTCAGTTATAAAAAGAAATTTTTACTGAGTGAAGATAGGCGAACCACAGAAACTCCCCTCTTGATTCCTGTTCCACCTGCCCACACCTTAGATTTCTGGCATCATCTGACTGATAATCCTTGTCCAGCTGAAAGAACACAGAATGAAAATTTATGTATATTACAAGCAGTGACATATGAATGCCATAGGTTCAGTTTATATTAAAAATCTGCATGTTTATCTTCTGAATCCAAGACTACCCAGAGTTTATTAAATTAGGGCTAGGAAACACAATAGTGACGTGTGTAAACTATGAACATTATTTATAGCTTTTGCACTGAGTCAGTATTGAGATAGTACAGACTAAATCCCCACATTCTCCCTTGCAATGAGCTGAGTCAATTAAAAAGAATCTCAGAATGATGATTCACAGATTTGAAAGCCAGAAAGCAGTAGCATTTAAGGCCAGTGTTTAGTCTGTCCTTCTGCATAAAGCATGGCCTGACATTGTCCTGTATTTTTTCCTACTTGTTACAAATACTGTCTTGAGTAGAAATATCTCAACTTGAGTTAAATAATTTGGAGATTAATAGCTCCAATACAATATTTTGCATATTCATATATTTGATGTATAACATTTTTTCAAAATATAAAGAGATTTAATTCCCAGATTTTTCTGGTCTGCAATGCTCTTGTCACTTCAGCCAATGTACAGCTATTAAATTTAAGTTCTAGGTGTCTATATTTATACAGACATAGAATTTTTTATGAAAGAGTCATCAATTAACATTTTATTATGGAATCATAGAATACTTTGGGTTGAGAGGACTTTTGAATGTCGTCTAGTTCAACCCCTTTTTGCCAAGCTGAAAAAAATATATTTGTTATAATGAATATTTTTCTTGTTTTAGGGCACTTTCTATGACCTTCTTTAGATGTCAGCATTTTTTCTGAGATGCTGACATTTGAGCTAGATGCAGCAGTTTAGGGGTTTTTGTACATAGTACCAAAGATTATCATTGTTTGAATTGTCTGTTCTCAAGCATTTATGCATCAAGGATCAAATAGGCTTTTAAAGTGTGTATTCAACTTCCATTTTACAGAAATATTATTTTTGGATTTCTCTAGTGTTATAAATCCAAAGAGGATATCCCAATATATTTTAAGGAAAAGTTTAGACATCCAGTCTAAAGAAAGTACCTCTTTTTTACCACTCGTTTTTTGTTGTTCTCCTCTTCAATAACTCAAATAATTAAATTTCACACTATACTCAAAGGCATATTACAACTATATGTATAATATGTATTAGCAAAGGAATTGATATACTAGACCATTTCTGGAGGAGGAAGCAGAGCAGACATGTCAGTGTATTGCTTGCCAATATGCTGGCACTTAAGCTTCTTTGCAGTTCTATATGTGACCTGGGTCTTGACAAAGACCTTCATGAACTTATCCACAGCTTGCAAATCTCTATCTGTTTTGGTTCAAAAAGCAGAAAACATCATAGGATAGAGGACACAGGAAATTGCACCGGGTTCCAAATAAAGAGTGGATTTTCAGTTCCTATTTGGATTTTAATGGTGATAGAGGCACCTGGAGGAATGTTGATATTTTTATTTCATTTGCTCTGTGTTCCCTATCATGTTCTGAATCTATTCTTCAACCTCACTTTTCTCTTGCACCTTCCCAGCACATACATCACTGAGAGATGTTTGCATTCTTAAATGGTGTCATAGAGTCTTTGCAAATTGAAGATCGAGAAAAATATTGACAGGCTCAGAGAAGTTACTTTTTCTGTCTTGTTTTCTCCTCTTTCCTCTCCCTTCTGTTCTCAAGAACCAAAAGGTCCAGTACGGATATAATTTCACAAATGTGATATTTCTCGGGGGTCATAAAGAAATTTTCAGTCCAACAACAGGTGCTTCATTGGCTCCACTCTTCCATTTCAGGCTCGTCTTTCTTTCTTCCAAAGAACTTTTACTTTCTTTACTTAATCATTTAATAATAGGCAAATGAGATGCAAATTATTTTACACACTCACTGCTTTTCCATCTGTGTTTCCAATTTAAGAGGGTAGGAATGGCAGGGGAAGACAAAACTAACAGGATATGCCTATGTTACTAAATTAAAGAAGATCAGGAGCAGTTCTTACCCTGAGATAAACTGGCCATGCCGGATTTTCATCCAAACTTCTTGTGACTAATCTTCTCTTGGACACATTTTTCTTAGAGAAAACAAGACAAAGAGGCAAGTAACAGCCTGCTATGGTTCACTGCACACTGGAGGGTACCCCTACCCACAACATAAGCAAGCCCACCCATCATCTCATTGCACTAAGTAACCTGTGACCTAAAGTCTATAAAGGTGCCTAGAAGAAAAGAACAATGTCATTTCCCACAGGTTTCAGCAGGAACCATATGCAATTAATCTGAACATGATGAACTTATTGCAGCGTTAAGAGCAATGTTTAGTACAGTCTGACCTGCTCTTTCACTCGTACTCTGAAATATTTCAGGCAGAGCCAAAATCAGAAAGACACGTATTTACATTACATTATTAAGGTTGCTTTCTTAATTTCTGGGCAGTTCTGAAGGGTTTGCAAACAGAAAATGAAAGGCATTTAGATATAGAAATCTAGATGGAATATTGTCTGCTTATCTGTTCTTGAAATGCCTGTTTTTCTGAGCCCTTTAACATCAAAATGTTTTCATAAATTTATCCTTCAGTCACTTTTAATATATGGAATATTATTCAATTCCTCCCTTTGTTGAAAGGGTCATTATTTGTTACAATCTTACGAACATAATCAAGAGTCTATCCTATCTCAACTTTGTTTCCAATAGGAGCTGATCACAGCATTTGGAGAAAAGATTTTGACAATGTTGGATGACAGAGACTTGTAATTACCCAGTTTTTCACAGTATAGGCTCTGGACACTTTTGATGTTTTTCAGAATATGTGGCACTGCAAGAGATGTTCATCTTGATGTCCCCTCAAATTCCCTTTCTTTTTTCATTCATGGTACCCTGAGATCACACATATTGCAGGTTTTTCACTTTCCCCTCTCCCTTTCGGAAAGGTTTTAGATTGTTATTATGAATGGGATCATCCTGTGTTTGTTCTGCCTTTATTTGAAAAAGGTCCAAAGCAATTAATAGAAATTATATGAAGCTGAGTTTTGAGGATTTCATTAGTTTGCTCTAAATAGTACCTCACATTGAAATATCTTGTTAAGAGTTGTTGATTAGAGTTGAAATGAAATTAAATCCTGCATAAATTTATTAGGAGAGTTTATTCTGCTCACCTGTTGCATAATTGATGTCATTAATAGCTTTAAGGTTGAAAAGCATAAACTGAAGTGCTATAGAACAGGTGGGATCCCCTATAGAGGCAATAGGCTGCAGGTTCTGAGTGGCCTGATTTCAGGCAGCTTCAGTTGCTCCTGCAAACTGCTTTGAGAAGGGAATGCACAGAAAAGTTAAACCATGTCATCATCTTGTATAATTTCTCTTCCAAGAAAGGTTTATGTTTCAGAATGTAGAAGAGATATGCAAAATCTACTAAGGCTGTCAGTTTCAAAGCAAATATAAGTATATGCATATGGCATGGGGGAGGAATTTTAAGTATTATTTTATTTGTAATGTGTAAGCAAAATGCTTAAATAGGCCCATGGTTAAAATTCAAATATTAAAAAGAGAAGAACAGGGGAAAAAAGGGAAAAGGGTCATCCCTGTACATATAATTTAAACACATTTTCATCCCTTGCTGGAACTGAGGAATGTTCCTCACATAAATTTTTAATCTGACACCAATTATACAGTCTTTATTATTACCTGGAAAATGTGATTACCTAAAACACTACTTACCTTCATCTATATATAAAGTTTAAAAAATTAAGACATGATACCCAGCATGTACAGACCATCTAGAGAAGATGACCTGCAATTTGTATTTATGTATTCTACTGTTAACATCGTGGTGCTTCTTTATTTTTGGGCAAACTTGTTTTCTCTGTGCAATTGAGATAAGACACTTAAATATCAGTATATCTCTGGTACTGAATTTCCAGCAAAACTCTGCATGAAATTGTCCTCTTAATAAAAAGTTATGTAAATTATTTACAAGCATTCATACTTATTCTGTTTGGATTGTAAAATCACATAGGTGTTATACACTTAGTTGATTTCACACTAAAAAAAGAGATGCTGGAGCAGAGTTATCCTCAGAGGTTACGCATTTATTTAAAGCAATTCTGCCACTCACCGCTATTCTCACTGCTTGACACACACCGATTCACACATAAAATGAGCTAAGTTGTTTTTAATACAAAAATATAATCTCAAAACAAGGTAAATGTTCTCATTTATTTTTAAAATCCACTCCTATATTTCATGCCTTTTCTAAATTCTACCACTTCATGAGATATTGAAGACATTTAAGATATCAAATCTTTAAAGGTACAGATAAAATCACTTAGAAATCCATGTGATTTGTATTAAAAAAGTATACAATTTTTAGGTTTGTGATATAATACCCGATGGAATTAATGGAAAAATGTAATGTTAATGTCATCAAGTACTGAATGTCAGCTATGATATGATGTCACACATAGATGTTTTATTTTTATATTTCTAATATTTTTATTAAAAATGCTGCCTCTAAAGTAAACAAACAAAAGTTAAAGAGTGTTGTGTATATATATGGAAATATGTAGCATTCTCTTTTGCATTTTTATGTACATGGGTTTTTAAACTGAATTTAGTATGCTTGAAACAGCAGGACAAAGGAAAATAAGCAGCAAACCATAAATTATGTCTACTGTAAGTAATTATTGTGTATTTCATGCCTTTATATCTCTAATTTCTTAGAAACTAATGCTTGCTCCCTTTTAATTATTGAGGTTTTAAGTACATCAGGTGTGTTCGAGGTGCATATTTGTGTGTGTGCTGTCTCTCACAGCCTTGATCTATATGAAATTACATCATCTGATTTTGATATTTTTTGCAGGACAAAAATTTCTTTATTTGGTAAAGAACGAGGGGTGGAATATTATCCTTTCCCCTTTAAATGAAGAATGGATGATTCATTTAAATAAAAATGTTGCTTTTTTCAATTATACTTCACTCCTACAGCCTCACATGCAAGTTGTAGCATGTATCTGGTGTTTTCTTGGATTATTAGTTCTTATTGTCTCTGTCTACATAACCAACATAAAAGAAGTAAAATGCCCTGGAAGGCATTAAAAGGGATAGTCTGACATGATGCCAAATAACACAAAAGCCAGAATTACTTCATCAAGAACAAAAATATCTGTAAAGTAAATTGAAGTATTTCTAGCCTATGACAGAAACTGACCTTTTTCTTTCACATTATCTTTGAAGCTTCATCTTTATTCCCAAACACAGTAGATTTTTTTTTCAAAATACCAGCTAACTTGTCCTATGATGACCTCAAACTCTACATATTGCAGCAAATATCAAATTAATGCTTGTTCTCAACTGTTTTACCTGTATAACAGTAAGGCAACTCAGCAGATATTTTATATTTTTACAGGAAAAAATCAGAAAGTTGTAAATTTGTATAAAAAAAAAAAGGTGTAAATTTTAATGGAAAGCATATTTTTGAGGTAAAAAGAATTAAAGATTTTAACCCAACATCTTGTCATTCTCAGGACATGATGTCATTCATTTCAGAATGGAGTCATGTCATGAATCTTGTCATTCTCAGGAAGTATCATATCAGTGGGCCCAAAGGAAAACTCTGAATTATGAAAAGTAGAGAACCAGGGTGACCTTACAATCTTCAGAAGAAATATGTAACATTTAAAAATAAAAAATGTTATGTTTAGGTGCTTCATAAAGAATTTTTGTTAATATGTTCACAGTATATTATTACACAGATCCACTTGAAATTTTTTTTTAAAAATAAACCTTTTAATCATAATTATGAATGAAAATAAAAAAAAACTTCCTGGGACAGAAAAAATATCAGATTTTTTATAGCTCTGTTAAATTTTACACTGAAGTTCTTCCTAGTATTTCTTTGTCTTGCACAGATCATTTTTGAGGGCCTTCTGTGTTGTTACTGTTATAGGTCACTCACTCATGAACTTTTCAACTCTACATACTCAGTTTCCATTCTGAAAGATGCTCACGGCTACTGTAATATAGTCTATATATAACTGGTTGCTGTGCCACTGTGTTCATAAACAGCTGTTTACAGCAGTGTGGTATTGCAGAGTCCCTCATCACTCATGATTTACAATTTATATGCATACTGCCTTGCTTTTGGGGATACTTACAAATGTACTGCTTAGAAGTTCAGATTGCTCCTTAGTTGATGCATCTCATAATCAGTGGATTATGAACGTTTCCATAATAATAAACAAAGAGTAAACTGCTGACTCTTTGCAGATGCTTGATTAAAAAAAGAAGTATTGAAATCTATATATTATAATGCATATATATAATTGAAGATGTAAATCGATTTTACTAACAGATGAGGAGAGAACACTGAGAAACATACACTCTGAAATATTTACTAAAATGTGTACATTTATCATAATTAGTTATTCTTATCCAATTCCTACAGTCAGACATAAAGTTGAAACCATTTTGGACACATTTGGAACAGATGTCAAATGACAAGCTTTGTCACATTTCCAATGTCATCACTATCATGTACCTGAGTACATTTAATTTTGCATTTCTGCATCAAATTTGTTGAAATTATAAATAAAATCCCTATCAAGTGGCCTTCATATTCATTTCTTACTTCAGGAAAAGCCTGATATAAATCTGACTGCATGCTGTTGCTTAAATTATTTGTTCACCTTATGTCTTAACTCTTACAGTAACATTTGAGAACATTCAGTGAAACGTGCCTGGTAGCATTGAAGGTGTGTTTCAAAAGATGCCTATAACAGGAGGTGGATTTGACTATGGATATTTTATATCACATTAATCAGGTAAACTACAGATTTGGTACAAACTTCTTCATTTAAGTGCTTGTACTAATAATACTTTTCATTTAGGTTCAAATAATGGTAGGCATGGGAATTAATGCTCGAGGGGAAAATGTGTTTTTCCAATTAGTTAAACTATATGAAATTTGCATGCTTTATAATTGTACTTAGCAATAAAATAATTTTTTTAAACTTGTATGGAATTAATGAGGACAGAACTTTTTATGGCTGATCCTGGTATATTTGGTACTTTAGTAGAAGCATTATTTTTCAATGTTTTGTTTTGTTTACTCAACAATAATAAAGAGGCCTACTAGAGGACTGGAGAGGGATTTTTACAAGACTTGGGGAAATGGCTTTAAGCTGACAAAGGTAAATTCAGATTGGATACTAGGAAGAAATTCTATATTGTGAGGGTGTGAGACACTGGAACAGGCTGCCTAGAGAAGTTGTGGATACCCTATCCCTAGAAGGGGTCAAGATCAGTATGGATGGGGCTCTGACTAACCTGGTCCAGTAAAACATTTTCCTGCTGATGGTAGGGGAGTTGAAACAAGATGATCTTTAATGTCCCTTCTATCCCAAACCATTCTATGTTTTTATATTTTACAGTAACAGTTGTATGAGGATTGAGTGTTTAATTTCAGGTCTTGGAATTGGTTCAAGCTTGGTTTTATGTGTATAAGTGGGTTCTCATTTAAATATATTAAATTAATGGCTTAATATTGTTCACTTTCCTGTTCACTCTGCCTGACTCTAAGATCACAAATTCATATTTATTATTTGGTATTCTTTCCATATTAACTTCAGATGCAGGAATGGACATCCAATCATTAAGAAGATAACTAGGATAAAATTTCTTGTTCCTACCTTCTTTTAAGGCTGATTTTATAAAATCAATCAAACCAAATTTAAACCCATGGGAAAATAATATATTCTTAGCTAATATAAGAGATATAAGATCAACAACTAAAAACGTGTAGGAAAAGAACAATATCATTTGATATAAGATTTTCCTTATGAAGCGTATTACTGTTCTATGAACTCTTCTTGAGTGGTTGATATTCAGCTGCCAAGGCCAAGAATATTCTTTTTCCAAAAGAGCATTAAATTTATCTCAGCAGACTGTCCAAGCAATTCAATTTTGTTAATAACTGATGAAAATCTAACATTTGGCAATGATGGATGGATATGGCACTTCTTTCAGTCCAATTTAAGTGCTGAGTATGGGCAGCAATGGTAATTCTTTTAAAAGGCACAGCAGTATGTCTCTTTCTATTAATGTTGAACCACCAACTTGCAGAATGGCACATCCATCAAATAAGAAATCTTAATGCATGAGCAACGTGTTCATCACTGTTTTGAAATGAACAAAAGTGTTGTCATCACCATCACGTTTTATATCTATCTAGTACCTTTTATTTCATACCTTAGTCTCTATTCATGACATACATTTGGTGGTGGAGGTATAAGGAAGAGGTTGCCCAGAGAAGTTGTGGAAGACCCCTGAAAGTGTTCAAGGCTAGGTTGGATGGGACTTTAAGAAACCAGATCAAGTGAAAGGTGTCCTTGCTCATGGCAGGACAACTGGAAACAAAGGATCTTTAAGATCTCTTCCAGCCCACACCATTCTATGATTCTATGATTTTGTGTGCACTGGTACACAGTTTTCAGACTACCTTTGACAGGACAACCTAAGACCTTTTTATTTCTTTTTTTCTAAGTGTATGTCTAAACACAAGATAGGAAGAAATATTAAGGGGTGTCTTAATGGCAAACTTTCTTGATAGTATTCAGATAAGGAAAACTAATATGAAAAGTCCATATCTTTTCATTTTGATGTTGACTCATTATCATGAGATCCAAATATGCCTTTCCAAAGTGCTCAGTCATATTTTAAGGGAGGAATGCATAACTAATGTAAAGATGTAGCTAGCAACCCATCTCACACGAATTATATTTGAAAAAGCTATATGTAAGAGAATCTGGAGACTATATTAACTATTTGGTCCTATTTACTTGATATATAATGTGTTGATGAAGGTGCCAGTTACCTACATGGCAGATTTTATTGCTACCATACATACTGCCTGCATTGTTAATATCCTCAATATCAACAACTTTGGAAAATTAACTTATTTTCATGCAATTCATGAATTTATTCATACAATAGTCTCAAAGTTGAAGTATATCTATAATGTTGGGACAACTGAGAAGTGATACAGAGGAGGATAAAATGTACTAAACAATTCAATCACCCTTATACCTCAATTTCTACCTGATCCAGAATGGACAATTTATCATTTTGAACTGTCAGTCTTACATTCTTCATTAATGTTTTTTTCTTTTATTTTAATTACACATAAGATAAACATGACTTATTATAATAACACAATACCTATCAACATTGGCTATTTCAAAATCTTCTCAGAAGATTTTTTTTAAATGTGTCTACCACTATCTCATGAAAACACAAGATGTGTTTAGATTGCATAGAATAATACTTGAATAGTGTCAGAGTAATTATACCACATTCATTTGATATTTCTTGGCATATGGAGAAGGCATATTTACAGTCAAGTGCTAAATTAACCAATTTCCTTAAAATAGGTAAAAAAGTACCCTACTGTTGTTTTGTAATTTATTTCGTCACTTAAAAAAAATAATTTAGCTGTAATTTTTCTTATCTCTTTAAAGCTCTACAATAGCTTTCTGGCTGATGTGACATGGCTACATAACAAGTTCTCTTTCAGCAATGTATTTGAAATGTGTGTATATATGCTGAAAAACTAACTATGTCCTCACTTGCAAGCAGTTATTTAAGTCCCATTACATTTGTGTTTAGAAGGCCAGGGTGGGTGTAAAAACTTTGAATGGTAGGGCTGGACAGCTAAAAAGAGTCATAAAACAAAGACAATCTTTCATTTTCATACTTAAATTAAATACAATGACACTTGATTGTCACAGTTGAGTTTGCGAACTGATGTGCTGCTAAAAGTTATGATAAGCATTTGGAAAGCCTATCTCAATCTGTTAAGCACATTGATTTGTTGAAATTCCATCAGGAAATTAATAAAGCAGACTCAGACTTTCCATACATTCTGTTGTCTTTCCCTGTGCATGATACACCAGGGACACTGCATTACTCTTCATAGCCTGTAGGTATGTCTGGAGTCAAAAGATCTCTGTATCATCTGTAAAACCTTTTCCGTTTTCATATGACTTTTCATCAGCCTATGAAATAAAAATGTGGAGATGAAACTTATGGGATTTCAGAAACTCTTCATTTGACATTTGAACATTAAATGTTCGCTGGAGCCTTTATTTCAAAGCCAAAAAAGGTATTGCTATTATCCCAGAAATTTGTAAAATACAATATTTTCTTTTTTAATGATGTGACACTACAGTCTTGGCCCATTTCCAATTCTGTATTTTTAGACTCTTTTAGAAAGCCTGTCATAGATGACTCTGAGATTTAGGGCACAATTCATATAGCTTTAAAGAGCAAAAAATAGGTCACCAGCCATTCATTATATGCTCCTCAGATGCTGGAGTTAAAGTCAAACCTTCTTAGAAAATCTTCAGATGAGATTTTTTTCACGGAGATTAGTATTGTGCTTTCTGAATTCTGAGGAGGAGAGCACTTTTTTTTTTTTTTTTTTTTTTTTTTTTTTGAGGATGAAGAGGAGCGGGTTGAAAGTAGAAATACAATTCTTGGGTGGGAAAGAAAAAAATCCTCCTGCTACATTCCCCCACTGAACCACAGATTTTTATGACCAATAATACACTAGATTATGCCATGGTTTAATCCCAGCCAAGCCCCACACAGCCACTCACTCCCTACCAGCAGGACTGGGGACAGAATCAGATGGGTAAAACCTAGAAAATTCATAGGTTGAGATAAAAATGGTTTAATAGTGAAACAAAAAGCCATGCTAACAAGCAAACCAAAACAAGGAATTAATTCACTGCTTCCCATGGGCAGGCAGATTGTTCAGCCATGTCCAGAAGAGCAGGGCCCTGTCACACATGATGGTGACTTGGGAAGACAAACACCATGACTCCAAATGCATCCTCCCTTCCCTCCTACTTCCCTCCACTCTATATGATGTCATGTGACATCTCAGCATGATATGACATCTGAGCATGATGTCACATGGTCTGGAATATCCCCTTGGTCATTTTGGGTCACCTTTCCCTGCTGTGTCTCTTCCCAACCTCCCAGGCAACCCCAACTTCCCCACGAGTGTGGCAGTACAGAAAGGAGCAAAGGTCTGTGTAAGCTCTGCTGAGGAGCAAGAAAAACATTTCTGTATTATCAATCCTGTGTTCAGCACAAATCCTAAAACCTTACAAGACACAGCTCCATACCAGCCACTGTGAACAAAATTAACTCACCTCAGCCAAAACCAGCACAGATTAGAGGAAGCAAATAATTCCGTGAAATTCTGTGCAAATATACATGTCTGTAACTAACAGGATATATATCATGCAGCTTATTTTGTCACTATTTAAAGTATGATAATAGTTTATGATAATATTGCTAGTAATTTGTGTCTCCTAATCCTTTTTTTTTAATAAAATTATAATTAACAGAGAATAAAAAAATATTTCCACCCTTGATTTCTCAGAGCTTTTTTAATGCATGCTAAAACTAGGCCAGAAAAGTATAAATACCATGATCAGACATATTTCTAAACAACTATAAACAAAACTATTTCACAGAAAATTTAATAGTCAGTCAATCCAACTGAGCCACCACCACCCACACCACACCAAGGCCAGATAGATCAGTAGTAAAAATAAAATTTTTACATTTTATTTAAGTACAAGTTGTCTGTAGAGCCCAGAATCTAAAGTGGGCAGAATATTACTGTTAAGGAGAATCTAGTTTTAACCTCTGACTGATGGATAAAATCAAAAGAAATTATCATGCGCTAAAAACCCGTCTCTAATTTAATAGGCAGCAATGTTAAACAAATTCCAGATCATTTCACACTTGCCTCTATTTTTTGAATTAGTGCTAAATTTTTCTTGTCCATTAAAAAGAAACGTGGATGACAGTAAAGACTTTCATGAACAATGCATGGACAGTGCATTACCTATTGGCAAGGAGTAGAGGACAACTGTTATGGCATAATTAGAATTCTATTTTAAATGTGAAAAAAATCTTACAGAAATAATATAATTGAGTAAATGGAAAGAAACAAACAAAAATAGCATACATATTAATAGACACAGTAAAGAGTATATTTTCATAGTTGATTTTATAAGATTTCAGTTATGTTTTATTTTTATAAATCTACCAAGAAAAAAATCTGAAATATATAAACTCTGGAAGTCCAATTCTATAGAAAAAAATATAAAGAATTTTATAGTTACTTTTACAGACTTCAAAAATAGGAACAGGTATCATTTGTTTTAAGAAGCTAACTTAAATTTGTATCATATGCATTGGAATTTTTTTTTCACATTTTGACTTTCATTATTTTCCATTTTCTTTCAGAGTGTCTTACGAAAAGTTAGAGAAAGGCATAAGGAAGAAGAAAATAAAATGTTACCAAATCAATATAAAGAAAAGGGGAGGAGGCGGAAATAACTTTCCAGTGTCAACAGTTATAGACTTTATTTTTTCAGTAAAAGATCTTGAGGAAAAACAATCTGTGTGTTAAAAGTTATGAAAGTCCTTACTACCAGCATATTTGTCCTGTAAAAATAGTAATGCACACCCGTGGTTTTGAAATAGCAAAACTGTCTTATAGCTGAACTAATAGGACAAAAGAGAGCAATTCCCTCAACTTCAGTGAGAATTAAACTTTGAACACAGTTCATGTGGAATACTTAAGATTCTACCAGAGGAACATTGTTTTGACTGAGCTAGCAGGAGTCATGTTCAACTTATCTCAGCTGCCAAGTGTGCATTTTATGTCCAGAGAGAATTTGTTCCTTACTGTAATCTATGGAAAGTTCATGAAGTTTAGTATCTCCTAGAGAAAGCAACAAATTACTGTAATAGTTCCAATCAGTTCTGCTCTATTGCACTTAGGAAGGAGGTTTACTTCATAAAGACCGGGTAATACCCTAAAATGTGTTTAACTTGAACCTCACATACTGCTTTTATCCATAACAGATACAACTCTTCCATTTGCAAAAAAAAAAAAAAAAATCAGGTTCATCCTAAAAACTTATCATTGTATGTATCTGTCTCATATTTTCTAGTAATACTTCAAAAATTGACAAGCTATTTAAAATTGTTCTGTTCTTCACTTGGCTGTAAGTCTACAAAGAATTATTGAGTTTCACAAAAGGATTTGAACACAAAATGTTTCAAAATGCAATTTCAAGTATTTGAAAAAAAAGCTTTTGTGCTGGACCCTGAACACCAGTATTTTTTTAAAAAGTTTTTATTTACTTCATTTAAAAATTCTGCTAAGGACATATCTGTATATACTGCATATCTGTAAATCTGTTGTCATATCCTCACCCTTCCTTTTTAAGAAATTTAGCTGCTATTTTTTTTTAATAGAAGTTCACATCAGCAAAAAATGTAAAAGAAGAATCAGGCAGCAAGACAGAGAGTACTTTATTATCTGAGCCTTATCAAGACACAAAATACCTTGCTGGTGTGGTGTGAGCAATTTCCCAAATGTTCATATTCAAATCATGTGTTAATTCTATTTAGATTTAGTTTTAATTTATTTAGGAATCATATCATCCCTGCCTAGAGATTTTCAATGAGAGTTGCATTAATCTCTTAAAAAGGGATTAACAGCTGTAGACAGAAGTACTCATCAAAGTTAATTTTAAAATACTGGCTATTATATTAGTCAACCTTAGCAAATAGAATTACTGCCATTCATATCCTCCAGAAATCTTTCTCAAAGGATTTCTCCTTGTTAAAAGGGTTATTAAAAAAAAAAAAATTACAGAAGAAAAATGTAGGGAGGAAATAAGAGATTGCAATCGCCATTTTAATTACTCTATGTAATTATATATTGCTGTAAATGTTTATAAAGTCTGGGTTTTATAGGAAGCAGGACCCTTTTTTTAAATCCAACTCTAGTCTTGTGATAACCATCATTACTTAAAATCTGAAACACATGCAACTTGCAATCAGCTTGATCATTTTATATATATACAAAATCCAGTCTCAGACAAAGAATTATATTTCGGCTTTATAGTGATGCATGGTCACAGTGCTTGCTCCACTCAACTGGTGATGTAGGTAAAAGAAGATTCTCTTGACAGTTACAGCCTTACCAATTCCTGCATCTTCATCTCTTCTCTCCTATTTACCCTCTGAATGTCTAACTTCAGACAAGCCACTAGAAAGAGTGACAACAGTCTAACTTGGTTAGATCTAGACTAAGAGGCAGACACTGTGCATATTCTGCAGGAGAAAAGAGTTCTGTGACACACCAGCAAATGCAAATTCATATGATGTGGGTGGAAATTTAGACACATCTAAATTCACCTTCATCTGCCCTTTCAGAAAGAGCAGTGACCATAAGTAGACACAAAGAGCTGTGGGATCCTCTAGAAGGTCCCAAGAATGGAAACCATTATGTTTTCAATAGCAAGTGTGTCTGACTATAATAGAAACACAACTGGAAAATCCCTTTTCTAGCCCTTGTGTACTTCTGAAGTGGCTTTTGAAGATCTCAGGAGTGCTATTTCACAGGGATCTCTGGCTATGTGATCCTATTGTTTGCCCTCACCTGACCTGACCAAGAAGAGCAAAAGATTTGGCATAATAATACTTTTTCTGCCAAGAGAAATAAAGTCTATGCACTTATTTTATGTATCTTGATAATCTTATAGTCTACTCTGCTCTCATGAGACCCCATATTGCATCCAGCTCTGGGGCCCCCAAAATATAAAATAACAATGACTGTTGAAATGAGTCCAAAGGAGGCAAAAAATGGAATCAGGTGGCTGGAGCACATCCATTATAAGACAGGTTGAGAGAGTTGGGGTTGTTCAGCCTGGAGATGAGAAGGCTCGGGGTGGGGGGACCTTGTAGCAGTCTTCTTGTACCTCAAGGGGCCTACAAGAAAGATAGAGGGACTTCTTATAAGGGTGTGTACTGACAGGACATAGCTAATGGCTTCAAACTGAAGGAGGAAGGGGTTACTTTAGATATTAACATGAAATTATTTACTCCCGAGGTGGTAAGTCACTGGAGGAGGTTGCCTAGAGAAGTTGAGGGAAGTCTCCCTGGTGATGGCAGGGGGGTTGGAGTGAAATTATCTTTAAGGTCCCTTCCTACCCAAACTATTCTATTATTCTATGATTTCCAAATCCTGTTATATATTTACAGATTTGTATAGACAAACTCCTCAAATTAGATGGTCTCATAACTCCTTTCTTTGTTTGTTGATACATGTTGGAAACCATGAGATCTTCAATAGCAAGTGTATCTGACTGTAACAGAAACACAAACAGAAACGTCCTTTTCCATTCCAAAAAGTCAAACAGGATGCTGTTTGGCTTTCTTGTTCTTTGGGATGGCTAGTGTATAGTGCTCACGATCCAAATATAAAATTCAGGCCCCTAGCCTCCAGATCAAAGTAATTTTAAAAGCCTTTTGACAGCCTTGGAAACAACCACTTATAGTGGAGGCTATATATACAAAACTTCATTTTAACAGATAGATATGTATGAGTGGAATTTAGTTACCTACACATAGAGTTAATCGAGTTTTCCTTATGCTAGCAAAAATGTTTACGTGCAGAGCTGGGACATACACATGGGAAAGATGTTCTTTAGAACTTAGAAAAAGCCACAGCACATCTTTAATCGTTTCTCTTGTTCCTGCTTCTGAAACAGTTCTTTATAATCATTCATGCTACTATTATTTTTTTCAAATTCTGCTTATAGGAACTGCCATTTCTTCTAGTTGTTTCATGACTTCAATTTCAATTAATTACCCAGTGTATTCAGTATATTCCTTAGTCTATTCCCTCTTGAATAAGATTAAAACCTTGTAAAAAACTGGCAGAGGGATTGAAAAGTAATCACTCAATTTCACTTCTGCAGGATAAAACGAAGAAAACTTCAGACATGACTGTTACATAAAAAAGTGCCATTTCAGAACAATCTCTTAGAAAATGTATGCAGAAAGAATCACAGTTAAAGTAGTATTTATTTTATTTTCCTGTTACTGTTCTTAATAGGGGGTGTATGGATTTTTGTCAGAGATCTGCTAGTTAATATCTGAAATATTCCACTTTATGATGGAATCTTTTTTGTAGTATCAACACAAAGTCACAACCACAAAATTTCCATTGCTTCTCCTTTCTCTTGAATACTTACAGTCATCCTCTCCAGTGAAAGCCCATATGCAGTTTTTTATGGGAAGTGTATACTGCTACTCTACATGTTTCAGAGCCAGCCAGAGATCAAATGTATAGAAGGAAGAGAATTGTACATCTGAAATGAATTTGGCCTGATGATTCATGTGCTATTGGTTAACACTGAATAGAATCATTTGAAGGAAATTGCTCTAGTGGCACCAGGCCATTCAGACCATGGCTGTTGTATTTCATAGGTCTCACCCTCTAAGGATTACTTATACCTTACAGAGAAAACCAGCAGCTGTGTAACACATTTAGCCTTCACTGTATAGACATATCATTGATGTTTTCCTCTTTACTGCCTACCCACAAACCATTTTTGCCAACAGTTCCCAAACCTAGTAATACTGGGAGGGTCAAAACGCATCTCAGGGTGCAGAGGGAAAGGGAGAATGATAAATTTAAACTGACCTGGCTACATTCAGGTAGGACAGTCTGTGAGAAATAATTTTAAGTCCTTCTTTCTCAGGTCTTCTGCCTTTCCATCTGGGTTTGGTTTATATTTCAGGATGGACTGTCACTGTATCTTAGCTAAGCAGAGATATAAAAAACAAATTCTAGAGTAGAATTAGATTCTAGAGTAGGACTATCATTCACACAATCTGGAGACAGACTTATCCCCACTTATTACAATGCAAGCAAGCTCAGTATGAAATGCCAGATCAGTAGCTATTAAATATTACAAAACAAACTGACTTCAATGAAACTGAGTGGTGGTCAGAGTTCCAAAAACTGTGCCTAGTCTAATATTCACCTGAGAAAAAGCTGGTATCACCTTAGAAATCTGCTTTCTATTTATTCCTACCAAATAGTTGAAAAAAAATGTTATCTTTTCCCTATTATAAGTAGCTTAAAACTAACCAGAAGCATAATACCTTTCTGAGGAGGCAGAATATAGCCGTGGAAAGGGGTTTTAACCCTTTAAGTGCGGCGGAAATAAGATGCACAGCTACATGGTCATCTTTCATGACAGGAAGAAAGAGACAAGTTTATTCACAAACACACTTGGTTTTATAGCATGACGCGCAATTCCAAGAGTAGAGAAAAGGTGATTGGTTCAGAGAGAAGACACCCCATCCCCAGGGCCTGGTCACACACCACAGCAGGTGCTCTACCTTTGTTATTAATTCCTTTTTATTTTGACCAAATTATCACCCTGGGAGAAATTCTCCCTAGCCTTGAGCTGGACCAGCTTATCGGCTGGGAACAGAGCTGAAAAGCTCCAGCCTGGAATATTTTCCAGGCTGTAATTTTCTTACTTTCTCAATATGTGTTCCACAGTAGAAGAGGTGTGGCAAAAAACAGTTCTACAATAGCACTGAAGAAAAACAAATTTTATAAGATTTTTCGTACAGAAAACTTGTTTAACTACAATGTGTCTTAGGTTGCAATGCAAGATGTAACCAGCAGTATGTATTCTATCACCATCTGTTGAAACCAGGTGGAGCAGTGTTCTTTATCTCTTCCATGACCCATCCTCCCTCCAGGGAAATATCTTCTGTTAATGAGCCATTCTTGCTTCATGACTGATCAAATTACATTATCCCACTGTGAGATGTTCCACACAGGGGGAGGAGCCAAGCTTTTCCTACCTAGATAAAATCTGAGATTTAGAACACCAAGGCAGCTTTTTTCTACTGGATTCCCAGGGTAGACCAGGCCCATCTACACTACCACTGGACCTTCAGAGGAAAAACTAAACTCTTCTATGGGATCATTGTTTCAACAGAACCACATCTGTTAATCCAGGAAGACTGTAGCCACCATTTAATCAGACTGCTACCAACACCCTGACTGACACGGTGTCAGGTTGTATTCTGACTCTATCAGTGGATTTCTTTTAATTTCGTTTAGTTTAGTTTAGTTTAGTTTAGTTTAGTTTAGTTTAGTTTAGTTTAGTTTAGTTTAATTTTATTTTGCTTTGTTTTATTGCATTTTCATTTTAATTTTCCTAGTAAAGAGGTGCTATTCCTATCCCTACATCTTTGCCTGAGAGCCCCTTGGTTTCAAAATTATAATTTGGAGGGAGGGATTTAAATTTTCCATTTCAAGAGAGGCTCTTCTCTTTCTTAGAAGACATCTGTCTTTTCAAACCAAGACAGAATGCATCCCACATGTTCTGTAAGTGAATTATTTTAGAGCCATCCAGGAGATACTCAGCTTGATTCACTCTTTTTTGCCATTGGTTACTGTGACAAGCTGCTGGCAAAAAGTTGTCAGGTTCCAAGCAGACATGGCTGTACTTCATGAATAAAAGAATGTGGTAAAGGATTCTACCATCCCGCACATAATATGAACCAATATCAGGAATAGTAGATTTATTTTAAGGGCAAGACCAGTTAGGGAAAAAAGACAAAAGGAAAGATTTTGTAAAATTGAAACAAAATAATCGCACTAAAAATACAAGATATTGAGATTTAAGTTTGATTTGATTGGTTTTGGTTTTGTTTTTGTTTTGGGTTTTTTTTTTGTTTTGGTTTGGCTTGGTTTGGTTTGGTTTGTTTTAATAAAAAGTTCACTTTCTTCACAATTTTTTTTTCTATCCCCTCCAAATGCAAATATTGAATCTTATTGGTTCAGGTGACCTTGCTTCTTCATTAAGGACATTTTTTGTTATCAACAATTAGCCCTTTTAGTCAGCAGAAAACCACTCTACTATACTTACACACTAGTTATTTTGAATAACTTCACCTTTTTCTTCCCTTGGGATCATGTTAAATTTGTTCAACAATCAGCCTCCCGGGTATGCACATGTAGAGTCATAAGACACAGGAAAATGACTGGGATGGATATGTTCTGAGTCTGGCATACAAACAGAAACTCATAAAAACTATCTATATTGTAATGCCACATGAAAAGGAGCCACCCGTCTGACTAGCCAACATGTTTCTGCATCTCTGCAGACAGCCAAGATTAGTAAATGTTTAACCACCACATTTTCAACAATGAGTCTATTCATTAGAATTAGGAGGGAAGGCATAACTTCACCACAAAAGAGTGTTGCACCAAGGCTATTAAAACAGAGAACAATTTACATGGTACTGGCGGAGATTGGTTGAAAAGACAGGTACATTTTCGTAGACACCACAGGGCTGGAAGGCCTTCTGAAAGAAGAAAATTTGATAGTGACTGACATGCAGTAAAGGTATAATTAATAAGAACAAGGAAACTTAAGCATTGTCAAAAAAACCCAGCTTATATGCTTCCAATGAAATCTGTAACAAAAAAAATTGTGTATCATTTCTTCATAAGCAGTGACAAGTCTATTTCGATTTATACTAAGAGAGGCAAACCTCTCTTATTTTCCAAGCTTGAACGACATGATAATACTTAGACCCCAAAAAACCTGAGCAACTGAATATCTTAGGTTTCTTGTCAAAATTAATGTTAACTACCATGAAAATAAACACAACTATAATCAAATCCTAGCATGCTTCCTTTTGCCTTTCAGCTTTTTGTGCCAGATGTACAGCCACGCTATTTGCTCTGTGAGAGGTTTCTTAGATGTAATCTGGAGAATGGCTAATTGATGTAATATTTATTTCAATTTGAATGTTGTTTTCATATTTAATTAAAATGAAGTATTAAATTAAGTATTAAGCCTTTTATTCAATGGCTGCTGAAGTCCATTATCTGCTGTTAAACTTTTCACTTGTGTATCTCTTATTTCCTTTTTCTCCCAATAGTGATACATTTTAGATTTTGAGAGTAACGGAACATTATGAATACAGTGTGGCTGACACCTGATCTTCAATTTGAAAATAAATGCTAAAATTTTAATAGTGCATTTAGTGTTCTGAAACAGAAGAAAAAGAAGATAAAAATAATTAATAAACTCCAACAAAATTGTACTGTGAAGAAAAAAAAGCAAGACGAAAATTTCTCTTTTTGAATTGACATTTGTGCCTCTTATATTTTACATAGTACGATCACATGGAAAAAAAATAAAAAGAATGTTTTAAGATCTCTGAAAAAAGGTCTGATTATTTTTAGCATAATCATCTTGTCATGAATTAATCAACATTACTAATGCATCTTTTTTAAGTGAGATGCTGTCATTTGGAACCCTAAACAACAAATAAACAATTTATTTCACTTTGTACCACTCAAGCTACACATATCTGGATTCAGTTTTTGAACAAGTGAGGGTGAGAAAATCCACAATTGTTTTTTATTGCCAAGACATGATACCATACATGTTTACCATTGTAAAATAATTGTTCCCCTATGTTATTTAAGGTTTTCTGCTTGTTTGCAGTCCTTAGTTAACTAAAATGCTCCCAAAAACTGATGACACAGAGCTACACAAATTCAGACTGAGATCATGCTACACATGTTTAATGAAGAATGTATTAAACCTTTGGGACATCTCACACAGAGCTGCAGTAAATCCTTTTTGCCATGGAATGCGGTGGTCTCAACACTTAAAATGATGTTTGGTATGTTTGGTTGCCTCTTTATATATTTCAAAATTGTGGTTGTCACTCTGGATCACTTAGTGAAATTGATTGTCCTGTAGTATATTAGCCATTATGTTAAGATGTAAATGCTGGTTTTGGGCCTTAAAATCTACTGATCTGAAAAGCAACGCAGGCAATTTGGAGAGTAGTGGTACAGATCTCTTCAGAATAACAGTCTGAACTATTTCCTGCAATAGGCTCGTATTCAGCTCTTTTATTCAAACTACGTTTGCCAATGTATACCAATTATTTCCTGCCTTACAAATAATTTGATGTTCATATTACTTCTCAAACCACTTCCAGTTCTCTATGCTGTTCTCCTCTTCTGAATAAGGAAAGCACTATTCATAAAATATAGCCTAACAAACAGTTAATAATACCAATCTGAAAAGTGACTCTTTAATAGCTCCTATTAAGGAAGCAAAAACAAAGTGATATAATCCTGCTATTCATGACCTGTTCATGAATAGCCAATGAGGGTGATTGTAAGAGAAACTGTAAGCTGATGGCTCGTGGCTGGGACTCATCATAAGTAAATAAATATACAGTGTATGTGGCTCTAACACACTTTCCCCTTCATGACTTTGGACTGTAGTACATTTTTCTCTCTTTCTTAATCCTTGGTGACTTAAAAACAACAACCACATATGCAATGAACAGCAACTCATTGTAATTGCAGGTGATGGGTGTGAGCCAGGTTTGTGTAATGTCATTGATTCTGCTATTAGGATAGCAGTTTTATATAACTTAGGAGCTTGCACTCTACCATTCATCTGCAAGCAGACTGCAAGATCTTCTTAGAAATGACCAGCATAAAATATCATCATGAAAGAATAAACTGTTTTGGAAAAGGTTTTGCATACTTGCTTAATAATTTTACCTTCTCTTATTTCTAATTTTAGGTAGAAATATGAATTTTTAGGCATATTAAATTTCCTCATTTTAAACAAAGACTTTTCCATGATAGTTTACTGGGTTTAAAGCATAAATAATGCTTAAATCTTTGAAATGCTGAGTTTATTTCCCATTCATTATTTCCCCACTCACTGGGTCTTTATTTAATGGAAGATATTAAAAAATACAGATTCTTTACTTACAGGGAATCGGTTTAGACAAATGTTTAATGCTCAAACAGCCACCAGGCATTGGAACGCATACCATCTGTTTTCTTCCATTCCCTGTGTTTGTGTAGTCAGCTTTCCCAATGTAATCAACTTATTCACTAGGAAAATAAACTGTGATCCCTATCTGCCAATTCCATTTGTCCATCTGTCTACCTATCTGTCAGACTATATCTGCAAGGAGGACTTAAAAGGGTAAAAGTTTTCTGAATAATTTTGAATACACACAAATAGAAAAATCTTTCCATGACTACCAGAAATTTTATTTTCCCAATTAAAAGTCACCAATAAATCCCTGCAAATATTTTACAATATAGAAAAAGAAAATATGTGTAAATAACCATACTGTAATATAAAAATATTGAAGTCTTGGGCAAGTATTTATATACATTTTTGTCAACACTTGTTGCCAATTAACATGAATAAAGAAAGCTGGATTGTTCTATTACTTTCTAAAATGAATATGACCAAACTAAGAATTAGGGTCTGAACTACATGAATTTTGATTTATTTGGAATGCTTTTTGTTCAAAACTAGTAATTTAATTTACTGCAAAGACAAAAATCAAATGCTTAGTTTTAAGTAAATTAATTTAATCCAGAATCATTTATGCACTTTCTCTCTTTGATAGACTCTAATAACAAAAATAGCAAAAATTTAAAAAGTTGTACAAAACAATAAAAGACACCAAACTGGATTATTCAGAAGTAACTACTTATTTGTTCTGCCCACAAACATATATGCATAACAAATACATGGTTTTAGTTTTGCTATCATTTTAATTATATAGAAAGTTTCAAAATTTCATTACAAAAACCATTGTTTACTATGCAATTAATAGAAAAGGGCAATAAACAGAAGCTTAGAATCAGAAACATTTTTACATTCTTATTATTTGAAAATAATAGTGACTCATTTCTGAAGAATATTAAATCTCAAAGTATAAAACTAAAAAGAAAGTTATTTCAAAATTATGTACTTCATTATAAAGCCTGTAGGTCCATCTACATGTCAAACTACTTTATGTTATTTAAACTACTTTATATATTTACTTTGCACTATTTAAAGCAGGCGAAAATCCATCGTACAAGATTTTGATTTTTAATGCAATCAGCATTATAAAACACTGCTGACTGTTGCTGTAGTAATTTCTGTGTGCATTTTGCATTATTTCAGCACAGCTTCTTATTTTCAGTAAACTGCTGCTGAGATCTTTTAGGCTAAAATCTAAGGGCAGAACATTTTTTTAAGTATTATTTAACTTAATTTGTATATATTTAACTGCATTTAATTATAGGCTAGTAGCTAGTCTTCAATTCTTTATTTTAGCTTCATGTTAAGACTGATTGGTATGTACCTGAAAGATATAAGGACATTCCATCTCTGGGGAAGTATCAATCCTCAAACCAGGATACTGATGCAGACCCTAATGTATTATTACAGTTATTATAGTCCTGTGAGATACAGATTTATTGCCACTAGTTCTGTGGGTTTGTGGACTTGCTTGGCAAACGATGAAACATCTTCCTCTGTCTTCCATTACCCACTGCTGTGCTTCAGCAAGACAGTAAAGGCTGGAATCCTTGAATCACATGGATCTTGAGTGAGCCTGTAAAGCCTGGGTTTAAATCCATGCATTTAAAATATGGTGAATTACTATTTCCTTTGATAGCTGATTTTCTAATGTTAGTGTTTCTGAACACTGGGTTAAAATTAAAAAAAATATGAATAAAAGAAATGTGCTCTGCTAGCACTAGTTACATTTTAAAAAGGGGTACAGGTACTAACTGCTTTCAAGATCAGTTAGAGCTTATCTACATATCATAAGGAGAGATTTTATTAAAGTTTCCTTTTTTTGTGTAATTAGGCCTTTCAAAAAGCTGCTCTCAGATGTTGGTAATGTTAGCATGAGAATAAATATTACACTAGAAGCCCTCAAAAACAACTTCTTTCTGTAGAGCTGGCAAATTCACATCTGTAAAGGAAAATTTAAGTTTCTGCTTAAATATTTAACATATATATTGTAAATTATGTTCCTTGTTAATAGCTTCAAGAGAAGTCTCTTTGCTTATTAACATATTGCTGCTCTTGGATGAGACCAAAAGCAACATGGATGTAACCCTCAGAAGAAAGCAAGCAAGAAAGTAAGGCCAGATTGTGTGACATACGGCATGGCAGTCACTGTAGATATCAATATAACCTCAGTAGCACAGATATCAGCAGTGACTAAATATCTTAATATTTATTCATTTTCCCAGACAGATTTCACAGCCTGACTCTGCTCAGTGCTGCCACAACTACTATCCAGCCTGCTAGCTCACATGGGCCTGAAGTAGAGTTGGTGCCTTGGGGAAGGATTGTTTCTATTTTCACAATAGAAAGCTAGTTTTTCCCTTTGAGGATATAGAGTTTTTGATTAGATTTTATTGTCAGAATCTACGAAATTCAAACATTATTTGGAGGAGTCAAGTCCAGGCAGGCAAACCTAACACTGTTGGCCATACAGAAAAATAAAAGAAGAGTTTCAGAAATTTATGTCATTCATTATTTCACCTCTGATATTGTTAACAATGAGATGATTCAGAGGTGTGATCATATATTCAGGGCACATGATGAACTACAGAAAGTCACTCTGAAATCAATGCTGAGTAAACAAATGATCCTTCAGATATTGAAAGTTCCTTTAAGTCCCATATATTGTTTTCCCTCTGATCATTTCAAAGATATAGTAAACATTATAAAAACATATATCATATTATTTGATTAAAAATCCTTCTCAAAAACCACAACTCGTGCTTAATGCAGTGATAACAATGAATCTATTGAGTAATCCTAAACAATAAATTGCTTAGCTAACTATCAGATGACACCCTTGGTTATGTCATAGCTAATAAAAATTTGGGGAAAAGCAACTGTTTGGAATGTGTCTGGCATGGGCCAAATATGAAACTCTTTTGTCATCAAAACCGACTATTTGAAATGCAGCAGTCGAATAACGAAAGGCTCTGCAAAGGTCTTAGGAGTCAGCTCCTGTGATACGAAAAATAGGACTGAAAATAGAATTCTCTACTCACTACTCTCAAATTATTATGTTTCTGTTCATCACGTAAAGGCTCACAGAGTAAAAAATATAGCTGGTTGTTTTCAGCAGTTTTTAAATGAAAGATTATTGAAATGCAAGGTCTAATTAGCGTCACTGATATGCTAAGGTTATGAAATTCAAAATTTACTTCCTCTTTTCCAGGAAAAAAAAAATCAATTATTTATTCCATTTTGCACAAGTTTTTTAACTTATTGCGATTGTGTGATAAGCTAATTAAGTCATTAGGTATCAAGGCAGTTATCACAACAGAACTGCATCCTGGGAAGACTTATTGTCTAAAACACATTCCCCTATAAAGATGCTTTTGCTTTGTGGCAGAGAAGAAGGAAGGGGTAAATGCCCTTCTAGTGAAAAAAAGAAAAAAAGAGAAAAATGTCTATAAAGCTCTAATTGAGACAAGACTTACTCTATTCTTATACAAGTGTCAGAGTGAGGAAATATTTTAATAAAATCAGAAATGTCCGCTATTATTTTTAAAAGTGGTCAGCAGTGTTTTGTGCAAATTCAGATTTCTTGTCAGCATGTGGGAATATTAATCTTGCAAAACTCACTCTTAGTTGTAGGCGGCTTCATTTGAACTCTCTTTAGTGAGTAGGAGGAACTCCAGACAGATGACTGACATCTGCAGGCATTGCTGTTCTGTACCTGAAAGATCAAAAAATCACAAACACTGAGGAAGGCAATGTAGGGCGCATTTTACTGGATGTGAAACTGAAGTTTGTCCACATGTACACATACATTCTCAAGTAATTAATAGGTGATATCTATAAGTACTATTCAAATAAGGCACACAAATCAGAGACTGTACCTGGCCTATAATATGCAACAAAAAAGACTGAAATAAATGGAATAATTGTGTGAGATAATGGTGTTTTCATGAGTAAGGGTAGAAACCAAATCTGTGGGGTTTTTTTTCCCCTCTTCCTCCCTTGACAAAGATTCAATACTGAGTTGAGGAAATTTAAACTGTAAGTAATGAATGTCTTTAATGAAAACCAACATTCATTTTTCAAATCTCTTTTGCAACTTGTCAAGAAAAATGTAATAAATGGAATAGTGGGGTTTTTAAGAAAAGAATGATGCAGCAGTGTGAAGGTTAACACTATAAGGATCCCAAGAAATTTGAGAGCTAGAATCTGTCATAAAGTTCTGTACAAATTTGTTTAAAGTGAAAAAAAAAGGGTAGAAGAGAGAAAACAAACTGAAGTAAAATATATCAATGTTTTCTAGTGATAGAATAGTGTAAAGGGTTTCTTAATGACCCACAGAAAAGGATCAAAACTCCATAGCTTATGGAATTTAGAACTGGATTAATAAAAACATTACTAAAAACATTGAGGAAAAAGATTCTATACAAATTCATGATAGACAGACATTTGCTTTATAACCCAAGATAAATTTTCTCATTCTGACTACCACTAGCCCTTGATATTGAAGAAGAGCCATTCCAGTATATATACATACACACACATCCCTATATGTCTCTATATATAGAGAGATATCAAGGCACTACAGCAGTTCAACCCTAATTATCAAGTGGATTTTTTTCAATTACAGAAAATTATTAGATTTTTACTCTTTTTTAACAGAGATGGATTTAAAAAATAGCAAACAAAATGAAACAGAACCAGAAAATAGTGTCAAATCTTAAATAAATAATTGTTATATTGTATGTCTGCTGTTATCCCCTTTTCTGATCTAAAGTATGTGTCAAGCCAGTAACAGATCACAGACTGAATCTGAAGTAAACCTGATATTAATCTGAAACATTAAATTATCCTGTACACGCATATTCCATTCCTCTCTGCCCAGTTCATGTGGCACAGCTTATCCTAATTTTTGTCCTACTCTGTGCTTATCTTCTGCATAGAAATATTTGAACTGAAATATGTCAGTGTGCCCAAAATATTGTTCAACAGCACAGGAGATATATTTGAATACTAATTAATGATTTATTAAATATTCCAGACTACAGAGGTCAGATGAAATCATATTCCTTTTACAGAAAACCAATCAATTCAGTTGTTTTGGTAACACCTGTCCAGATTTTTCCATTTATCTTATAGAGAATATTAATCTCATTTTGAATAGTGTGAAAATCTGTTACAAACCAAAGAGAAAGTCGGTTTCTCTATTGTATTTGGGAAAGTGGATCATGTGTTTTAAAAAAAATAAATAAAAGCAAGAAATGAAAGGCACATGCAACTTTTTTTTGTCAAAGTAAATGTCATTCAACAATCAAGTGTGTCAAACAAGTATATGTAGGGCCAGGATCAGCATGCTGCAGCAATCATCTCTAATACCCACCATATGCCTTTAAGGATGGAAAATGTGACATGTGACAGATCGCTGGAGATGAACAGGGAAGGATAATGGCTGTTGGAAGATGTTCTCCACAGCTCCCTCCTGCTCCTCTTTGCAGAACAGGACTGTTGGAGAAGTCAGAGAAAGAGAGTGACATAAGAAGCTTCTTTCATAAGTTGCATTTTTCTATTGCTAGTGTGATGTTTTCATTAATATTAGTTCAATTACTCCTGATATACAGCAGAACAAATGAATTTTAGGACCAGCATCCAACATTTCATCCTAAGCAGTTTTTAAAATGAGAAAGAGAATCCTTTCTTTAAGAAAAACACTATTTAAGAAAAAAAATCCTCTCTTTTAAATCTTTCATTTTAAAAATTTCATAGAAAAAGAACTACTGTAGGGAGACAAGAGATAAAGAATAGAACAAGAATGTATGTGTGATGCTTGTTCATAGTTTTTGATTTCTAAAAATTCTGTGTGACTGTTGTGCGTCATGAAGACAATAGAATTCCTATACACTTCACAGCAAAAAATCACTTTTTATTTTAAAGTAACAATCCCTTGAAGAAGGATTAGAATCTTACCTTCAAAAATGCTTCAAAAACTTAATATTTCAGAGCAGTCAAGTCTGGCATAAGATTTAATTTATTTTGAGCACCACTGCAGAATTAATTCATAAGAGGTTATACCTTGATAGAATCTCCCTATTGTTATACTGACAAGATTTCCTTGTGCTTCTCCTGGGAGTCGTTTTTTGTTTGGTTGGTTTTTTATTTTTTTAATGTTTGTTTGTTTGTTTGTTTGTTTGTTTGTTTGTTTGTTTGTTTTGGGGTTTTTTGTTGTTGTTTTGTTGTTTTGTTTTTTGACCCAGATCTCCTCTGGGAAATTAACCTTTACCAATCCAGTGTGTTATCTAAATATCGTGCTTTTATGGTTTCTCTAGAGATATTTGAGAGCTTACACTTTATAACAGGACTTCATGTTCTATCCTGAAAGCATATTCTCCCCAGGAATCATAGCAGCCCTTGCATCTAGGACCTCCTGTACCACTTCTCAAGCTTTTCATGACAATTAACCCATCAGAACTGTACTCTGAGACCTATGACTTAACACTGTATGCAGAAGTTGTCTTAAAGAGCAGAACAAAAGGCAACCCTCAACATGAAAAGAGAGTTGATGAATGAAACATTTCTAAGCATTCATTTTCTTCCAATCTGCATATAAATATGCATTGTTTATGAGGTTAACAATATACAGCAGTAAACTGTTTCCAGCACAAAGACTGGGAATGCGTCAAACAGGAAAAATATGTGTTTACAGTGAATGTATTGCATTTAAAGAAGCACATGATTGTAAGCACATGCAGTGACAGTCTCTTTTGCCAGAGTAGTGAATGTACTGTTTCTCATTTGATACTGAAGTAAAAAGGGTGGCTGAAGGTAAAGTCTCCAGGTGATGTGACTTGTAACAATGTAAATACCTATCTGTAAAGTGGTCAAAAAGAAAATCTCAGCCTAGGAAGGAAATAGAGACAAAAAGAAAACAGTGTGAATTATAGCACATTGGTGCAGGCTGTTTTGAGTTGGAAAGGATCCTTAAAGATCATCTAGTTAGTTCCAATATCCCTACAGTTGATGAGGAAAATACATCAAGCAACAGTGAGCAAAGTGTTGTTGTTAACAAGAGAATTGATCCAAACTGGAGTACTTCAAAAATAAAGGCCATATCAGCAATGGTTCAGCAGAACTTTTTTCCAGCATTTTAAACATTTGAATTAGTAATGCAACATCTTTTCAGGATTTTTGACAAAGGTATTAAAACTATCAGTGTGCCAAATAATAATATTTTATGATAATTAATAGTAATATAATAATAACAACAATAAAAATAATATTTTATCTAGAAAGAAAAAAAAAAAAAAACAACAACAAAAATCAACCACCAAAAAGTTGACAACCCCCAAAACAAAACAACTCAAAACTTTAAAGGTTTATGTTGAAGGAATTAGAGGCTGGATACAATTAGCTAAAAATAGGTAAGAGCTGTTATTCTTTTCATAGCTCTCTTATTCTTTTGAATATTTATCTTCTCTCTCATGTTCTTCGAGTACCCTCCATTTACATTGATGGTGAAGAACCCTGGAGCTCACTGCCTATGATAGGGTGATCCCAACATGAAAGGACAATATTCAAGGATCTTATAAAAAAAATCATGATTCTTAATATTTTATATTAAGTTTCTAATTTTTCTGTGCCCGCAAAGGTAGATAAAACCAGAAGAAACATAACATTTCTATACTAAACAGGACATCACTAACCAATAACCCTCTCTTCTGGTAGGGTAGACTGAGACTCAGAAAGTTCAGATGAGCTCAAGGCATTCCAGGTACTGACACACCGCATCATTCACAAGAGTGTTTCCTGAAAGGCACCTGAAAACTTCCAAGAGAGTCTAATTGGGAAGCCTTTCTCAGAGCCCAGCTGGAAAGACTGGGTGGGTTCAGCTCTCTAACCTTGATCCTTGTGAAGTCTCCCCTCCTACATGCACAGTAGAGATTTATGTGTGTTGTGCCTAGGCACGAATGAAAGGTCAAGGTTCAAGGAAGTACAGCAATTTCTGAATTGTTTTAAGCTGACTCATCACTGGTTGGTAACATGCCCATCTATGTTCTTCAACATGCCCAGTAGAAGTTCATTGCATGGGTACCTTGTGCAAAAAGACTGTAATGAAATAAAATACTTAGCTATCAATCAGGAAGACCACAATTAGTCAATTAATATGGGTGAGAAAATCTAAAAGGTCCAATCATGAAAAAAAGTCTTTGCTCTCTTGGGCTGTACAGATCACCCACCAAGCAAAGAGACAGTCTTATCTCCATAATATAAAGCATTTCGGGATAAGAAAAGAATATATCCGTGTCTCTTCCCCAAGAGCTTAAAATATTTAAAGAATGATTCTCCGAAAAGGAATCTGTGACTTACAGACATGCATAAACAGAAATAAATTGAAAGAGAGGTTACCCAGAGAACATTTTTTTGTGTGTTGTTGACATTAAGAAATAGAAATATGTTCTATTTACCTAGTAATGAAGCAATATTAATATTCATTGTATTGTGCAGACAAGGAGCTCATGAGCATAAATGACATCTTAGTTGATTTTCTGTACTGGATGAATCAACAACACTGAATCAAGGACTCAGTCATTCTATTTTAGGAAGAAATTTTGGAACTTAAGATCCCCTTATATTTGATCCAGTTTTAGAAAAAAAAACATTTTGGGCTAATGCCAAGTAGTTTAAATAACGTCATATATATGGAAAATAGTATTGCCACCTATTTTCAAAATACATGACAAGAAGGTGGAACAATGGAAGCAAATCAGTGCATAAAGACTTTTATTGAGAGAGATGCAGAGCTGTCTATAAAGAAAGGTTGTCAACAGAAAAGACCAAATCCAGCTGTAATTTACTGAAAACTCCCTTTTGATCTAGCATTATTATATCTTCCCACCAGCAGGACTCAAAGGGGAAAACATCAGAAAACCCTTCATTAACATTTCCTATAAGTGAATTACCACAAGCCACAGTTTTCAACACAGTTCCAGGCAAATGGATTTTTTCCACTGGCAACACATTTGGCTGAAGTTTAATTACATCAAATCATATAATATTTTTCTAATTATCATTATAAAAATTTATACTTTTGATCTACCTCCAACCTCATACCACTTCTTATGAAGGAAGTTTTAACCATACCTTCTGAAACTAGCCAAGGACCTCTCAGTGAGCTCCAATTTGTTTGGAGTTCTCTCAGTGTAGGAAATTTCTTGAAAATTTGGAAGTTATAGAAGCATAAAATCATAGAATGCTTAGGATTGGAAGATAATCTGTTTCCAGCCTGCCTGCCATGAGCAGGGACACCTGTCACTAGACAGGTTGCTCAGAGCTCCATTCAACCTCAGATTGAACACTTCTGAGAGTTGAAAGTCCACAATCTCTCTGGGCAAAAAAGGAAAAAGAAAAAAATAAAATACCCAACCACTCTAATTCTTTCACCCTCTGTTAATAGGAGAGATATTTTAGTCCTGTGATCAAGTGAGTGGCTCTCCTCTGGACTCACTCTAACATGTCTCCATCTTTCTTGTGTTGGAGGCCCCAGAGCTGCTTGCAGCACTTCAGGCAGAGTCTCACCAGATCAGAGTAGAAGGGCAGAATTAATCCCTCAACCTGTTGGCCACACTGCTTTGGATACAGCCCAAGATGTGGCTGGCTTTCTGAGCTGCAAATCCATGTTGCTGAGTCATATTGAGTTTTTCACCCACAAATGTCCCCATGTCTTACTTCCCAGGGCTAATTTTGATCCATTCTCCTCCCAGCTTGTACTTGTGTGTCGGATTGCCCTGACCCAGGCACAGTACCAAAACACTGAGACAGCTGGTAAACTAATTGCATCAATAATAATAGGCTTCCAATAAGTACTATTACTCAAACCATGACATTTTTGCTTTTGTCTTATATCTGTCACAGGAGTATGACTTTAATACAGAGAAGATGTGATCTGTGTCTTACCCATTTCCCATTAAAAGTCTGAGGAATTACTTGTATTTGCTTCAGAGCAAGTTATGCTCGTCTGGACTAATCCCATAAAATCAACACCCGTGAACTTAAACAGACAGATGTCTGAAAGGCCAAAATATTGCTCTTTTGAGAAAATGATAAATGCCAGAAAATGACAGAACATTACTTACTTTTTTCAATGACAATCATACTGCTAGATATTAGTTTCTAAAGCAGAAGTTCTCTCTGCATGAGGGACCAGATCAGTCTTATGTTCCTTCTGAAACTACCTGCCTGTGACCAATGAAAAGGAAATCTACGACATTGACCCTTTATTGCAGGGTGTATCAACACACAGTATAAATTCAGAAAGAAATTATGTAGGAAAAAAAGGAAAAGCTTAAAGTCCTCTAGTTTAATGTCTATTGTTTTTTTCATCTTTTTTTTTTTTTTTATTGGTTACTTTTTAGATTTGATCATATATCCAGATCTTACTTCCAGAATATCAAATGCAGAACTCAAAAATGAGAAATGATCTTTTGCATCATGTCTGAGAACTACATTTGCTTTGGGTTTGTGATCTCCTCTGGCTTTGGGAAGTGAATTTTTACACATGGGGAACAGTTTGAGCAACCCTGGAAGCCCACAAATCTTTCTAGGCATAATTCTGCCTCCAGCCACATTCATACAGCATTAAATGTAGACCTGTTCCAGATTTACAGGGAAAAATTGAATTTTTTTTTTTTTCTCATTATAGATTCTGTTGCTTTGGCAGTAGAATGGGCCAGAGTCTGCTAACAAATCCACAGATGAAGGAAAGGAAAAGTTCGCTCTTTCCATGCATATTGGGTAGAAAATATCATTCAATCGTTATATTCACAGGGGGAAGGAGAACAGATGCAGAAGAGACATTTTATATCTTTGTTGCTCTGAAAGTTATGGTGATAACAGTGCCACTTATACATATATTTATCCCCAATGCTTAACAACTGTGATTCACTCTAACTTTCCAACTGTTCAGGCATGTGGGTATTTGTTACAGTAGTGCAATCCCATTGCCTCTTGGATTTAAACCACACATTTCTTTTTTATTTCTTTTCTGGCTAACAGCCCAAATCCACACAGCAGGTGCTGTCTTAGGAATGTCACCATCTAATAAAAGTACTGTAACATAACACAGAACCAATAAAAATTTCTTTGCATAGACTTTGCTTTTCCTGACAGACTGGATTCCTAATAAGACAATGTCTACAAAATCTAAGGAAGATGAAAATATAAGCTTTATTATTAAGTAGATAATTTTTCTCCCTTGTTTAGACAATGAACTCAGATATCAGGTGACAGAAGCTGTGTGAGATTTGTACAAACCTTTCTCTGTCAGCAAAACAGGCGGGGAAATGGGGAACCCTGGCATTGCATGTTGTTTTCATTATTTCTGGGTGAGAACTGTGACTCCATTCATGGTTGGATAAAGGATTTAATCGAGGAAAATACAATTAAAACAAGAGGACTGGGGTAATCAGCAATTGTTTGGTAAAAGATTTGGAGATTCATTTTTTCTGTAAAACGTGTATGGATGTAATTTGCAAACTTAGAATTTGTTTGGATGCTGCTTTTATTTATCTATTTTGTAATGCAGAGCATTTCCAGGCAGATTTAATCTGAGATATGATTTAAACACCCAGTACTTCATAAATCCCATATACACAAAACTAATTAGCAGTTCAAACAAAGGAAAGATTTCAGCTTTCAGCATTATTTTAGAAGCCCTGAAACTGGGAACAAAAGTCATTAGACAACAGACTGAAATGCTGAAGTGCAGACACAACAGTATTTTCAAGTTGGGGGAACAGAGTGGCATTACATCCCTAATGACTGTTTACTTCAGCTGTAGCTGCTATTCTAATTTTTTTTTTTTTTTTTTCAAAGACAGACTTCCAAAGCAAGGTTCAGAGGTGGAATATGTTTAAGAAGTTATATTCAAAAGAATAAGACACATAAGATATAAACGCATATGTTTGTTCTTATTTTAAAACTCTTTCTATCTTTCTTCCTCAGAAAGTCTTTCAGCTCTCAATCTATTTTGGCTCTGCAAGATATCTAAAATATCACAAGGTAAAAAAATGTTGATTTTTGGTGCATAGAGGTAGATACTGTTAAACTAATCACTTAACATGAAGTATAGTTTCCAATGTGGTAGAACAGGTCATGTTCAAGTGAATGGTGGTTAATTTTGAGAATTTCTAACAGAATGTGTTCCTGCCCAGTGCAATGGAAGTGCTTATACAAACCAGAAAATTCACTTTTGCAACATGAACATACAGGCCATTTTCTCTGTAAAATTATCATTTATCTTTTAAATTCTATATTAAAATTGTATTTCAAAATTTGCACCAAGATTTCAAACCACTTTAGAAAAAGGAATTATATCTCAGAATATATTGACAAAATAATCATAACCACAATAAATATGGAAATACTGTAGTAGAGTGATTTGATATAGGAGAGTACCCTCATTCAAGACAACAATCTAAACATGAATATGTAACTACTAGAAATCAGCAGAGCTTAAGCACAGTTAAAACTAAAAACATACTTAAAATTTTCCTGACTCAGGGCCAGATCAATTAAATAATATTGCCAGATTTTCACAGTGACTCATAGACTTTATTAACAGGCTTTCCTTCAAATTGGAATAAAAATCTGATAATACATTGGGCATACACTTGGCATACTTGCATACGTGGAGTCTACAGGGGAAGAAACAATCATTGCAATGCAAGGCAGCACAGACTGATGGTCTTGATTTAAAATATTAACGGCCTTTGAAAGTTGTTTTTATTTACCTGCTAAAGCTAGTATTAGTCTTTAATATGTCAGAAAACATTGCACTGGAAATCACTTCAAATATAAACATGCATCAGTACTTAGAAGTTGTGGGTTTTTTATTGGAAATGAAGAATCATAATTATTAGTGCAAAAGTGCTGATTAATTTTGCTTTTCTTTGCAGTGTGTGTTTTCACTGGCATTAACTCTGTTACAGTATATTCTTACACACAGAGTGCTTGATGGGGCACCCCTCTATTCATTTCCTTTCTTCTTAGCAGAAGCAAACAGTGTAAAAAAGAAAAAAAAGTAACTTTCCAAAGACTAAGTGGAAATTGCTAAGACACTTGTAGTTTTCCATTTCTTTCACAATCACTCTTTTTTTGTTGTTGTTCTTGCTTTTTTATCTTTACTCAGACAACATAGAGCTTTATCTATGTGTTACCTGTAATTAATGGAAAACAGTTCAGAGGGAGAAAATGCCTGCAGGGAAGGGTTTACTTTCTAGTAAGGAGTTTGCATTGCAAGTAGCTGACAAAGGATTTTGTTTTCCAGTGGTAACAGAAAATGAAAAACTTCATTTCTAGAATACCTATATATACTGAAAAGTTTTCTGCACATATGATAAACAAAATTAATTGCTGCACTAGCTTTGCATAAAGCTAAATTTCTCTCTCCATAATGTCATTATTCCTCCTATGATGAGACTTAAGTGATACATGGGGATGTCATTGTGCTAATTCTATATATTCCTAAAATCTAGTCTCCTGACAATTGACTAAATAAAATAAAGAAAATCTTCCCTTTTTAAAAGATTTGTTGGAAAGAAGTGGATACAAGAATCAGTTAAAAATAGCAGAAATCTCCTCTATGTGATGGAGCTTAATGATAAACAATATAACCTCCATCCATTATAACAAAACACATCACGAATAATAGGTTAATGTATATTATTGCAGATAAATAAGTCTGCCTTATTATTTAATTGTAACCTATGCTTTTATGAGTATGCTGACCAGCTTGCAAAACATGTGACTTTGTCAAGTGAAGCAGATGGGCAGAATTACTTCACAGACCTACAAACTTAAAGGTTAATGTAACACTCAGTTAAATATTAATGCACAAATACCTTTACATGCTACTCAATATCAAAGCATCTGAGCACTTCACACTGTGTATTTGCATCTCTGCTCTGATACAAGGAATTGTCATTTACCCCTTTCTTAAGTAAATTTAAAGAAACTGAATCTGGAAAATGGCTCACTGAGTTAAATTCCTGACCATCTTTCCCATCTACAGTTATCATACATTTCACAGACATAGTCTCATTAACTTTATCTGATGAATATGCTACTGTTATATATATTATACTACTCATAAATTGATATTTATCTGAGAGGTTAGTTTTCATTGTCATTTTATAAGCAATGGGAGTTGAAAAGAACCTGGAATACAGGTTTCAATAAAAAAAAAATCAGTTTGGAAGAAACATTCATTGTTAAATGTATATACGAGTCTGTATGGCTTTGTGTGGCAAGGTTTTGGTAGCCAAAGGTCTGTAAGGGTGGTTTCTGCAAGAAGCTATCAGAAGCTTCCCACATCTGTGACAGGGCCAATGCCAGTTGGCTGCAAGACAGATCCACCCCAAGGGCTGAGGCTGAGCCCATCAGCAACAGTGGTAGCACCTCTGGGATGACACGTTTAGATGAGGGAGAAAAAATGCACAGCAGCAATTGCACTGGGAGAAAGGAGTGAGAATATTAGAGAAACAACTTTGCTGACACTAAAATCAGCAGATGGTGGGAGGACCTCCGGGTGCCAGAGCAGAGATTCTATTGCTCAGGGTGAAGACCACAGTGAGGAAGCTGTCCCCTTGTCACCCTATGTGACATCTGCATTGGAGCAGATTTTCTGGAAGGACCTGCAGCCCCATGGGGGACCTATGCTGGGCAGGCTGTTTCTGAAGGACTGCACCCCCTGGAAGTGATCCACACTGGGGCAGGAGGAAGAGTGAAAGGAATGGAAGAAATAATATGTGATGAATAGCACAAACCTATTCCACATCCATCTCTGATGTTGGCAGGAGAGGAAATCAGGAGTGAAGCTGAGCCCAAGAAAAAGGGAGGTGTGGGAGGAAGGTGTTTTAAGATGTAGTTTTTAATTCTCATTACTGTACCCAGATTTGATTTTTAATAAATTTAACTAATTTCCCCAAGTCAAATGTTTTGCCTGTGATGGGAATTGGTGAGTAATCTTTCTCCACCCTTATCTCTATTCGTGAGCCTTTCCTTATATTTTCTCTCCCCTGTGCAGCTGAGGAGAACAGTGACAGGGCAGCTTTCGTGGACACCTGGCATTCAGTCAGGGTCAGTCCAAAACAGTGTCTATGCCTTATTTAAGAAATAAGTCACTTCCCTGTTTATCACCCACAGAACAGGCAGGTATTTAGAGGAAATTCAGTACGTAGTGTACTAGGAATGTTATTAGTTCAAATAATCCACTGTTTTGGTATGGGAAAAGAAAATGTTTTCTTTGAAAATCTGAACCATCAGCATCAAGAATGTTTGTTCTTAGGTAGTTCACTTCATTAGAACTTTTCTCCTTAAATGTATTTTTCTTCATATTTTTAGTGAGTAATTTTTAAGTATTTGTTATACATTTGTAATTCTTGTAACCTTTTAAAACAGAAAGAATATCTTTAAAACCTTCTATAAGGAAGATTTTTGCAAATTTTTATCAATCTGCTCATTGAAGTAAAAAAACCAAACTTTTAGATAACAATCTTAGCAATATTTGGTTTTACTTGATAATTTTCTGATAAAATTAATTAGAGAAGTGTATAAAATTTTAAGTAAAGGGGATAAGAGAAAAAAAAGGAAACATTTTGAGAGAAAATAAAAAGAAGAGGAAGAAAAGAAGAGAGGAGAAAATAATGAATTTTGAATTAGCACTGGATATTAGGAAAAAAATTTAATTACCCAATGTTTTTCTGCAGAAATCTAGAATGTAACCATAAAATATGTGTACAGAACAGCTGTGGTAATTCAGATTGTTTGTTAGCTTTGTTCTCTTTTCGTAGTGCCCAGGTTTACGTTTGTGTATAAACAAAGTGAGTATCCTCCAGCAGTTGAGAAACACACCCGTCAGGCTTTTTTGTCTCTCTTTTGGGGAGTCAGGAGAGTTTGTAGAATTTTACAGGCTGCTACCAAGAGGTGGGACTGTGGTGGTATGTGAGCATTTTTCCATCTGTTCCATTGTGACTTACGCAAATTCCATGCAGATAAAGAAGAGCTGTTACATCTGACAGACCTCCCTAGGCTGCACAATAAACAGCAGGAAAGACCACCTGCTACACAGAAACTCATGTTACATCAAAGCAGCAAGCATGGCCCAATCCCAATCAGATGGCAGCAGAACTTCTAACCACAGCATTTGTTTGGTAAGTTAAAAAAATTTTAAAAGAGACCTGCAGACTAGATGTAAAAAACACTTTCAAAGATTCTCTAGAGAGGTGTAAATATTTTTCATAAAACAAAATGAGTTTATAATTAGTCTTGCCTGCTGTTCATCATTTGTTTATGCATGTATTTCCTCCAGATTTCTTTCATTTATATATCATGGCTTCATCAACCTCCACTTATATGAACTAAAGACCAGATTCACTCAGGCCATTGGAAAATGAGGTAATTCGCTACCATGATGTAGCCTACTCCCTCAATAAAAGACATTTTCCTTACAAAGGAAAAAAAATATAAAATTCTTGATGACAAGCAGAAACTGGGCCTTTCTTTATGTAAGGTTTTGTGTTTTGAAATATTTTTTTACTGCCTTAAAGCGGAGTGACAGCAAGAATAATGGTGATGAATAATACAGTTTATTACTGAAACCTGTGCTAAAGATGATAGAATAAAAGCATTAGAAAATAATCCCTTTCACATTCTGCTACTGAAAGAATAAGTTTAGAGCATCATCTCTACATGCTTCCCAATATATCTCAAAACTGAATCACTGAAAAAAAATCAGTCTGTTTCTGTTTTTACTGTTCATCCCATTATCTGTAAATACCAGGATAATGTTCAGAAATGTTGTGTTATAAACTTGGGAATGAGAGAGAGTGCAAGTACCTAGGCATACCTCCTGAGCTCCAGAAGAGTCTTTAGAGAGTAACTCAAAAGCTTTTAACTATTGGCCTACATTGGATTCACACTGACGACTTAGTGCAGAAAAACGCCATATGCCCTTACTAGTCCCTTGAGCAATCAAATCCCTCATATTTTACACCTGGACTTTTTAATGAATTGTTGCAATAACAGCAGGTTTGGGGAAATTGTGTTCTAATTAATATAATGTTCCACAATTTCAAACAGCTGTGTATAAAATGAACAAAACCAAAGCTGTGTTTTAATTTGTTCTAACAAAGGAATCAAACAAATTAGATTTCCTAATTATTTTTTACCCCTCCCTCCCCAGCTGAATGTCTAATAACTGAAGTGTGGACACTGAGTTTTATTTTTTTTGAAACAGAAACTTTTAAAGGAAAGCAAGGTAAAACTATCTAGAGCTAATAGAGTGGAAATGTAAATTTCAACACAATATTCTAAGTTTGGCAATGCATTCAAATAAGCTTAAACAAGAAGAGGAATAATGAAACTCTCATTGTCATTGTAGTATATATATTAGTCCACCCTCTATTATGAGTTAGAATTATTGCATAACAGAATAGACACGAGAAACCTTAACAAAGTTTTTCGGTACCACAACTGAAGTAGCTGAAACATTGCTGCTAAAAATGAGAATCCTGAGAGAAGACTGAAAGAGACTCTTTAACAGTCCCCAAGAATTCTTATGGTTTTGTCTTTTTTCTCCATACTCATATGTAGAACTCACAGAAATTAATAAACCAAATTCACTCATGCAAAGAGCTGCTTTTCTGAGACCGTCGTTCCAGCACCTAAGATCATGTTTTCATTCAAATGAAATATATTTTCATCTCCTAAAGCCTGTATGAAACATATATATTTATTATGCTTTCCAGATAAAAATATATAGCCACTGAAAAGCCAGGAATATATGAACAGAACTATTATGCTCTTATTTAAATTATTGTAATATTATTTCTTACAGCTACTAGAGAACAAAAAAAGACATATGTCTTACTGGCCAAGTGCAGAGCAAAGAGATGCCCTTCTTTTTTCTATATATTTAACTTTCAGTTTCATTAACAATCTCATAACCAAAACAACCCCCAACAAAACAAAACAGAATAAAACAAAACAAACTCCTGTAAGTACTTAAAGCAATATCAATGAGGTTCAGAATATGGGGAATAGAGAATCAAGTCTGCCCCTGTGTGATCATGATTCAAGTTACAGTAAACTTGATATCCTTGTAAATGAAATAATCTTAAGGTCTCTGAGTTCAGGCCACATGTGAATTGCAACATTTGATACAACTTTTACTTTGCCTGAGAAATACCTAACAAATGAGCTAGGATTTAATGAGGCTATTGCCCCTCACATGCAGGAAAGCGAGGAAACCCAAGACCTAATTTTTATTTCTCACATATGCATAAATTAGGGGTAACATCATTTAAGTCATGTTGCAACTGGGTACCTCTGGTACCTTCTAAGATAATAGGCTATATATTTTCCCTTATGGTTTCAGGAAGCTCTGTGGTGTTAGGAGCACACTATTTTCAGATGAGATATGAAACAAATCCCAACTGCCTGCATTTTTTCAAGACTGCATAACATTTTTCAGAGGAGTCAAATGTGTTAATTACAATGTTCTGGCCAAATTAAACTGCACACATAGTTGTAATCTCTACATCTGATACTTCTGAAAATCCAACTAGCTCTGGTGCTCTTGCCCTATGCATTTGGGCACTATTGAGAGCTGAAGGCAACAGCAGAACAGTTTCTGGTGGATTCAATGATTTTGCTTGCTGCTTACTTTGGAAAGCACCTTGTGATGCCTCATAAATATTTAGTTAACATATGCAGAGATTTGAACCACTCTACAAAGACCACTGCCAGTGGTCAAGGAAGGCATTCCTTTCTTGCAGATGTGTTTTAACAAGACAGCCCAGACACTTTGGTCTGTTTGTGAAGATTATCTTACCTTGTAAGCTGAAGATTTCCTGAATCTATATTAGGCTTTTTTGCTCAGAGGCCATCGGCCAAAAAAATTAATTGGAATGTTCTGTCTTACGTATGTGAAGGACTCCTTGGTTCTCTCAAGCAGATCTTATCACTTTTTATACAAAATCTGCTCACATTGATCTAATGTTTGACTAAAAGTAACCTACAAAATGTTCATATATGCACAACAAGCAGGTCCAATACAATCTAGTATTAATCACTGATGCAAAGTCTGTAGCCAAGAATTTCATCATGGCAGATAACCAGGCACCTTTGGGATCACCCTGAGACATATAGCTTAAGAGACACTCTAATATGTATCCAAATCCTTCTTGTGCCTTTTAAATAATAAGATTCTCTATTGGCATCTACTGTATTCCACATCAGTTAAACTTTTCTCTGTCTGGTCTTCATGCTAGTCATATATATATATATTTCAGACATATGTATTAATTAGATAAAAAAGAAGCACACTACCTGGGCTACTTGTTGGTTGTTTGTTTTTTTGTTTGTTTGGGTTTTTTTTGCTGATTATAAAAATTATCAAGAACCACTTTGTTTTGAAGGATTTCCAATTCTTCATGAGCTTTTCAAGTGCTTAAAATTATAGTGATTGATGTTAACAGATGTTATTCCATATGATCACTAATATTATCTGATGATTAACTTCTAAACAACACAACAATATGCTACTTGAAATATTCATTTGCAGATGCTACAGAAAGCCATAAAAGTTCCTTACTATTCAAAAGGCTATATGAGTACTGATATTAAATAGAAACACCTGCTGCATAAATATTCTGAAGAAGTCATTCCTAATTTATCTTGCATGTAAGGGAGAATTCTTTTATGATGAAGTTCAAGATGGTTGAACATCAATACTAGGAATTGGAGAACTGTATTCTAATCTGAAAAATAAGCTGATGACTGACTTGCTGATTGTCTAATAAAAAATTCATTGAGACAAATTTACTTAGAGCAATGTGTAAACTGCCTTTATCTTGCTAGGCAAAAAAAAATCTATTTGGAGAATATAATATTACTGAAAAAAAAAAAAAAAAACAAACCCAAACTTTAAATGTGATTGCTTTTCTGATAATTATCATTTTGGAACTTGAAAATTTGGTCTAAACTGTATTCTTTTCCTTGCTTCTAGTTTTGCTCAAATATTTTCCATGTTCAGAAATCTGAAAGCCACTTATTCCTAAAACAAATAGATTAGTAAGGCCTTTCTTACCATTAGATCTTTAAATGCCAACAAGAAAATAGTATTAATATATTTTATTATTTAAAAATTACCCCATAACCTCATCTAGTTAGTGTTTACATTGTGAACCAAATGACAGGGGTGATTGATTGGAAATAAATCGTGATCAAAACAGTGGGATCCAGCCTGAACATTACCAAAACTAAGATGTAGACACATATTTATTTTCTAAATTCACCTTCAGCTCTCTTTGACTTCTTTATCATGTTTCTTTACTCCATTATCTTGCAGATAATATTAAAAAATCTGTCCTGAACTATTTTCCTACTCTTGTTTCAGCTGGGTTACAGAGTAAACCAAATGTGGTCTTTTCCTTGGGAAAACCAGTGTCTGCTTCCTTTTTTTCATTTCCATAGTACCTTGATGCTTATATTAGATCAAATGCAAGTCGGCATTTGTTACAAATGAGTGTTTGACATTGCTTAAAAAAAATCATTGGCAAGGGTATCAGCAAAAACCAGATTTTATATTAAGTGACTGCACAACAAAGTGCATTGATAAGATTCAGTCTACTACTGACAGGAGACTTAGGGCATACCACGAAAAACAAGCAACATCAAAAACAAACAAAACCTAAACAATCAAAATAGAAATTAACCAAGAGCCATCTAGGGGGTGTGGGGGTGTGTGGCAGTGTGTGTTTAGATGCCTGTGACAGAGGATAGTGAGAGCAAGGATCAAATGGAAAAAGGTCTAAAAGTCTAGCAGCACTCAACAGTACTTTAAAGTAACCTTAAACCTAACAATTTAACAAATGAACAATTTATATCTAACAATTTATAGCTTAAACTTAATTTATAACTTAACTTTAACTATTTAACAGAGGAATAACACTTAACAGCATTTAACCTAACATTTCAAAGTTCTACTTAACAACTTAGCAAAACAACAACACTTAGCAACACTTGGCTTATAACTTATGTTGAACTTAACCTCTTAGCAAAAGAGCAACACTTAGCAGCATTTAAGAAGTCATAAGTCACAAGCTTATTTACAGGCCTAACTTATTCAGTATCCAAGATATTTAAACATTTAAGAAAGCAGCATTTCTCTCAGATTTGCTACAGCATATGCACGTTTGTGCACCCAGACAGAAAGAGTCTGTGCAAGCACAGTACCTGTGAGAAATTCCCCTCAAATGTCAGTGGAATATTCCCTTTGGATGCTTCCACATCTCCTGCTGGGTCAGGCCTCAAGGAGAGAGGCATTAGCCCAGGATTCAAAGCTCCAGGTACAGCAATAAAAAAAACAGCAATAAAAATACCTGAGGGTGTCCCCCTCAGAAGGATGCCAGGATTGCTGGATGCAGCCTGCTGCCGTTCAGGAGAGCTCAAAGGGTCTCATTTTGACCTCTGTTTATAGGGGGGAAAGAGAGTGGGCTTTGGTCATAACAATGTTCCATCCTGGCCACAGTTTGGGTCAGGGCATTGTGTGAAAGTGTGAGAACAGGAATGTTATTCCATTCAGGCAAGAACAATATTTTCCAAGGCTGTTAATAAGGAAAACAGGAGCTTTTTTAGCAGTTCCTGGGAGCAGACAGTGTTGCTGATAAGCTCTGAAGAGCTGAGCCCAGATGCTAATTTTCAAGGCCAAGACCTAATGAGCACTTCTCAGACCTCAGTGGAGCCTGGAAAGAGGGAGCAGGATGGACCACTACAGCATTAACTTGTGGGTTTTCATTATTCTAAAATGATAGTATAATAATAATAATGTGATTTTTAAATATAGCTAGTGTAACAGATTGCTCATTATTGAGCACTTTACAAAGTCACCTTCTCAGTTATCATCCCTTAAACTAAATAGTTATAGATAGACTTCCTACAAAAGACAGAGAACATGAGACAAGACTTTTGGAGTTGCATAATTTTTAACAGTATTTAAGGATTGAGATTCTGCTGCTGAACAAAATAAACCTCTGAATAATTTTACATATTTAAGTAATTTGTATTCAATCCACTAGACATCAAGAAAATCATAAGCTGGAAATTGTCAGGATTGTGGCATTATGTAAGAATGTAAGAATGTTCAATGATTTTACTTTTGATATCTCTTTTTCGTTAGAATTAATATGTTCCCTTAGACTGATGCATAGCACACCACTAAAGGGCCATTTCACTGATACATGACTGTCACAGACATAAAGATATAATTTTGCTATTCCAGATTTTAATAGCTACGTTTCATCACAAATTAAAAAAGAAAAGAAAACAAAATAAAAGAATAAAAAGAGGTGAAAATTAAAGTTTTAACATTTGGCAAAGTATTATTCAAAACAGCTTTCTTAACATTCTGCTGCTTGCCCTACCATTAAGTACAATATGTTCTTATATATTTCATAACATCAAAGGACAACATGTTGCATAAACATTTAAGCAAATTGTGTTATCAAAACTTTAAATGCCTCAATAAATCTCAGTGTACATTGGCTAAATGAACTACAGGACTAAACAGTAATTCACTGACAGATCCAGGTATGGAAGGGAAACCAGCATTAAAAGTTGGTTTGTCTAGTAGTATTATTCTGTTGATTCCTTTTGAAAAAAATATTAAATATATTTATTGCATGACTGGTAGAAGACAGTATGGTTAAGTGTCAGTGAACAAGAGCTTTTCTATTCAGCTACTTTTGCCATGTCTGAAAGAAAAAAAATATATTTCTTCGCATCAGTGAACTGTTCGATATTGTAAACAACACCAGTGACCCATTAACTCCAAACCCTGGGAACTGTTATGAGGGAAGATTGTAAGAATGTTGTATTCCTTTCCTTATGCTTAAAAAAAGAAAAAGCATGAAGTTCAGTACCATAATCAGAAAGGCCACAGTCTAGTGCCAAAGCTACAAAACAAAATTGAAGTTTCCCTGCAAGAAGAAATTTAGAGAAAAAGAGGCAAATAGATTTTCCTAATTAACTGAAACACCTATTATATGCTGACAAGAAGCTCAACATGACCTGGAACTCTGTGCATCTCAGAAATCCAGCTGTATCCTGGGCTACTCCAAAAGAAGGATGTCCAGCAGGTCAAGGGCAGTGATTATCCCCCTCTGCTATCTTACTGTGAGATCCCACCTGTAGTACTGAATCCAGCTCTGCAATGTCAAACATAAGGGATGGAGCAAGACCAGAGAGAGCAATGAAGATGATCAGAAGGCTGGAGCAACTCTCCTTTGTGAGACAGGCTGAGAAGGTTGGGATTGTTCAGCCTATAGAAGAGAAGGATCCAGGGAGCTATTGTAGCCTTCCAGTACCTAATGGGGACCTATAAGAAAGCTGGAGAGGGACTGTTGACAAGGGTGTATACTAATAGGACATGGAAAATGGATTTAAGCTGAAAGAGGATATGTTTAGATTAGATATTTGAAAGAAAATCTTTACTGTGAGGGTGGTGAGGCACTGAAACAGGTTGCTCAGGGAAATTGTCCCTGCAGTTGTTCAAGGCCAGGTTGGATGGGACTCTGAGCAACCTGGTCTAGTGGAAACTGTCCCTACACAGGACATAGGTGTTGGAACTGGATGGCCTTTATGGTCCTTTCCATGATTACATCAAATGATTACATGATTCATGTTTATCAATGCCAAAGAGAATTTGACAACCAAGATATGAATGAATGGAAGCATATATGGAAAATAATCTATATGTGAATGACCTAGTAAGTTATTTACCAATCTAAACAGATAAATGCACAGATAAATGAGATATCTGCTAGTTTTTGGGACTGTACCACTTTGAAAATCAAGCTATAAATTTTGATAATGAGTCCGTTTAGAATCATGTACTGAAGATGTTCTCAAATAGTCAATGATTCTGATCATAAAATCCAGCTTCATTTAGGTAACATCGTTGTAATTTCATGTTGCTAATTTGCCACAATTTATATTATAGAATGCTTCTATGCCTGATAAAGAAGTGGAAAAAAAAATTATGGGTTGATAGCTATAAGGGTGCATTTAGTACACTTTTTATACACTATTTATTACTCTGTTCTTCAAAAAACCACTATTTTAGGTTTAGAGGCACTAAACCTATGCAAAATTTGGTGGTGAGATCCACATGTCTTGATATAGGCATTATAGGAAGGGAAATAAAGTGTTAGTAGGTCAGTAAAGAAAATCTCAAACTAACTGGCCTGGAAAAGGAGATTTTCAGGTGATTTACGACTTAATGAGGCAAAGGAATACAGGAATGTTGTTCTAAACACCAGAAGCGGTAGAGTAGGAAGATTTTGCCCTAAGTGTAGCAACATCATTTGGAGAGAAAATGGAGATAGGTGTGAATGTGTGATGAGGGAGATAGAAAGAGAGAAAGAAGATCATACTCTAATCATCCATTATTAATTAATTAAGACAAAATAAGCACTGTGGCATGCTATCTGTTTTGGTCGTGTTCAGGCGAGGGGCCAGAACCAGCCCCTGAAGCTGTTCACTGCATGTTTCCACTTTTATCTTTGTCTTCCTCCTCGCCAGAAACATGCTGATACATCTTTGCTTTGATTTGCAGTGCTCCTGACTATTGACTTTTATACAATATTTGGGTTTAAAAAAGGCAAAACTCTAGCATTTACAGCCTGGAAGAACGAATGATCTAGATCATCTCCTCAAATATCTTCCATGTCTGTTTATCTTTTTACAATGCCTCTTATACCATAATACTAATTGATTTAAGTCTTAACACAGAATGTGGTAATATTTTTTTATGCATTAACAAATTTCAGTAATAATGGTCTTGTAGGTTACCTCATTACTAAAATGTTGGTTTTCCTTTTGTACTTCTGGGGATACATTGACATAGTTACTTACTTGTATTGGTAGTGCATATTGAATTCTTTTCCTTACATATTTTTACCTAGTTATTTTCATTTAACTTTATTTTATTTGCAGATATTGAAAGGAGGTTATCATTCTGACTTAGAGAAAGACAATAGTCTCCAAATAAGTCACTTTAGTAGTCTGCCTGTCACTGAATCTAAATCTGTCTCTTTGAGTGCTGAAGTAGTGCACAAACCAATTCCATCTCTGAACTTCTGAGGTGTAAGGAAGAAAGTCTCCAGGTGTTGGTATGGAATAAACTGCATTTCTTTATGATTTGCTATGTAGTGTGAATTACTTCTAAAATGGCTTCTGAAAGGGATTTAAGAACTCTTGATCATGCTTCTTTGAGGAGGTTGAAAATCCAGCTTAAACATGAAGAAAAAATGTCATCAGAAATCCTAAACTACCTAACCCAGGCTTAATTTAGGTTATATACTAGTTCCAGATGTAGAAATATACCTTATGCTTGTTAAGACATTAAACTTCCCCTATTGGCATATAGTTCTTTCCCACTGATACTTCTGAAGGTTTGTCTGTGAAACAGTCCCACTACCTATATATTCATATTTATAGAGACCATGCATTTGCACTTGCTGATTTATATATACATGCAAAGTTCTTTGCCTTTTTATGCTTACTTGTCAGAAGTTAAAGATTTAAAATACTCTCCAAACAGTCTTGTTTTCAATAGGGTCTGCTGTAACTAGACATGTCTAGAGCAAATTACTATTTTCTTTTTATTGTCAATGTCTGTGACTTAATCATGTGTTCATTTTATGCTGGCTATTCATAACATCATCAGCAGTGGTGTGAATTACCTAATGTGGGATCATAAAACTTAGCAGAGTCCTATGCAGAAGTCAGAGTCTTAGCCATAACTTACCATGCACCTGAAGTCTAGAATCAGAAACAGAGCAAAGTGTAGCAAAACTGCCAAATGAATAGCACATGAACACTGCTTAGAAATAAGAAAAGTACTGTTGTATTGTGCTAATGACAAAGCAAATATCTGTACACAATTCCCAGTTGTTCAAAATCCTTATGGCTAACAGGGGTTAGAGTACTGCTGTAAAAGCAGTTTCATATTTAACATGCCTGCTCTGCTCGGCCAGATCATGTTCAAAGCACTAAGGATATTTCAGATAGGCTGTTACAGGGTTAGGATTTTTTATACACTGTTTGGGTTATTATGTTATCCTGAATAAAATATATACATTATATAACAAAATCAAGGGATGAAAGATTTGTATAATAGGCAGCTAATTCATCAGAAAGTATTCATAGATTTTTTTGTTGTTCACATGCTTGATTCTTGTCACTTTAAAGGTATACCTTTGAAATTAGGTATTCCATTCAAACTCTGGGTTTTTCAGTAGGATTCTTTAAATTTTCTGACAGTATAATTACTAGATAAGAAAACTGTCCATTTTTCTTACTTCCAGGATTACTAGAGGTGACTCTAGTGGTGGTCTGGGAAAGTCACTCTGCCAAATAGGCAAAACAGAACTATCAGCTATACCGAGAGCAAGAGGACCAAGAGAGTCCTTTCATCTCTCCTTTTTCTATTTTCTATTTTTCTATTTATGCCTTGGGCATAAATGTGGAAGCCTTACTCTCCGTAGTTCGTTATGGCCTTAAATACTTTATATTTTCAAGACCTGGATCTCTTTTATCATTACAAAACCTTCCTGATATATACATAGTATTTTATAGTTGTAATCTCTGAATGAAAACATTTTAGAAACATGTAGAGACCTCATGTTGAAAATGTTGATTCTGCTTTTAAGTAAAGCACAAATTTGTCAAAATAAAAAGAAAAATATTAGATGTATTTTTATCTTTTTTGAAGTGAAAATATAAATTTTGAGTTGACCACATATATGTGACTGCTCTTTTTCTCTGCATATAGAACTGGGACAGTTTTATAAATATAAACATTCAGCTTAAAATATTCACAGAAATAAACCTGTATTTATTTATTTATTTATTTCATTGGATTTTTCATGTTAGTATTAGCCTCCTTAGATGGACTGTCTGGAAATGGAAACAATACAGAACTAAACATTCTTCTATAGGACACAACCAAGGATAAGGGATTTTCTGTGCTGGTATCTACCTTTGTAGAAGCAATGCAAATGGTAGAGAGAGGAAATAAATATTGGGGGAACTCAGAGTATGTCAGGTACTTGCAAATTTCTTAACCTATGCAAGTTACAACTTGCACAGGATAAGAAGGAAAGGAAGCCACACTTCATGTGGAAACAAAACCAGTATCAATTAAAATGTGTACAGCAGAAATAAAATGAATCCAATGTAATTTACTTAGTGGAGGTTTATCAGTCTGAGAAAGGATGAAATCTGTGGTGCTTTAGAGATAGATATGAATGAAAAGAAAGCAAGAAATCGTCTTCCAAGACAGAAAAGGCATTAAAGGTCTACCAGACTTAAAGAGCTTGAGGAAAGAGAAATAAAGCTGTCACACAGATGGAAGGTTTGAGTTGTTTACCCTGCAGATTTGCACAGGAAGCAAAGACCTGTTGATCTTGCCTTAACTGAATGTAGTTTCCTATATTAGAAACACATGAAATAGTTCTCTAAACAATTATTTAGGTCCAGATACTAGACTAAGCCACTGAGGAAGAGAAATCTGTTCTTCAGGAGCTGTAAAATGCACACATTCAAAGAAAAAGGAAAGAAAAGGTCTAGTGACAGCCTGGTCTAAAATGAAGCGTGGAAATCACTGCAATAATTTTGTGCTCTTTTCTTCATAAAAACCAAAACCTACCTTTCATGTCTTCTTTGAGAGTCAAAGACTTTACCTCCAATTTTCAAAAATTCATGACCTGTTAAACTGAGTCATGCTTTGACAAAGACCCTGAAAAGATTGTGTACCTTTGTAGTTCTGAACACATTTAATGACTAAAGCAGTAGCTCCCCGTCTTTTTCAGTTTATGAATAATTTTTTCCAACCATGGTCCAATATGGAGTCATTCACAAAATCATAATTTTGCAGACTTCCACACAGATGTTGTAACATTGGTATTTTAGGCATAGCTAGTGAGAACCTAAAAAGAAGATGAGGAAATCCGACACCCATGCTACCCTAGGTCAGCTGTCAGATAAGAACTAGATAAAACCGAAAACCACAGAAACTAACTTAAGACATGACTCAGTTGGAAGGGAAAGTGCTTAGATCCTGTGGTTCTCCCTCGATATATGTAAGCAGTTTGAGGTTTGAATTCATTTTCCTCTCCAAGAAAAAGTCATTTCTCATGTAAAAAAATGTGAGTGAGACGATGCTTACTTCCTATTTTTTTTGGGGGGGGTGAGGGGAGTGGGGAGAAGGGAGAGGGGGCATTGGGTGTTAAGAACCAGCTTCCTTTGTTTCCTTAATCAACATCTCCATGGAATTTCAAAACATAACCTCTTCACCTTTTCCAATAGGTAGCACAACAGCAGCAGAGGGTAATCATTTGCTGACATGATGTAAACAGCCTTCTGTTTGAGGAATGAGAGATGAAGGTCTTGATGAATGCTTCCTTTTCTTTAACTGCACTGGAGATGCAAGCACTGGTGGCTGGTGCTACATCTCCCATCTGTCAGCAAGATGTGGCAGAAGTGCTCAGATGCCTTGCTACCCTTCTTTGCAATTTGTCTGTTTCCATTTCAAGGCTGCCAGACACATTTTCTTGTGCAACCGAATTCAGTGTCAGAAGGATGACTTGAGAGGTGAATAATTTGTGCTGCCAGGAAGAATTGGATTTGCAGTCACCTTGAATAGGAAATGGTGCATTGTTATGGATTGTAGCCTAAACTCTTGCTCTGCCCATCAGAAAAAGAGGAATGAAAACTAGCTACAGAACAACATACTGTTTGTTCCTTACTTTACTCTTTTTAAAAAATTGCATTTCTTGTTATCAGTAATTTGCTTTAACAACAGAAGACTTGTTGATCCTGCAATATTATAAGGATATATGTACTGCCACTCTCATGACTGGTGTCTCTGGCACTGGGAATCATTGAAAGTGAAAATGCAGCATTGAATATGGCAATAATGAGAGTAATTGGAATATGGATATTTAATAAGTAGTTTAGAAAAAAGGATTAGGATGGCATCATACATTAGTAATGCACCAAATATAAAAAAAAATAAATGGGGATGGTATGAGTGACAGGATACACGTTTGAAGATAATGATAGTTTGATAAAAGCATTCCTACATATGCCTGGTGCTCTGCTTCAGATCTCCAGGATATTTTTTAGCTATGGGAGATTATGATGTATAATGTATCATATGATATGATTTTGTGTTTGAGAACAAAATGCTAGAGACACAAAAGGCAAAAATAAAGCGTTTGTCCACCTGACTGCATAGTGAATCATAATATTTTGATCAACTCTCTGCTAGGTTTTTCCAAATTTTGAGGTCTTTAAATCATCAAAATGTTTCTATTCAATTAGATAATGAGGGTGATTTTTTTTTCAATATACATGCCTTGTAAGTTTGGATTCTGAAAAAAACCATCAGAAGTAAAACTAAAATAAATGGACAATAACAAAAAGAAATCATTTTTCCTGTTTCCTTAGTTACATGGGTACACAGATACAGAAAAGTTTTACACCCCTAATTTCCTAGATACATATGGATTCTAGTCCTCATATAGTCCTCTCGTCCTCTAGTACTCTAGTCTTCACCACCTCAGTGTGTTTGCTGGGGCAAGGGTTATTTTCTTTTTTGATAACTCAATATTTCTTTTCAAGGGAAAAGAAACCCAAAAAATCAGGGATTCAAATGAGATCATTGTAATTAACTTCTGATAAAAATATTCATGGACATTTTTTTCACATTAATAGACATTTTTGTGGCATTTTAAATTAGTGGAATTAAAAGTAATGTGTGGTAACATAGAATTTTGAAACATTTCATTATGTGTGTTTTACATCATTATATGATGAGAAACTGATAGATTTGAAATAGATTGACTATATATATGAAGCAAATTCAGTGTAGGTCAAAAATGATTAATTGTCCAAAGATGCCTGCTAATTGAAGTTTAGAACTGTACTAAAAGATATTTCCCTCTCAGTGACCTGCAACACATACAAAGAACTTCTGTGAGCCATTTTTGTGGTTTAATATGTCTGGGAGTCCACCTTTGCTGATTTTTAGGTTCCTCATTAGTAGTACTCAGAGGCCCAATTTCAGATATGTGTGTCTTTTCCCTGGAAAATCTGAAAATTACTCCAAGAAAAAAAAAATAACAAAGAAATTATGTAAGAGCCTGACAGAGATATGGAGGCTTTCAGCCGCTCTGAAAATTCTGTTTACTGCACAGACGAGGTTACAGCAGTTGAGAGTCGTGGGTGAGTCTGTAGCTGCTGGCCATAGGCAAGCCGTGTGTCCTGAAGCCCCATTCTAGTTCTGCTTACAATGCATTAGATACTTTTCATTACAGAACATCTCAATACGTGACTATCAATCAACATCATACACAATACCTTTTACATTTACATATAACCTATCAAAACTGCTAAAATTACCATATTATGTTAGTGACTAACCAACCATTGTAGCTAGTAGTTACATGTTAAACTTTGGGACTTGTTCTGCAGTGGAAATTTCTGAGATCTTTTCTCTACTTGCAACACTGGCTTTCTTGTTTGCCTGTGAAAATCCTTTCGTTTGGTAGAAACATCTATTGTTTGAGGTGGATTTATCCTTTGCTCTAAGTCATAAAAGCCCCTTCCAATTCACTTGCTCTTTGCCTTCTAGTTACCCAGTAAGACTGGCTCAGCAATTCTTTTCTTCTATATCAAAACTTGCTTTCATTCCTATAGAACCTTCTGTATATCTGCAAAACTCCTCTGTTAAATTCTCATCCTTCCCAACAAAATCACAAAATGAAAGACAAAAGGAATTTCTGTGAGTACCCTATAGTTCTGAGAAGTGTCAGGACCCCGAGGGAAGACAACATACCATTTACTCCAGATTTAAACAAGGCCAAAAATGACTGTTGTGGTTTGCTTTTGAATTAGTTTTATTAAACTGTTCATGTAGTCACCTATTCTATGTGCCATTACATGACCAATAATTTCTGTGAATAAGGTTTCAACAACATTTTCAGCTGAAAATATTGGGATCTTTCTTCCATAAGATGTGTCAAGATGACTGAAGAATAAATAAGATGTAATGGGAATGAAAACCAGGAATTTTATTTCCGTTTCCATTTCCACTATGCTGGATCATATTTTTAATCAGTTCACACTCCAAAAACAAACCTCAAAAGTATTAATACTGGTTTTTAGTTCCCTATATCTGCAGCAGAGCTACATGTCATCTCTTCAGATGGCCTAATTCTTTGACATTTTCCTTAAGAGAGGAAAAGAAGTATGTGTCATTTTGAGAAGTTGATCCCTGTGGTGTAAAAACAACTAGCTCTTTGCATCATCCTCAGTGCTTAAACACAAATTACATTATCACACCTCAGCAAAAATATATAATAACTACATAGAGAGAAAGGATTTGTCAAAATCCTTTAGAAGGTTGACAAGAAAACCAGAAGTAGGTGGTTTTTAAAATATTATCCTGAAACTTTTTAGCTAATCTAAAAGATAGCCAAGAATTTAAGATATTTTTGCTCTTAAAATTTTCTGTCACTTAATAGTGTTGCATTAATAAGCCCCATACTTCACCTGTGCTTCCCCCTTGAGTACATGGAACTACAAATGAGTAAGTGGGCAGTTTATTTGTGTGTGCATACATATCCACGCACACACACTCCTCAATATGTTTCAGGAACTGTCCATGGAATTCTAAATAGGATTGTTGAGGTAAAATTCCCGGTTAGGGTGTTTATATTGTTTGGGAATGTTTAAAATTTTTATTTTAAACCCTTATTTTCTTTTAAATTATATATCAATTTATATTATTTTATACATGCAAATACTCTAGATAATTTATTTGGGGAGATACTGGAAGATCTGTGGGGAAAGTGACATGAAATTTGTTCCCTAATTGCTTTATTTCATTTTCTTTTTTTTTTTTTCCATTTAGATGCCTAGAAAAAGGTGTAATAGATGTGGAGAGTGATTCTTATGATTATGTGTAGTCTTTTTCTTCTATTTTGAAGTGAAGCTTTTGGCTTGTGAGCATTAATGCCAGGATCTGTCCCAGGAGGTGGATATGAAGAGTCAGTTTTGTTCACTGCAAACAACGGTGAAAAGGACCATGGTGTGCTGAGCACATGTACATGTTCCCAGTGGTATTCCTAACAACAACATTCCTCTACTCAGAAAAAACGTTTTGCCCTACATGTGACATTTACATAACTTACAAATTTTACCTAGGGTGTCTTGCTTTAATTTTGTTCCATCCTCATGAGGCTGTCATAGAAATGAAGCCACTCAGACATGAACTGAAAATATAATGTACAGGCAGGTGTTTTCAGGACTTCAGAATTGCTTTAGGACTCAGCTGGTGCAATTCCATAGAAGGAGAGGAAACCTGGGAAATGTGCACCTTCTCAGATTTTGACCCTTTGCAACAGACTTTTCATCTAATTGTTTATGTACTGTTTGAAAGCAGAGCTTAAGCCTTAGTGTGTGAAATAAGCTAATATTCCCCTGACAATTCTGATCACAATAGTTATTAAAACTCCATTATATTGTAAGATTTCTTTTCATTACGTTTTTTATTAATAAATTTTTGGTTGTCTTTAACATGATTAAAATAAATTGATATATGAATTACAAAATCCTTAAAAATTTCTGCTTTTCTCTTGAGTTAGCTGGAATGTAGATTAAGGGGTAATTTTGCTAAAGTGCAGGTCAGCCCAAGCCTTCCATTTAAAGGAAAATTTTTTAAATTTTCAATTCTTAATATATCCATATATGTAATCTGAATTTCATAAAATATTATTAAAACAAAATAACCTCTAAATAAAACAGTTGAGACAAAGCAATTTTTAAAGACAAGCATTGCTTTCCTAAGCGGAAAAAGTATGCTTTCAGATCAAAAATTATACCATTCCAGAATTCCTATAGAGTCCAGACAGGAACACATAAAAATATCATTTTCTTCTTTCTGAACTTCTGAAATGTTGCAATTTCTCTGTCTTTCTTGATTTTTCTATTGATATTAATTTCTTTTAGTTTCATGACAGCAGTTCAGTGCTGCTTCTAAGTACCACCTTAAACTATGCTCTTCAGATGGCCACATGTTAAAACACACAAAATCGTGTGAACATGATACAATTAATATTTTACTGAATTTCTGTTTAGTCATCTAGAAGTTTTTTTCTACCTCATAGACAACTATTAGAAAGAAATTTTTCAGTTTGACCAAAGATAAACAACTTCATAGACCTGAATCTGGAAAAGTTATTGCTACTATAGATCAGCCACCTCTCCTTTGATAATTGATCCTGTTAACATTTATATATGAAGGGAATGAATTGAAACCCGTTAATATTGTTACTTATTCTCTTTTCTTGGATTGTATAAGTATCAAATTTATTTGTTTGGAAACCAAGCTAATTTCTTAATTGCTTACTGGTTTTGTAGCAGAATTATTTCGATTATTTCTACTGTCTGCTACTTTGGGAGTGGATATATCTAAAGCTGTGGATATAAGCAAATTGCTTTTCAGGATGATATTCTTCTGCTAAATACCTGGATTTATTTACTTGCATAGGTAAAACACTGGGACGTTCTCATGAGGACAAAGCAGCAGCATGTTCTATTACAGTCAAAGTTTGCAGTTCATTCCTTAAAACAGATGGAGGAATAGAAAGCCACTAAATTCACAATTCATTGTGCATAGGTAAGTAATGGAACACCCCAGACAGGTGAGAAGAGCACGATGTCAGCCTCACCAGACCATCAGCATGGTTCCTGTAAATAACAGCCCTAGAGGAGTCTCAATAGCCCAGCCATTCCAGGAACAGCCTGTGTACATGACTGTGTTTTGTCTCTTGAAAAAGTGAGAGACAGCACGACAACAGCGTAGAGGGAGGTAAAGAATTATACCCTAGCAGTTTGTTACTTGGTGTGCTTTTACCAAAAACACAGAAATTTCTGCACGACAAAATTACTATTTTCCCAGGTACAGAATTACCTTTGATGAAGATTTCAATTGGCTTCTATGCCTGTCTGTATATTTACAGCTCACATCTGAATAATTTTCATAGATATGCTGTTATATATGCAAACGTCTTTTCCATGCACTGCAGTAATCTACTCCATGCTCTTAAATATTCTGGGTTTATTTCTTAAAGAAAAAGGCACTCATTTTGTTTCTTGGGGTACAGAAATGAATGGTTAGTTGGCTTAACATGTGTAGACAATTCAATAAAAGGTTAATCTTCCTACTTGAATTCAGGTTAACAATTACTATCAGAATTAATGTTAAAGTGTATGCTAATCAGAATGTCTTGATAGAATAAAAATAAATTGCTTTAAAATTTAAGTAAAAATCCAGAAAAAATCTTATTCTCATAGTAAAAAAAGACAACTTCTCATAAATTTATATTTCTGATCTTGGTTTTTCATTAATTAATGTGAAATATAGCAAAACTCATAATTATTTTTTCTTTTGTGCAAAAGTTTCCATTAAGTTTAATCAAACACTGAAGTAATGTATTTTCTTTTTAAATAAAAACACATGCTTTAAAATTTTAGGATTTATGACAGTCTTTAGAAGATATAACAATGGACCTGTTTTAAAACGTTTTATGCAGATGTATAAGCATCTAAGCTATTGCTTTTGAAAGTTATCTTTAACATTGCTTGGTCATATGTCTGTGTTTTCATAAAACTTAAATGTGTGTTGACTATAAGCAGAAAATGAGAGTCTAACCTCTATAAATACAAGCTGAATTGTAAAAAAAAAAAAAAAATAAAAATAAAAAAAACCCAGAACAGAAAAAAACAACAAAACCAAACCAAAATAAAATAAAATAAAATAAAATAAAATAAAATAAATAAAATTAAAAAAAAAAAAAAGCCACAGCAATGTGTCAGGACATTTAATGCCATAATTTTCATCTCATTATTTCAGGTCACTGTTTGACTGCATGCTAGCATTGTTCTTGCTATCATTTGCCTCTAATAGCTCAACTGTTTGAAAGACAAAAATCTTTTTCAAGTCTCAATTTAATAACCTCATATGCTCAGGAAAAAAAAAAGAAGGAATCATAAAAATAAATGTATATAATTTATTTTCTATGGTGTTTAATCTTAATAGATGATTTTTGGCTTTATTTTTAATTAGGAACATTGCATCTGTCAGAAGTAGACAGTAGTGGTTTCTATTTGAAGGTTAAGAAAGATAAGAGGTGTCTTAAAAAATTTTAATACTATCTTATAAAATATCTAAAGATTAATCCAATGAGGATTTCATTATATGAAATCATTTACAGAGGCATTCAGTAAGTTTAAATAGGTATGAAATTCTGCACATTTCAACAGAAGTATCCCTGAATATATCATTTTAAGGGAGATCAGAATAATATAACAATCTGATCTCTGATGTTTTGATAGGTCAGCAGTCTGCATAACATCATCTTAAAAGAACAAGTTAATCGCATAATTTTTCCTAGTTCAGCTTGAAAATTTGTTCTGTTACATTTTTATCTCTATCATGTAGAAAATATTGCACAAGGAATTTTTATACATGAGCACAGAGCCATCAACATGAGGAAATACTAGGAGTTCAATGTTCTTTTTCAGTAGTGAAGATTTCACTTAGATTCTAATCGACATTACATCTGTGTAAAATACTGAAACATATGAACGATGTACTGGGCTAATAAAGGGCTGAGTGAGGCCTGCCTTTAACAAATTGAGTTATAGATGACAGGGCAGTAAAGGACTAATCTGATTTAAATGGTTAGGAAAGACTAGGCTATAGTGGCACAAATCCTTGTCTATGGCTGAATGTTGTCCTGAAAGCAGGGTAGGGAAAGCAGCAATTTCCTAGTCCCAAAGCATACTGTGGGACAAAGAAATAATGAAATGAAATTTAGAGGACTCATCAATACATTATAATAGAAAATTACTTGTATCCAGAATTCAAACTAAAGATTAATGAAATATTTTTCTGGTGACTTAGCACAGGTTTAGTAAATATGACAATCATTCCTTTCTTTGATTTAATTTTCAAAAACAAAAAGTAAAAAATTTTGAAGCTCTTATCTTTCATCTGTACAGGTCAGCTTTAAAACCCATAAACTTTAATGAGCAACTGCAATCTCTAAGCATCAGTCTTGAAAAATACATGATTCACACTTAGATTTTTCTTAGCTAGATCCGACTACTCTCCTTCTCCCATGCAGTGCTTTATGAAGGTATTGCTCCATTAAAAACAGTTGATTGCTTGCTATTCTCTTTTTGTGTCCTTAACCAGAAAGTTGATTTTAGGAGCATCAATGTACCTGTAGTAATATATTAATCTAACAGAAGTTGTCACAACATCAGCTAATAAATTATTTTTTGCTGACATTTGTTACAACCCCACTGCTCAAGCACTGGAAGATGAAGGAATAATGGACGAGGAGACAAAATTGATTTTTTACCCTTTCTCTAGGTAATAATACTGAACATCCATCTTATCTTTTAAGATCAAGGCTAGAAGCTAATATACAGCTGAAGGCAGGGGGGGGAGAAAGAATTCTCCAGATCAATATTATGCATTATAAACCACCTGCATGCAGACAGCGTCAAAACCAATACTGTGGATACAGTATGAAACTGGTAACATCAATTTAGCACTACCTTTCTTGGAGTTAGTATGAGAATGTCATATTGCAAACTGCCCAACTGTTCTTTTACTGAATTAGTAATATTTTAGTCAAATGACAAAGTCCAGTGGAACATTAACTAGGATGTTGATTCAGGTGTTTGCATCAAACTTGCTCTAAGCAGCATTTCCTCACAAATCTCTGTACCTGCTTCCAGTCAATGTTTATAAAAGTACATTTCTCTCTGAAATAAACCCACTACTTTAGCAGCCTCTGCCTAAAACAAGGCTCAAAATTAGATACTACACCTATTACTTTTAAGAGGTTCTCATTTCCAAAACACATTTATTTTATCACACACTCCTTTCATGAAGGCACATTGAAAAATCTTGGCACAGTACAATAGATTGCTAATGTCATCCTAAGGTGATGGCATGATGAAAGGCTTCCTCAGCCTGTTGTCCATTGGGTTTCTCACTCTGGCAAAATGCATGAACTGCCAGCTGTCTCTCTTTTCTACCCTGCCCGATGAGGTTACATGTCTTGTTAAGGAAGGTGACAATGATCAGCAGTCAGAAGCAACAAACTTTGTTGCTTCTTTGAGCATCTGTGACCACATTCACTTAATGTATTTCTCCTGTCCTGGTGCTTTCTGTATTTGTGTAAGGTTTACTGACAGGTAAATGTTGCTGAAATACAAGTTAAGGCAAAGCTCTTGCATATTCCCAGGCAAGAATCCGAGATGCTTACCCAAAGCCCTTGATCTCTGCTTAGCAAGTTTATTTGTTATTCACCATCTGTCACAAATCACTCAGGGCAAAACCGTGGCCTCAGGCCTCTTCTGAGTCAAATAGGAACCACACGTGTGCACCCAAACCGAGACACAGATAAACCCTTAGTCTTCAACAAGCAATGTCCCCTCATCACACTTCCTTCATTTTTTTAAAAAAATGAATTATTAAAAACTGAATGAAAAGTCCTTTATGATGGAGCAGCTATAAAACATTTTTATGCTGGTTTGAGTTTTTACTTTCCTTATTTTAGCTAGTTCTGTAACTCAGAGCTTGTTTTACTCTAAAGCAACTGCTTTGTTTATTTACTTGGTCTTTTGACTTCAGCTGAATTTCCTGCTGTGCATGATGATAGCAAGAGTTGGAAAATGAAGACGCAAAAACAAACCAAGTGAGCACACAATCTGATAAAAGGACTTTGATTTTCAGATATAATATTTTTGTCAGTTCTCTAAACAAGTGTAGAAATGTAAACTAATGCTGGCAGCTAACATAATTTGCTTTTATTTATTTGGTCTATAGCTGTAAGCATACCAAGTTGAAAAATAATTTATATATTATTTATGTGTCTGCAGGAAAAGTGTATTATCTCTGAGGGTAATATGCAAAGTAGAATTGATCAGGAAGATTGTAAATAAATTTAGTTTCATTGAATTGTCATGATTTATAAATAGAAAGACTTTGGAGGAAACTGCTTTTTAGCAAGGAGTAATCTGAGACATTAATATAAGTTATTACCTATAAAATAATTATTTTAAATTTGAGAAAAACAAATTTGAGAAATACAGAAGAATTTCAAACTACTTCACCAAACAATTCAAAACAAGCCTTAACAGAGGGTAGAAATTTCTTGTTCTTTTGACTGGATCATTATTGACAATGCAGGGCAACATTGGACTAACAATTATGGAAGAAGTTACAAACACTGTAGCTATAAAAAAGTAAAATCTAATGCCATCTCCCAGTGAAAATAATAAATTAGGAAAACAGTAGCATTTTTTTAAAACTAAAATATAATAATACAGAGCTTTTATTACAAAGATAATAAATTACTAAATTCTAATATCCTCATTTAAGTTTGCAATTTATTCATTTAATCAGGATAACTTTGTCTATTGTATTTTAAAATTATTAGAAATAGTAGGAGAGACTATTTTAATCTTAATTGACAACTGAAGGATCTGAGCTGCAGAATTTGAAAGGCCTGCCTATAACATAACTCAGAGCTGATCAATGGCAAAGGCAAAGCTTAGGATATCTCATTCTCAGACTATTGTCTTATGGCTACCATTTTGCCAAATAATGAAAAATACCATTACCTGTCATTTACCATTAAGTGGCAAGACATTTAACCTTTGTCTCTTTCCTTTTACACTCATAGCTCTCAACTTTCTAATTATTCTTTGTGTGGCCCTTCATTTGCCAGTATCTCACCTTTGGCCCTTATGTTACCTACTTGATTTCACAAAGTTTGTTGGTAATGAATCTGCTGCCCAGTTTCTTCAACTTCCTGATCTTTTTACTGTAGCTTAGCAAAAGGGAGAGAGAAAAAATTATAAGACTTGCAAGTTTTATTTGGAAAGCCAAGCAATGTTTTAATCTCAAAGCAGGAGTCCGTTATTGTCCTTTGGAAGCAGTACTGAGGGTGACTCCCATGTCACTGCAAAGGCATCAGAAAGATTATATTCATAAGGGAACAATTACCTACTCCTACAACAGTGCAGGAACCATTTTCCTATTAAAGATTAGGGCATTAACAAGAAGCCCGGGAAAAAACAAAACACAACAAAACAAAAGCAATAACACATTTAGAACAGTTCATTAATCCATTAATCTTTTCTCAGTATCCTACGCAAGATACTTGCAGACTGTTGCAAGTGGATTAAGTATTATAATCAGATTCAATTACTCTATTATTTCCACCAGAACAGCTACAAATCCTCTCTTCTCTAGTGACATCTAATGTGGTCGAGAGGATGTCTAAATTAATATGTGTTCTCACAGATTATATCTTATTAAAAATAAAAGGCTGAATACATGGCAAGCAGAAAAGTAACCAGGCATCATTTTCCAGAACTAAGTAGCAAAAAAGATAACATATTTCTGTGACAAGGTTATAAGCAGAGAAAATATTCCTGTGGCCACTTTATTCTGGTAAGTCAGTTGCAGGACATTTCCTACTAATTGGAAACAAATTAGGACTGTCTGGAAAAAACAGTGAGAAAATTGAACTCTAATCTCCTACTAGAACATGTCATGCATATTATCTAGAAGGATTTGAGCAGTTTTGTGTACAACTATTATTTTGTTCTTAGCCACTCATTATTTCATTTTGCCTCTGAGGTTCCACTTTCAGTCAGACATTAGTCCTATTTTCAAATCTTGAGCTGTTGTGAATAAATTAAGAATGTTAATTACTATACAGGTAATGTCACATTTGGACACTGCAGGACTAACTTTGGAAGTATATTAGAATTTTAATTTTTTTTCCTTTCTTGTTGTCTCTGTTGATTGTGTAATGTAAGAGAAGTGTTTGATCTGTGTACATCTCATGAGCTTGATATTTTGTAAATAACCTGCCTGGATCTCTACCCACTTTAATGCAAATTCTTATGTGGGTGGGTAGAAGACATTTGTATAAACTCTGGAATTTTATTGTATAAATGTAGATGGAGAAATATTTAAAAAACAAAAAAGAAAAAAAGTCACACGAAAACAAAAACCTGTAACATGCTTGTGCAATGTGATAATTTGGGTGTAACCATGTGTCTTATAGCAAAGGCAGTATAATGAAGGTGTTTGAAGGGTAAAGTCACATATTTATAAAACACTTAAATGTGGTCAACACCTCTGTCTTTCATCCTTAGAGGTACTATACTTGAAGCAGAAGTGGTACAGAGATGCTGGATAGGTGAACTGAAAGGTAAATGTATTTTAATTCATATACTGATGGAACCTCTGTAAATATACTTTTATTACTGCACATTCCAGAAAACTTTTCTCCTGGGAGCCATTCACTGCAGAAATTCACGTGTTCATCAGAGTTGAGCCTTCTTGAAGAGTAGGAGATATGAAAGCAAAGACAGCATTATTGGAATATCCATACCAAAATCAGGACTTTTGCTAATTAACAATGTATGAAAGGATTTATTAGGGGTCTTTTAGGGGTTTTTGAACATGTGTGGACATGTTCATGTGTGGATATCATACACTGATGTTCACATGTCTTTGTGGTCTTATATGCTAAATGTTCATAATTATTCTCAGAAAATATATTTGACGATGTATTAAAAAAGATCCCCTGTTGGATTAGGTCTTCATTTTAAATTGTTCTTCACTATTTTAAGATGAGTATCTTGTTGCTGTCAGTCTTTTTCTTAAACTTTACAGAGAAATGTCCCAAGTTATCTACTACGGCAAAAAAATCTAAAAATTAAAACAACCATTCATTTATCTTTTGATATTTAATGACAGACAACAGAGATAAAAATTTATCCAAAATGCTAAACTTGGAAAGACAGAAACTCTCTTTGTGAAGTTGTTCTCAATGCACATACAACTGAATTTCAGCATCTTATTTGATTGCTATGTCATAACATAATTTACAAAATAAATTCTTAAAGGCAAATGACATAACTGTACATTTAACAGTGAATGCCAGAAGATGCCTTACACCTGTGTGATCATTACTGACATATCTTCAGACAAAATATCTGGTGTTGAAAGCCTCCTTCAAACGTTGAAAAATACTTGTCATTTACTATGCAACCAAGTAAAATGGCAAGTTAGATGGCTACATTCATGTTAATATATTGGTACTATACAGAGAGAATGAGTACAATAAAACTTTCTGTACTTGGGGCCAGATTCACAACTAAACACAATTCCTTTGTCAAGAACAAAAAACTTACCTTAGGTAAACCCAGGAAATTCCAGCTTTAAGACATTTTGTTTGCGATCTTAACTATGCTAAAGCTCTCACTTCAGAGCTTCTACACTGGATTTTATACAGGAAGGATTATGGCTGTCAGAGATTTTATCTTTACAGCATAAAGTGTGCCATCACCAGCACCTTTGTGAAATCCCATATTAAAATCTTGTTAGTCACTGGGATTTTTCAAAGGATATTAAAAACTCTTTTGTAAAGAAAATACATTTATGGATTCTGTATAAATAGTAGACTAGTAAAAAAAGACTGAAAAAATTAATCACTATTGTATGCCATAAATCCTCATCTGCTTTTCCTTTTATTAGGCATGGGATTTTTCCAAAGAACTAAATCTTGGTCCAGAAAAGAATGGATTCCTTACTAAGATTTTCCAGAAAATTTCAAATTAATTCCTGTTGTGAAATCATATTATTAAAGAGTGGCAATTTTGTGTCTTCATAGTGAATATAGACTATTATACCAAAATAAAAATTCCCTACAAAAATAATTGCATGGTAAGCTTTTGAAGTCTAACACTATAATACAGTTGTACAGTGGATGCAAAATATTTTCTGCAATATTTTCTTGTCTTGCTTGCATTTTTTTTTTATTATTATTAGAAGTAAGATGAGTCCTAAATAATGAAGAACCACAATAATGGCTTTAAATTTGTGGTTTTTCTGTAGTCATGATTTTTCCCAGCACAGTGTAGGGCTCTGTGCTTCTCAATTCCTAACAACTGTATCCCACACCTCTGCTGGAATCAATGGATCTCACACTAACAAGTGCTGGGGTTTCAAATATATTATTTTCTTTCCCACGAGTTTTGTGACTGCTGTTGTGTTTACTCACATATTTCTCAAACAGCAAGGGAGCATTTTTGATAGACGCTCTCTCCTCTCTCCCCAGCAGAGCCAGGGTGGATTCCCTCTGTCTCCATCTTTTATATCCCTTTTCATGTCTTCCTCTGAGCTAATCAGGTCTGTCAGAGAAGAAGTTCAACTTAAAAACAGTGGAAAAAGGGAATTACCAGTATTACCACTCCCACATCAGATGTAATGTGCACAATATTATAGTAGCTTTCAAAGTCTTAACACTAATCATAATAGTTTCATGGGGAGGATTTCTGATACTATTCTCCTAAAAATAATGAATACTGCTGGGGGGTTTTATTTCATTTGAAAAAGATAAAATGTCCATGTGAGCTAAGACTAAATCTTAACTGATTTACTGAAATAATATTGAAAATATCATGGCCACTGTCAGGAACCAAAAGGATCCAAAGGCTGGTGAATATTACAGTAGATCAATGCGTCTTTCTACTTCTCCAAAAAAGAGCGTTTAACCATGCCAACAAGTTTTCAGTTTCCCAAGAGCAACAAAAAATTTTGCCCAAGATCCAAAGTGAAACAAATTAATTACAAATCAAGGAGGGAAAGGAAAGACAGCAAAAACTCTTCCAAGAATCTAAAAGGAATTATCTAAGAAGATTTTTATTTCCATTGCTATACTTAAAAATCGAAAGCCATTCTTTGATATTAATAGTTCCTTTTCCATACCTCATAGGACTAAAAAACATAAAGAAAAAAAATATAGAATTCAATGGCACGACTGTGAAAATGAATGATTGCACAACATAGCAGGAAATACAGTTCAAGATCATCTAAAGAACCTGAATGGGCACAAGTCCCTGGGATCTGGTGAAATGCAACTGAAGATCCTGAGGAAACCAATACACTAAGTTGCTAATCCACTCTCCATCATATTATAAAAATAATGGCAGACTGGTGAAATTCCCACCGACTGGAAAAGGGAAAACATAAACCTCATTCTTAAAAAGGTAGGAAAAGGAAGACCTCAACAAGATCACAGAGCAGATCCTCCTGGGAACTTTGCAAATGCACATGGAAAATAAGGAGGTAATTTGTGACAGCAAATATGCCTTTACTAAGGGCATATCATACCTGACTAATTTGTTAGTCCTCTAAAACAAGTATAAAGTTGGTGGATAAAGGAACGGTGTCATTGTGCAAACATTTGACATTGTACTACACAATATTCTTCTCTCCAAAATGGATTTCGGCATGGATTTGACAGGCAGGCTGTGGATAAGAAGCTGGCTGTATGGCTGTAGTCAGAGTTGTGATCAATATCTTGCTGTCCAGGTGGAAAGGAGTGACAAGGGCCACTCCTCAGGGGCTGATATTGGCACTGGCATGTTCTAACTCCTTTTGTCAGTGACAGGGACAGTGGTATGTTCAATATGGCCAGGTGCAAGATCCTGCACCTGGGTCAGGGCAATCCCAAACAGGAGCACTGGGTGGTGAGTGGAATGATGAGCAGCCCTGAGGAGAAGAACTTGGGGATGTTGGTGGATAACAAACTGCACATGGTCCAGCAAAATGCACTTACAGCATAGAAAGCCAACTGTATCCTGGGCTGCATCAAAAGAAGCCTGTCCAGCAGGTCAAAGGTGGGGATTGTCCCCCTCTGTTCTGCCCTGGTGTGACCCTACAGGGGGTACTGCAGTAATTCAGTTATATTGGTAAGAATTAAGTATAAAGAAAAAAATTGCTTATTATAGTACATCATCCATCGTTGGTGGATGGCAGGCAGTATGGGATCATGAAATCCAAAACGGGTCAGAATGTATATGCCTAAGAAAGTGGAATTAAAAAACTTCTTATTTTAGATTCCAACACTTTTACAATCAGCTTTTAACAGAATGTAAACATAGAAATATGTTTGTATATCCCCATGCATTTATATATACACCTCTGGCAATACTAGTAATAAAAGTTGTTAAAGATTATAGCCAAACATCATGGTTGAAAATAGTTTATTAGAGATATTAATTAAAGGGGTGTACTGCAAGAATGAGTTGTTTTTTTTTGTTTTTTTTTTTTTTGTTTAATGCAAAAGATCTCAGCTTCTCTAAACTTTGTTAAAGTGCTATCTTTTTCTCTTTTGTGAGAATGACCAATATCATACTATCTCTGCAAAGACCTCTCAGTTTGTAACTACATACTTACATCATAATCACACAAACTGCAGTTTTTCTTTATCCTCTCTTTATCTTGGCCTTTCTTTGTCTGCTGTTCTTTGCCTCTTTCATAAATTAGAAAACATACATCTTAACTTGTTCCAAGTCTTAAAAGCACTCCAACTGTGGGAATTGGCTTCAGCTCATACATTCTTATTTTCAGTTTTAAAGCAAAAAGAACTTACCCTGCAGGAAGGAAACAAAATAAAAATTAAAAAATAGAAAAAAAGAAAGTTGATTGTTTGATTTCTGTGAATTCTTGAGTGGAGAGGTGAGAGATGAAAATCACTAATATTTAAGTGCTATATAGAATTTCACATGCATAAACTTAGTATCTAAATGTATAGATGATAAATGATATCCCTAGCATGAGTATTTAAAATACTTTCAGTGAGTCTGAAAGTAGAAAGTCTCTTTGTTATGTCTTCAACACAAATACAGACTTTTCAGATGGGATGAGGCAACATTCCAGAGCAGATTAGCACATTTGGTCTGCAGTGCTTCATGATCTTGACTTATGAACTCAGTGAACTCAAATTCTGTTAACACTGCCACAGAATCACAATGAAGGCAACATAACTCCACTAGCAGAAGCTTAAATACTGTGGTTTTAAGTAATGTTCATTTTAACCAAAAAATTCCCTACTGGAGTATTCCATGTATTTCATTCATGGTGAACCAAGTGAGCTGGAAGGATTGCCATTGTGGTTAGGCAGTAAGAAATTATTTTATTTAAAAAACACTGTGATTAGCTTTGTGGGTGGGTGGAAGTGTGGGTGTGAGCAGCTCTAGATGACTGCATGTCTATGTAGACACAACAATGTGGTAGCCAAAGCCAAGAAAAGTAAATGTCACTTTTTTCCATCCTTAGAAATATATAAAATGTGGAGGCAAAAAATGTTGCTCAAAACAAAAGAAAAAAACAACAAACAAACAAAAACACCAAACTAACAGCTATATTAGACAAAATTGCTATTATGTATAGCAGTTTCCTCAGGGTACGTATTGCTGGCACTTTATTGTATAGTGCCTGAAGAAAAATGTTGCAATGCTATGATAAAAATATATTAAAGGTTTAAATGCTTTGATAATATTTAACTGATGCATTAGTGGCATGATTTTAGAATCAAAGAATCTCTTCTGCCACAGAAATGGGCCTGATGGATCATGCTGGCAAGGCGTGTGGGAGGCTGGGGGCTATCCTATCTTATGCATATCTTTCCCAACACTTCCAATCCACCAACTTGTATTAGTATGTCATTCATAAAATATGCAAAGGTTTTAAACTTCCACATCTTTATAATCTGTTATAGGATCAGCTTAGACTTTTTTAAGATATACTGAAGTCTTATTTTTAAATAATCATAGTAATAATAATAATAATAATAATAATAATAATAATAATAATAGTAATAACAACAGCCAACATGAGGCAAAATTATCAGAAATAAAAATAAATAAAACTATTTATTAACTACAATGTTACATTGACAAATGATATGTTTTAGTTATCTTACAAGTACTTCAAACACTTCTCACAAATCAAGAATCCAAAAGCAATTTCATTTTAAGATGTTTTGAATTTTTAGCTTGCAATTGTAAGATTAAAAAACCAAAACAATACCCTTTGACATAACATTTGTGGTTCTGAGACTTCTAAAGGGAAAAATAAAGTCTTCTGAAGGCAAGCCAGATACAGCTAGGAAAAAATAAAAAATCCATGCAACTGTTCCCTGTACCTTGAGGTTCTTTGGAAAACCCCAGCTTAAGACACCTCTAAGGGGAATTAACATAATGCCATTTCAAAGATATCGAGACAGTGTGTATGAAGTACCCTGGCACTTTCTGCTGAACTCTGACATTTTTGGAAGTTTTGGTTTTTTGGGGTTTTTGGCTATGGTATCGTGACTCAGCTATTTGTGTTGGGAACTGAACTGGAAACATAATGTGATAAAAGGTCTCTTGTGGGAGATCTTGCATCTATTTGTTCTTATAAAATGTAATAGCTGTAAACACACCAAAACCAAAACCAGTGACAACCAGACAACTAAAAAACCCTGAAACCCAGAGATACATTTGTTTGAATGATTAATTTATTACAAGGGAAAAATGCAAATAGAAATGAGAACAAAGATAATGTCTCTATTAGGGAAGACAGTCCATAGTTCTTTGCAACATGCTGAATGAAGTCTGGATCACAAATCCCTTAAAGTCAGTAAAGTAAAAATGTGTACATAGAAAGGAAAATGTAGACCTGCCACCTCATCGATAGTTTCATAGTTATATGAATCTCAAGAAAGTCCAGATATATTTAATTTAGTTGGTGGATTTTTCTTCATTGACTTCACTGGTGCCAGGCTCTTATGAGAACTGTCTTCACAATACTTTCTAATGCTTACAATACTAGTGAAAAACATATGTGTTTTTCACTTCAAAATAGAAAACTGATTTGAATTGAAAATGTTTGAGTGATCTAGCCTCGTTATATTGCCTTGATTTGGTCATTTTTTTCTAGTACAAGTGTCAAACCAGTCTAATGGTCATCTACAGACAACAGATGCAATGGACCGAAATCCAGAAATATTGTTGTTTATATTGAAGCTGTGAAATAAAAGAAAACCAGAAAATATTGATAGCTTTTAAAGACAGTTTGTTGTTTAAGAAGGACTGTCTCAACATAAGATCTAAAGTTCTTGAAAGATAAAAAGCTCCTTTAGCCAACATATTGTATCTTGACTTAAAAAAATATTCTTTACTACCTCCTTATCCCACAAGGTGAAGAATTCAAACATTTTGTTTACTGCTGACACTGTATAAATAAGCAGCACATTACTGGAGTAAAATCTTTCAGATAGCTGTTACTAACTCAGTAGATTATATTGACAAAAAAAAAAGCAAACAACCTGACTAAAATAATTGCAGTCTAACTTTATTTCTTGAGAAACAATTCTAACATCCAAAGCAAAAATTTTTATTTCTCCTATTTTCAAAAATATTTGCTGGATAATATTTCAGTCCATGATAGGCATTTTTAATATATTACCCATCAGGATCACAATATCTGTTACAGCTATTTTGCTATATATTTTCTTTCTCTAATCTCACTAGAATAAGAACTGCTATTATCATAAGTCACTGAATCTAAAAATGCCTCTGTGGACAAGGCCCTTTTGGTCCTTAGACCTTGTCAACTTTGACCTTTACTGAAAATGTGATTTGGAAAACTATGTTTTTTAGACAACAGTTGGTAAAAAAAAAAAAGTGAATTTTTCAATGTACATGTAAATTTCACTTCATCTGGTGTGGGAGGTTTGGTAGAATTTTGAACCATAATGTATCCTTTTGTCTATGATTAATGAACTGTTAATCCTGAAGATACAAGACTGATAATAAAAAATACCATTGGGGAAAAAAAATTAAATATTTCATTCACTCCTTCTCCCATCTATCAGATGGCAACAGATGCAAAATGGATTTTTCCCAGCTCTTTCACTCTTTGTAACTTAATACATACCTGCTTGGCCATCACTTCACAGATAACACATTCTTTATGAAGGATTTACGTCTCTTAACTGGGGAGCCTAACATATGCAATGCAATGCAGAGTGAAAAAGCTTTTCTTTTTTTTCGATGAGTTAAAATTCCAGACCCAGTAGTATTTAACTTCATTATGATTTCCAGTTTCTGTGCTCTTCACAAAAACCTGATACATGTTGTTGGATTTTTTTCAGTGAATTCCCTTACATGGATTGTCCCTGTTAGATATGCATAGAGGAAGTGTTGGATCCTTACAGAAAATGTTTCCTCTTAACAAATCAGAATGCAGATTTCTTCTTCTACCTGTCTTTTTTACAGTGGACTTCGCCCTGCAAGTTCAGCACCTTTTCATCAGCTGACAAGTTAATTAAAAGAAAAAACCAAGCAACAACCTGAGATGCAGATAAATAATCTTAATGAAAATGGCTCATATCAATCTTTCCACTTTGTAATGTCATAACAATTCAATAATACTTTAATTGGATTGCTGAATTATCTTTTATAATAAGGACACTAACCTTTCCTAAATAAATGGAAATTTAAACTGTTACATATGAAATTTTTTCTTTAAATCTCTCACTTTATTTCTTTGAAATATAGTATGTGAGTTTGAAATACTAATAAGGGGGGCAGGAACTATAAATGTGTTTTACAACATAATAGTAAAAAAAAAATGTTGTTCTTTTCACTATAGGTTGATTACAGCTGTTATTGCTTCACGCTTGTAGGAAAGCTGGTGGGAGGTGCATATTCTTAGTAGAAAAACAAAGGATCATTCCAAATATTAAGGGAGATCCAGACAAGAATGTACCAGAGAACCAAGGAAAGTCAATGGAACAGGAGTTGTTTTGTGCTGTTGTTGGAAGTGCTTCCAGGGTTGCTAAAGTGCAGATCGTGCCCTTTGCGATCTTTGACACTGGGAGCTGCCGAGCAGCTGCTGGAGCTCCTGTGCCCAGCCCAGGCCCCTGAGCCGGGCAGCTCCTGCACCTGGGACTGCATGGCCCGGGCACCTGGCAACAGCTCGCTGCACTGAAAACTGATGAAGGCACTAGAGTGGCAAAAAACCTGGATTTATTCTCAAATTCAGCACTCATCAGGAGGGAGAGGAAGGAAGGAATTTTTTAGCTTGGTTTCCACTTCTACTGTTTATGAAATGCATAAACTCTTAAAACAAGAACTTCTTTTGACTGAAGGAGCACAGTCTGTCATTTCACAGGCTGAATTCTTTCAGAACTTTTTTGTACTAAGTAAAATCTATTGCTAATCTACCATATATTGCTAATACCATGCAATATATATGTAAAGTACATGCAATTAGAAAATCTGAAATTCTGAATTGTTTAGTTATGTCTCTGTGTGTGCAACTATATCTTAAGGTATCACAAAATAATGTTAATCATAAATGTTTTTAGCCTTCTTTCTTTTCCATTTGTACTTCTTTTTCATCAGCTGTAGGTATAATTTTTTGGCAATGCAATGTTTATAATCAGAGAGGATAGTCAGCAAGAAAAATATATTTTAGCTTAGTAGTGTCTTCCTAAATATATGTCTATGTGTATGTATGTGTATATGCATATGCATATGTATCTATTAAAATAAATGTAATAGAAATGCAAATTAATATTAAACACAGCAATCACAAACGGTAGTTCTGGAGGTTCAATACATCAGCAGACTGTGCCTCCAGGTCCACGTAAACATGATCAAGTTGTCTCCATCTTCTATTCCATAATGTTTCTCAAGAAAGTACAGGTAGAACCAGAGCATGCACAAGTGCAGGCTGAATGAAATTATTTATTCAGGTTAACAATATAGAAATTAAATCAGAGGTAAGACCAATTAAAGGGCCAGCTTTCATAAGAAATCAGATCTACCTATGCTTTTCTACTAATAAAATTGATAGCTTTTCAATATTATATCTTGGAAAGTGTGTCACTGAGTGACATGGCTTTTCACCTTTAAATCTGAGGTGAAAATAAGGAGGTCTGTCTTTCATTAATTTTGCAAATATATTTTGGAGCTTTTTCTATGTTTTGGCTGGCTGAACTTTCCTAAATTCCAGAAGGAAAGCTCCCTTTCCTGTCTTCTGCCATAAATAACATTTTTTCCTAATGTATTTCACTATTCAGAACAGTTTCTAAGCCTGTTCACAAAGCTGTCAGGGCAAATGAATCGCTCTCCCCTGATGTTTGTTATTAACAGATTGTATACTGATAGGATAATAACCTCTTTCTTCATACATGAAAGGCATTCTTGTGAGCTGGATTACAACTCGAGATATAAAAGACGTGCTCTGTGGATAACTTCCAGGCCACTTTGCACCGCATTGCTCTCCCATAATTTTCTGTTTGTTATCTTGAACGAGTGACAGTAACCACCGATCAGAAACTGAAATTTATGTGAAATGAGTACCACATGTATGATGTTTACTTCAGTCTGGCCAAAGTAGGGACAGATCATTATAGCCCACAGAACTATGTGTTTTAGACTGTGTGCGCAATTTGATATCAAGTGCCATAACTGGAATATGCAATAAAAAAAAAAAAAGAGACTGGTTTGAAAAATAAACCTCTTGTCATATCATGTGTTAGTTTCCAGCAAGCTTTTGGGGTGGTTTTGTCAAACAAGTACTTATTTGTTTGTTTTAATATGTTAAAATGATCATTTGTCTTCTTTGGTGGATAACTGTACATGTTTTTAGTGTATGTAAGCCATTGGTACTTGATTGAAGATTTGAAGGAGAGTGGCAAAGGTTTTGCTAATAAAATAATAAACTCCCCAAGATCATTAGAAAGGGCGAGTGAAGATATGAATGACAAATAACTTCAGCTAAAAGTGAGGTATTTCAGTACAAGACCTTTCGTTACAAGCTGGAAAGGACCAGAGTTCAGAGTTCCTTTGTGCTTCTGCCACACCACTGAAATATTAAGTACAAGACACTGTATCTCTTCATTCCTGTATATTGTTAGCCTTTTGTTGAGATTTATGAAACCTTGCTTTGAGTACCTAAAAGGGATATTTAAATTAAGAACTTAAGTTCATTTTGCAGTCAGTCTAATATGATAGACAGTTGACCTCGACCTTGAATTAGGATTTTAGAATCAATTTCCCTAAAATAACTATAGTCTTGTGTCATTTGCTCTCAGTTAAAGTGACAGAAATTATGTGTGGATCCCATTCTGAGCTACATAAGTGATGCTGTTGTTTTAGTCAGTTAAAGAAGCAGAAATCAAAATTTGAGGCAGTATCCAGGAAAAAAAAAAAAAAAAAAAAACATGAAGGCTGATAACACATTTTCTAACATTTCTTAAGGAGAATAATGATCACTAACTGAAAATGTTTCAAATATATGAGACCAATTGATTTATTTTATTCTATGGACTAAAGCCCTAATTAATTTTTGTGTTTGTTCTTTGAATGTTCCAACACTGGAATATTTCAGTTAAAGTACAAATATTTATAAATATGTTGTCTCAGGGCATATTGAGGATTGTCATACAATTATTTGAGTTTCCATTGCATTCTGTGTGAGCTTTGCATAAAATTTTACCTTTGATGTATTCTGTTCTTTTCAATACAATTCCAAATACAATATAATTCACACTTAAAGATGTTTTTCCATCACATATATTTTTTAAAGTAAACTCCAATTAATCCTAATGTTTTCTGTGTTGTCAGGATAAGCCCTGAACCTGTTGGAAGTTTATCTGGACAATATCACAAATTTGATATTTTATCTCCTGATGTCATTTCTATGTCAATTATGGCATGTGAATGTAAACCTGAGGGATTTTTGCTCTGTGCTCCATTACTGATTAAAAAAAATCACCCTATGACACATCTTCCTATTGATTCTTGCTGTTCTTCTCTGAAATTCATCTTTGGCTGACAAAATATTGGGATTCCAAGTTCAACAATTTAAGAAAACAATAAGAATTAGCTTTTGTTATGTTGGTATATGCTGTTTTGCAGCTGTAAATTTGGAACACTGAATGTACATTCTGATGGGTTCCAGTTCAGTAGCTTTCTTATATTAACCTTGATATAAATTGAATATGTGATTAACTGTCTTGAATACAGCAATACAGAAAGTTAGCCTTTATCATTTATACAGACTCTATTCTTCACTGATATGTCAAAATAGAAGTCGATTAACATCAATGACAGTTTTCAGAAACAGAATTTTTAAATTTCACTCATAGGTTTATTTTTAAATTCTATATTCTCATTTCAGGTATGTGTCTACACATAGATACACCATATCTATATATATATATATAGAGATATATAGAGGTATAGATGTACAGATGTATAGATGTATAGATGTATAGATATATAGATATATAAGTATATGTAATGCACATATATTTTTATTCATCTGCATACCTATATTCATATAAACATAAAATGCAGTAATTTCACTAAAAGCTTGAAAAATAGCACACAATTTCAGATATATTTCTCTTTCATTTACCTCCTCAGAGTATGATGTGATTTTATACGAGTCACAAACTCAGAAGTCTTCATCTGTTTGCTTTGACCTGTCAAATGATATTTCATATACTTGCTTACAGTCTTCTCTCAGTGACCTTAATATTTTTGTGAGCAGTTTCTACACTGCATGTGTATGAAAAAGATCCTATATTCAAATAAACAAACAAACAACACCAAAAAAATTTCTTTGATATTTCACAGTTTTTTAAAGATGTTCTTCCTTGAGGAGAAAACATTTTCAAAAGCACATACCCATGAACATGCTTCAGAGTTCTAATCTTGCTCTTTTCACATTTGGTCCAAGCAGGCTAGAGATTATTGTATAAATTATTCTACTTTCTTCTGAGGCTTCAAGAATTATGACCAAATAATTAATTCAAAACTGTCTGCACAGAGCTCTTTATTTTTTTAATGGGAGACACTCAGTTTGGAAAACCATTCTACAGTTTAATTGTATGCAACTGCTGCCATTTTCATAATTAATTTTTCCACAACTTTTTAAAAGCTTTATTGTGAGAAAGATTTTAATGAGTAGCCAGGTTCATTTTCTCTGCTGTATAAAGCATCAATATCTTCCTTACTGAAAATTTCATAACTATGATCGATGTATAAGATGTGCATTTTGTTGTTTGTTTATTGATATAGTAGATTCATTTTTGAGGGCTAGATTGATGGATAGATGGATCTGAAAGGAGAATTTGGGCTTTGCTTTTGTATTATCAACATAAACGAAATTATTGAAAAAGCTGACAACTTTTATTAGAGCAAGAAGCATAAACAACTAGAAAGAAGAGTCCTCATTTCCTTTAATAAAGATTGACTCTCTCTCTCTGCATACTCAGAGGTATGGAAGAGAGATGATGAAGTTTATGCTCATCAACATAGGTTTTCTGCTTTAGCTCAATTGTGAAACTCATACAAAGAGACTGATGAGGAACTAGTGGAAGTCTTAGCATTAGAAAAAAGAATCTTTATAGGGATGTGAAGAGTGTTAATACCATATTAGTCATCCACTGTATCTGTGACTTAACCAAGGTCTTCTTATATTAAAACATTCTCATAGATATATAGTCTTCAAGAGATTGAATCAATACTGGCAGTACACATGACATGAGGAAACCATGCAGACTGATAAACTATGTCTAGTTAAACATATTTACACACCTTCAGAGCCCCCTGAACTTCCCTAAATGACTGCCTGTTACAGAGGAACAAAATTTGCACAATAGAATAGAAGGAGATGATTTGTCACACCAGCAATTGCAGCAACTAATAAATCAGACAATTCTGACAAGTCTTCCAGCATAGGGTGTGGGCAGAGGTGAACAATGCAAGGGGATAAGACAGACAGATCTACACAGATTTTAGTCTGCATAATTTGCCCTGCAGGTCTTACTACACAAAACACACTGCTTCAAGCAAGAATTCAAATTTGCATTAAGCCTGAACCGTGCACATAGTGAATCATAAGGGCTGGGGAATAACATTTGCATGTCGAAGCCAAACAGTTGGTGTCACACCCTATTTTCCTGCTCTCACCACTCCTCTAGGCAAAGATGATGTGGTAATGTGATGTCTGCATACAAGTCTTGGTTGCTCCACAGGCAAGGTTTATTTCAGCTAAAATCCTCCTCCCAAGTGTCATGACCATTTGTGTCTAGCCAGGGGCCAAGTGAATATATAATTATATATCTTGAGTCCATCCACCACAGTGATAACTGCACATCAAATTCCAAGTGAGTGCAGATCTGAGCACTTACTCTTAGAAGTCAAGATTACTTTGATGGGATTTGGGACAGTAAATCAACTATCTTAAAATTTTTAGATTTACAGAATCTAGAAAAAGAAGAAAGGCATTTTAGCCAATCAAGTCTGTCCTCCTGGATAACTTATGGTTCATAATTTAACAATTTGTCTCTGTTACAATAACCTTTTTTTATTATATTATGAATATAACCAGAGGATAAAAGGTTTTGTTATTTACCAGTATAAGAGGGCCAAATGCAAGTTAGAAAAGTTGACATTCTGTTGCTCAAAGAGTTAGTTATTTGAAGGGACAAAAATTATACAATACTTTTGAGTGGTTTACGTAATGTCTAATGCTTTTTTGATCATTAAAGATAATAGCCTTTGTTATAACTGCCAAAAGAATCACAGTTAGCACTCTTCATAACAGTATATTATGATTTTTGAATAAATGTCCGTATATTGTTTCAAACTTGTCTCTCTTCAGATATGGAAAGCTGCCTCCTTACAGAGTACTTGTTTAAAATCAGTCTGGTTTATATGGATTTTGTTTTAACTTTACAAAGAAAAAAATTCATCTCAAATTTTTCTAAAAATTTCTAATCTAAAAATGTCAACCCAAACAATAATTAATTTTCACCCTGAAACTGTGAAGAAAAAAAAGAAGAAAAATTAGTCCAAATTAGAATTTAATTTCCACCACTGTAAACATGTAAGGTTCTGTTTACTGTCAGTGGAGTTCTGCTATGTGCAGAAATTAGTCCAGCTCAGTGCATCTCCATCTGAACACTCTTATGGGTTGGAAAATTTGTCCCCTAAATATTCTTCATTTTTCTCAGCTCAGTTTCAGTGAAGGTTTCATATTTTGAGTTTCTGTAACCCTTGACCACAGGCTGCTAACCTCTCCCTCAAGCTAGCCCATTCTTTCCCTTGTCCCACCCCATGTCTTCACATTTTTCTGGCAGAGATCCCAGGTGCAGGAAATACTCTGCCAAACCCAAGTTCAGAGCGAGGACACATCTCAGTTTCCAAAGAAGAACATTTCCACGGAGGAGAATATTACATATGAGTAACTTCATCTTTACAAAAACAAAGATGCTTGCACATGATTACTTACAGTAATGAGTCTTTCCAATTAAAACCACCTGCTTTTGAGGATCCATGTAAATAATTTCTAAATATTTGTGACACTTCAGGTTTTTATGGGAAAAAGAGAAATGGGTGAAAATCATATTCCTGTTGTCATTCTTGTTTCTATACTAAAAAATTATTCAACATTATCTACTGAAATAAAACACTGATTTTAGGGGTAAATATTTAATATTCTAAAATCTGCATAAATAACACCCACATGAGTATTAAATGCCTTCATTTTGATTTAGCTAACTAGATTTGTTAAGCTTATGTCCCTTTGACATTGTAGTAGTAATGTTTAGTGTTGTACATTTTCTTCAGCCATATTTTCCCTCAGGTTTCTTTATAAAGATCAGCTCCCCTTGTTTAAAAAATGCTAAATTATGCTAAAAAAGACATAGTGTAATGAAGTTTTATTGTAATGAATATCACTATTATTTAGGTAGAAATTCTTCCTTCATGCCCTAAACCAATTAATCAGAAATAGTGCAATGCAACAATTATGTTTTATGTTCTTGCCAGTGATGATAGCTTATGCAGATAATACATTTGTGTCTAGTTGCAGGCTGCACTTAAATCTGTGTGGGCCTGCTTAATCCTCTTCTGCCTAATATGTCCCACTGCTGAGGCTAAAGATAGAGCCTTGTTGAGCTGAAAAATATGATGTGCTGGAGCAGGTGGAAGCCAGGATTAGATGACTTTCAGCAACCCTGGGAAAGGCCCAGCTCTGAGGCATGTCCAAGCTATAGCTGCAAAAGAAGATTTTATTTCCCTTCTCTTCAGACAACCCATGGAAAACCCCTGCTGCTAGTGCTGCTGAATTTACCAGGGTCACCATGGAATTTTTAAAGCATGAGTCAGCATGTTGTGGCATCCACTTCCTTGGTTTCCCCTGCTTCTTTTCAGCTTTCCTCTAGTGATGGTCTAAATATCAGTTCTAGTACAAGTCAACCATCTCCTGAGACTCAGAAAGAACTGAGAGTAGAGAGTCTAAAGAGATCAGCAGTAATTACATACAAGCATTGCACCCAGGCTGGCCTTACCCTAAATCCAGAATCCTCTTTCTCTTGTGCTCTAGCTGCTGATGTGGTTTGGAGCACATATGATCTTTCTGCCTTGTGGACAATAATGCAATGTGAATAAAGACCTATTAGGCATTTCTGAACAAAATGCTCTGCCTTGCACTAGCCTGAGCTGGATTCCTTCTGTACCCATTTAAGTCATTGCAAACATGTTACAGTCCAGTTATTTCAATTTTAATATTGAGCAAGCTTCCTGCCTGATATTTAGACCTGGTATTTACCCTGTGTTGAAGGATAGGCAGCTGATGCAGATGCTTGTTGGACTTTTGAAATGTATTACATTATTTAGGACCTTAGCCATGAGCTGCTGTTTTGACTGGATACAGGATCAAAGAGAGAGAGAAAGAAGCTGCCACACCTAGCGCTTCTGAATGAATAGTTAGATGTCTTGTATCCTTTTGAAGAGATAAACATTTAATTCTCCCCGTGTCATTTCCTTGTTGAGTCATCCTCCTGTTGCTGAGACAGTGTCTTTTAACTTTGAGCTGCCTAGCTCACATTTTTTTCTTGATAGATGTGCTGTGCAAAATGCAAGAGAAAGAGGAAGTATGTCACCCCAATGTGCTCATATGCACAAGGTAAGAAGGCACATGCTGATCCATGCACTATTCATTCAACTTCTATTGACTGGTGACAGCCATCTGAGGGTTGGATGAGGGTATACTTATCTATCTCCAAATCATTCTTCATAGGTCATGCTCCTAGGTCAGCAGTCATGAAAGAAAATGTATTCTGGAGTTCTGAACCAAGAGTCAAGACTCTAAGCCCTGCTTGCTGTGGCAGTCAAACTTCCCAAGGAACAGTGATACTCTGAGAAGTCTAGATGGTTTCTTCACATGAATGCAAGGATGCTGTTTCAGTTGAGAGTTCAGTTCCTTTGCTCTTTCAAAAATAGCTTTAGGACTTCACCTTAAAAAAAGTGTTTTCCCTATATTTTTTTTCCTGAGTAAATAAATTTTTAATTATTCAGCTTTTGATATATTTTCAGGTACGAGGATGGATACAGTGGGGATTAAAAGGAAGAAACAACTGCTTACCTCATACAGCTCCACAGGGTAGATACTAGAGCTGTTATTAGAAAATGCCATTTCCTCCATTCCCTTCAGTATGCTGGAAATGGAATCAGTAATTTTCAAAATATATTCTGCATCCAAAATCATAATTTGTAGGCACTATATTGAATGTTTGAATTCCAGCGAAGCATTATAGTTCTGAAAGCCTGTTGTCAAACCATGACAACAGATGCCCATTTCTTTCAGAGTGGTTAGAGCTCCCAGCTGCTGTGGTTTAGTGCACTCTCATGATGTAAATTGCTGTGTAGAGGAAACCTCGTTTGACAGCACTAGGAGTTCAAAGTAGAGGATGTTCATAGGGTTTCATGTCTCCATTTTGTCAAAAAGTCTGGAAATCATGGGAATACCAATTCAACCAAGACTTAACAATACACTTTGTGGTTTTGCACATCTCTGATGTTTAAAAATGCCTTAATTATTTTTTACTTTTTTGCCTTCTCTATCCATATTACTTACTTGTAAATAGATATTCAGGAAGACTCAAAATTCTTATTTTAGGAATACAGATTTTAAGCAGAATCCCCACCTTCTTTTTGGTCATTGTGAAAGAGAGTTCCAAACCAGAAATACATCATTTGTGGTAGAAAAATAAACATGCATTCTAGAAACCTGTTGATTTTACTAACCAACTGTTTCAAAGTTGACCTTGAGTTAGCTCTAGGTGACTATGACTGTCTGCCTTGATACAGGAACCACAGACAACCAAGGTAAGGACTACTGAGGAGGAAACTGGAGTGCAGGACAGCATTCACATCTTGTCTGAACAGGGAGATGACAGTCATAGAGCAAGATTTGAAGTTCCAGCATTCAGGCAGTACCTTATAAACTCCCCCCTTACCTTTCATTCCTTCCCAAAAGACAAAAATTAGGAAGACCATCATTAAGGGACTCATAGGAAAAGAAAAAAAACCCTTCTCTCTTTAAGATGTCTAAAAGAGCAGATATTTGGTTTACAGAGCAGAATTTCTGGCAATTTTTATTTACTTTTTGACTATGTATCATTTAACCACAGAAAGAGGACAGTGATTCACATACAGTGGGATTTTTCCAACCAGACTTCAAGAGAAATGATAGAACTTCTGTCAGACTTGCAACATTAACATATTAAAACTTCCCTGAACACCCATAACTCAAATAATTGTACTTTGACTAATACTTTATTAGTATCTGATCTTTCTTATCAGCATCTGTGAACAAAATAATCTTCATCCTTTCCAGGTTAAAAATACTATAAGTAGATATATCTTTTTGTTTCTGGTATAATGAATTTGCAAGTTTACCTTTCAAAAATTAATTCCTGTGATTCTATTTCGGGCTGTGAATTATGGACAATTTGTAATCAGTTTCAAAAGATTAAACCCTAGGCATAGCTAATGGGGATGTTTTAATAGTGCAGATGGCAAAACAGCCTGTGAAAGCAGGTCTGGTGGGCATCCTGCAAAAGCTAATTCAGTCAAATTTTATCCAAGATGACATAATGTACAATTGCTACACTGGGAAAGTCTATTAAAATTTCACACGTTTAAATCTCTCCCTTCTCTTTTAATTAGAATTTTCCAAGATAAAATAAAAGATGTGTACCTCTCTGAACCCAACAGGAAAGGTCAAGGATAAACAGCGTGATGCATGAAGCTCCTTTGTGCCCAACATGTTCAGGTTAGGCAGAATGTGTTAAAATGATTGTGTGGAAAAGACATGTCTGGGAATGAATTTTCATTGTGAAGCAACAGTGGCACTGAGATGTTCTGCCTGCACATGCACACCCACCCACTCCGCCTGTTACATTATTCAGTGTGTGTGCTTGCAGTAAGCACTGCAAGGGAAGTGAATTCCTCTTTTTCTAAGGACTAAGTATTCATTTTCCAAAAGACTTCAAAGTTTTAACCTCATTTACCACCGAATTTTCCAGGGAATGCAAATTTTATTCTTGAAAAAATCCATAGAGAAAATTACTCTGGATCTCATTCTGATACCCAGTGGTGTTTATGGATATTATTGTACTGAAAAATCAAGGAGCAATCCCTTTTTATCCTAATATAAAGTCAAGGTAATTTTTTCCCTTATTTTCTTTTTTTTTTTTTTTCCTTCTATCCCTGTGAATGCTGTATACCTTGCCATGAAATGAGTTAGCTTGACAAGGGAATTGGGAAATGTGTTCAGAAAACTCTTTTGAAAATCACTCTGGAAGAAAATGCAGTGACTGAAGTGGAAAACATGGGTTTCAGCTTTTTAATTGTGAGAAGAGAATCCACGTTTAATACTTCTCATATAATCTCTGTTGTCGTAAGTGTATTATCAAAGAGATCTTGGCCTTCTTATGGAGAGCAATTTCTGAATGAACTTTCTGTATGTGAAAATGCTTGCTGGATTAGGCTGTGCATGGATGCCAACTTTATGAACAAAATATGCATCTCAAGACTCCTGAACAATTAAATGAGATTTGTAAACAGCTGTTAAAGCTGAGCACTTAAATGGTACGTGAAGTGTTGCTGGCTTCCTATATTTCTCAGAGGAAAGTAGTATTAGACATTTATGCATTTGGTTATCCACTGAAATGACTATATTTCAAGGCCCAAAGATTCCTGGATTGTTGGTAAGGAACCACAATATGTTTTATATAGGACTCATTCTTTCATTTCTATCTGTAGAAGATATCTGTAACGCCTTTTAGAAGTAACTTTTTAGGAGCCATATATAAGCAAAATCATCTGAGTCAATAATCAACCCCAAAGGCTAGAGCAGGGTTCAGAACATACAATAACAGTTTTTTGATGAATGAGACTAAACCTTTTTCCTTTTATTTTTTTTTTTTTACATTTTGGTAGGAGGCACCAAGCACGCCATAGCACATAAAAAAATAAAGGGAAAATATTTTCTGATTTCGTGTTCAATATAAAATCTTTGTGAGATGGCTTCAGAGTAGTACAAACAAAATCCAAAAGGTCAAACATTTTATGCCACTTCTTTGATTAAAATTTCATTGCACTGTGTAGCTGAAACTGTGCACATGTGTCTACAGACTTAGCTTCTCCTATCCAAATACAAGCACCATAAAATTTCCATTTAAACTAATCCACTTGATAGGCATTACTTAATCAAAGGGTACCAGCTGTGGTATTTAAAATAGCAGCTCCATATTCAAGTAAGATGACAGACTATTTTCTATCTTTTCGAAGACTATGTTCCATTTATTGTAAATGTTTTAGAGTTACTAAGCTGTTAAATTGCCAATACAGAAGATACCTTTAGCTAAAGTTCTTCATGCTAAAAATTAAAAGGAACTATTCATAAATTCATCAGTTTAAACTTGATCGAGTTCAGTATTATTGTAACTTCAACAGGAAAAATCTATTTAAAAGTACAGAAATATTATTGTTGCTTGAAGAAACAGGGAGATATCAGTTCAAAAACATATTATTTCAGAAAAATACTATGCCCTTGTCAGTGAAGTTTCACAGCATATTTCATCACAGTAATTTAACCACTAGAAGTTTGTTTTGGATTGCAGTAAAAAGAATATTACTCTTTTCCTATAACTGTTAGTTTGTTTATTACTAACAAGAGTTTTGACCAGATACAACATTAGTCAGCTAACTCCAACATGTTCTACACATCTCTTATAAAACTGAGCACAAAGAGTGCATAATATGCATTTCAGTTGATAACTCCACTGTTATGGAGAATGTAATTTCCATTTCTTTGTTCAGCCATTTACTTCTGTTGGGTTCTATCCTTGAATTTTGTGCTTGTAGGAAAATCAGAGATCATCCTGCTGGCTAGCTTTCATTGCTTTGCATGAACTTGTAGAATCACTGTCAAAGCTGTAGAATGTGTAGCACAGAAAGGATAACAAAGACTGGGGAATATCCTGTCTTTATGGGCATGTTCTACCCATCAATCTGTCAGTCTGAATCATTTCTACAGCTGTGTGAATAATTCACAGTGAATCATTCTGCAATGATCTAATTTTTTCTGCTCATGAGAGACTTCTTACCATTACTAATATTTTTATTAGATATCTACTTTAAATTATCCAATTAATTATTATTCCTTAATTTTTATATCTTGGTCATGAAAACCTCTCATCTTGTAGCAAATGCAGATTAGCCATCAGTCAGTAGTCTTGCTAACCCTGAAATTGGCTTTCTGTGGGAGCCTAAGTGTAGTGAACAAAAGAACTATTCAAACATGTCAAAATCTGTCCTATGTTATATTTGCTATTTAAACTGTTAGATGTGAGCGGTCAATTAATTTGCACAAAATTGCTACCAGTGGCTGTCTGTGATAACACTGCCAGAAGTGAGTGTTCATTTTGCATAAATGTTAAATGCAGGTTTCACAAACAGTCCAGCCAGCTAAACCTATTCACACTAACTGCTGCACAGAATGAGCACTTAACGAATATAAAGCTTGATTTGTGTAAACTGATTTTAAAATGGGAAAGCATATCTGAAGAGATACAGTTCTATCTCCATTTTTCACAGTGAAATTGCTACAATTGTAAAGTTGTAACACTCATTTACTGCTTTGTTCAAAAATTATCTTCCAAAATTTAAATAAATAAATTAAAGCCATAACATCCCTACTAATGTAGTATATCATTCCTATAGTTAGGAAAAAATAAACATACAATACTTTGAAGTGATTTATGTTGTTGAAGCTCATATAAAGTCAGTGAAAGATTAGGAAAGAAAATCCTTGAAAAAAGAACACATGAGGGTTTTCTCACACATCTGAAGCTTGGACCTATTTTCTCAATATGCTCCAGAAGTATCAAAACCTCATCCAAGTTTTATATGCCAGAGAAGGATTCAGATGAAATCTGGCAAAATTTTGCTCTGCATTTTTTCAAATTCAGTCAAGCTTGAAGTTCCAAACAGTTTTCATGAGGGAACTTTTTAAAATGATGATAATAAAAGTTAAAACTGTTGCAATAATATTTATTTTTTAATACAATCAATATCCTCCATAGACACCCACATAATTAATGTTACTCTTAAACAAACCTTATGAAATTATTGTTTACCTTAAGAAATTAATAACATTTTTGACTTTTTTCTTTGTTCCATTGTTGGCAGTTAAACTGTAGTGGAAAATGGTTAGCAAAAGCTGATCTAGATAGTGAAATAGGGAAACAGTTTCAAAAAACACAATCATAAATAAAAATGAAATTTCTCTGGTCAGATCCAGATTGCTTGCATTGGCCAATCTAAACAAGTATTTTGTAGAATTATATCATTTTTCCTTATAAATGCATTCATTTCTATTGATTAACATCCCTCAAGGGTTCACTGGTTTCAGAACAGGTTTTCTAACAAAGTGGCAGCATCAAAATCACACATCAAAACATTCTAAATATGTCATAGTATTGCTGAAAACAGAAACACATACACACTTGCCAACTTCCAAAACTAGAATGTTCCACATACAGGTTAACTGGAATTTTTGCTTTTTGAAACAGGATTCAATTTACCAAATTCTCCTAGAAAATAGCATCCAGGTATGAAGCATTTGTCATTCAAACCCTGGCTTGTCTCACAGGCTGCAGTGCATCAAGAAGCAAGGTGGAAATTGAATGGATGCTCAGTGACTCGGTAGGTCCAGATTCCACCAAACTGAGAATGCTTTATCTGCTACCATTTATTTCAAAAATGCATAATTTTGCTTTTAGAGTTAAATTATGCAAGACATAAAATATTGTCCTGATATCAGATTCTGTGGGGCTTTTGTTTTGCTTGTTTTTCTGGTTGTTTTCTAAAGGTTTTATAACAGCAGTCTAGAGTATAATTGTAAATTATTAATATATTTAGATTTGGTGCAGATACTGGCATAGAAAAGATGATTGTTAAATTCTTTGAAAATTAGCTATAACCTGGCCATGCATGAACGCAGTGGTCTGCAAGGCCAGGTTCTAGCAAGCCAGATTATATTGTCAAAAAAAAAAAAAAAAAAAAAAAAAAAAAAAAAAAGAAAAAAAAAAAAAAAAGAAAAAAAAAAGTGTAAAAGAGAACAAGGTGCTTTTGCAATTTTAATAGCCTCAGCTGAAGACATTAAAACTACAGGTCTGTGATTTTAATCTCAGACAAACAGGGAGACTCATTTGCCTTATACAGCTTTAGGTAAGACAGTGTTTATCTACAGGACCCAAGAGTGTTCCTCAGCTCCAGGATTTGAGTCCTAAATCATTCCTAAATCATGTCCCAGCCTGATCCTGTGATGAGATCAGCTCTGAGATCACTTCTGTTCCTGTGTGTTTTCCATAGAAAGGAAATATTGGCTTTTAAACTGACTGAAGTTATCACAGATGACTCCTATGACTGAAGGAAGAATAAGTAGCTAATATATGCATATTATTAGATAAATCCTCAAGCTGATCTCTTACCTGTCTTCTGAAAGGGGAGCATCCACAGACATTATAATCTATGTTTGCTTAGGTTAGCAACAAAAAAATCTCATAAATTTTGCCATTATATGAAAAGATCAGTGCACCACAATTTGTTCAAGAAAGGATATGTTAAAAAAAAGGTATAGTACACAATGACTAATAGTTTATGAAATCCATCATATTAGCTGTGGTTTCTTTTCTGATCGTAAGTAAGTTTGGTTAATTACCAAATCAATTAACAAATAGCCTTTGTAGCCTTTCTTCTGAGCTAGAAAAACTTCAGATGTCTACCTTCTTTTACACTCTTGCTAACCTGAATCTAATCTTTATCTGAATCGTACTAAGGCACATTTGTATACATTTTCCCATCGCGTGGAAGTCAACAGCTACAGCGTGATTTATGCCATTTTGTCTTTCATTTTCAAAAAATTGTATTACCACAAATCTCTTATGTTTATAAAAGAAAGGTATAAAGAAAATATCTCAAGTAGTCTTTCCTGTGTTTTGTAAAGTATCTTGCTTCTTGTCTCTTCCAAATGTCTTTACAACCATTTTGTGCTCCCTATTTCATTAACATTTCTTGGCCCTCATGTGGCACAGTAACACCATTATTGATTACAGAGCAACTTAATTTAACTTGATTAATTATATTCCAGAACAATTAAAATAAGTATGTAAGAGCTATGAATATTAAATGATAGTGAAATGGAAATTTCTCTAATAATCATTTTTATTGAAGTTATGTTCAATAGCCAACCTAATAGATTTACCATTTATATTTCGCAGAATATATCTTATGTGTATTCTGATTGTTATCCAGTTTCTAAAGGCACATTTCCTCGAGGCATGGCTGAGTTTGATATTTGTTCTAGTTTTGTTATGTTAATTTCATAAAAATTTGAATGAGGATGAACTTCTACTTTGTCTGTCAGAAGCTAATGGCTATTTAAGATTCCAGATGCTCACCAGAGAATGGAGTCTCCATAAACAACAGGGATAAGTCTTACTCCACTGAAGTCATTGGGAACATTTGTTATTCCTCCAATGTGAGACACAATTCAGTCAGACATATAAAAATTTCAACTAGATAGCATTTTTTTTAAAGTTCTACTTTATTACTGCCTATTACCTATGTAATGATTTAGTCCTGGATGCAGAAGAATCTAAAAATAAAGAATAGATTTTATTTTACTTTATCTCCACAATCCCCTGGAGAACAATAGAGATGATGAGGTGAGGTTGATTCCAGTGGTGTGGGATGGAGGGTGCCTGCCCAAGAAGACAGGTGAAGATGTACTAAGAGTACAATCCCAGGAACAGGCTGCAGCAATGACCCCTTGTGCTGTAGAAACATGGGCTCTGAGAAAGATTCTAAGGTCTCAGACATGGTAGAGGCTGAATAAATCCATTTATTTATAAAAGACAACTTGGAGAACCTGCAGAGGCAGCTGGTAAAATGTGAAGCAGAGTAGATGTTGCTCAGAGGCTTCTAGTTAAGTCATGGCTGAGCAGGGGTGGGTGGATACAGTGCCACAAAGAGGAAAGGACAGGTAGGAACCTTCAGCAGTTCCCTGCATGAAGCCAAGGGTTTGGGCTCCCCAGGATGTAATACATATTGAGCCACTGGTTCAAGCCCAGCAGGGATATGGCTTTATGATACATAAGGAGAGTGTGAAGGAATGAAGTCTGCTGGATTAAGGGGGATCTCATTGGAATATTCAATTAAGTAGAGCGGGATTGTAGGAGAGGCTGAGACAGACATTTCTTTCTGCAAGCTGGGTATTGAAATAAGGGAAATTCTGATCAGGTACAAGTGGGGAAAAAAAAATCACAAGAAGCATGCCCAGAAATGCTGTAGTCTCTTCAACCCTGAATATATTTAAAACTCAGTAAGACCCAGAACATCTGGATCTAACTTCGAAGTTAGTCTTACTCCCCTCAACAGGGTATGGACTAGAGATCTCTGGAGGGCCCTCCCAGCCCAAATCACTCTGTGGTTCAGCACCCTGTGGTAGTAATTGGGCCAGGAGTTCCATTATACCATCTCTCTGAGAGCAGATGGGAAAATCACCAAATAACCTTCTTCAAACCAAGAGGCATATAAAGATTCTTTGTTGATATATGTAAAAGAAAAAGCTGAGTCTGCACAATAATGGTAGTTCTACTTGCTATAACAAGAAGATCATTAGCTGTGTTTAGTGTTTGACAGACTGCTACTTTTAAGACAATCAGATTTATTTTTTCCAACAGGCATATTAAAGATACTCTGAAGCTGCTATTTGGAAAACCAATACTCCCCCAAGATTCTTTTCCAGAACACTCCCAGGAATTTAACTTATAAATTGTTGGTATCTGGCTCCCAATTTGCCAGATTTGAGACTCTATAAGACACCTTCTTTCCTATACCCAATTAAAAACTTTGAGAAATCATAGAAAAACTAAAAGAATGTTATATTATATATAACAACAAGTTTAAAGCTCTAAGCCAACATCAACAGTGAAGATCTAACTCATTCAGATACAATCACTTATTAGAATACTCAACTAAAGTTTAAGGTCGAGTGAAAATATGGATTAAGTTGTATATTATGCATACTAAGAAGTAATAGAATATTAAATTTCTATTCAATATAATATACAATTTAGTGACAAATATTTACAAAAAATTTATCATCTTTTAAATATTGGGGTAACTCTCTGAAAATGTACAGGTTCTGCAGGCAAACTTCTCCACTGGTTTTGAAAAGTTTGGTAAATCAAAAACATCGGTAGTATTTTTCCCTTTGGAAAAGATAACACTTTTTCATTTTGAATTCAAAAAAAAAACAAACCAAACAAATGCTACCATTTCCTTTCAAACTTGAATTTTTCTTTAACATATTTTCCAAGGAGAAATAAACCCATATAGTTCTAGTTTTCTTGATATTTTCAGATGACAAAATATTAATAGCATGCCAGTGAAAAGTCTATTTTATGGGCTATCAACTCTGTCCATTTCATGGGCACAGAAGTCAAGGAAGAGGACAGTTTTAACTTCAAGGTTGAGCAAATAAAATAAGTTTTCCATCAAGCAATTTAAACTTCACTTGTCCTAATAAAGTAGTTAGCAGAAAGAATGTGAATCACTTTAAAATTTTTCCCTGCCACTCTCTCTTGCTTATAATCTCTGGTGTCTGAAGCCAAACTTTAGTTATTGACTGTGTGTGTAGAATTGGCTAATGAATAAAGTATTCTAAAAAAAAAAAAAAAAAAAACTAGGTTTGACCTGATTTTGACTAGTGTGTGAGATCTCTACTTTCAAACTGTCATTTATTTGGCAAATGTTGGCATTTAGTCCAACTATGAACATCACAAATCATTACTGTCAATGATTATGAATTAGGGATCTTCAGTTATTTTAGAACTTTTCTTTGTGTTGAATTATTCCATTGAACAGAAATTTTCCTCATATATTTGTTTTAGTTTGGCACCTTTCAAAGGCAAAAATATCTAATAATAGCTGATTACCACGTAAAAGAAATGACAGCATGCAGCATAACTAATATTCATATCTTTGAAATCATTACTTTAAAACATCACTTTAAAATACCTGTAAAACTTTGCCCCATGGTGTCAGTCTTAAATCTTCATTCACTATAATTCTATCCTCTATTTCTCTTGAAGGCGTTTCTTTATTTGCACTCCTCAAAAGTATATCAATATTATTATTATTACCTATATTAAAGTACTGCCTGAAGCATGAACCAAGACTATGCCTCAGAGTGTTATATTCTCCACAAGTACCAATAAACAGGAGTTCCTCTACTAGAAATTTACACAGATTAGAGAAATAAATATTGAAGAGAAAGGTAATATTATCATATTTGGGGAAGAAAGAAATTATTTATTCCAGATCACACCAGCAGAATGAAATACAAGCCTTTGCAAGTCTTCAGAAAGCAAGCAAGCCCTCCCAATATATTTTATTACCTCTAAATTTAAAGCTAACCACATGGTAGGATCTTTAGTTCTTGTTACCCTCAAGCCAAGGGGAGCACATTCATGTATTTGTATAGATAACTATGTGATTATTCAGAGAAAGTAAGGCTAGAGCATTCATATTAGATATTCTTGGCACTTTAAAACAGCAATGTCATCCTTCCTCAAACTGGTTACCTCTGTGTTAATTGTCTGTGTGATTTTTGAACGTGGGTGAGCCTCAACCCTCCCTTCTTCTGGCCATGAGCAGCAAACACATGTGCAGAATGCATTTATCTAAATCAAAACACACGGGAACGTTCTCTCTGACTGTGCATCACAAGTTTAATCCCAAAGGCAGCTACCAAACCACTTGCAGAAGACACAGGTAGTAGTGTCCTGATGGTAGCAGTTTTTATCTGGTATGTGCAAAAGTAGATCCATCTCTACTATGTAGGAAATGGCTGAATTTCCCTCACTCTTCAGCCATGGCTTATGATGCAAGGCCCAGGTGGTGCCTTCAAGTCACATTGCCTCTGGGGACAAGCTCCAGCATAGTCCTGCCTTTCTCTGGCACAGAGTTGCTGGAAGCACCACCACTGCTTCTGAAAGATGTAATTAGGAGATGAAACTTTTACCACACACAGCTGCCTACTCATCCCCTACCACACCAGTACCCTACAGTGTGATATTTTAGCACCACCTTTCTTCACATTGCTTCCAGTAGCCAAATAACTGAGGCAAGTTTAATGAGTTTTCTAACAATAAGTATTATTTTATGTTCATAGCACTCCAAAATAAAAATTGTTTTTCTAATCAGGTATTTCAGAAATAGTGCACAAATGCTCAGAAGTTGCAACACAGTGTTCTGATAGCAGGCTGAGATTCATCAAATGCTGGACACTTCTGTATTGAACTCTAAAAACAATTAAAAGAAAGCATAAACTTTGAGGAGAGACATCTTCTTATCATTCACTCTCTCCAAGTTCCCCTATGGTATAATCACAGTTCCCTGTGTCAAGATAGGTCAAAAATTCTCAGACACTCATACAAAACATTTGTAGAAGCTGTAGAGCTGGCCAGTCATAAAGGGAATACAGTATGAAGGAAAATTTAAAAAAAGAAAAGTTATAAGACGTAAATATTTATTGTGGTACCGTACACATCTAAGACAGTTTCTGTACATTCATCCCTGCAGGAGATGGATCTGTGCATCCTAAAGCTGATAGAAGCCCTGTATTTCTACTCTAACCCACTAAACAGAACTGGATACATGGTTTCAAGCATACTTATTATTAAAGATAACTGCAGATCGTACATTATTAAATTTTATCTCTTTCAAAGTTCAAGACAAATTTTGGGGAAATTTCTCAGTGCTTATGTGGATTCACAGGAATTCATGACCGTAAACTTCACTGGTCAAAATAATATGTGCTAGGATATGTGTAGCAATGCTTAGATCTGGAGAAATGAACCTATCTTATAAAAGGAAAAGCACAGAATTTTTCTTAAAAAAAAAAAATCAAGTATTTTTGCAAGTATTTTTGTCCTTCTGAGAATTTTTTAAGCCTTCTGGGAGATTGGCACCATATACTAACTTGTTGCCCATGAGGATTTTGTTTTCCTTCATTTCACTTTCCCTGTGTTATGAACTACTGCTTTTATTGCAGAATCTTGGCAGTCATCTACTTCTAGCAGCTTTTGCTGCACTGTAATAAGGGATTTTCCCTAAGGGATACCACTTTCAGCTGGTTAATATTTTCTCAAGAGTTGTTTATATAGGGAGACTAGAAAAGTACTTGTTCCTAAATGCTGTAAAGATCAGTTGGAGAGCAAATCAAAGTGTTTCAAGACCCTTTCAGCAGGCTTCATATGCTGTTCACATGATTTATTTCTCTTTGTTTCTAATCAACAGGCAGGAAAGAGGAGCCATAATTTCAGCTAATAATTACTACATTATCCTAATGTGCCCAAGAAGTTGGTACATATTAAAATAACCTTTGTAGCACTTGCTCCAAGTTCTTGATATTTGTATGCAAGAAGGTTGCTAAGAGATGAGTTCATAGTATCTTCTTCAGGAAAAAAGTTTATATGATGTCTTTGCACATAAGAGGGATGTAATTTCAGGAAGAAGGGGATGACATTACCTTAGTTACTGTGGAATAAGAGAGTCAAGTTATTTAAGGTCTACCCAGGACAAGAAATTTAATTACAAAATTCTAGACAACTTCAAATTCACACAGTACAGTAAGAATTCAAAGGTATCAGAAGTAGGGCAGAACATAGTGATATATTAGCCTTTTCATTCTCTTGTAAAACAGATAATTTACATTTCCATAAACAAAGATAAGGTATTAAAATGTCAGTATTAATTTCCTAAATTCCATTCACTTCTGTTTCCTCTGTTGGTGGATCTTAATGGATGAATCTGATTTCAGTGTCCCCACCAGAATGTGCACCACCTGCCAAACAGAAAAGTCACATCCCTTCTTTAGTTTGGCTACACAGTTTTCTTTGCTGCCCACTCTTGTACTCATAAACTCCAGACAGCTATTTGAAACAGTTTGTAAAATATTAGGATCCTTCTACTTTCAGGATATTTAACTACTGGTGATATAAATCGTTGAGCTTTAATCCTTCCCCAGGCAAAGTACAGCGGGTCATTTCTACTTAGTCTTTTCCACTGCTCAGAAAAGCCTTTGATAGCACATCTTGATCAATATGTGCCATTTTAAAGATGAAACCATGTATTTTCCAAGGCTATATAGGACAAATGACTGCATACATTTATTCTTTGTTTTTCTGTGTTTCTAGGCAGCATGCTGTGGACAAAATATACATTGGGGATTCACATTTATCTTTCTTCCATTCATTCATGATGTAAGGCACTTACTGTCCACTCTGTTATTTCTAAGATATCAGAACTGTAGTAAGAGAACACAGCATAAATCTGCATATATTCAGTTTGGTCTCTTGGGTAGCACTGCCATTTGTTTTATATCCCTTTAATTAAAACTGTCATTGCTGGGATTCTTTTTTTAATCTGCAAGGTTTTGTACAAGGTAAATATTCATGATTTAAAAAAAGGAGTGGGGAGAGAGAGACAGTCCCATCACTTGCATTTAATCACACTAAACAAGCTCTTTAGACAATTTGTTCTGAAATTCCTCTAATTAGAGCTCGCCCTCCAGGTAATGCTCTGATCTGATTTACCAGTGAGTATAAATTAGGGACATTATGTAATTAGCTCTAAGACCACAAATAGAAGGAACAGCTGGGTGGCTCAGAGGGGAAGCAAATAAACAGCTCCCATCTGATTTCTTAATAAAAAATTATAATAAAAGTCCCTTCTTGTAGATACAGTCATCAGTGACTGCTTTTCTAGCCTTATGTACAAAGGGATCCTATATTTGAATTTTCACTGAGAGATGGCATTTGGCATTCTTCATTAACCTGGCACTTCTTCAGACACTGACACTCTGTGAAGAGTAGCTGGAGATTCATATCACAGAGGAACCATCTTATTCAGGAGAGATTAATATTTTAGGTAACTGGCAAGAATATCTTCATGCTTTAGCAATGATTTTGTCATCCATATCCCATGAGTAATGCATAAAGCCAGCTCCTGACTTCTCTGCAATTTCTGCCTTCATTTTGTCTCCTGCCTATCTCTAACCTGAAGTGTTACCCTGTCACCTGGGAAAAGATTTAAAGAGCAGCCTAGTTCCAATGTCCCCACCCGAATTTTAAGGTATAATAAAATATAGACTGCAAAAATATTGGCTTAAAATATTTTATTTTCTTCCTTTCCTGACATTAACAGCAGTAATCCACAAAAGCCTCATTCATGACTTGTCTGAATTTTGCTTTTCCTGAGGATGGTGACAACATCTCTAAAATTTTCATAAAACAATCAAATTTTAAAAATACCTAATATCTTGATTTTTCGGCTTTCAAGTGTTGCTTACTTCACTGCAATGAATGCAATATAGTCTTGATAAATGCATCACAATTCCCAGAAATAGTTACAGGACATAAGCTAGGATGTAACAGTTCCCTCCACCTTTTCTTACCAAATAAAAAAAGGTTTTGAATTGAAAGAGGTGCAAAACTTGATCTGAAAGAGATCACTGGGTAAACTGGCTGATAGGGTCTCAGTATATTTTTTCTGGCCTTTCTTCTCACTGTTTGCCATTTGATCTTTGAGAATGACCACAGGTCAGAACTGTACCCATGTACTACTCAGCTGTACTGAGATGAACACTGTTGCAGTTCCCAAGTGGAGTGCCCTCCTCACACAGCAATCCCTACAAGGTTTTTGCCCTTGTGGATGGAAGATATAATATCAAAGCATGGCTTTCTCACATTTCCTGTTCCACAGGTAGTGATGGTTAGAATGAGAGAAAACTCAAAGGGGAAATATTGAAGCTGCACTATTGTATGCTATATTTAGTAATCTATAGGGTTTTTTATATGCTTTGTCGTATAACATACTTAAAGAAAAAAATCAATTAATCATGACACCAGAATATTCTTGCAGTATTTTTCACAGATGGTTACATAGCCGTCACTACTCCTTGTGCCTCCCTAATCCACAGACACTTCAACTAAGGTGACTAATTAAAAGGCATAACCCCTAAATTCTCTACCCAGCCAAATGGGGATTTAATCCTTAGGCAGCATCTCACTCACCAATTTAAAATCATATGTGAGGATTTACTCAGTGGTTAAATAACTATAATGATGTATCAGATGATACAATAAACTATGGGAAGAAAAGTGTTTGGCTAAATAACCTATGTAAGAGGAAATATTCACTGCTTCTATCTATCAACAAATATTTCTGAATTCTAAATTAGACCTCAGGCCCCTAATAGATGCAATTATTCCCCTCCTTGTCACTGTGTATTTTCTCCCTTAAAAAAATAAAATCTTTATGTGAGGAGGAAATAGGCAGAGCTTCTCTCTCATGCATTACGTGGTGCAGTTGACTCAGGTTAGGGAATGTGATTTGCCATTACTATTGCACTCTGTCCTAGAACCCAGAAATTCCTTGTGCTACTCATAAGCTGCTTAAGTTTATGCATGACTTGTGCTAAAGCTTCGAGTCCCAAGAGAAATTTCCCATTACAGCATTTCCATACAAAACAGAAAAATTATTCTAAATTTTACCAAATCTTTTTTTTCCACTAGGTATGCTATTTAGCATTTATAGCAAATCACTTTGGAAAAACATTGTCAGGAAACTAGCAAGTAAGCCATGGGGTATGTTATATTACACATCATCATAACACTGAGGGCATGTATCGTGCTCTGAATATTTGACTCTGCAGCAAATGTCACTGATAGAACATTTTCTGTGTGTATTTATCACACCTAAATATTAGATCCACTCACTGGAAAAAAAAGTACTGTGTTTACATGTATAAATATATGCATACCTGTATGTATGTGCGTGATATATATCCAAATCTCTTACCAACTTCTCTAAATATTCTAGGATTTGAAGGAGAGTATGGAGTTTTTTCCCAGTTCAAAGCAAATCATATAGCCCTCTTGACAACAGGCTATTTTCTCTACCTTCTACTCAAGTCATCAATATCTGGTAGATACATTCATTTTAAAAATACTCCTTTGGTGGAGTGGAGATTGCAATGCTCTCTGCCCTGCTTAGGTTTAATTTTGATTTTTTTTTTTTTCAACTGGATCTTAGCCAAGAAAGCATTCATTCAAGCCATCAAATGAGAACCTTACATTTTTACTTCATTTGAATCAGTCTTCTTCTTGCTTTTTCCCCCACTTTTTTATATACTTGAAGAGCATGTTCATTTCACATTAAAAATGCTTCACTTAAATAAGTGAATGATTCATTTCTCTATTTTTTGAATTACAAAGACTCACTCTCATCAGTATACAATAAATATAAACCAGCACTCCTCTTGCTCAAAAAACAAGAGAACAATCTATTGCAAAGATCAGAAAGACAAACAGATGCCAGTTTTCCACAGAAAAATATATGTTTTTGAGTGATCAGTTAACCTCCTCTACCCCAGTTTTTGTAACGATTGGTTAGTACTATTCCTTTTCTTGACCACCAGTTTTTGATTCCTTTTTTGGCTTTTATTTATCAGACTTCTAATACAAACTACCTGCATGAAGAGAATTTTGCTATTTTTAGGTTCATAGAACTTAAAGTTGTTCAAAAATATTCAGATATGGATATGAATAAAATATATACAGATAAAGCCTTGAAGTTTCTAGAGAACACAAGTGACTCCTTGCCTTAATTTCTTTAAGCATCAGTCAGTATTTGTGAGTTCTGACTTAAACGTCCTGTTTGATTCTTTATCAAAGGCTCCAAAAATGAAGAAAATAAATTAAAATTAAGATATTTTGCGCCTTATTTCAAAAAACAATTACTACAAAATTCAGCTTGAACGGAAGCATCATTTTTGTGTTTAATCTAAATCAGATTTTGAACTCTTTCCAATGCTGGTAAGACTCAAAGGAAGCTATGGAGATGTTCATCACAGAACACCTATGCTTCATACAGCTGTGCTGCACATCTGATTTTTGAAAAAATCCAGTGTCCTTTCAATGAATGGGTTGAGACCTGAGCTGACCTCAGAGTGCCCTTAGAAAAGGCCAGTCTGAAATAAAGCAAATTTAAAGACAGTTTCTTTCTGGGACATACAGAATCATATTCAAGCCTGAGAGAATCTTGTTTAAAAACAATGATTTTGTTAGAAAAATCTTCATTATAATAAGATTTGCCTACAACTAAGGGAACTGGCTTTCATAATTTTTTTTTTTACATTTTTACCCTAGGGATATCTCCTTAGGGTATCATTTCAAAAAGAAAACATGACAGGAGTCTTCTAATTGTGGAAGTTAAGTAAATACTGCTTAGATATGAATAATTTTATTCATAATCATGTTGGCCTCCACAATTTATGCCATATATTTCAGAAATTTTACTGCACAGTCATTTGAATTTCAATAAAATAAGTGGGTCTGCACATGTAGCTTTCATTAATTATTGTATAGAATAACAAAATAGCATTCTGGGAGTTGGTAATCATCCTGAAATATCAACCACGTGCTTTAGCACATCATGAAGAGTAAAGTCACACCAGTGATTGATTATGTGTCTACACAAAAAGAATTCAATCGGCAGTAATCAAGGGTAAGTACCTAAAAAATGAAAATTTTACTTTAATTACTATCTTATATGCACCAGTTGCTGACAAAGAAAGAGCTACAGCACCATTTAAATAGTAAAAGCTTCACTTGCATTCATTATATCAAGGACTATAAAAACCTAAACTTGTTATTCTGGATCTGCAGACAATTGTAGCTCTTCTTTTTAGTGAGATCTCACACCCAAAGAATTAATGTCCAGCTTGTGAACTTGAGCTTCAGTGAGGAGGAAAAAAACCAGGAAATATCTTATTTTGTTTGATAGAATTAAGAATCTACAAATTTTCTGAAGGTGTGTTTTTAATTCTGTCTCTATGTGAGGAATAGTGAGTAACAGCAAGGTCATAATGAACACACCATTGGCTTTTTATTTCTTTTTAACTAGGCAAATATATATTTATATACTTATACTATGTAGATTTACAGTAAGGAACTATAAATTATTCCACACTACTACAGTGATGTTATAGAATTGAATAAGCAATATACCCATGGATATTTGGGATACATTAATTCCTTACTACATATGAATTATAGCAATATATTCATCAAACGACTAATAAAACATCAGGTATTCTGCAACTATTTTATAAAAATCTATTAAAAACTTTTAGAGTGTTTTGAAAAAGGTTTTACCATTTTTATTTTTCTTCAGCTATTAAGATACACTACTAATATCACATAAAGGATACTTTTGAGATGAGATATAAAAAAAAGACAGAAAAAATGAGAAGAAAAATATTTTAGAAACTTTAGAAGTAACTTATTGTACCTCAGTGTTGCTGTTTATGCAAAGTCCTTCTAGTACCAAAGAAGTAATCATTTTTGTTCTCAGAAAAATATTTCACTGCCAGTACTTACAATGGGAAACTTGCTCTGCTAGGAAAGTAAGATTTGCTGGATAGAAAAATAAATTGTTTGATAGACGCAAATGCAGTAAAAAAAATAATTTCAGTGTTATAAAAATAACTTTTATTGTACTGAATAGCGATTTTTCAACTGATGAGATCTCTTTTTTGTTACGAGATTAATAACACCTGTGAAATGTTCCAATTAAGTAATGCTTTAAAATGCAGGCATTTGTTTGCATAAAATAAATCATTCGGAAGTGTAAAGGTATCTGAAAGTTGATTTAATCTTGATTCAGCACGTATTCTGAGTAGGACTCCAGATCTTAACAAATTAATAATAATAGTATTTTTTAAAATCCAAAAATCTAGAAACGTAAGCTTTGAATAAAATTTTATTATTTGAATGTCATAAGATAAAGGGCTGGATTTCTTTCTTTGTTTTCACCTCCCCCACAAAGTGTTATGAACAGTGACTTCTAGTTCATGTCTTCAATCAAACAATCCCTTCATATTGTGAGTCAATGTATGAAATTATCAGGTATGATAATGGTATTGGAATTTCTAGCTCTGATAAAAATTGTATTTGAAAACTAAGCTGATAATTGGTAAGTATAAAATTAAATTAGTCTTTAAAAAATAGTTTTGAATTTTAGAAGAACATAATTTCACTTGTACAGTTAACTTATTAGCTGCCCTGGTTAAAATGAATTTCCATTATCAACATCATCAGCATGAAATAATGTATGTTTTTGTTTAATAACCTGTGTAAAAGTTAATATTTCTTCTTGCAAGCTGGAAAGACATTCTCTGAATATATGTTTTTCCAAGAATATATTACAGGATTATCTTTTTTGCCTCTGTAGAAACTTCCATTTCTACTCCTAGAAGATATTAAGATATGCACCTAAAAGATTTACTGATAGTGGGTGATAGAAATCTGCATGAGGGACACAGGTCTGTGTGCCTAGAGTAACTCTTCCCTTGATCCTTTCCCCTTCTCTATATGCACAAAAGGAACTGAAACCTAGCTCTCCTTATTTTCATATGTCCTCTTAATAAAACTCCCAGGCCCTGCCTATGCAAACAAATGGCAATAGATCAAATGTGACAAGAACCATGGAAATTCAGTTACCACAATGTGAACTTCTGGCTTAAAGCAGAGTAAACTGCTAACATGGTGAATATAGAGATTAGAATTTTAATCTCCTTGATGTAACCATATCTTTAAGGAATTTTTAAAAATGAAACATTTTTCGTGGGTTCTAATGTTGGTTCTCAAATAAAAGTGTGGGTATGAATTATCATTTGCATAATATGCATGAATCGAATCCAAAAACATGTTCTTTTTATGTTACTGATCCAAGTATTTTAATTATAAACAAAACACCTACGTATTTTCACCAAGTCCCCTTAAAATGCTATCTCAAGGGATATATTTTCCTGCATACTCTCTTATAATAATACATATACCAAAAGCAATATAAAAATGGAGAGAAATGTCAGCAGTGCAGAACAGGTCTTAATTCATACCTCATTTATATCTTTACTACTCAGAGAGCTAAATTATGAAGAAATACTGCTGAGAAATTTGGTGTTCATTGAAATGTATCCTTGAATCCGATCCTCTCTATGAGTTTCTTCATAAACACACAGTACACAAAATTCATGCTATTAACTAGGGAATTAATTTTAGTGCTGGGAAGTCAGTATTCTTTTCCACTTAAAAACTTAAGATGATTAAAAAAACCACATAAGATCATTAGTTTGAAGTTAAGTATCAAAGTGTTAACAAAAAATCCATCACAAATGTTTGATTTCAGCTGAATACCAGAGATAACATCTAAAAGGCAAAAAATAGACCAAAAAAACCACAATCCAAAACAAAACAAAAAGCTTCAGGAATTAAATATATTGCTTTTAGTTATAAGAATTTTAGAATAACATGTAGCTCTATTCTTGAAATCTGAGACCAGAACTAGAAAAAGAAAACACACACAAAATCGTAATTATAGATAACCTTTTACTGCATATTCTCTGCAGTGAATCCACAAATAAAATAATGAAAAGTTATTTGGGAAAGAGATGTTATCTACATGTGATGTCTTACAATGACTGTGGCACCTGTCTTGATCTCATGTAGTCTGACAGAAGAGAAACTCTCTTCATTGACCCTCACCATTGTCTTTACAAGACACTTCTATTGCCATGTAAGAGCAAACGCTCTTATTTGAGCTCAGCAAGCTTATTTTGGTTCACAAAGAACACTACACCAACTACCTAGTCAAGACAAAGCTAAGTTATATCATGCTTCCACCTTTGAATTTCAACCTTTCAATAACAGAACTACACAGGCATAAAAAAGCAATTAACTCTGGTTTTGACAACGGGCACAAAGCTGTTGTGATTGCACAAATTCTATGATGAAATGAGTCTCAGGTCATTCCAAGTGAATAGCAGGGTTCAATCAACCCTTTTTGCTTTAAAAGGTAATTCAGTTAGTTGCACACTTTGGCTAAACTTCCTTCGGCGTATATGATGTCAGAACTTAAATTTAGAAAGCTCCTCTATGATATAAAAAGATGGTAGCTATCCCAAACATGATGAATGATGACCCTTCATAATACGGAAATAATAATTTAAAAAATCTCATAGAAACATCACATTGGGGAAAAAAAAAATTAGTGAGTAATTATTCACAAATGGCTCAGAGATTTAAATCAAAGGAGTTTAGCTTCTTAGTTAAATTTTAGTTGATTTAGCCAAAGCTTATGAATACACTAGGAAGGGGAAATACCTCTACTGAGAATTTTCATCAGAAATAATCTAAAGATAAAATGTAAAACCTTACTGAATTAATTCAATTACCTAAACAAAGTAAAACATATTTAGGAAATGTTCAAGTCAAAAGAAGAAGCAGAAAGAATCCATAACACATGTTTAGATATTATAGTGGCAATACTTCAGAATGACACAAAAGAATGAATTATCAATGTAAATATGATAGATATACATATGCACATTTTAATGCTGCTTAATATATATCCTCAACCCTCTGAATTGATCTGTCATTGCTGTAAAAGGCACACTATTATACCAGGAATGTGAATGTCACTTAACAGAGATAAAAACCCTATTTTTCCTTTAATTTGTATTGCAAATAAGTTCAGGCTATGACTTATATGCATCTCTGTCCTTACAGAAGTTATTTGGCAGGGTCCTCCAAAATTATTCTGTAGTTCTGCCAGAGAAATTGAAGCAAGATAGTGATTCATCTTACATGTTTACTCTAAAGGTTTAAATTCCATAGGCTTCATAAGATTTTTTCCCAGAGATGTTTTGAAAAATTTTATGACTTCTACCAACAGCTTTCTGATAATATTGTACATGATAATATTTTTGAGTAGAGATCGAATCTTAGCCATGAAGTGATTGAAGAAATACTTTATTTATATACACAATTAAAAGACCCATTCTTAGCCAAAGACATTATTTTCTTTATACCTGTCACTGAGTGAATTTTGGAAATGCTTCTGTACACAAAATGGTGTCAGGCTTTCATTTAAAGTTTATTGATTTGTGAAAGCTTGCAAAAACTTGTACCTCACAGAGGTGTGAAAAGCCTTTAACTGATGTAATGGCTATAGTTTGATGTTTCCCTCAAATTTCTGCTTTTAAAACAAGCAGTGCTGACTAAAGAAATGTTCTGAACAGATGTTTGTAACTGAAGTGATATTGGTATTACTGCAGCTTATAATACAGGACGTCTCTTAACTTATTTAAGAAAGTATATTATTCAGGAGCCAGTATTTATTGACAATATTTATGTCCAACTTACAATAAGGGCCTTTATAGCACTGTATGTTTCGGTAAGTTCATAGTTCAGTAATACATGGGTAAGCCTTCCCAACTGAATGAATTCTCTGTTTGCCTTCTGATAATTTCTTCCTTGTTAAATAAGCTGAACAAACTGTGTGCAAGTATAATAAAACAGATAAGACTCTTCAGAAAAGGAGCTGCTACCTGCTCTAAATCAAGGACAATTTTTTGGAACCATTTTTTTATTTGATTGGTTGGTGTTGGAGGGAGAGTTTTTATTGTGAGCATTCATACAAATCTGCAAATAAATCATTTAGTTCTTCAAAGTATCATCAGAAATAAACTAGATAATAAACTCGTAGATAATTATACCAGCTTTTTAACATTTCCAGTGTCTAAACAAAAAGCACAGTCCAGATGTCCCTGAGGCACAGGTCCTTTACTAAAAATTTATTATGTAGCAAGAGAGGAAATATGATCCAATGGATATATATAAGACACACTGGTTTAGAGCCACGCCCTTTTATAACCTTTCTCTGATGTTACAAGGTGACTTTACCTCACGCTGAGGAAGAGCTTAATGTGGATATTCCAAACTTTCGACTTCCAAACTTGTTTGAATTTGCAAAGCTTAATTATGTACCTGCAAAGAATAGATCAGATGTTTATGTATTTTTCAGAGAATCATAAAATGGTTTGGGTTGGAAGGAACCTTAGAGATCATCTAGTTCCACCTCCTCTACCATGAACAGGGACAATTTCCACCAGACTAGGTGGCTCAAAGCCCCCTCCAACTTGGCCTTTAGCACTGTGTGGGATGGGGCATCCACAGCTTCTCTGGGAAACCTTTTCCAGTGCCTCACCACCCTCACAGTAAAGAATTTCCTCCTAATGACTAAAATAAACCTACTGTCTTTCAGTTTGAAGTCATTGCCTCTCGTCCTATCACTAAATGCCCTTGTAAAATGTCCCTCTCCAGCTTTCTCGTGGGCCCCCTTATCTCAAAGGCTGCTATAAGATCCTCCTGGAGATTTTCTTCAGCCTGAACAGTCTCAGCTCTCTCAGCCTGTCCTCATTAGAGGTGCTCCAGCTCTCTGCTCACCTTCATAGCCCTCTTCGGGACTTGCTTCAACATATCCATGACCTTTTCGTGTGTGAGGCACCAGAGGTGGATGCAGCACTGCAGGTGGGGTCTCAGCAGAGCAGAGCAGAGCAGAGGCACAGAATGCCTTTCCTCTCTCTGCTGCCACGCTGCTTTGGATGCAGCCAGGGACACAGCTGGCTCTCCGGGCTGTGAGCAACATTGCCAAGTCAAGGTGAGGTTCTCATTCACCAGCACACTCAAGACCTCCTCAGGATGTTCTCAATCTATTCTCTGACCAGCCTGTATTTGTGCTTGGGATCACCCTGACACATCTTGCACTTGGCCTTGTTGGACTTTATGAGGTTCACACAGGCCCACCTCTCAAGCCTGAGAGGGTTCCTGATGAAGCCATGCTGGCTGTCACTATTCACCTCATTTTCTATCCACATAAATTCGAGGGGGATCTGCTCCATGATCTTGTTAAGCACTGAGGTGAGTGTGACTGGCCTATACATCTTTAGGCCTTCCTTATTTTTTTTCTCAAAAGTGTGAGTTATGTTTCCTCTTTTCCAGTTGATGGAAACGTCACCAGACTGCAAGGACTTCTCAAACATGCAGATAGTGGCTTTGCCACTTCCTCTGCCAGTTCTCTCAGGACCCTCAGATGCATGTTATCAGGTTCCAAGGATTTATACATCTCCAGGTTCCTTGGATGGTCTCAGAACTGATCCCCTCCTACAGCAGATGGTCCTTCATTGTCCCAGTCCTTTGTTTTGCCTTCTGCAACTTGGGCAGCACTGTAGGAAGACTTACTGGTGAAGACTGAGGCCAAAAACTTGTTGAGCACCTCAGCCTTCTCCCTCTTCTGGGTAACCAGGTCTCCCATCTTCTTTTGAGAGGGCCTATTTCTCCCTAGTCTTTTTATCACCAGCAAACATATAGAACTTTTTTCTTTTTATTACCCTTGATGTTCCAGCCCAGATTTAATTCTATCAGAGCTTTAGCTTTCCTAAACTGATATTTAGATAATCTCTGTATTCCTGTTGGACTACCTGTCATTGCTTCCACCTCCTGTAAGTTTTCAAATTTTGGGGAATTAAAGTGAAATTAACAATAGCTACTTTGTTGAGCAGAGTAGGAAGTAGTGATGCTGGGGAAAGGAGACTATTTAAAACCTGGTATTTTCCCTTCCTTTGGGTTTCTAATGACAGCATTAAACACCACTGGATTCGCAGCCTGGATTGATGTTCAATGTTATGTGTGACATACATGTGTCAAAACCAGCCAAACCTGCCAGTAGATGCCCAAATAAGAATAAACTAGAGACGTGCTCTGAGACAGCTTCAGCACAGTGACATCCAGCTCTGGCAGGACAATTGCATTCTTAACTTACAAATTTGCAGCATATATAAATGAAAATTCATTCTTATAAACCTCAGGAGTCTAGTCAGAAGCCTATTCACCCTTTTCTCCCTCTGTGAGGGTATTTCATTAACTGCTAAAAGGCAATTCAGGCCTTCAGCAAGCTGACAGACTGAGAGCTCATCTCCAATTTAATGTGCTGTTAGGAAGCTAAAATCCACATTTGCTCTTTAATGCCTACAGTTAGGTAGGATAGCTCCTCTAGGTGTGTAAAGACTTACCTAACAAATGCTTTTGTGCAGATGTCATGAGTGACTTCCTCATACTTATACAGAGGTTCAATATACAATAACTCTTCTTCTTCTGCTATCCCCCAAGCAGCCGCTGGCACTAAAATTTCTGTTGCCTAATTTGCTAGGGTCTGGAAGAGCTAGGTGAAATAGAAAAATGATGGATATTAAGTCAGTCTCAAAACTGATCAATGGAAATCAAACCCACTCCAAATACAGGCATATCAAAATGAAAGAAAAACCTGTCCATATTTCTTTCTTAGTCACAAATGATAGCAGCAGAAAAAGTCTTATGCTTTGTATGTCTTCAGTTTAGACAGGTGTAGCTCTTGCTCTTAATAACCTCACTTATGTAGGAACTTTCTTCCCAGGGTTCACAACATAATAGAGAACCCAGATTTAATAAAATATTTATAGAACTCTATTAAAATAAGCAGCACTCTTTGCTCAGAAATCTCAGGTACTTTCCATTCTGCTTCACTTCTGGTAAAGCTATTAGAGAAGAGTAGCCAGAAGAGTATCACCTCATTCCAGAGATAGGGTGGGAGCAGAGCTGGTGATGGGGAGTTGGAGGCCTCCCAGAGCAGCCTCCTGCCTTGGAACCAGAGAAGAGAAGGGGCCCTGGGAAGGTGTGAGATCATCCAGAGGACAGTGGCTGATGTGGACTCTGCAGCAGGACCAAGCATGGCTGAGATTGGAGTACTGGAGTATTCCCTGGTCTCTTCCTCTGGACTCTGCTGAAGCAGTATATGCTGAAAAGAGAGATGGCAGGCCAATAATGTTAATCATTATTATTCTAAAAGCCCATCTGCTTTTTTTTTTTTTTTTTTTTTTTTTTAAACATATTTTTTACACAGATTCAGTGAAAAGAATGCATATAGTACCATTTTTCAGAAATTACCATAGAGGAAGAAAAATAAACAGGTATGCTATTTCAAATCCATATAGTTGCTAGGTTTGAATATATAAATCAAAGTCTGAAGCTGATTAGAAATGAGACATTAATGATTTCTATTTGGATTGTAACAACATTAGTTTAGTATCTTCCTTTTATAAGGTGAGTTAAATCCTCTATACAAATTGAAAAGAGATGTATTATCTTTAAAATAAAGTTAATAAAATGACAGATAGAATAACTTCCTTGGTGCCTTTGAGGCTTGATACAGTCCATAACACTGTGGTATAGACAAGCTACACTAAAAAATTCCAGGAAGCCCATAAAAATAAAATTTGAACTGTCACTATCCCAAAACACTGTGATGACAGTGCAGGGCAACCCCTTGCAGCCTCTTGTATATGTCCCTGAAATTGTGACAAGAAGCTGTGCAGTCACAGGATATAGCAGCACACAATTCCATGACAAAAGTAGAACTTGGAAGCCAAAAAAGTGAATTATAGCTTCATGAAGACTTATAAAAAACAGTTTGTATGACATTTCTCAAACCTACAGTACCTTTAAACCTAATCGAAGCTCCACTTAATGCAGAAACTGAAATTTATTTTATAAGGCCTTGGATTCGAGTTCAGGCTACACCTCTTAAGTGTACCTGTCCATTGCTTCATAAAAGGTACCAATTGAATTTCCTAGTAAAAGCCAAAAAAATTAGATGGGAAATAAAACCTTATAATTCTTTCATTTATGTAATTAAGTATCTCAATAGACAACAAGAAAAGTGTAATTATTTGTAGCACATCAATCGTATACTGGTTTTCCCATTTCTCCTTGTCAATTTTCCATTCCCTAACATTCCAGTTCATAAAGCTTGAAACATACACCACAGAGAGGAAACTGATTCCTCTAGTAAATATTTCCTGTAAGCCAATGGGATCAGCACATCTCAAATGAAACCAAATCCAAAAGCATTTCTAATCAGCTGTTTCAGATAAAATTATTAGAAAAACATGTAATCTTTTTCTAACAGATCACTCATCACTAACCTATTTCCAGACATAGAATATGCAACTATGTAAATATCTCTATAATCAGAGTAGTTACAAAAGAAGAGTTAAATATTCACATATACCCTCTTACTCCAATATACTGTAATATTTTATGACAGATTATAAATTTGCATCTAGCTATCTTCCCCACTCAGCCCCCCACAATTTCTTTACAAGTTCACCCATAAACATTGTTGTGCATAATTTGGGGTCACTGAGATGTCATACTGTAAAGTATTTATTACTTTAACTGAACTTTTTCTTCCCATGCAGTGATATAAATAAGAACATCAATGCTCTTTCCAGTAAGTAACATTATGTTCTCACAGTTCTTCTATATATCTAGGCCATATTAAGAGCATGAATTACATAGGAGGCAAGTGAGTTCATACATAACAGCCTACAAAGGCTCAAATCAGAAAACAAAAAACAAAAGCAAAATTATTGATGGTAGTGTTGAGATAGAAGCCTGCAGAACAGATTTTACCTAACAAATAAGTCTTTGTTCCAAGGCTCAGATCTGATGCACAACTAAGTTTAAAGGAGAATAAAATGATGCAAGTTACATCTTCTGTCACTCTCTCAGCCCATAAATTATCCCAGCCTACCCTCTCACAACCTAACAACTGATATGGAAATATTAGCTGCATTGTCCTCTTTTGGTTTGTTGCCTGTCACATTCACTTTAAAACTCTGTAAATACAGTGAGAAAAATTCACGTGGATGAAAAAGTATGCATAATTCTGATATAACCCTAGCCTTTCTCTAGAAACTCAGTTTAACTATTTTTTCTTTGAAACTATTGCACAGTGTAAAACTTGAGTGTTAAAAACTGCAAAGCTTACATAATTCTCACACTTCCCAGTCAGTGTGTAGAGAGGGTACCTAGCATTTTCAGTCAGAAAAATATATTTCACTGTCCATGTGAAATATAATAAATGTTCAAAAGCATATAATTTTGTAATACCATTACCTCTAAGAAAAACCTAAGTCAATATTTTTAATCCACTCCCCATAAACCCTTTCACTTTGTTACTCATCCAAAAAATTTAAATACTAACTTGAAATGCAACATTCACAGCTCTGCACTGCAACATGCACAGCTCTGTAGTGTGTGCACACAAACATTCCCTCTTATCATTTTGTTTCATGCGTGATTTATCAGATGTCTATCATACAAGCATTTTGCCAGCATAGACAAGTAGAGCTTTATCCCACACAAGCAAAAACTTTTTTGAGAACTGCGTGTTATGACCCACCCTGTTTTCCCCACTCCTCAGTGAAACTCTCTGTGTTGACAAAATAGTTTTTATCTTCATAGCTAAGTTAATTAGTGATTACAAATGTTCATAACCCCCAGCAAAATACACTTGAAGTCTGTATTACAGGCAAGTTTCAGCTTTTTTTAGCATAGCTTTAGGATTTGTTTTGTGTGCTTGTGGTTCTTCAGAACCAGAAAAAAAGGATAGACTCCCACTTTCTTTCTTCCCCTCCAAACAGCAAAATCTTGTCAGCAATCAATCTGGAGCCCATGTAACCAGCAGCAGGTTAATAGGTGACTGGTCTTAGCTCAAGCAGTAATTTGTAGCACGTAACAGAAGTCATACACTTATCAGCCTGTAAGGTATCACTTACTCTTATCTTACAAAGCTCTAAATTTAGAGACCTTATCTTTACCATTTAAACCCAGTGAAGGCAGGGAAGAATTAATAAACCTTCACCTCAGTGACTTATGCTGCTGCTTTTCTGTTAGCAAAGGCACAGCTCCAGCTCAGAGCTAATAGCTAGTCTGAGTTTTGCAGCCTCAATAGCCTTGAGACTTAAAGACTGCTTCTCTTCTGTCTTGTCTCCTGTAAGTCCATAAAACATGTATGTGCAGACAAAGCAATAGATAATAAAGGACTGTCCTCATAAATATACCTAAAATAACAGCTATCCATATTCAGGTGGCAAACAATGGATTCTAACCCCTTCTCATAATACCTGATTTGATTGTGTTTTGATCTAAAACAAAATGCACAGAACCATTTTCAGCTACTACAAGCACAGTTGAGTAGTTGTAACAACTGCTTTTGCTCAGGGGACAGTTCTAGAACAGTGGAAAGGAAGGCTTTGTTCAGTGGTGAAAACAAAATGTTACTTAGGCTGGGACCATTTTTAACAGCCCAAAAAACTTCTAGGAGTTTACAAGATAGCACTATAAGTATTTTTTAAAATTTATTTTTCTTAAAGTCTAGAAAATGAAATATTTCAATAGAAAGTGTTACAAGTAAATATTTCAAATTTTCCAATTTCCCTGAATACATAATATGGTGAAGCCAAGTTAAGTGCAAAACATGTTTCAATCACTGATTGCATTTTCTGCCAAAAACTCACAAACCAGAAACCCCAAACAAACAAACAAATAACCAAAGCTCAAATTCCTCTCCCCCCCACAAAAGAACGTAGTCAATGCTTTTGTAAAAATATTTTACTTCAGTTTATTTACAATCTTCTTTAACTCTGATTAGTTCTTCTATCATCACATGATATATGTGTAGAAAACATCTTTTCCATGATGTAAGCCTCCTACATAGGTTCACAAGTTTTATTTGGGAATCTTATAAGTGATATCTCTAATGTTTGAGAACTTTTGTGACCTTCTCCCTATACCACTAGATTAAGACTTCAGGTTATTTACAAAAGTACAGAGTATTTCACCTAAAGTTTATTATATTATTCTTCCCTTTTCCTGGACGGTTTCTAACATCCCTGTCAATCTTGCTATGATGTATTCTTTATCCAGACAGCAAATCTATGACTCATTATAGCAATAATATTATTTTTTGAAGAGTAAGATAAATCTAATATTAAGCTGTTGTTCAAGTATATTTACTCCGTTTTCTGAAAAATAAAAAATGTTTTATCCTAAAACCCCATATTTCACTTAAAGAATCATTATGCATGATTTAAATAACAAGGGAAAACACCTAAATTTTGAACATTTGTGCTTTAAGACATGAAGTAATTCAACTGACACTTCTTTGACTCCTTATTGAGCTGACATTTAGTTCCTTTATTTACCTATTTTTATTCTCGTTCCTTGTCTTTGGTTTATTTGGCAAGATTTTGATAGCACTGAGCCTGCAAACATGACTTCTATGAGAAAATCCTGGAAGCTTTATCCATGTCTGACAGAACCAGCCCAGTCAGCTCCAAAAGGGACCCAGCACGGACCAAAGCTGAGCCCACCAGACAGTCGTAGAGTCTTGTGACAACATGTTTAAGAAGGGTTAAATATGCACCATGCAAAGCAGCATAGGGAGAGGAGTGAATATGAGAAAAAAACAACTCTCTTGACACCAGGATCAGTGCAAAAGGATGGGGTGCCAGAGCAGAGGTTCCCCAGCAGCCCATGGACCCCACACTGGAAAATGTGACTGTGCACAGGAGGAATCTGAGACCCTGCAGGAGATCCTGTGTTGGAGCAGGACAGTCCCTGGCAGGACTATGAATAGAAGTCAGGAGTGAAGTTGAGCCCAAGAAGAGAGGAGGTGATTTTAGACTTGTTCTTATTTCTCATTATCCTACTCTGGATTTGATTTGCAATAAATTAAATAAATTTCCTCAGAGTTTGTTTAGCCCACAAAGGTAATTAGTGAGCGATGTCTCCTTGCTCTTAATTTGACCTATGAGCTTTTCATTGTATTTTTCTTCCTCTGTGTTTTTGATGGAGAAGGGAGTGATAGAGTAGTTTAGTAAGCACCTGACAACCAGGAAAGATCAGTCCAGCATACTCACTCCCTGCCTTTTTAATTTATTGGCATTTTGGTATGCCTTCCTACATGGTCCAAATATACCAAGAAGAGAGAAGACTAAAACCTTCTTTTAGTCAGCATAGGCTACTTCTTGAAAACTTTTTTGATTATAGTATAAATCCCAACACAGTAAGTAAAACCAAAACTTAATTGTTGAATTATTGCCACTTCCTGGCAATAAATACCAAGATGTAGAAAAAAAATATAAAAGAAACAAAATAATATTGGGCTTTTTAAAATTTTATTTTCATTTGAATAATCTTGGCTATTGTGCTGAGTCATGTGAGTGCAAGAGGTAGTTTAAAATACATAAGGTTTAATCTCACTGACACCAGAGAGAATTTATGAGGTGTGTTAGTCTCTCAGTGTCCGTGGGGCTGAGGCAGACATTTTGGCACTAGGGGTATTAAAAAGCTTTGCTCAAAATTAAATTTTAATATGTAGACTATTTGCAGTTATCAGGATTGAGTGCTTCTGGACCACAGCTCTGAGCAGAATACCTAGACTGGGCATTGTCCTCTTCAGGCATGTAATTCTTCATTTACATTAGCTCTGAGATAGATGACTGAAGGTAACTTGTAGCTGTGTGTGTTCACAAAGCCCAGTTCCACTTACCCACACTGACTAGCAGCAGCCACAGACACCCACTGGTGCCACTCACTGGCAGCCTCTTTTGTGGCTGCCTTCAAAGCCTTCTTTGTCTCATTGTTCTGATATTGGCATATATGCAAAACTACTATGCTTCCAATTCAAGAAAGTTCAAAAGACACCTTCACACCACAAGATAAAAAACAAAACACGTATGGTTTTCCTTGGCATACTCACTACTTTATCCTGAATCTGTGTCATAGATCCTCTAGAGCAGTGGATCTCACAGTGAGATATTTGTTAAAATTTTGTTTAGGAATAGCATAAAACATTTCTTTAGCTCTCTCACCATTAGTTAAACTCCAAGGTTTGCAATTCTAGAACATACCATTAAAAAATGGAAGTTCTTAACTCAGCCACAGCTAAGTTTTTCCTTAATGAAGATTGAGTGAAAGAATTTCATCACTTCAAGAACAAACAACCAACACAGAAAGCAAGACTTGCCATAATAAATGAGATCACCCATCTTTTTGCAGTTGTCTAGTGTTCTGACACTAAAATTGTTCAGGTGCATCAAAAGTTTGACGGGGAGAAAAAATCCTATTATCCATGAATGAAAATTACCTATACTTCTTTATCTCTGTAGACAGTTTCCTTAGATCCTAAGACACCACTACAATTAACTTTTTACTATTATTATTTTAGTGATGCTCCAAAAGTCTTGGAAAACAGGCAGAAAAATACAAAAACAGATATAAGAATAAAAAATAATTTTGATTATATGAAATTTTTAATTTCCTTATTCTATAAATCCCTTCCTGAGATGAAAAGATGATCCTGCTTGGTTAACCATGTCTGAAGTGGGTTAGGAGATTATGGAAGATTTATAGGATTAGAATTAGGATTAGCATATAATTGTTCAAAAAGCATGAAATCCTTTCCATAGTTGTGGTTTAGAAAAGCCTTGTATGCCTTATTATTGTCTATGTTCTTTTGTGCATCTTCCTAAAATGAAATTTGGAATTCAAGAAACAATAGTATTAAGTAGTTTTCTCATTGTTTTTTTTTCCAATAACACCATTTTGAGCAACAAATAACAAAGAAGTTCAGAAGAAATTAATAAGTGATCTCTTAAGAATGAGCAAACAATTCAAAGTGAAGAAACATCTGAGAAGGGAGGAAACAGATGATGTTGTTTTCTTAGACAGCTTTGGCCTTAGTGACGCTGAACACACTCCATTCCAAAACCAAAGGATTCTATTGCATTTGTTCTATTTGATTCTGTTGCACTGGTTGTCCAAAAGAAAAGAAAACAGTTTAAAAATTTATAACATCTGCAAATCTCAGTTGCCTTATTCTTCATCCTGTTACCTCAACCCAAACCCTAACTCAAGGACATAATGGAATGGTGATGGGTTTTCCTCCTATAGAAATAGTGTAATTAGGCCCAGTGAGAAAAACTGACATGAGTATATGAAGTCAGTTTAGTGATCTTTATTGACAAAGGAGACTGCAATCTGCATTACAGCATTTCAAATTATTTTCTAATTTCATAGAATTTGTTTATGCCATTATTTGACATCCCAAAAGAAAGATTTCTAACAGTTTTACGATTGTTGGCATTAGTATTGTTAGGAACATTAATGCAAGTCCACTAAAGCCTAAATCAAGGCATGTACATCAGTTAAAATATGTAATAGTCTTTGCATTTGTTATCACTCAGAATCAAAGTGCTATCAAGCCCCACAGAGATGTTTTGATTTCTGAATGCAAGTATAAGATGAATGCAGTTCACTCACATCGTAAAGTTTTTTAATGTCTTCACAAGGACATAGTTGCTTTGTGTGCAAGACTACTTTTCCTATAATTCACTAGGATACTAATAGAACTAGCATTTCAAAATGTAGGGAAAAAAAAACAGAATTTAAAAAAAACAACATTTCTTAAATCAACTGTTTCTAAAGTGAAAAACAGGAGACTACTTTTTTTCTTTCTACTGCTTTATACTTAGTATTCTCATTCATTTTAGATTTCTAGAGATTTTTTTCTTTTCCACCAAAAATTTCATTTTACCACTGTAGCACCAACAAGCCACTAGATATCTGACAATATTGAACAACTAGATGTGTTTATATAAAAGAAAGTAAAAACTTTAATCTTGTAAATAATTAGTGCTCTTAATATTTCTTGACTTTTTAACTCTTTAGCAAAATTCACAAGCACATAATCTCTCAAGCATCATTAAACATTTTAAGAGATGATGGTGTCTATACTATAATATCTCACTCAAGTAGCTGCAGTGGACAGCCACTGCATTCAGCAGAAATCTACTTTTCAGAATATACACATACTACTCTAATTGATCTCCAGTGGTAACAGACAAAGCAATCTTCAGCTTCTGATTTTGGTTACCAGAAAATTTGCTGTTGTTTTAGGTATTGTTAACAATTTTTTTTTTTTACTTGCATACACTACTTATGTTATATTTTTGTTCTCTTTCTCCAGTGTGTGTTTTGGGTACTTTGGTACTTTGCTTTTATTCTGTAGAGTTAGAACAGAGGTCTCCAACCTTGAATTAAGGAGTAGATGAAACTTAGTGTAGGTGTCTGCCCTACAGTTAGCCATGCAAAACAACAGCCTTTGCCAGCACCAGTCACACAGGACACACAGGGCAGGGAAGGCAGCCCCAGGTGTATTTTTGGGTGCCTGGCTATACAGCAACAACACTGTTACAAAGGCAGTTTTGTTCTGTCACAGAACCCCCTGTGCTATATGGGCATGGTTATCAGGATGATCAGCTGGAAATACATCTGAGAACCTGGAGAGTAACACTGACACCAGGCCCCCTTATACCTTTGAGAAATTTTTACTGTGGCTGGCCTAAGAGATCCAAGGAAATGCAAGGGAAGCAAAATAACACTGAAATACCTACTTAGCAGTAATATGAAATCCCTCTAATGTTTCCACCATCTCAAAAGCACACCATTCTACCTAAAAAATGTATAGCAAAAAATAATGTCCTTCTATCTCTTCTCAACAGTGTCATTGATACGTTCAGTTTTGTCTGAAAATACTAAATACAACAAACCACAACTGTATTCTCTATGATTCTCCAAAATTTAGTTTTAGTTCTTTCTGCATGAGCTTCTTCTAGATCTGAAGAGAAATGGCAGTAGTTTTCAGCCAGAAATACAACAGGGGTTATAACTTTCGGGAAAGTTTTGTTTTTTTAAAAAAACTAAGAGAAAAATATTTAGTCACTAGAAAACATGTTATTTTTAGAATTTATTAACTATTTTTCCTTTGCCTTGACCAGCTTGTGATTGAGGTACATGGTGAGAAAGTATAACCTAGGAGCAGAATTAGTTGTGGTGACTATATCAACACAGTAGACTCTTTTTTCCCCCCTCATTTTCCCTACTCCCACACAAACTTTCACTGTAAGCAATATTTTGCAAAGATCTTGATGGCATAGACTGTCAGCTCTGACACAGCTGGTGATATTGAGAGGAGGATGCTGAAACTTCTTCATTCTTCTGATAAATTACTATAGCTAAAACAGTTCCTTCTAATGTTGTCATTTGCAGCTGACTCCCTCTTCTCCTTTAAAGTCTAGTTGCATTTATTCCTTTGCTGTCCTGTGACCAACAAAGACTTGAAACACGGAAGATGCAGGTGGCTCAGATATTAGCCCTGTGGGCAAAGTATCAGGTATCTACAAAGGGCTCTGTCCCAGTCTCTGATATATAAGATATTCCAAGTCTTTCATCTGAAACATGCAACGAGAACACTTGAACCTTGGATGCTGCTTTTCTGTCTGCATTAATATTGAAAGCTTGGTTTATTGTGCTTAGTGTGTTGATTGTCATAGTTGAATGTCTACCTCTGTGGATAGCTTTCAGTATATGAAAAAGGAATCCTTGAGTTTACTTAGAAAACAGAAGTCAAGTATACTGACAACCTTTCATGGTGACAGATGTAAGCAAGGAAAGTAAATTAAAGAAATACATTCTTAGCTAAGGAAAAATTTTATTGAGGCAATGTATTCGTAAGTTTATTGCACTACCCCAAGAGTTTAGTGGTTTGAAATTCTGCGTGCTACAGACTTGCACACATTGAGTTGCACATATATCCTAGTCAAGAATTACATTTGTCTTTCAACTGGAAAGGACCTAGACAACTTTAACAATTTAATTCTGTCTTATGAAAAATTTCACATAAAAAGAAAAGAGTATGTGCGCTCTCTTCTTCATTAATTAAGACTGTTTTATGTATCTGAGGATGCAACCATAAAGCAATATATTTACTGAATAGTGAAAAATAGATATCCTCACAACTATATGAATCAATATTCTAGGTCACGTTTTTAGCAGTTTAGCAAAAATAAATTCTAGAAGTCATTCTTTTTCTCTGTCATTATGATTGACCTTCATGAGAAAATAAAGAGATCACAAGTATTACTTTCTTATTTTAAGGGGGGAAAAAGTCCTTGGTCGTATTCTTGACAGCATCTTCCATAGTTTCATCAGAAGTGAATAAGCCCTTCCTTCAGATGGGCTAAAAAAGTCTGTCTAAGCACCAGTACACTGTGCTCATGCAGAGGTAAAGGATACGAAGGATAACTTCCATACTGCATGAGAAAAGTAATCTATTTCCCTGTATACCTTTCAAGGAAGTGTAGCACAGCCATTCCTAAACTATTTGAAGTCTTCCTTTTGTTGAGGAGACAAACATGCAAAGTATTGCATCCAGTTCCCCCTGCCCAGCTGCATTCTCCAGAGCGAACACTGTCATCTGAATTTTCCTTGCTCCTACCGTGACCATCTTCTTTGGCATTCAAGAGATGCAGTTGTTCTGTCTGACCCAGTTCTGGACTGGACCTGACATCTCTAGCCTCCCCTCTGGCTCTTGCTCAGGCACTCCAGTGACCCAGAGTGCCTTACCAGGCCATTTCCCCTTGAGAACCTTTGCTGTTCTGTGTTGGTTTACAGCAGTAGAATGTCAATCCTACACAGGCTGGACCAGCTTCTAGTATGTGTGTTCACCCAGCCTTGTGTATCAGAGCTTTATGAGTGCCTTTAAAGTCTGAAACAAGTCATTCCATGATATGCAGCTGGTAGGTGGAGGAGCCATAATTAAAAAGTGGGTAGCATGATTTCAGACCAATTAGTGAATTTTACTATGCAACCTGGAATTTCTCTTTCCATCAGATATCTCTTCATGGCTCCAGTACACAAGCTGTGGTGTCTATTGTCTCGTAGACATGTGGCAGACACCTAGATACATAGACTTAAAAGTGAAAAAAAAACAAAACAAAAACAACCAAAACCATCATGTTTGTATGGATCTGGAAGAAAGAAAAAAAGAGAGAATTAATTTTGTGAAAGATTAATCTTGGGCATTTTCTAATTTTCCAGAGAACATGGGATAAAAAGCATGGACAATTTAGATTATTTAAAACTTGAGAGAAGAAAAACCTTTCTGACAAGGGTATTTTTTCTTCACAAGAATTTTGGTGGAGTTTTATTTTTTTTCTCTTTGCTTCCTTATCATTCTATCATCATATCAAACTAATGCTCAAATCTACACATTTATTTGGGTACATATTACTTATTCATACTATTATTATATTTCGTTTACCTTTTTATTAAATAGGACTTCTGGCTAATATATGAGCATATCTAGTTTGTTACTTTCCCAAGCATCTGGATGTTCGGATTCAGTCTGGGCTTCAGAAGTTTAAATTGCTTTTCAGTATCAATAAGTTAAATGAATGCACTAGATATCACGTGCAGAACTACCTATTTTTCTGATGTGAGTTTCAGAAAGCAAATAGAGGTTTTGCTAAAATTACTGACTTTGTGATATAGACTATTTTTCATAAGTTATGATAAAAGAAGTAGTCATACCAAATGCAAATGACTGCAACTTTTCCAAGCTAGAAAGGCTTTGCATAGAACAAGCTTCTTAAGCTCTCAAAAGCCATTGATACCTCTAAGACGTTATAATCCACCTGATGAAGATTTAATTTAATAATATTGATGATATTTAGCTTTGTGAGGCATATTACACAATTTAAGTGAGTCACAAAATAAATATATCTTTATTGGTGATATATATGTAGATATTCTATTCTAGGCATATTTGATAGTTCCTTTTCTGACTGCCAATATTTAATTATTTACTATAACTTTCCACCAAATTCCTGCATTTTTTCTTCAATTTGCAGGTAGATAAAGAACAAAGTCCATGAAGAATTTGTAAGAACATGCTGGAACTAAAAATGGATATGTTCAGATATCAACATTTTCTAACGGTTCTTGAGTTTGGGCAAAATTACCATTTCTCACACCTCTAACAGTCAACAATAAAATTGCAAACTCTGGCTCTAGACAAATATTTATAATATTCCTTCTTCCTAATGACTTCCCTGAGATTGTTTATTTTATACAAACAATAAGCTATGGAACATAAATTACCAAGAGACAAAGATGACGTGCAACACTGAGATTTTTTATGAAGAAGAAAATCTCTCTCAGATTAAAGATTTTGTTCATCTTGTTAGCTTGACAATTTGTACAGGCTTTCAAGATATAAATGTTAATACACCTCTGTAAATTCTTAAGTTACAAGTTTAATGCTAGTAACTTCTACAGAGGTTTTCTTCAAGCAAAGACAGTCTGAACTGTAGATACAAAAGGATTATCAAGCATTAACCTGGATCTCTCCCAGGAGGGAAACATACTCAGAGCAAATAACATTCTTCCCCAGTTAATTGTTAGAGTTGTAGTTCAGATACCAGCTGAGATTGGTGCATCTCATTTAATAAGGACAATGGAATATGACTAGAGAACAATGGTAACCTGATAGGTTTGGGGTCTGACCCTGCATTTTTTAATCTGCCAGAGCCCTGTCAGTGCTCAGGTCTGAGCACTTTACTTCTTAATGCTAAATTAGAAATGAAGCTCAAATTATATGTGTGTATATATATATGTCACATTTTACTTTTTAATAATCTGCTCCTTGAGGTGATTTTAAAGGGTTATGTTGAAGAACATAGTTCAAATTAAAATTGCTGTATTAAACAGTTTCCTGGAGAGCCTCTTTTCACACAGGCCGTTCAAAACAAATTGGGCAGTCTCAGCAAAAGGCATTTTTGCATTTCACATTGCAGAGTTGGTATCATACCATAATAGTCATTCTCATGATGAGTCTTGATGGCTAACCTGCCAGAAAATAGCTGACATTTTTGGCTTTCTTCCTCCATTTTTCACCCGCCCCCCTCTGCTCTCTATAATATATTTAAATAGAGAAAAAAATCACACATTTTTGACAAGTAGGAACTGGGGTCAGAACCAACCCCCATCTCCTTCCCAGCTTTCATCTGCCTGAAGCAACATGACTTGTTTCATCTCATACCTAGGAAACAAGCCAAATGGAACATGCCCTTTGTAAGAGCTGCCTCTCATATGAAGAGCCTGTCTTTTCTGAAGGACAGACTGCTCCTCCCCTTATCCTTAACTCAAAATTACTTTTTATAAGATTCTCAAAGAAATTAGAAAAATTATAATACTCCACTAAATATACTTTTTTTTTTTTCAGGAAAAGTAAATAAAATTTGGACTCTTGAGGACTAAAAGATGGGGAAACAATCATCTTTCTTTCCTCTGGAACAGAAAGAGGCCATAACTGCAGTTCTAGTATGAAATGGGAAACTTCATGAAAAGTTTGCCTGTGCTATGAACAGAAGCACATAAAGCCTCAAAAACGTTAAGTGATTCATAAAGAAGACAAAATAGCAGGTGCAATTTTGGTTTAAAATTCAAAAAGTTGTGGATGGGGTTTAGTTTAGGTTCTGAGGTTTTTTTCAGGTTGAAATTGTTTTACTGTCTTAAAAAAGTGCAAAAGAAAACATAATCCATACGTGGTACACATATTTCACCTATTGCACTAACCTGCATTTCAGGTGTGTAGTGAAATTAAAGATCTCATTATTCTATGAAGGATCTCAGCATTGCTCACAAAATGTAGATGATAGATAGAAAAGAGTGGAATGGACTATTTTGACAATGACTTTGGCACCTCTGGGCAAAAAAAGAGCACTCTAAAATAAAACATGTTAGCAATATTCTTGTAACAGCAGTGTAGAGCTTCCTATCTGATCATTTCTTAGCAGTTTAAATGAGTCCTGAGGAATTTGACTGATGTAAGCACCTTAGTGTGTGTGTGTGTGCAAAAAACTAAGGGAAAATAAATATATTTTGCATATATTCCAAATATTCCCCCATTTTTCTTGGGATTCGGAGGATTTCTGTTAATGTGTTTTGTTTTATTTTGTTTCTGGAGAGATACTTTGTTGTATTCCATATGCTACTTTTAATGTCAGAATAATAGATAAAGTTCCAGGGAAGAAGGGTTTGCAGCAGCCAGAAAGAGCGACACAGGGAGTTCTCATGTGTTGCCCAGGAGTTTTAGTCAGGAGGAAAACTGTTGCTGAGTTAATAATCTAACATTGTAGTCAAATAGATTTATACAGACCCAAAGTTTTCAGATGCTTCCAATTCTAGTAACTGATCTAACAAAAGACAGCTGATGAAGCAGAGTTGAAAGCACGAAACAGTGTTCACTTAACACAATCAACAAAATTAAATATGTGACAAAAGTAGTAACAAACACTTTACGAAGTGTGATCTCTCAAGTATTGTACTAACATGGCACTTTCAAAGGGAACTTCCACCATACAGGTTGGCAAATGAACATAAGAAATAAGATGTAAGAAAATGAAATATGATATTCCATACAACTTCCATACTTCTGTCCACTATTAGGCTAAAGGTCTAGATGCTGTGAGAATTCTTTCAACTCCTAAGCTTATATAAAATAATTTACAGTCTATCCTACTTACCACTTCGATGTCTGGAAAACTAGGGCAAAATTGAGAAGAAAGAAAAGCATGTCAAAGCTTCAACTAAAATATTGAATAGTTTATGGAGAAAAGTTGCTTAATTTCTACTCACTAAGACTCTTAAAACGAGACTGGAAAAAAGCAAACAAACTTCAAATATTCTGTTTGTAAAAAATCTTTTTCTAGCTGGAAGATGTTTACAGTTTCTTTAATTCCAGTACTGCTTAGTGAACAATGAAAAATAAAATGGTTTGAATAATACATTTGGAGGCAGGAAAATCATACCATTCATTAAAATTTGTCATCTTCATTGCATGTCAAATTAAGAAAGACATCATTATTTAAGAATGCATTTATATTTGTGTTTAAATTTATACTTTTGCTGAGACAGAGGAATTACAAACTCTGTGGTTTTGCTTAGCTTCCTGCATTTAGATGTAATTCTAACATATTACTGCCCAAAGGCCACAGAGAATTATGTTTTAAAAGTGGGCAAAATTCTGTCCTCCAGTTCCTGTAAATAGCACTGAAAATTCCCTAGAGCATCAATGTTGATGGAGTGATGAATCAAATTCATTCCTGCAGCAGATGCTCATGAACTCATTACCTAAATCATGGTAAAGTACAAAGTGAGAGTTAGGTGATAAACTGGTTTAGAGCTGGCACTTTCTAATGCCATCAGAATTTAAATCTAGACCATTTTAGTTTGCTGGAGGATTTTTGCCAAGGTAAGTGGTGGTCTTTGGACATTAACCCAAAGCTATTTGTATGAGAAAAGTCAATATCAGAAATATTCCAAGGAGTGAAAATCAGACTTTCCCATTACTTCGTACTCCATTGATTCAGTTAAATATTATTACCTATATGTTATCTATTCCTTAAAAAATTATTTCCGTTTCAAAGACTTCAATAAGCACTGAAGTTTTTAATCAGTATTAAAATACACACACACTTATTTAGAACATATGCCCTATAATGTGCACAAAACCCATGTTTTGCTGTTAAGATGATCCAAACACCTGTTATCACAGAAATACAGTAAAGTGTCTCAAAAAATTAAAAAATATAATTTCTTGAACACCAATAGTAAAAAAAGGCCCCCTTCAATGATGTCTTTACACCTTTCTACATTATTTAATATAACTGAACACCTGAAAAGCATTATTTAAAATTATCCCCGATCTATTTTACAACTCAAGGTGAAATCAGGGAAAGAAATGCAGTTCTTCCACAGGGGTAAGATATGGGAAACAGATTTACATTGTCTTTACTTTCCATTACTCTTTCCATTTTTTCATATTACAAACTGAACTGTCAACTCTTTGTTGAGTTCACATGTTTTCCCAAATGCTTTTTTTTGGGGCTTTTCCACCTCTATCCAGACAAATTCATCAGTCACATCAGTGTTTGCAATAAACTCTTTTTGAGAATCAATAGAGTTTATTCATTTTCAAAGAGAGTGAGGGTAAGAGTGGTCACAACACTAACCTCCAGAAGGAAGAAATCAGCAGGAATTCTTCAATTAGAGAAAAAGAGGATGAAGAGAAAGAATATAGGGGATGAAATTATAGTTCTTTATTTATTTTGAAGTGGCATATAAAATCTTGATTTTTGACATTTGTTCATCCTGTGCAATTGTACAGATCCATCCTCTGAATTTCTTTCTAACAACAAGTTTTGAAGAAAATGCTGTCTCCTTATCCCCTGTGAAAATTTGTTTTGGAAAACTTACTGTGTTTTCGAAACATGCATTGTGTTAATGATTTAGTAAATGGTGTGTTCATGAGATTGCAAAGTACTCTTTGAGCCCCACTGAAATGAAAAAGAACTCATTAGAATGAAAAATACATGGAAACTACTGTAAAGAGAGTAGAAAACATGATTTCCAGCAGTTATGTCAAAACCTGATTTAACATATGTATAATTAATATGTTATGAAAAAACACACAGTCTCCAGAAAACATTGGACTGAGCACGTTTTGTGGTGCATCTAGAGATGCACCTTGATGCATCTAGAGGTAATCTAAATGTGAAATTGCTTACCCATTTCTTTTAATTTAAGCCTTTGCATGGAAATTCTAAGTAAATAAAGAAGCAGAAATACAATTTCTAAAATGTCTAGTCCACATATAATATGTAAGTAGAAGTGGGTGGCTCTGATAGGTGGACCTATGATATATAGTAACCTTCACAGACAATAAAGACTCATACAAACTCTTAGAAAAGCACAGTCTTAACTAGAGATTGCAAGCTGAAGAAAATTCTGGTTAGAAATGAAGTATACAATTTTTAGAGAGAAAGTGAAAAAGCACTGGAAGAAATTTGGAGATAAGCAACCAAAGGAAGCTATGTGATTCTTCAGATTCAGACCCAAAACCATTTTTTTCCATACATGTTCAAAGTTTTTAAGAATGGAATCACCATAAAAAGCCTTCATTCTTCCAGTAGCCAATTGAAAGGAGAAGGCATCTTGCCAGGATGATTCTAGATCTCAGTGTCTTTAGGGATGTCACTCATACAAGATACCAAGGTCAGTTCAGGGGAAACTTGGTGAATTTAAGTTTTCATAGGGACACACAGTTCAGTTGTCTCAGATAGTTTTAAATTTCTCTGTTCTCCCTTTTCCATATTACACTGCAGCAGCTCATTTCTGCTTTGAAAGAGCTGCTTGTAGGGCTGATAGAGCAGCTCTATCCTCCATTCCAGTCAGGTCTCTGTTTCTACTGCAGTAATGAGCAGCTATGCCAAAGAAGGCCTGCCATGGCAGTTATTTTAAGTAGTCCATTCACTAAAACAAATATAGAATAACAATTCACACACCATAGAAGAGTCATCAGGTAGTGATGATTTACCAGAATAAAGTTCAATATATACAAACTGTTGACCTAGAAATGGTTGTATAAGCCATTACTAATTTTCTGAGTCACTTAGTCAGATCTCCATTGGGTCTTAGATAATATCTTGTAGCTGAACTCAGAACAGCTAACACAAAGCTATAGCAACTTCTCACCTAACAATTACTCATCCTCACTCTGTTGGGTGTAAATTTGATAAGAAACATTCCTTGGTGGTTTCTGCCCCCATGCAGCCTACAGAACTTCTGTTCTGAGTGAACACTTAACGTCTTCAACATTTCTGTAGCCTTGAGGGAATAAACTTATTCAGATGAGCAGAACAAAAAGGCTGATTCGTGCCCCAGTTCTTACTTCCCTTGAATTCTAAGCAGTCATCTATACAAATGTTGATTGTGATATGGATGTAAAGGAAACCATCTTTTTAGTGTGCTGCTTCTCACAATGTAAATGACTACATAATGATAGTACTGAAAGAGGTCCCATTAGCTACAAAGAGCAATCTGATATTGAAGTACAAAGTTCATATTTTACTTCAGAAAAGTGAATTATTTTCAGATATATCAAACACTTATATCAAGTCAGTGAGAGGTTATTTTTGAAATTAAATTGAATATTTTGTTTTGAATAGAGTAGCCACAGAAATCTAAAAAATAGAAAAAAATCGGAGCCTCAACTCTCTGCTTACCATAATGATTAGCAATCTTCATGTTTTCTTTCCCATCAAAACTATTTTAATTTTTTTTCTCTTTAAGGCTTTGAGCATCAGATTTTCTTTGCCTTTCTGGCCTTAAGCACATGTTCAGCTGATTGGTTACAAGAAATTCTTTTACAGTCTCTGGCTAGGTGCCACCTTCCAGCTTGCTTTTCCACATTCTTGAAATGATCAGTCTGTTCCCCGTTTTGAGGGGATGAGAGCTCATGGTTCAATCACCCTTTAATTGAGTTACCAGAGAGTTTCCTTTTACCTGCCAAGGTACTGTTGCACATACACATGTGCAACATGCTTATCTTTTTTGTTATTTTTATGTTTTTATTTTTATGTTATTATGCTTTTATGGGGTTTTTTATTATTATTTTTTAACTGAAAAGCAATACTATTTTGGAATTATAGTTTCTTTTGTTTCTGCTACACTAAGAAATATTATATGTATATTTATATGCATATGCATATATGTATGTGTATGTATGTATGTATATAATGTCCTGTAATAATTTTTTTCTTCACATATTAGCATTAGTTCAAAACAAAACAGGTGTAACTGAGTTTGTTATTTTCTGCATTCTTAATGACAAAATGACAGCAAGCTGAGTGTAGATATTGTCTTAGTCCATGCCAGTATGCAGGTGTCAGGAATTTCCATTTTCAGCCTTCCATTTGGAAATTAGCAGATCACTGATTTCTGATGTATTTCATTAGTTTTAGCAAAAAAGCTTTCTGTATAGAAGGTGGAAAATAACAAATTATTATTATTAATACATTCTTATTATATATGTAATAACATAATTTTTATATTAATTATTTAGACCATCGTTGAGGAGATGAAGTTTCAAAGTCACTATTTTGCCATACTTGCCAGTTTTTTCTAACAAATTCTTTTGAATTATCTCCAGGTATTCGAGGAAGATATCCCACAGATGCCCTGTAAGCTATAGAAAGCTTTATTGCAGTTTGAGTATTTTCCATTCTGCACAGACTTGAGCAATTTTTCTCCATAAAAGATTCTGTAATCTGGGTCTTTTGCTCCTGAAAGAAGGATCCTACATTCAGCAACTCTATAATGTTTTGTCAGTATATAAGTTACCAGTAGATCAAGACTGTGTCACTGACCTATGCTTTTATTATAACCATTATATTATTTATCACTACATATGTTTTGGCATTCTCCTCACCAAATAGGATTAAAGTTTAATTTCTAATTCAGTGAAAAAAGCTTTTAATAGGTTAGGCTAACATACTCTCAATCATGGCCAGAAAGATAAATCATCATATCCATTAACATAGCTTTATTATCCCTATGTATATTTACATCTAAAATATATTATTAGCTATTTTATTATGTGACAAAGCTGGCATTGTTCTTCTAGTTCATCAGTCAAAATGTGCCATGAAAACCAGTCAAATAACTTGCAACGCTACTCTTAAAAATGTGCAATAGACTGAAAGGCACAGTTACATGCAAAGTGTATTACCCAAGACATAATCTAAAGCCATAAAATGACAAGAGCTTATAGTTGAGAATGTAGATGAAAGACAACTATATATACAATTTATATTAATATGAACTCACATGGTTATATATATGCTTCACTATATATAGTGTTGTCTGAATTAATCTTAGATAAATACGTTGGTTATGATATTGAAGTAGCTCTGTGGATGAGTTTATAATGAAGTCAGCTACAGGATTTCATGAGTGAAAGAAGGATCACCAGTTAGCAGCCTGGGGTAATAAAACACTCTTTGCCAAAAAAAGTTGTCACTTAGGCATATAATTTCAATATTCAGTTCTAGGTTTTCTCAAGACTGTCTACAATAAAACTGAAATTTAGAATTGAAACCACAACAGATAAGAACCTTAAGAAAAACAGTGAAATTAGTGAATTAGAGACTGACTGCAAGCCATTTCTAACCCGTGCTTAAAAAAAATAATTTTTGTAGCACACAATATTTTCGATAAAGAAACATAAACCACTAAGATCTCATCTGAAATATAAGATTGCAGTCATCAGTTTTCAGAAAGACTAACTAAATGTCTGAGATGACTGAAAGAATGAAAAAATAAAAAAAAATTAAAAGAATCTGATAAACATCAAAATAAAAGAGTTTTGAGGAAAATTTTTTGGCATATATAAGTACTGCAAACAAGTTAAATGTTATGCAGGTTTAAGAGGTATTCAAATAAAAAAATTAGCTGGTAGAAAAAGCAGTGGTTTGTGAACAAAACTAATTTTTTATGTGACTAAAAGTTCACAGAATATTTGGAAGTGAAAGGGACCACAAGGACCATTGAGTCCAACTCTTAAATGAATGGTCCATACAGGGATAAAACCCACAACCCCCCCATATTATTAGCATGCTCTAACCACCTGAGCTGATCTCAGGGACAAAAAACCTTGCATCATGATCTCCGTCCAACTACTCTTCAATATAATAGTGCCTCTTTAGTTGAGCACAAAAAAATAAAAAAATAGGAGATTTAATTTGGAATTTCTTTTTTTTAAATAAATATTAAAATAAAAATTGTCTACAGAAATATGAGATTGGGTTTAATGAGCCAGGAGGTCCCATTCATTATTATAATCCTAAAATGCAGGGTGTAAAAAACCTCACCAGTTGTTTCCCTTGTCCACTCACTGGGAATGTATTTAATTGAAAGACAGCAATTAATATCCTGCACAGTAGTTACATAACTCCCACTGCATGATATGACAGTTACAAAGGACATAGACTGAATTTCATCCAGCAATTTGCAAGCAAAATATCCCACATCCTTTTAAGAATCCCATGAGCTTTTTGTGGCCCAGTATCAGTCTTTGTTCCCATTCTGGTCAAAATCCTAAAGCTTCCCAAGAACTGCACATTGTCACGTTAATGGAGCAATTAGTAACTCGCCATTGTGTTTTCCTTGTTAATTTATGTTTGAATCCTTTGTAATGTCAGAGCTTTAAGTATCTTCAAAATAATTGTGCATAACTTTTGCTATGTCCATTACAAGTCCAGTTTTCTAATATTTGTTGAACTAGGACTGTTTCACAATTCCACAGCTATAAGGATTTACTTGTGCTTTCCACCATTTCAGATTCTTTAGTTCAATCAAGCATATGATACCTAAAGCTTAGGACTGTGAATAGCAGGCAAATACATTTTATGATTTTGATTTCATCTCACTTTTTGAGAGCCAAGACCCATCTGGTTTTTTTTTTGAAATGAAGTTCAGGAAAGTCAAGCTGGAATGAAAATGTTAGTTATTTTATTTCTTCCTCAAGAAAAGTTCTATCATTGCCTGAGTGATAGACCTTTTTCTCATAAGTCTGAACAAGTTTTAACAATATTGAGCATGCCCACCAAGACCATGAAAAGGCAAAAATCAAACCTATTTTAAAGAGGGTTTGGTAGACTCACCCTTTTATGGAACCACATCTTTGATACTTTTGTGCTTCTTACCCAATCTCTAAAATGAATTTTAATCCAATGACTCAGACTTCTAAGATAATACAAATTTTTTATGCATTTTGAATTTCATAACTAGAGTTTAAATATTGACTTAAGACAATTTTGAAATATAAGTAAAGTCATGTATTTCTTGTTAGATAGGCATTAGGCCATATACCTTTATGGAACTACTCAGGCTTGGGAATCCATAAAACCCATAATTTTTCTGTGACATCTTCCAGATATATTCTGGTACACAAAAATCTTTTTTTGGGCCTGAGCATCTCTGTATATGACACACATGATCATGGAAAAACGTTGTTAATTGTATAAAAGCAAAATTCAAGTATTATAGTAGAGAATAATACTTTTTGAGTCATTACTCTTCCAGAAAGCCAAAATAAAAATTTTCATGTTAAATCCATCAGAAAATATAATTTTCACCTAGACTACTTTGCTGTCAAATCTCACAGAATTTGTCAAGAAAAAGGGATAAAAATCCAATATGATGCCAAATTTTAACTGAGATAGGAGCTCCAGCTGTAAAAAACCCCCACCCTCTCTTTGGACTGTATCACACTATATTTTTAAGGATCATCATGGTATTATAAACTCTTCAACTTTGACACATTAGTGAAAAGAACTTTTTTTTTTTTTTTTTTTAATTTCTGTACAAGATGTAGTATGTCTGTAAATCCTGCCGTGCAGGAGAGTTTATAGCACTAATGAAAATGTAAGTGGAATAATAGTCTAGAGCTATGATTATTACATGTAGGATTTTGTGACTGAGCAACTCCTACTAGCTAGTCAGTCTGGGCTTTTAATGTCTTTGAAGGAAACAGACAGCTACCTGAATCACAAATATTTATACATGTCTCCCAAAATACTTTTAGCTCCAGAAATTTTCTGTAATATAGTTTGTGCTTTTCAAATGCTTAATAGCAATGAGAAGGGTTTTTTCTAACTTTTTGCTCGTGTAAAAGAAGTCCAGTGAACAAAAAAACAGATAAGAAAGCAAATAATAACTTCAATATATGGTACCTGATTGGGATTGCAAAGGCAGAATAGCTGTTTAAAGAAATAAAGGTTGAAATTTTTGTTTTAACCTATTAGAAAGACCTTTAACAGACACAGAAAGGGCTCATTAAATGGAAAATTACCAAATAAAAACTTGCTACTTTTCTTGCAAGGTTTGCAGATTTTGGAAGACTTACTAAGCATTATTTTTATTACAGCAACATTCATAAGCACAGTCCTAATCTTCTCCAGCTTGGTACATGACTCAGTTTCTTATGGTATGATTCTTCTGCTTTCCACACAGCTGTCTAGACAAGTAAATGATGTAGATACACTTCTCAAATCATCATACTGCCACTAAAAGCTGGAATGAAATCCTGGACAATGTAAGTAGAATGGTAAAGCAAGTTAGACTGAATATTTTCCCCCAGTAATGGAATTGGTAAGTAAGACTGATTTTAAACTGCAATAAGATATACTATTTATGCAAGACTTTGAGAAAGAAGAGGCTAAGAAAATGTAATGAAGAGATTCATAGAGGGTCCATCTCTTTTCCTTATTAAAAAAAAAATATGTCTTATTATATGTGTTGATGGACCTTGAAAAAAAATACTAAATTACTAATCACTGACAAGCAAAAGAAAGTTACTATCTGAAACTTGAAGATACACACTGAAATAGTAATAAGGTATAAAGTTTTCTGTGTTGTTTTTGTTTGGACCAGGCACTTCAGTGAGCTACATTTTTTTAATATGTTCTAATTAAATACAAGTTAGTATGATCTCTGTTGGTCATAGTTTCATGACTAACACCCAGCTATTAACTTTAAGTATCTCTTGATGTATGATAATACTTCACAGTATTAACTCTAGGACTGAGATTCTTATAGTAATTGAAGAAAATTATCAACAAGAGCAGCAGATAAAAAAATCAGTCTTTCAAAGGGACTGAGAGAAAAATGCTCTTATATTTAGGAGATTTTAGGGAAGGATGGTCTGAAAAAGAGGACAATATTATGGTGAATATACTCTCCACTAAAGAAAGTTATTGAGAAAACAACAACTTTACAATTCAGGACTTGAATTATCTACTTTTGTCATATATGGATGGAGAATAGTGTAGCCCCTTGCTAGTACTTGGTTCAGAGCCATATAATAGGCCAGAAGAAATAGAGCCAGTGAAAATCTCATTTTGCAATCAGTGGGGAAGACATGATCAGAGCACGACACACTGAAATTTTCTTGTTTCTGATATAGGGAAGATTTTCTGATTGCTGGCAAAACATGAGTCAGGCACTCCCAATTCCTCCTACTAAGCACACAGGGCATATACAAAACAAACATTGGTTGTATGATTTGCACTTTTGTTGCATCAACAGTAGCAAGCAATTGTTTCCCATCCACATATGTCTGGGAACAACATGGTGCTCACTGAAAGCAGAGGTGGGGAGACCCCATTTATGTGTACCAGCTGAGACTGGTTCATTTGGCAAGTCCACAAGGACTGGGGGGGAATTTCCTGAGCAATGAAACAGAAGTCTAGTCAAGCTACTCCTCCAGGAGGCATTGAAATGTGAAGTCCAAATTTGTACAACTAAATACAGCCACATACTCGAGGATGAAGTCCCAGCTCACTTGCTCTCCTGTAAGGAGTAGGACTGCTCTACAGTGACATTGTCAGTGGACATCAGGAGTGCCATCTGATGACAAAAACTTACCAATTGGTAGGAATTAACCAGCTGGAAAAATTCCCTTGCCAAACAAGCTTAGCTGCAGCATCAGTCATATGAGGCCATCAGAACTGCTCTGGATAAGCATCTGTGCAAGACTATTTTTAAATAAAATAGAACTAACAACATCTAGAGAAAATAATCTAAATAGGATTTCTCACATGATTAAGAGGTAGCCGTTTCTGCAATATTAAGAAGATAGATCTGTCTTCCTCTAAGTTTCAAAACTTCTCTTGAGTACCCAGTCTTACAAGAAGATCTTTCAGGCATTGTACAAGCCTTAAGAGAAATCTCTTCTTAGTTTCAACTTCAAGAAGCAGAATATATTGAAATCGAACTGAGACAAGATGTTAAGGCTGGTGCTGCAACTTTTTGTAATTGCTTCTGGTCTCTCTCACTTTATTTTTTTTCTCTTGTATCGCAAAAAGTATTTGTTTCACAAAGTCATTCCTGAGAAAATTCAAAGCAGCAAAAACATAATGAAACCTCTACCACAGGTGTCAGCATGAATACTATATATAATTAAACTGGAATTCACAGTCCCAATACATTATTAGGGTGCATTCTTGAAATGGATTATGTATTTGTTAATGTAAAAATCAACTTTTACAGATATTTAGAGGAACAAAACTACAGGGCCTGCCAGTAAATAATTCAGTATTACAGGATCTTTCATAGACTTGCCAATTTAGTGCTAATTTTATACAAAAAGAAATTAAATACTACATAAAAAGGTAATTCATTTTCATAATCAAATTATAGCCATCATAAAAAGAATGTTATAATTCTAAGCATGGGTGGCATACTCTTGCTGACAAATGGTATATCCTAGACTGACAGCTCCACCATTTGTGATTTTCTCACATACAACTCCTCAGTCTATAGACTGTATGTCATCCTGCTGCTCTTACTTAGGAATTCCAATAACAAAGCACCTCTCTGTCAATATTTATTGTATATTTCTTAAGGATTTGAAGTGTGGTTTCTTTTATCAAAAGCACTACATTTTTTAGTGTGTTTATTTGCCCTGTGGAATGATCTGAATGTATTTCAACTCAAAACAACACTATTAGAACTCCTACTTTAATTCCATAGATTCCCTTATCTCTTTAAGAACCTCCCAAATAACATTGATATCCCTGTCTATCCATGTCTGAGACTGTCACTGACCAGTCATTTGTCTGCTGAGGGTTGTAGTCTTTTATATTGAATAAAGTTTACAAACACAGGCTTTCTAATCCATTATTCTACTGAATGAAGTTTACCAGATAGATGAAATCGAAACACTTGTAAAATGCTTTCCAGGAAAGTAGGCTACAATGACTGTTTTTTGATAAAAAGTGGTCAAGCTATATCTAGAGGAATGGGATTTGATTATTCTCAAACACAGAAGTAAACTAATATAATGCATCTAATATAATTTATGCAATAAACTACATTATCTCTGCTATGATTTATACATAACCCTGAAGCAGAAAGAGGATAAAGGAGCAAAAATTTTAGTTTAGGGTCAATCTGATCACTGGCATATTGCAAAAACAAAGATTCAGGACTTGATCTTGGGGGGCATTTGGAACATTAACAGCAAAGTTAATCAGGCCTTTCTTTGAACAGAAGTCAAGCATGTTTTCCCTATATTTATTTATTATATGCATTTTTTTTTCTAATTTAAATGAAACATCTTTTTCTCCAAGTATCTTAGTGATCAAAAATTCATATCAAGTGCCTCAAGCACATGATATTTATATTTTGTAAGGGTCTCCAAATACCATTTCCAAACCTCACCTTGATAACAAAAGACTGAGTACACTCAGTAGTTCTGTGTTATACCTATTTTATAATGGTATGTCACTAAAAACCACAAGTAAAACACAGGCCCAGAAATGTTTTGCTTTGGGAAATTTCTTCTATTTCTATTTCAGCACTAAAGTAATTACTGGATATTCTAATAATCAAGATGTACTCCTTATTGAGCAGAGTAATTATAAATAAATAATATATTGTACATTTTTAAATTTATTTTTTAAATTAAGAAGGATTGTATCAAAGTAACAAGGTATCAAAATATTGTAGATTTTCCTTCTTAAATGAAGAAGGGAATATTTCATGCAAACATAACATAGAAAACCAACAATAGATTCACTTTCTCAAACTCTCTGAGCCGGATCTCAACTTAGAAGCCTTCATCCTCTTCCTGTGAGGTCATCTCTGAACACTCCTGAATTTCTGCTTCTCTGAATCTGTTTGAGTCTTCTGATTTCTTCCATATATTAACCTCCCTAATCAAAACATTGTCTTTCAAAGCTCCCACACCAGACCACATAGTTTCAATACCCCAGGGGGTTTTCATGTTGCTGTTTTAGTGGTCCTGTGCTATGTTTGGATGGGTTCTTTGTTGTTGGGGTTTTGAGGTACGTTTTTATTGTTTTGGGTTTTGTTTGTGCTGTTTGTTTGTGATTTTAATTAGCCCACTTGTTTTCTCACATTTATCTAAAAGAAGATTTCATTTGCGTTTGTGTTTGATATAGCTTAGACTATTTATAGTACTTTATCATCATGAACAAAAGGGGCTCAGAGATCTGAGAAGGAATTTCTTTGTGCAGTTCAAATGCATTACTTCTTGCTTCACTCACCATGTCAACAAATAACAGATTGCACCCTCCTTCTTATTCCAGTTTTGTAGGTTATGTCCTGAAATGTTTCCTTGGCTCTCTTCAACTGGGCTAGCCATCACTCAGGCTATGAGTACTCAAAGGTACCAATGGCTGGAAGCCTAATCCTTGCAGTATACCCTTGCACCTTCCCAACTACAGCTCTGTTCATATGTAGGATCGGATGCTTGCATTTTAGCAACAGCAGGAATGCTTTTTACTCAGTCTGTGAGCTGTATTATTTACTTTTTCTGCTGACTTTGCACATGCTCAGAGGTTTTCAGATCTTATATTTGTTTATTTTATTGTTTTCAGCTAGATTTTTCCGTTTAAAAAAAAAAGTTTCAGACATTATCAGAGTAAGCCTACTCTCTAAACCCAAGTATTTTCCAGTAGAAGACTGGAAACTGTTGTTTTTCTTACAATTCCTAAAATTAAATCCATCACTTATCTCAAGACTTACAAGTCATAATTACTTGATTAATTGACAAAAAAAAAAAGTTAAATATTAAGGAACCCATAATATATATGGCTTGTCCAACCAGACTGAACAGAGAAAATGCTAATCTGAGTACCAGTTTCTTAGTATGGACAAGTTTCTACAAATAATCATATTAGACACCAAAGTGTCCAATTCTTGGTCAGAGCAAGTATCATGTGACAGTGATATTCACCCACATTTACGTTAAGCCACTTTCAGCAGTAATAAACAGTGTCAGTTGTTACAGAATTTTTCATTGCCCAGGCAGTTGTTCTCTACCTCCCCTGTCATAAAAGCACAGCTTGGATGAAACATCCCTTGGGTTTGTTCTGGCTTACAGACTGCCTTTAGGACTAAATTGTGTTGATGAACTAGATTTTAATCTTAATTGCAGCCCTCAAACTCAAAACAACCTCATGAGATTTCAGGGATGTCAGCATTCACAGCAGCAGCAACATAGAAACCAAATCATTCCTCCCCTCCCCCAGGTGCAATCTGGCTATGGCACTCTCAATTCTATTATCACTTCTGTTCTTGCCAAAAAAATGCCAAAAAATCTTTTAAAAAAATCACAGGCATTAGTTCTCAGATACTTCCAGATGGAGTTTTGGCTCAACATCTGAAATATTTATTAACTGACCAAAAATATTATCCTGTAAGATAAATATTTTTATTTTTCAATTATAAAATCAAGTATTGAAGAAGTTTGGGTTTAATGCTATGTGCTGTCACAGGTTAATGAAGCAGACAATGTTTAAAATCAATCAGTCTTATTGTGAAAATATATTCATTAGAATAGCTAATAGCATCTTTAATTCAGAAGTCAATTTAAAATTAAATTGGCATAATATATAAAATATTTTAGGCCTTAGAGGACACTGTTTAGTAGTAGGGGTAGTAAAGAATTAATATTTATAGCAATGGAACATTCCCTATAGCTTCTGGGTTTGCAACATCAAAAAAGTGAAAATGATCCAATGAGTTTTGACAGGATGCTTGCTACACATGCTCAAACACCACTTTACTGATCCTGATCTTCGGGTTGATCCAATATCAGCCATCCCGGGAGCTGGAGAAAGAAATTCTATTGACTTTTGCCTCAGAAAACAAACTGCCTGTTGAAAACTCGAGTTACCCTATTCTATTAGCAAACAAATTCAACCTCGCTTATAAGAAATGAAATTCGAGTAAGCAAAAGCACAGAAAGTATCAAGGTCACACTGGAGCAACAGGCAGTTAGTCCAGGATCCCAAAGAACCCACAACCACATGATCTGGGTTTAAGTTTTTATTGCAGAAAGGTCATAATCTGCTTTGCAGTTTTCATATGGAAAGATGGTGTGTGAAAAAAGGAACTGTTCAGCAAAACCTGTTAGAAACAATGCTCACATGGCCCTGCCAGGTCACTCTGGTTCACAATCCCATCACTCCCATTTCTCAGGAAGGAGGAATTGTTGCTCAGAAGAATGCAACAAGAAATGAGGCTCCTAACTGGTTACACACTATTTAAATATCTATAAACTATAAGACTCTAACAAGCCTTTTTGTCAAAGCAGCATCCTGTCTACTTCGCAGGTGACAACTCATTTGCACATTCCTAATGGCTTCCAAAAACTGATCCTTCTTATCCCTGATTACCTTTCTCATAAATGTCGATAAAATATGGGTGAATGCTTGCCTTTCTGTTGACTTTGAGGGAATCCCAGGAAGTCAGAATGGATTCCTTCTGATAAAATGCATAGCTCATTCAAGAAATGAAATACTTTAAAAGGAGTATTAAAACAACAAGCCACAGTTAATCCTTTAAAAGACTGTAAGTAGCCCAATTGAGTAGAAGGGGAAAAAAAGTTTTAAACAGTTTTAATTACTCAGACAAGACATTACAAACATGACTAGAAATGAAAGCATCCTTAAGTGAAACCTTTTTCGAAGTAACTCAAGTGGTGGATATTTTAAAGAACAAGCACTGCTTAAACATCTCTTAAATAGATTCCAGGAAAATCATTCTGGGAAAGAATTTTAAATTCTGCAAGTGATCCTGTAATGACATTAGATTATCCTTCCATTTATGCTTAATAATCTGTAAAACAGTGGATAATTTACACTAGTGAAACCTCGACCTGCCATAATCTCATTTATAGTCCTTAGTGAGGCAATTACACAAATTCTTTTTCACTTTTTTTATATCTGTCTTTAATGCATATTGATCTTATGGTATACAGTATATAACTCTGTCTCTCATCTGTGGAGAGGGAATGAAACAAAGTTTACAATCGACAAGACAAACTTGAGTAGTTTAACCTAATCAATCTATCTAATCAAATGTCACTCACATTTACTGTCACTGTTGAAGTATCTCCTGCATTTAATTCATGAGCAGCATCAACAGTCACCCACAAACCTCTGAGGATTAAAGGTAGGCCTCAGGTTCAAACTAAAAATCCAAAGGACATGCAACAACGTAAATGTAAGTGTATAATCAAAGAAAAATTTTCACCCTGTTTCTTATGCACCTATGAGGTAAAACCTTTTCGATAATACAAATTAAATTAAAATGAACAAGTACTATACTTATTTGTGCATAACATAGAACAACGGGATAAATACAATTAATGTTTCTTTCTGGATCCAAGCTGATTAAGACTAAAGATAATTATTCTCTCACGAATAATTGGCAACTTGCAGGAACACACTGTATTTTGTTTAGATTTCATCCTATTCTTCTACCTACAATAGGCTGCAATTTACTGTCAATGTCAGAGTTATGATCCAGGGATGAATGGGCAGGGAAAGTCAATTCATTTTGTCAAAATATTAAATTTGGGGGAAAAACGTGAAGATATATGTGCTACTTAGTATGTTTGTCCTGTTATTTTTAAAACATATCTTAGAAACTGACATTTTTCGCATGCATTTAGAAAAACCTGTTTGAAAAGAAATGTTCTCTATATTTTCTTTATGTCTCTGCTAGGATGGATCACATGTAGAAAGACAGTATTCAGTAAGTATTTGAGTCAGCTGTGAACTAAATTACTCACAAATAATTCTTGACATTATTCAAGGAGTGTTAAGTCTGAGTAATGACAGAGACCGGAAAGGACCTTGTTTTTAGCTGTCATGATCCATTACTACAGCATGTATCTTTCCAAGATATTTAAGATTATGAACATCTCCTCTACAGCAGCTGCACTGGGCTTGGTTTGAGCCATTAGATATTTCCTGGATGTGTGTTAACACAGCCAAAAGCCATTTCAGGCTCTGTCCAAAAAGTTCTAAGAAATAATCTGAAAATATTTGAGCTGTGTGAGTAAAAGAGGGGTTTAGATTAGCTTTCAGGGAAAGTCAGCAGCCTCAATGCAAAAGTTAATTAAAATGCCTTAAAAAGCAGCTACACATATAGGAAAACAATCAATAATTTAGGATTCTTTAATTTCATTTGATGACTACATTTTCTCCAGCATGTTCAGAGTTTCAGGAAAAATTCCTAACACACAAGTGTTTTTATTAGTAGCTTTTGTCCCAAGGCATCTCTGAACTTATGGTCTCATCTTACTGGTATTTTGGTACTCTCATTCTCAAAGGCAAACTTCATGTTACTGTCTAGATATAGCTCATCCATTCCTCTTAGTGCCTTAATTTTCCCAGCCTCTTTCACTATAGATAAAATAGTAGCTTATTGAAAAGCACTGTACCTTCATAAAGATGGGCCATGATCTCCAGCAGCCTCAAAAGATGCTACTTTATTTATGGGGGTCATGTCTCCCCATCAGAGAAGACAGGTCAAATCAAAGGGCCCAGTTCTGTCTTCAAATTTGTAATCTGCCACTGAAATCAGCTTCAAACATTTTGCTAAGAGGAATTCAAAGCATTGCACACCTTGTAATAATTACAGAATGACTCTACCAAATCATGAAATAGCAAAATCTCAAAATAAACAACTAAACCACCATGAGGAATAATATCAGCTCAGCTGCAGATATTTTTCTGCCCCATCCGGTGCTGGAGGAAGCAGGTTTCCTCTTCATGCTGAGTATATAGAGTTTTGACTCATATTACCAGGAAGGCTAAAAGGAGAGGCCTCCCCCAAGCTTCTGAACTCATCTGGTATCTACTCACACAAAGACATCAATGTCCTGAGAGAAATTAGCCCCTGGAATGTTTTTGTTTTCAAAACTGTGTTCTGAAAAGGCAGTGTTTGCCACACATCTGGAAAAAGTGCTCATAGGTTAAGGATGAAAATGGGAAAGTCTTGAGAAAATAAAACATGAAAAGGGGCAGACTGGGTGGGAAAACTGCTGCAGACTAAGTGAGAGGATGAAAGGGAGCTATCCTATCAGGAGGATGTCTTGCAGAGAAGCTTACAAAGATAGCATTTTGTTCTGGGGCTTGGAGATGCTTCGCTTGACACACTTCACTCCCCAGCAGAGTGGGAGGACAGCTAACTTGAGATTTTATAAGAGAGTGAAATCTTTGAGATATAAATACATAGAAAGGATCACAGAAATTTTGCACAGGGTTGGTTGGGTGATTTTTAAAATTTTTTTAAGACATCCTTTTTTGCTGGATCTGAAATGACTTACTACATTCTGATTGTAGAGCATAATAGGTGGGAGAAAAGAAAGAGGATAGAGACCTTAAGTGGCATTTCATTCTGGCCTGTTTTTTTGTCTGTGGTATTCCTAACTGTACTTAGTAGTAAACTGTAGGTATAAACAAAAAATATGTGAGGTGTATTAATGGGTAATGTTCCCATATGGGTAATGTACTCGTACTAATGGGTAATGTATTAGGGGAATATTCCCATAATTAATAATGCACTGCCTGCTGCAGCCTTTTCTCCAGCCTATCACCAGACCTCAAGCCTGTACCTTAAGTTCAGTTGATAGTAATGAATGCCTTTACAGTTCTTGCAATCATCCCAAACAGTCAAATGTACTTTACTAAGAGTGAAGTTGAAGCACATTTCTAGTAAGCAAAATATTGCCATTGCTAGAAGAATCATCTAACCTAGATTTCCAATATAGTCTTCACAATTGATTTCTTATGGTCTGACCATTTCCATCTGTAAAAACTTACACAGATCTTTCTGTTATTTCTTTACATACAGAAAAATAAGACTAGGCAGCCATCCAGCATTTGTATAAATACAATCTGAAATGAAGTGGAGGGGAAGAAACATACTAAATCTATATAAATATAAAACCAATAAGTTGTCTGGTATAGCATTAATTAATACCCAGTAAGCTCAAGGATATTTACTAGCTTGCAGATACTACTATAATGCAAGGAAAAAATCATCCATGACTGAAAAGAAAGACAAGGTCAGAAAAATAATCTCTTTCCATCACGATTATGCCAGACAAGCTATCAATATACAAAAAACTGCAATGGTAAGTCTCAAGAAAGAGTTCCATCCATTCTGTGAAATGATAAATTTTATAATCAGGAAAATAATTTAAAGCATGTATCAATACAATGTGCACAGAGAGATAAAAACCAATGAAAGTGAAATCATAGTCCACTGAAAAGTCTAACAAAGATTAGCAGTTGACCTACAAGTCAAAGACTCTTGACAACAGATTTTAAGGCCAGAGGTGAGTATTAGATTGTCTAAAGATTTTAATTACTTATCATTGACCAAGAGCCTATGTCAATTATATAATTTCAGTAAAACATGCACTTGATTTGAAAGCAGCAAGATACAATCTACCACTTTTCTAAAGGGTTTGTTCTTGGAAAATGTTCTGTTGGAAAATGCTGATCTGGATATCCATAGACTGACAATAACTTGAATTTCAGTCTACCATTTCAGAGTGTCAGGAAGACTATCTCTCCATAATGATCAATAAATATAAAGAAGTTCATCTCTATCCCACACCCCAAGCACCATTTCAAAGGAAAATATTGAATAAATATGGAAAAGTCTTGAGATTTCAGCCTAGAAGTGAAGAGAAAAAGGCAGAGTGGCAGAATCAAACAAAAGCCTTCTCTCTGTTTTTCTTATTGACTAGATAAAGTACCTAATCTATTTTTTCTCCCCTGTGCCTACTCAGATTAGAGTCTTGACTGTTGAGAAGCCTGGTGCTCCTGTCTATCTCCCCAGGACATTGTACAAGAAATTTGTTTAATGTTTCAAAATTCAAGACAATTGACACACAAAGAAGAGGCACAGCAATAATGACTTTTATTACTCTTAGAGTTTCAACTTTCAGCATTTTAGTTCAACTTTTACCTTTGCAGAGCACAGAAAAGTGTATGTTGGTATGGATGCCATACTGCCTGGTGTCCTTTTTAATCTTGTTATTTATCAATACATACTAAGACCCGATGAACCGTTGTTAGTGAACATGACCTTGGTAAAAACAATCCATGTCAGATATTTCCAGATAATTTCATTATATGCACATTTTTAGATTATCAAATCAACTACATGTTCTTCTATACACTTCTTGAAACTTAGAAGAGAACATACCAGAAGTGTAAATTTTCTGGAAACTGATCAACACTTAAATGTTCTCTTTACATTACGTTTCACACAGTGTTTTCTACCAGTTTTGTGCTTACCTAATAGTTTTTAATAAAAAAATTCTCATATAATGCAGTGCCATCGTTCAAAATAAGTGGTAATATCAGTTTATTTAATCTTGTTTTGGAAGCAAAAGAACATTTTTAAAGTAGGGAAGAAAAAAATCTTGATGAATAAAGGAGAGGGTGATGCAAAATATACGTGGATAGGTGACGGATGAATGAAAATCAAAGTTGATATTAGCTAATTTCGTATTCAGACATATGTGCACACTAATCTTGCTAATAACTTGCTAAAAATCAAGGAGCTGCGAAAAATGCTTGAAATGCATTGCATATATGTCACATGTATATGTTTTTACTAAGGATCCGTCAAACAGAAATCTCTTACTTTATCTAAGAAGGGAAATGCAACTGAGCCATTATACAGAGATGAATTCTGTTTTGAGCTGTTTCCCCCTGATAATTTTATTTGTTTCACAGACTTAGCCAAAATTCAGATGGAAGATGAGGACAATATACAAAAAGCTGTTCCTTGTAAACATTCCTAACAGAGATTCAACATCAGCTGACAATCCAGAGAAAAAGATCCTTTCCTTTGGTCTAATTCCAGTCTGAACAAGTGGTTCACTGTGAACTATGAAAACATGAGCGATTCCTTCTTTCACATGCAGGATAGCTTTTGCAAAATGAAAACTAGCATCTGTTAGTGGTTTTAAACTTGTGCTAATAAGTAAACCTCAAATATTTTCCTCGTCTGTGTTGGACTAGAATAGCATATTTCCCTTCAACCAAGGGCATCAAGTGGAAGAATTAATTTATTTTTCAAGCTACCATAGAAAAATGCAGAAGATTTAAATCCATCCCTACTTTATCTGCACTAAGATGCAATGCATTCTGGTGATTGACTCAAATGCTCTTTCAGTACTAGAGAAATTTAGACACAACAGGACTGACACAAGAGAGGTTCACCTGTTCTGAGGCATACATATTCCCTCCACCCGCTTTTCACTGCTGTGAAGGCAGAAATTGGATTGAAGTCAATCCATCCTGCACCTCGAGGAAAAATATTTGTCCCCTGGCTGGCATACTTGGACATAGCTCTTAATCATCTGTTTCTTGCCTCTGTTAGAGAAACTGGCTAAAAGCACAGCCCAATTACTCCATTTAGTTACATCCAAAAAGTACAAACCATTCTAGAGAGCAACAGAAACCTGGAATTATTGAAACTTTTCCACATGTTAGGCCAAAGCCTTAACATATATGGATGTTGGGTTGCAGAAGAGCTGAACCCCATCTGCCCCTGAAACCGGTAGGAACAGCTTTTGCTAACTGTCTCAAAAATTAGGTTAGTGGATAGTGTAATCCTTTGTTATTTAATAAAAATCATTCTTCCTTTCCTGCTTGAGAAAAAAGTGATGCACTAAACAATGGTCTGAAGAAAACATTTCCCAGAACATAACAGCAAAGGCATCAAGATTGTCCCTGTCTTCCAGAGCGCTGCATGGGGATCAAATGACATATTAGCACTGCACGGGGATCAAATGACATATTAGCACTGCACCTAAGGGAACAGCAAGGACCACTGTGCCCTGAGCAGCTGAGTGCAAAGGGGAGCAGGAGCCTAACACAACAGGCAGACCCAGTGCTGGCAAGAGGAACCACCAGCAAGCCAAGGAGGAAGCCCAGTCTGTGACAAAAAACACTTGGGACAGAGAGAGGGCTAGAGACGGCACAACACACCTAAACGAGGACTAACATGTTCACATCAGGAAAAGACTAAATTCACAAACCTGAGCTTAAATGAGACCATTTCAGGGTGGATGCTTCAGAGAAGGTCAGGGCCAGTAAAACCTATTAGCATGCTCTTTGGTCTGCCACTGTAAGATATTGTTGCTGCCTCTTACTGCAGTCGGAAGAGAAGGATTTGGGGAAAAACCCAACAACAAATAAACCCAAAACCTCATTTCTGTGTCTGCTTCCTCTTAAGCTTAAGGTTTTGTATTGTTCATCTTCTCTCTGCTGAGGACACAAGGTCTACAGCTCTTAGAGAAATTAAAAGAAAAATACTGACTTAGTCCTTTAAAAAAGAAAAGCTCAAATGAAAATAGTCCTGCAGGTCATCTCCCTAATGCCTAAATTATTTGAACAGCTGTATATCAAAGCTAACAGAATTGTCTCCTTTAGTTAGCTGTGAACCATTTTAGGTAAAAGTCTGAAGATGTCAAAACATTTTATATTTATTTTATACAAGTGCAAGTTCAATGGCATGTGTGGGGAAAGTATTTCTTAATCTCTCTCTATAACAAGTGCATGCACAGCAGCTTTTTCTCTACTTGGATTTTTTTGACAATTAATTCTCAGCCAGAATAGTTTAACTGGCAATAACATCAATGGGAATAGCATTGTTATCAAGGGTTCAGGAGCTTACAGTCTCATTTCATGTCTGACTGGGTACGAGCAGTCTCAGGTTACAGTTTAACTGTAGTTATGGACTGTAGAGTTTCAGATTTTAAGCATGAGCAGACCCCACTACAGTTCAGGCCATTGCTAATTTTTCCAGGGCCATCATTGTTACAGGTGTGACAGCATGGGATTCTTGGAAGAACATGCAGAACATGAGACAGTCTGCACACTGTAAAGATCACAAATATTATCATAGGTGCTAAGATTTAAATGACGTTTCAGGTGTGTTTTGGTTTTGATAAGTTTTCCTCTACTAACACTCCATTTATAGTCCAGATCAAATTAGAAATACTGGCCATAACCCATGTTTGAAATCAAAGAAACAAATACAATGATTATGCCTTTTAAAAGAGGGATCTTGGCATAGTGTTGTGTTCTCATCTTCATGAAAATTATGCCAGATCCCTGGCAATGGATCTGTAAGAGAGATTGATTGCCAGGGAGAGATGGCAGGGGTGCAGGTACCTCTGCCACCTCTTCACAACTAGTTTCTTGGTTGGTAGTGAAGCAGAAAAAAAGCAAAATTATATATGCCATCTTTACTTTGAGGATTTTGACATACCCAAAGAAGGAATTCGCTTCTGTTGTAGCCATTCTTTGAATAACAAGAAAAATTCTGCCACTCACTTCCACAGTTAAAACCAGTTATGCTCTAGCATTAAAGAATCACAGAATCACTGAATATTCTGAGCTGGAAAGGGACTCGCAAGGATCAGTGAAGTCCAGCTCCTGCACAGGACAGTCCAAAGAATCACACCATGTACCTGAGAACATTGTCCAAATGCTTCTTAAGCTTAGTCAGTCTTGGTGCTGTTACCACTTCCCTGGGGAGCCTGTTCCAGTGCCCAACCAGCCTCTGGGTGAAAAACCTTTTCCTGATATCCAACCTAAACCTCCCTTGACACAACTACAGCCCATTCTCTCAGATCCTGTCACTGGTCACAAGAAAGCAGAGATCAGTGTTTGCCCCTTGTTTTCTCCTCATGAGGAAGTTCTAGACTGCAATGGGGTCTTGCCTCTTCTCCAGGCTGAACAGACCAAGTGACCTCAGCCACTCCTCATGCAGCTTCCCCTCCAGAGCCTTTATCATCCTCGTGGTTCTCCTCTGAATCCTCTCTAGTAGTTAAATGTCTTTATCATGGCACCCCAAACTGCCCCCAGCACTGGAGGTGAGGCTGCCCCAGTGCAGAGCAGAGCAGAGCAGGACAATCCCCTCCCTTGCCTGGCTGTGATGCTGTGCCTGATGTCCCCCAGGACAGGGCTGGCCCTCCTGGCTGCCAGGGCACTGCTGGTTCATGTTCAACTTGCCATGGACCAGGACCCCCAGGTCCTTTTTGACAGTGCTGCTCTCCAGCCCCTCATTTCCCAGCCTGTCGTACATACAGGGTTCCTCATTTCAGGTGTCTTTGTTAAGCTTCATACAGTTGGCAATTGCCCAGACCTCTGATTTGCTGAGAACTCTTTGCAGGGCCTCTAAGAAAGTCAGCAGCTCCTCCTTATTTTGTATCATCTACAAATTTGCCTAGTATCCCTCTGAGTCCTGCATTGAATTTGTTAATTAAGATATTGAAGAAAGCTAGGCCTAAGATGGAGGCCTGCAGAACCCCACTAGTGCCTGAATGGCAGCAGCACCCATTGAATGCACTTGACCAAGAGCCACTTAATCACCCATCACATAATGTTTTTGTGCAGCTGAAGGCTGGACATGTTGTCCAGGAGGATATAATGAGAAACGATATCAAAAGTTTTGCTGAAATTCAAGATTGTATCAACTGGCCTCCCTTGATCAGCTAGGTGGGTTACCTTGTCATAGAAGGAAATCAGGTTTGATAAGCAGGACTTTCCCCTCATGAAGCTGTGCTGCATGATGACTGTGTTGTCCTTCAGGCATTTTTCAATACCCCTAGAATAATCTTCTCCATAACTTTACCAGGCACTGAAGTGAGACTAACAGGAGTGTAGAAATTAAACCTCAGTTTTTCCTCTTCTGTGCACTATGTCTCAGAAATCAACCCCCAAAATATTTCATAGAATCAGAGAGAGAGATTTAGATTGCAATGTGAAGGAAATGTAAATATAATTCTTCATTTTCTTTATTCATACACAATTATCTGTTTATAATGAGATAACAAAAATAGGGACAGAGCAATGAAAAAAAAATACAAAAGATAGAAATATCATTTCTATTTTTAAGGAATTCCCTTCCCTTCCCTTCCGGACATGACAAAATTCTCATACTTCTCCTGTACATGCTTTTCCCCTCCTAAAAAAGCTGCAATTTATAAAATTTAGTATGACCAGAAATTTTTAGGACAAATAGCAGACGTCATGAAATCTTGAGAGTATGTGTCAGTGGATTCATGGGAATCCAAGTAGCTATAGGGAAAGATTTTACTGCCTAAGGAGAAGGTGGTCAAGGGAGTTGTGACATGAGGTCCAGCATGTCAGTGGGCAGCTACACTTAGATGTAGGAGGCTAGAATTAAATAAGGCAAAGACCCACTTGATTCTGAAATCTACTGACAGAAATTCATATTGCCTTTAAGATCATCTTAACTGTTTTCCTAAATTTTTAATATATACTGTATTCATTCCACTTTCATGTTACTTTTATGAAACACAAGTGATAAATTTGCTTTATTGCTCTTCAGAGGTACTTTTGTGTCCAATTAGTTTGTTACCACAGTTCGCTCTAATTAGCCTGGAAATCCACATCATAGTTAATTACACTGTGCGCCATTCGAGAGGCTGGAAATAATTAAATATGTTTTCATTACTCAACTGGCCTGGAAAAAGTATATACATTTCAAACTCTAGTCCTGAAATGCTCTTTCAGGTGCTGGCAGTCAGTTACAACAGAACTTTCAAAAAAGCCTGAATATGTTGTCAGAAATACACAGCAAGTCAAAACAATGAGCCATATGAAGTAATGTAAACTTTACTCTTTCCTTAAAGGAGCTATATATTTCTGTGGAACATCTAACAAAACCAAAAAACCCAAGAGACTGTATGAAAAATATAAATTTATTTGGTATGAAGAATGCTTAACCTAAACATTAGTATATGTGCAATGAAGTTAATTGAAACTATAAATACAGAAAACTTTGAAAATCAATCCAGCAAATTTTTCTCAGACTTATCAAATAATTAAAATTCAACAGTTTCACTGCAAAATAGTGCACTGTGATATCTGAACAGGAGATTGTCTTTATGAAACAACTTCATATTTTATAATCCTGCCTTAATGTCCTCTGATTCAGCTGGAGGTTTTTTTTTACCAAAGGCTTGTGTCTACAAAGGATTTAGGTGACTTTAAAAAATGGGCACACAGGCTCCCTTGCAGGAAGCATTTAGACAGCCAGAGCCCTCACGGCAGCACATTGAAAGGCAATGATGAGGGCTGGAGCCACTCAGTGTTCTCCAGCTCAGCAATCACTAATAATTGATAATAAGTAGCCAAGAGGGAGACTCTGTGCTCAGGAACATGTCAGAAATGTCACTCATACCAATGTCCCAGTGGCATGTACCTGCCGTGTCTCACCTGCAGCCCTGAGCATCCTCCTGGAGGGAAAATCAGTTTGTCACATTCTCTGAATGACAGAAAGGGTAAGGTTGGGAGGGACACGGTGGGGTCGTCTGGTCCAACCTCACTTTCCTTACACTGAGGTGGGCAGATTTCATGTTTTACTTTAAAAAATAACCCACAGAACCAGGCCATCACAATGGAGGTGTAAGCTTTTCAGTTTGGACAGCCAGGTCTGTCCTGAATTGCCTGGGATGTACACCTACAACCTCCTCAGTTGGTCTGCTCACCTCTACTGCAGGTGCATCAAGAATTGGACACTTTGAGAGAGCTTCTTGCAGAATTATCACTCTTTTACATGAAATCTGAATTGAACAACAGAGAGCTTTTAGAAAATCAATCCTTAGAGCTGTGGAGGGTCTGGAAGCTCCATTTAGGGGGAAAAAAATCCATGTATAACAAATCTTCAGACTCCAAACCCTCCAGGAAAGGAAGTTTTAACAGGGGTGACATAAGGGAGGGAAAATTCCTGTGGCTGGTTAAACTTTTAAAGTGTTGTAATTTACAGAGTGGGGAAAAAAACCACAATAGAAATGTAAAATGTAAGTAGTAAAATCAACAGCAAAACTTAATAATTATGAAAATGATAAAATGAGATTTTTTAGCATTATGGTGATGATTTTCCCCCTCAAAATAAAATTTTGCGAATTACATCCCATATATAAGAAATGTAGTTTCGGAAGAATCATTAATTTCAACCAAATATGATCCCCTCAAGATTTCTTTGACCTGGACTATATTTTAGCTCTTTCAAGAGAATAATTCTGAATAGACACAAAATTTATGTTTAATCCTGAATTTTGTCCGAGCATTTAGAAACGTTATCAGGTGACACAAAAAACTAGAAGAAAACCTCTTTCTTCATCAGGTATTTCAAACTAGCTTTTAGAACCTTTTATCTCCAATGATTTATTAAACCAGGAGATATACTTACTGTGAACATCAGCAGGAAATAGTTTGCTTCAGCTTGCCTTTACAAACGACCCAAATCAGATACAAAATTTGTTGCTCATGGATTTGCAATTTTGAAATAACCCATTCCTTTTTGAAGTTAAAACAAATGAAATTTAACCGCCTTATAAAATATTTTTCTATTTAAAAATGTTATTTTTATGATCTGAATTTTTCTCATGACTTGACAGCTATATTAAACAAAGAGAAATTTAAACCTGAAACAAATATGCCTTCATTGTTGTAATTTAAACTTCAACCAGTAACAAATTCAAATGTCAAAATGAAATGTAGTCAACCTAAAACAATATCAAGAGTAGAAGAGGCATTTTTTTCTGTTCATTATGTTAATTTAAATTTCCAAACACGATTGTTTCAAATTATTGACTCATACAAATTAAACAGAATTTTGCTTAATTGAAGCCATTCATAAGCCACCAAACTCTTTCTTGAAATTATGCAAGGATACAGAAGAGTTTCAAGTAAATTTTAGTTTCTATTTTACTGCAATGAGAGTGAAGCTGTGTAAAAGCCTCTTGAACCAAACGAAGCAAGTTTTGGTTAGTAGGTGAAAGCAAAGTAGCCATGCCTTAAGGAGGATACCTTTATCTGTAAATACTTCTGTTTACTTCTCTAGTTTGAAATGCACATCTGTGGTGAATAGGTACATATGCCCAGAATCTAACTGGAAAGCCCACTGAACTCATGTTTTTTACTGACCTCAAAGGGTCAAGACAGTCTCATGGCCTAACCTATTGATATGCAACTGTGTTTGCTTTCACATGTCCATTTTTAGCTATGGGAACATGTGACAGATTGTACAGAAGCTGCTTTAGTTTTAAATGGAACATGTAGCAGCTACATACCAAGCCATTTTTATGTACTGAGTATATATCAGCTGTCATTTCTCTGCCCATTGATACATAGCAGAATTGACAGAAAAAAATAGAGAAGATAGTATTATTGTTGTAGACTTTCTATCTGAATAATGATGCTGTGATTTACCATAACAGAACCATAAATGTGTTATTTGGTGATTTCCTCTTAAAACTATAACTTAACTTGACAGCAATGCTAGATGAGTTAGGTATAATAAAAATACCCCATTGAATTTGTTTCTGTCATATAATATTTAAAAAAGCCTGCAAGTGACAAGAACAATAAAGGCTATCAGGTTCTAATTGCTCCTGCATTGAAGGAACTTAACAAAACTTGTGACTTCCTGACTTAGTCCAGTAACGTCAAGCACAGCTGATTGGCAACTTTACTGAATGTCCACATTTCCCTTAATGAAAGGAAAATGAGGGCAAACTGAGCATCACATTAATACATTCTAGTCCAGCAGGTGTATGCAAAGTTGAAAACTTCAGGAAGAAGACGTTCATACTTTTACCTCAGACTACAGATCAGAATTTTTTACCCACCTTGGAGTCCACAGAGAGTCCATGGAACAAAGGAAATGTCTGCCACTAAGTCTTAGATAAACAACAAAACTTTAACACTTCAGCCTTAAAAGAGTACTTTTCAACCCTTATTTTACTCTTTAATGTAAATGTAAATTTTTTGCCGCATGTGAGGTTTAGGCTAACAGAGTTTTCACTGTTTGCTGGGAGACTGCATATAGTGTTATTGATTTCAAACAGTTTGGAGGATGAGAGGCTGCTGAACTGAAGCCTCTGCAACAGCAGAAGGTGGTGTTGGTGTTGTGACAAGTAATACAGTAGCAGCAATTTAATGGAGCATTTCCTTCTGTACATTAGTTAAAAATTAATTTAGAACCTGGGAGCCTGATTCTAATTTCGAGAAAATCAATGTTTAAACACCCACTGAATTGTACAAGTGAGAGATAAACTTCCAAATTATTGACTGCTGATGCTTATGTCATCTGTTTGCAGTTCAGGTGTCCGGTTTCTTAAGGGATTTTAGCAAGATTCAAAGTGTTTCCTTATCTCAAACACTGAGCAAACTCAGACAGCCTGAGACATAATCTGTACCACAGGAGGACCAGTCTGACAAGCCAAGGCGATGCATCACTCCCATGACACTCTGGATTTTATAACACACGGAATTACACTAAATAGCTGACGCTTCACCTTTGCTCTCCCAGCTGTTCAGAGCAAGCAGATCCAGTTCCAACTGTGCTAGGTCATCACTGCTTCTCCTTACTGTTAACAGCAGGATATCTAACCTAAATAAATAGCCATGGCTCCAACTTCTCAGTCATCTCTCAGTCTGCTGGTCTTTCAGAACCTCCTTATTTCAGTACCATGATCACAGAAAGGATTGCTTAAGGCTAGGAAAAAATCAAGATTTTTTAGGAAGAGGAAATATTTGTCATTGAAATGAGTGATAGTCCAGCTTTCTGAGGTAGAAAGGAAAAGGCTTCTTTTTAAGTAAAGAAAAAAGACCCAGTTTCTGTGTATCAGCTTGTCTGCTTTTTCCAACTTCAATTGATTTAGCTTCAGATAGCTTAACAAAATTGTTTCCCCTTAAGAGTGGATGGTCACACCTATGTAACATCCAGATTTTTCATAAAAAGTGGTAATTTTAGTATAAATATAATCTATAGCAGCTAGGACTTTCCAGATGTAATGTGAAATCAAATTTGCACAATTAGAACACCATCTTTAGAGGCAATAAAGTCAGTTTTGTTCCTCACATTCTGAAGATTTGAGCCTTATTTTTTTCTTATTCAATTCCTTTTGGTGTGATATTAGGATTAGGTGTGACCCACTTTAATAGATCAAGGTAGTTCTGTATCAATCCCCAGAAAAGGCAGGCTTATGCTTAGTAAGAATTTGAAGGAGATTAGATAATTAGCTGCAAAGAGTGAGTAGAAGAAATTATTTCTTTTCAGAGACGAGCATAATAAAAATTCACTCACTTTGTTTTATTAAAATATACATCTGGTAAATTGTTCTTTTAGATGACTGAATGGTGAAAGTTAGGTAAGCTAACTGAGGCAAGGAGAATAACAAAATAATGCTTAAGTAAAACATCGCAAAAACAATAGGAAAGTATTCTCTAATTTTTTCAATGGAGCTGATAAAAACCTCAAAATTTTAAACACAGTCCAATATCAAATAAGCCTAACTTTTGTATTATCTTATTCTGCCTGTTTTTCTACTTTACCTGCTATATTTTTTGTGTAATTATATGTTTAAGTATCCTCACCAGCAGTACGTTCTTACCTGTAATGACTGCAAATAGATATGAATAGGTGTGGGAGGAAAATGAGATTTTCTGTTTTGTAAATAGGTACTTTGACTTTTTACTGATTCCTTTCAACCTTAATTCGCTACAACCTGGCCAACATTCTTCTGACAATCAAAATATCTAGTTAATTTTGAATGTTTGTTAAGGTTTTATGAACTCCAGGAAAAAGGTAATTTTGTTGGGTAGAACAAAACTTAGACGCAGTTTCTTGCTTTCAGGACTGATCAAGGGAAATGAAAGAAGAATATTTCCTCTACAGAACAGCATAGAAACACAGCAAAATTTATTAAAGACCTACTTTCTTCATACCATCTAACAGATTTCTCTGATCTGAATTTCAAGGTCTTCCTGAGTAGCAGGTTTTAACTTATATTTATTAGTCTTTCATAGAATATTCTTTGAGGCTGCTTAATGAGTTTTTAAATTTATTTAAAATTTTGGCATTGGCAAATACTTTAGCAACAAGTTGCACAGATTAATACTTTTTTTTTATGTAGGAAAAAACCAAAACATGTTGTTTGATTTAAACCTACAATATGAAAACATAATTTGATTTCCATTGCTTCCTGTATTTAGAGAAGCAGTGAATAGTCATTGCATATAAGCATGTTTTCCCCAGGCAAATAAAAAACTTTAGATCTCTGTAGTTCCCACCTTGTTTGTGTCTTTTCTGTCTTGTATAATCTTAATCTATTTGTATGTACTTAATATAGAAACAATTTGTTTCCTTAATCAGCCTTCTCTCCTTCCAATGCAGTTTGTCTATTTTACTACATCCCATTTTAGGTTAAAATGATCAGAAATTAATTAAATGTTGAATCTATGGGCATTTAAGCAATATATATGGAAATACAATAATGTTTTTCTTTTCGTACCCAGTCCCTTTCCTAATAATTCCTAGCACTCAAATGATTTACATTTTTTGGTATTTTTAATATCAGAACTTAACAAGATTAAGTATGTCAAGACTTATAAAATATCTCCTTTGCTTTCTAAGGGGAGACAAGGAAAAAGTTTAGCATAAAATATTTAAAACTTAAGTCTAAAAGATCTTGAAGTAAAAAATCCTCCAATTTTGTCAAATTAGAATCTTACTATAAACTGAGTGATCTAAATAAATGCAAACAATAAATAAGAACTATATTTAGTTAATTTATTGAAAAGAGTTGAAAAACAACTGTATAAAATGTCCTGTGCAGAATGCTTTTCTCATACTGTCATTTTCAGACTGACTTTTCCTACCAATATTGTATTTGGATATATTTTTCAGCAACTGTGATGTGTTTAATTTTTTGCCCTAACATAAGAAAGACTTCAGTCCTCATAGGAAGTTACTGTAAACAATAAACAAGGGGGGAAAGCCTTTTGTGGACTCCAATCTCCAATTTGGATAATGGAGCTAGATGAATTAGTTCATGCCACATTCCCATGTCTTTGCTGGGAACAAACTATCTATCTCACTACCTTGCTCTCTGGAGTGCTTACTTGGCTCCTGTTCTGCCCTTCCCCACCGTGGAATTTGCACCACCAGCCTGTGCACAAGGGAGCATCACCCAGGATATCAAAGCTGCTCACATCACCCCCACACACAGCCCAACCCTGCCCTCCTGGCCATTTGCCTCTCCACACCCAAAAGCAAGAAGGAAATATTGGCCCTCTTGATTAATCATAAATTTAACTGCTCTTTTTGAAATAACTGATGCTTTTTAAAAGGATTTTTTTCCTTCAAAGTCTCACTCTGAACACTGACTTTGTGAATCCTATTTGCATGAATGGCATTTGAAAAGAACTGAAAATGGCCTTTCCATTCTTATTTGAACCACACATTTAGATGAAAAGAATAAAAATATTTTTCAATTAAAAATAGAGGGAAATTAGTTAGATGACACTAAAGAGTTTTATCAGGTCTTCAGTGATCTGTAGAAAGTTAAATATTTGTTTTGCAAAGCAAATTCCACAGCACATTCATCACCACTGTTCAGCTCTAGGAGATAAAATTTAGCTGTGGGAGCACAAGGCAGAAGTCAGGGCTCTGGCATGCCATTGAAAAATACAGGTGCTGAATCTCTTTTCTGACCTAGAAAATGCCACTCAGCTTTAAGTCCTTCACCTACGAGATTTAAATAGACAACAATTACTGTTACCTCTATCAAAAGGAGCCTGTGGAAATCATGTTTTACCTGGCTAATATGAGGGTGTGCAAAGGAAATGGAGATGTACTATCGTTTTCTCTCAACCTCAGGATGTTTAGTCATGTATGGTGATGTGACATGACAGGGAGAGCAGATATGGTAAATGCTCATCTGCTATAGTTATTATGATTATTACCTCTGCAGCAAGTAAAGAGCACACTTTAATACAAAATTAAATGGGACTGACTGCATTTTTGTTTTAACATAGTAGCATAAACTGCAATTGCTGGTAGATTCCAGCTGCTGAGGTGCTGACTTTGGGCTTGACAGCTGTTTCCCTGCTCCTTCCACCATATCACAGACAGCATTCACACACCTTTTTCCAATGAAAAAGGCCAGACACACCTGCTTTGCCACCATCCCCTTGGATAGGGCCTCTGCTGTTGCTGGCCACCTAAAGGAAGGACGTGGGTGTCCACACACACACACACACACAGAGCTGCTGAGGACAGGGTATGTTTGAGCTCTGGGGAGACTGAAGTAGGTATTTCCCTTTGCAGTCAGGGTTACCCAGTAAAGATGTTTTACCTCCATGATCTTTCTGAGAGGGAAATCTCCAAAATAGATGAATGAAGGTCTTAATGGAACAAGCTGGCTTTAGTTTGTGTTTATCCTAAAGCCTCAGCATGCTGTTTCAGCAGCATAAAAGACTATAAAATTCAAATAGGTTATATTTACAGCCATTGTAAGGCCTCTTTACAATGTGCAAGTGATAGAAAAAAGCAGGTATGCCTGCAAAGTACTTTGATGGGAGCCTTCTTTTATAAATTGGAAAGCATTACAATCTTTCAACTATCTCAAAAAGGTTTTTTTCCAGCCTTTCCTTCTTTTGTTGTGAGGAAAGGTTTGGCTGCAATCACTTTACACTTATGGCTGACAGGAATATATGGCACTGCCATCCATGACAGTATCCTTACTAACCTGATGAGCATGCTGGGGAGGCTTGCTCTCGCCAGATCTTTCACCACCCCAAAGGCTGTCAAGCCTGTTGTCACTCACATGTTTTGGAGTGTAGCAGATCCAGCATGGGGGTTGTGTATGTGGGAAGCTGAAAAGTTACAAGAAAAGGGCATAAATTAAGAAAATAAAGGAAAAAAATAATATAAAAGGTGGTATTGCTTAATGGTAGTATACAATAAACAATGATCCACAGTGTGCCAAAACTCTCTAGTAAAGGAATTGTAAATGCTGTTGTAATGAGCAGTTATGCTTCAAGCATATCTCTAACTTCTATAGGCCAGATTTGAATTTCTTTATTTAGTCATTAGTGCAAGTCTTGAAACTGATATGATTTTTTTTTCTTTACTCCAGATAAAGAATTGTAAATTTGGCCTTTTATGTCTGTATGATTCATTCCAGCAGTGTCAAACTGAAGTCTTTAATGTTTGGGTTTGATAACCTATTGTATACTTGCAATTTATCAAAAGTGTTATTAAATTAAAGGCTAGCTGATTACAAAAGATTTTTCTCTTCAATTTACCAAAAAGTGACACAGTAACAAAACACACATACTCTGCTGTGTGCAATTCATCTATATGACAATTTTATCTCAAAAAAATGGAACAGAAAAGGGATAAATAGGTCAAACACTCTGACCACTACTTTCCCATCAAAAGTTAAACTGAAGTGTTGCATAAGGAATGAAGAAGTGCTCATGCAAATCTCTGGTATGACAGACCTTAATCTCTTCTCACCAAAATCACTACAAATTAGAGGGCAGCCTAGGAAAGCCAGGACTCCAGTATCAAAGAGTACAGAAGAAAGCCACTCCCAGAGTCCTAGTTATGTAAAAAGCAAAGTGCTATTTAGAAGCCTCACCCTAAGAGGAAATCTGATATGTATAAATTAACTTTCTTAAAAGAAAAGAACCTTGATAACTCTGTCAAGGAGGGCTGCAGATCTGGATGTTGGAAATAGGAAGCAAGGGTGGTTGAAACACCACAATGCAGTGGTTCACACTTCATGTTTAACCAAACCTATTTTAAGTTTCTTAAACAAGGATATATAGCATCCAGAAGATTACATGCCCCCAAATTGTTAGAAAGGCTACAGAAAAAAAAAAAAAAAACTATAAAGAGGAAGCTGAAGTCTCTTAATTTACAGAGTCACTGAGGTACCAAAGCTCTACCTATAGCCACGTTATTCAAGCACCAGAACTTGTTTCATGGGCCCAGAGCACCAAAGCATTAAGTGTTCCCTAGCAGGGGCATTCCTATTTAAGACTTTGCAGGAGTTCTGCTCCCCCAGTCTTCATTTGAAAGATCCTGATATATATTTTACTCAAGCTTTGCAAGAAAAATCAAGAAAAAAATAGCAAAATAAAAATAAATTAGGTACGTGAACACAGATTTCCTGAAATTATGTAAAGATTATATATGCTAAAATAATTTTCCTTCAGAAAATATGAAAGCATGATCTTGGCCTTGCTGCTGTTAAAGTCAATGGTTCACTGCACTAAAAATATGCCATAAAATGCCTGTAACCTTATCGTTCTGTGCCACTGGTTTTGTGCTGCAGTTGATTTCAGGCAAGTCAATCCTTATTTCTGACCATATTGAGTTAAGAATTAGGGCCACTGGTGGTAAAACCTAACAGGTTTTGTTCAGTACTTCACTAATGAGTTATTCCAAGGGAGACAACTTGAAGGGAAATTAAAGTGAACACTGACTTGAGATAACTACATATAATCAGCTGTCCAGTGAAGCAAAAGCCCTGAGGTATAAATTGGTTAAAATTTCTTGGCTTGGAGGAGAAAGGATATTTGCAGTATGAGATCTCACAACCCTCTCTCTGAGCAACAGGTATATCTGTGACTATGCAAAGATAGAACAGCAGTGAAAAAGCAAGCAACTTTCAGAAGTCAGAACTTTAAATAACTATAAAATCTTTCTTTACCGTTCTTTTTGTAAGCCATAACTCACCCCTTTTTTTCAATCCCAGTTACCAAATTACAATGTTATTAGTTACTAAATGTTGAGCTAATGCTGAGCTAATGTTGAATGCATGCTAGCACACTTGATGAGGGTGATCCCTAGAAGACACTCTCTGGGAGATAAGAGTAACCAGAGCTATTTAATAGGGAAATGAAGCAACCAGGTGAAATAATTTATATGAATATGTTATATATAATTGTCTCACTCTGTTGAGGTGCTTGATAAGTTGATATTTTCTGCCTGTCTGTCTTTATCTATGCCACTGTGCCAAAAGGAGCAACATTAGTGTCTAATAGCAGTATCCTCAAAGGTACTGAGGCAATTTTATTCTCTTTTGTACTTCTGATTAGAGTCACAGATATGTAGAGAGGCTGATTCCTAAGCTTTGTTTAAAGGTAGTATTCAAATCCTATTTTTTTACTCATGGGCACAAAATAGAAAATTTTCTCTGGAGAAAAGAGAGTGCAGAGATGGTTCTTTGGATATTACTTATAGCTTAGGAGTTCAGCAGTGCTAGAAAGAACATTATCTCTATGGGATCAGAAGTTCAGAGCAAAGTTCAAGAGACAGCTTTTGCTACATAGAAATTTGGAGCTTATTTCATTCTTTCAGTACTTACTCACTGTCACAAGAACGTGACATGAGAGCAAAACCATTGTCTGGGTAGGGAATAGTGACTAGAATCCCTATTTCCATCTCTCTGTGGTGTTTCTTACAACTTATACCCTTTTTAAATGTCCCTAGACCCAGAAACTGATGTTGCTGTGCTCATACTTAACATGTGTAGAGATGCTAAGTATTGCTCAAAGACACAACAGCAAAATAAAAGTGAACTTTGAGTTTGCTTAAGAAGAGTACAAAGATACTGTACTAAGAAGGCAGAAATAAAAATATGAGAAATACACTGAGCACAGAGATTAACTTTTCAGGAGTTTTATAAATGTGTCAAGTCTTCAAAATGGAGTTACGAGTTCTCTGTGGAAAAATTCTAATGAACAAATGTATAAATGTATTTCTAACTTCTTCCTGGAACTCATTAATTATTTCTCCATTTTTCACAGATGCAAACACTGGTGAGATGGCTAATGTAGTTTGGTCTATAAAATATAACTGGAAAAATCATTGCTTCAACAGTGCAATATCTCTTTAATTTTTCTTTCCTTTTTCTCCAAGTTAATTCTTATTAACTTCACCCCAAAGAGAGAGTTTCAGTGCTCCTGAAACAGCTGTGGCTGTTCCTGTCACAGCATATGCCTTGTGCTAGCTGTTGTCTGCTTATGTCCTTGGTAAGAGAGTTTTACACTTATCCTGTCATCTTTCAGAGGCAGCTGAAAACATACCAAGAGGCAAAAATCAGAGTTCAAATCCAAGTCAAGCTAAACTCTGAACTAATGATTACCCAAAGTAGACAAACAAAGAAAGATGTCACCACTGGCATTCACATTATCCCATTTAATCTTATCCAAATAGTCAAGAAGAGAAAGAGAGAAGAAAAGACCTCCTTATATTCAATTTTTTTTTCCTTCTTAACCTGAATGACCAGTGTACACTCTGAAAACAGTGACAGCATACTGAATGGATGGCTTCCATGCAGTGCTGTCAGGGTGGGATACCAGGTTGCATCAACAGTCAGGCTGTACTCTGTGTTTTCTGAGGTTCTCAACCAAAGCTTGAGATCTGATTTACTTGACTAGCCCACTAATGGTCTTTACATAGAATTATGAGGATAAGAAGGTGAGTTTTAATGGTGAAATGCAATATATTTTATTTTATGTTTTGCAGATTGGGGTCACCTTTTATTTTCATTTACTAACTCAGTGATTCCTGAGCATGCAAGTTACTAGATTCATTTAAGTAAATTATTTTTAAGGCTATATTTTTTTCTTGTGGTGACAGAGAGGTACAAACTTCAGTCTTACTCACCATAATCAGGACCAAAGAAAACCAAAATATGGTCTTAGAATCATGCAATAATTTGGGATAGAAAGGACATCCAGAGTCCAGCACTCTATTGCTGTGAAATCAGTGTTCCTGTAGGGAGGCAATGACTGACATAAGGGAGGATTTGTCTGTGGCTCCATACATGTGAGGTCTTTTGTTGAAAGTGCTTTCATTGAGTTTGATTGTTCCTTTTCATTCTGTTTAATAAAACAATCGAGATGGAGCTCTCCAAACAAAGAAAAATTGCTCTTCTGTGTGCCTAAGTGAAAAATACTCCGCGGAGTTTTTAAGGGATTAGCTAATGCATTTAGAAAATAAATCTTTCCTGAGAACCATGTCATATCTTTCAAGTATATATTATAGGCACAAGGAAAAGGGAACTGGAGAGAATCATGTACTTCTTAGTAGTGTATGGTTGTCCTTTATTGCTTGAGATATTAGATAAAATAAGAAAGGTTCAGCAGGATCATAAGTGGAATGGGCCCAAACCCAAAATACAGCCATCACAGTCTTAGACAGGGAAAAAGATGGAGAGTAGGAAATTCGGGATATGACAGACCCATTGACTATTTCATTTCCTTAGAAAGGCAGACTTTTTCTGCTTTTCATTAAAGACCTAAATGAATATTTCTACTCCAAGAAATGTTCATGAGCTCTCCCTTTGTGTGGGACAGTTGATAACTTCCAATCAATTAGACTAGACCTTAAAAAAGCTCCTCTCTTCCTGGCCTGCTGTGACTCTGGTCTAGGCATTTCCTAAGTAAATACGCTTCAATACACTTCTCTTCTAAAAGTACCAATAGTGACCCTTGGAGCTGAAGCCAAAAACAGGCAGTGAGGTATAACATTAATACTGCCACAGCGGGTTACCTTATTCTATAGTATCAAATATGAATTTATTTTATGAACACAATAGCAAAAAATTGACCAAAAGAGACCCGACAATGATCAGGGAATATGCTGTTTTCAATGCAGGTAATGTCATAAAATCAGGAATAACTCTGTATAATATAAAGATTGAGAGAACATAAACTATTCATGAGCCAATCAACAAGGTCATAGTGTGAATAATTCACTGATTTATATGTCATTTTTATTTGATTTTGCTCTGGATTAGTTACCTCTTTAATTCTTGGTTGAAAAAACTGCTCACTCAAATTTCATGTGCTTCCAAAGCCAAATATAGACATGAATTTCTTTGGATTTTAGACATATGTATGGTGTTAAAATTCACAGTGATGCATGTTAGGGAAGGATCCTGTTCTCATTTCACACTTCTGACAATCTGGAGCACCTCTTTTTACTTCAGTGAAGATATAGTAATTAAGGCATAAGAGAATGTGGGTCCTAGATTTTAATATAGCTTTGTACCTTTGAAGGTGAATTTTTCTTCACCCTAAAAATGTGCATCCCCTGAACAAAATCTTTATACAACAGTCTTCCCTTCAAACCCAAAGAACAAGAACAAAAAGTTGGGATTATGTCAATGAATAAATCTCAGGCATCCGACTTTATAAAATATTTCAAATCTTAAAGGTGCAGAACACCTTAGAAAGGTGAGATGCTTTTGAAAACACTATAGCAATGAGTCTGCTCTTTAAAACAGTTCTCAAGCAAGTCAGAATAATAGTCAATACTATGCAACAAACATCTCCAAATAGCTATGCACTCTCTTTATAAAAAAGAATCCTAGCTGAAACAAATAGATGGATTTGGCTAATGTTGCATATTTTTGCATATATAGAAACTTCTTAAATATAAGAGTAATGTTTGAAGGAAATGCCTAATTTTCTTCAAGGACCGTGCAAGGGCTATTAAGGCTTCTACAAAGCAGAAAATTAGTTAATGCACCCAAAACCTTGTTGTTCTTAAATTACATAGCATTGCTAACAGCTTAAAGGCAGTTATTCAGGTTTACAATTCTTCCTATGCTTAATACCAGTGCTGATGAATTTAGTGAAAAACTGTTGAAGATGTTTACTAAAACTGTGAGGAGGTGAAGGTGTTAACAAACATCTTTTAATTTTGTTTGGTGAATTTTCATATCTTCAAATTTAACTGGCTGAAGTCTGTCAAATGGAAATGAATAAAAACTCATCCTACAATTCAGATAGAATTTTAGTCAAAACTTCCCTAGAAAAGTGATTAAATTAAGCAGGAGCAAGAAAGAAAAATTACTAAATCATTTTAATTCTTTTCAAAGCATTTTAGGGCTTCATCTTACAAGGGTTCCTTACAAGAGATAGTCTCAATCTATTTCCTGAACTCCTATGTTAATACGTGCCAAGTTGGATCTATATCTCCAATGACTGTATTAAATAAATTCCATCATTCTTTTTTTTTTTGTCTTTTTTCATGTTAATTGTGAATCTTAGGGACACGATGTGATATCCCTAGGTATTCTGTAAATAGCAAAAATGCAGGGATACAAAGAAATATAAAAACTTCTCCTCCTGTACTCAGAGGAACCATGGCAAGAGACGAATATCCTTGGGCCACTGCCATTCTCCCAGCTCTACAGCTGGCACCAAAATAGCACAGTAACTGGAGACATATAAATATCATAGATAATTATATTCCTTTCGGTTAATTCCAAAACCACAGCCATACTTTTGAAATGTCACAGTGGTGCTGGCAAATCAACACTTCCACACATTGACTGTGCAATGACGAGTTCTGGGGTCAGCCAGGGCTGCACTGTGCCTGGCCCCAGTCTCACCCTGCCCCGAGTGATCCTGCTGATCACAGCCACCGACAGAGCCCCTGTGGGGGCAGAATGTTGGTTCCCTTCACTGCATTTGCACACACAAACTCTTTCCAGCGCCTTGCTGGTTCATAGGAAGTTGTTTAACCGACATTTGCTGCAGCTATCTACTTTGCTGAGTCAGTTTCCCTTAAAATAAAGATTTGTTCACATGAACATCATCAGTCAGTCCAAGTGGCCTCATACTCATTATCCTCTTTGGGGATATACTATGTAAGTGAGCTTGCATATTTTCTCTTTCTTGTAAATTTATTCCTTTAACTTCATATTTCTCTTTTAACAAAGAGCAATGCAATAAACCCTTATTTCCTCTTTAGGTACAAGATCTCCCAAACTCTTCTTTTTATTTTTAAACTCAGTGCCATATTTAGCCTCAATTACATTTTTTTTTATTTTAAAACACTTGTTTTAAGATATAATGTTAACTATTTTGAAATAGAAACGTAGCACATTTCTTTATTTATTAAGTAAATTTTTGGGGTAGTTTAACAATCAGCTGAAAATGCACCATAATTGTAGCCATCAATTAGGCAAAATTTTTGATTACTTCATGTCTTTATTATTGAAAGATGGACTTAATAGATGAGTTTGGTAACATTAATGTTCATCATTTTAGAATGATTATTACTATCTGGTAAATGTGCATGTGTAAATTCAAGGTTGATACAAGACTTCATTTAGAAACAAGTGAAAAAAAGAATGAAAATTTTAATTCTAATCAAGATTAAGTTAGTTGTATAGAAAGTGAGTTGAATTTATATTGGAACACTTGATCATTCTAATATGTAACAAAAAATTACTTTCTTTGTCTTGACTACAGTTTCAGAAAGCATTAGTTGGATTCAGTCCTGCACCAAAAAAGCTTTTGGCTGCACTGCAAAATCTTCTTAGTATAACTCGAGATTTGAATGCAAACTGAAAATAGCAATTTAATCCTAGAGTAGGTTTACTTACTGTGGTTAGCTACCTATTTACAGTTCATCTGTGGGAAAAACAGAATTAAAAAAAAAAAAATCGTACCTAAAAATTATAGCTCATATAATGGCTAAATTTTTTTCTGCCTATAAAATTTAACTTTACCAATATCTAATACCAATACACTTAGCAGAAAGCTTACATATAGATCATACACATATGAATAAATTTATCATCTTGCAAATTAAATATATAACTACAATAATTAATTGATAAAGTCTTTTTATCAGAATGTGGAATTGAAGAAAAACAAAACAAAACAAAACAAAACAAGATAAATGAAAAAAGGAATAAAAGAAAAGCTAGTGTTAGATTTTTGAGCCAAATGAACAACACTTGATGAAATATTTTTTGGCCAGAACAATTGCTTTTGTTTTTGTCAACAAAGCAAAAGCTGGATACATTTTTTGGTTTGTGGGGTTTTTTTGTTTGTTTGTTTGTTTTCTTTTTTACATTTTATTGGTATATGCTACAAAACTTTCCAGAGGGGTCTAGGCTAAAGTCTTCCCAGAGTCTTTACCAGGATATCTTATATCTCCATTACTTCCCTTCCTGTGTTCTTTATGCTTTATCCCACTATTTTTTTGTTCTTCAAATTAACTTGAAACTTGAGTCTTGCTTATGTTATAACCATGATCTAAGGCTAAGTATTTTGGTCAGGTTTTGGGGGCGGGTTTTAATTATTAAATTGGTGTATTATCAGGAGAGGTTTTAAGGCAGTAGAAACTGAGATTAGTAGATTTATAGTTCTTTATCCTGCAGGAATTGCCTCTGTACTGGGAGGGTTTAAACAGACATGTTTCAAGTGGTACAATTCTGGAAGCTGACAAGGTTTTACATAGCTCACTTGGCAAAAGAGCAACTTACCACAGGGTATGAGTGTGAAATTACAGCAACGTGGTAACTGCCAGGTGCATGTTCTTATCCCACAGAAAATATGGTGGAGCTTTCCTCTTACCTGCCAGCTTGTCAAACAAGGCATCAGGGCAAAACATACAGAGTGCACTGGATGTAAAAATCTTCCCAATAGAAAGCAGAGCAAGAACCATAGATGAGAACAGTCACTACAAGTAACTAGGAAACTGCTGGGTTTACAGCTAACTACAAAGAGGACTGGGAAGTGTAGCCTTTAGTTACTTATTTATAAACCCCATACTCACTGCTCAGCACACAGCTTTTATCACGCTTCTTATATTTCATCAGTGCCCTTGGCCCAGCAAGTCTCACTGAGTGTGCAGGAGCTCACGCAGACATCTTTACTCAGAGGTGCAGAGGAGTAGCAGGAAAAGCAGCTGAACATTAGAAAGTGCTCGTACAAAGTCTATTCCCTCCTAGAGGTAATACCTTCTCACTCTGCCAGCTCCTCCACATGTAAATCACATCAATTTACACTCCATTTCACTGACTTATACTCCAGTAAGTGAGTGTAAGTAGGTCTTAAGGTGTCTAACTGAGCATAAAGGACTCTAAATTACACATTTTATGCATCACCTCTGAACTTAGCTCATAGGTTTAAACATAAGCAGAGTAATAAATCGATAGTTTGGAGGAGGGAGGACATGAAATGTGTGTCCATTTTGGTTTCTTGAGGTTATCACTGTATTTCATCAACACTAATGAAAAGGTCCTGCCTTTTTACTTGAAACACTGTTGAACTCAAATTGAGATATGCACCAGATTCTTTAAGCAATTATTTGAGCAGGCAAAAAAAAGAAAAAAAGAAAAAAGAAAAAAACATGAAGATGTTAAATGAATCAGGATTTAGCTTGGTTTTCGGTTTTTTTTTGGTTTTTTTTTCATATCTCAGTTTTGAGCTGTCCCTAAAAAATTTCAGAGAAATGCACGTTATTTTCTGGTTTAGACCATGCTCTGAAATCTCTATTGTTAAACTTCATTCTGTTTCACTGTCAATTCTACAATGGAATACGCATTTAAGTAAATTGCTAATGAGATTTGTGGCAAAGCTATGAGGCTATGAATAGCATCTCAGAGTCAGTAACAGTGGAATCTATTTATTACCAAATTACTTACTCCTGAGGTCAATTATTGCTACAAACATTTAATTAAATGGTGATGTAAATTTGATGAGCCTACTCAATACAAGCAAAGCCTGTTCTGCACTTTGAAAAGGTGAATAACAGAACTCTCCTTCCATCATTCCAGTTAAAATTAATTGGTCTCCTGGAAGTCTAGTTATAGAAAATATGCAAACTCCCTAGTTCATCTTCCCCAGAATCTCATCTCCATTAACTTAAAAATGTACTAGTGAGAACGAGGTTTCTCAGAGCAGAATAAAAGAACAATGTACATTAATAATAGGAAAAATTCTGAGGGTTATATCTTGCTATGGAGGGGTTTCTTAAGATTTGTTTTTTGTTGCCTTTTTTTTCCCCTGAGTTAGGAGGAGGATTTCTTTAAGGTATGGTGTAGAGCTAGAAGGGAAAGAGTAAAGCTAAGAAAGCTATTATTATTAGTGCTCTGCCTCCACAGTTTTAAAACAGATTCTGGCAGTTATGAGAATGGGGAATGGCATTGCTCTGTGACTTCCTTCCTGATAACAAGTTAATTAGATGCCAAGTGCTAAATGCTAGATTCTATGCATTCAAAGGGGCACTTATGGAAACAAAAGAATTTGGCACCTAAATATCCTGTGTTTGCTTCTGGAAATATTTATTTATTTTAAGACATCAGAAAAATTACAATCCATAGAGTATAGCACATTTTAGTCTACATATTTTATCACAAAGATCTTTTATTTTAATTCATTCTCAGAAATTATACACCAAGCTTACTCTGCTAGTACTGCACTGTACAGCTATGAAAATCAAAAGACTCTCTTTTATGCATTCGCTGAAACAGACATTTTCTTGAAATCCCTTTGTTGAAAGAATGCCCAGTATGATGAATGACACAATCTTTTGGTCTTCATTCAGACAACATTTTCAGTGAAATAAAAGACATTTTCTGGTATAGAGCCCATCAATTTACCCTTGGTTCAGCTGATCAGCGTTAAGAGCAGTTAGGAGGGAGACTTGTGAGCATCAGAACCAGAAAGACAGAATGAACTACTTGAATTCTTGAAACGCTAATGTTGCATTACATATCTGTCTTGTTTAGTGTCTCTAACAGTAAGCTGAAGGAGGTGATCAAGTGCCCTTTCTTCAAGTTTACAGGTGACAACCAGAAGGGGAGGAACAGTCAATACAATTGAGGGTGGAGGGAAACAGACTTGCTGAAGGAATGGGGTGAACAGGAGCCTTTTTAAATTCAGCAAATGTAAAGTCCTATACATGGGAAGCGGAGGCTTTTGCAGTGTTCCAAGCTGGAATGGATTGGTTCCAGGCAGTTCTGCTGGAAAATTCCTGGAGTTTGCAGTGGTTAGCAAGCTGAGTATGAGCCATCAGTGTGCACCTGCAAGAGAAATGGCTAACTGCATTCTCAGCTGTAGAAACAAGAGGAAGAGCACATTCAAGAAATCAGGACAATTGCCTATTCCCGTTTACATGCCACTCTTTAGAACACTACAGAACTACTTTGTCCAGTTTTAGCCAGGCACATCTTAGAAAAACATTGATAAAGAGTATCATAGAATCATCAAATCATAGAATGCCTTGGTTTGCAAGAGACTGAATATCATCTAGTTCCGAGCTCCAGTGTGAGCAGCCATGCCACCCAGTGTATCAGGTTATATGGGGCCCCATCCAATCTGGCCTTGAACACTGCCAGGTATGGGGCATCTACAGCTTCTCAACACAACTTCTTCCTGTACCTCACCACCCTCACAGTAAAGAATTTCTTCTAAACATCTAACTTAAATCTCTCCTCTTTTTGTTCAAAATTTCCCCTTGACCTATCACTATCCCCTCGATTTTATAAGCACCCTTTAAGAACCTAAAGGCCACATCACATTCTCCCCACAGACTTCTTTACTCCAGAGAAATATACCCCAGCTATCTCAGCCTGTCTTCATAGGAGGGATGCTGGACTCTTCTGACCAGCTTAGTGGCAGTCCTCTGGACCCACTCCAACAGGTTCGTGTCTTTTCTGTGCTGAGGACCCCAGAGACGGATGCAGCACTGCAGGTGGGGTCTCATGAGAGCAGAGTAGAGGAGAAGAATCACCTCCTTCAACCTGCCAGCCACTCCTCTTCATATGCAGCCCAGGATATAGTTGCCTTTTGGGGCTGTAAGCACACACTGCAGGTTCATGTCCGCCAGAAACCCCAAGTTATTCTCCTCAGGCTGCTCTCCAAAACTTCTTCCAGTGTGTTCTCATGTCTGGGATTGCCCCAACCTTGGTACAGCACCCTGCACCTGAACTTGTTGAACTTCAATATGCTCTTGTGGACTCACTTCTCCAGCTTTTCTCAGGTCCCCATGGATGCTTTTCCATCCTTTTGTTCTGTTATCCCCACCCATCAGCTTCTTGTCATCTGCAAACTTGCTGAGGATGCTCTCAATCTCACTGTCTGTGTCATTCACAAAGATATTAAAGAGCACTGATCCCTGAAGGACACAACTCATTACCAGCCTCTCAGGCATAGAGGTGAGGCCCACCAGTTTGTAGCTCCCTGGGTCTTCCTTTTTACATTTTAAAAAAATTATCGTGGTGGTTCTCTTTTTTCCAGTCACCATGGGCTTTGCCTGACCACCTTGATTTCTCATAATATAGGGAAAAACTTTTTCCCAGTGAAAGAAGTCAAGATTAAATAGATTTCCAAGAATACAGTCTGCATCCTTGGAAGTTTTAAAGTACTGAGAGGATAAAGCTCATCTGACAATGAGTTGAACCTATTTTTCAGCAACAGGTTTTCAGCAATGCATTAAACTAATGTTAAACAGTACTGTAGTAATAGTGAGAAGAAAACCCCTGGAAAAGAAAAGATATTCTGCGTGTCAAGTTGTCTTGTTGAGGATTTTGTTCTGAATGACCATATCTCTCTCTAGCACTTGTGCAAGATACTACTAGAGTTGATACACATAATTCTGAATAAAATCTTCTTTTTCATACTTATTTTCCACCAAGGAAAGTAAACTACTCCAGTCATAACATACTGTGGAATGACCATGTCAAAGGCATTTGTGCCAGTCAATCTGTACATGTTGGACATGCATTTCTTAATATGTCCATCAGAAACATACTTCACAAATACTTGTGATCTCTAGTCTCAAGAGATCTGGTTCAGTGAATTCACATTAAATATACCTCTTTTTCTCTGGTTTTGTTGCATTTTAAGTGTGAGTTATCTTAAAATTTTGTTTATTTTTAGATAAGTAAGCAAGTTAAATTAAAGCCTTACTTATGACTCTTCAGCCTGTTTCCTTTCCATTAGAATTAAAAGCAACCCTATTAAAGAAGTTAGGAAGTAATTGCTGAAAAATGCTATCTAGCAGAATGAATCTCATGCATAAATATACACAAGAAACTCATTTAAATGCCCTTAATTGTAATTATTCCATTTATCCGTTAATACTATGAAAGTATTATTGGAATGCTTTAAGAAATACATTTTATTCACCCAGTAGGCTCTGGAACCATTATTCTACATTGTGTAAATATATATCCAGTCATATAATTATATTCTTCTATCATTATATATTTAACAGTTTTTTGAATTCTGTTTACTTTTCAGATACAAGTCCAACATACCTATGAAAAACAATGGTACAAAACCTGGATATTACTACAAACATCCAGAAATGAGCACAAACTTCTGGTAAGCACAGAATTAACCACTGGATCTGCCAAGATTGCTGCAGCAAATTGCTCATAATTCAGCTTTTCTCTTACCAGTACCAAAACACATCTGCATGTGTTAATGAGATCTAAAACCTAATACAGTTGCTATTAATGTAAGCCCTTTACTGAGATGTGGAAAATCCGCCATCTACTTTGCAAAAGTAGAACTAAAACTAAGGATTACATCAATGAGAATAACTACTTCCCTAAGAGAAATCCAGAATGGAAGGGTGAAGCACCATTTCTGAGAAAACATCAAACTTTTTGCAGCATCAATTGTAAATCTTTTTCTGCTTTTAAGACATGTAATCATCAATTGCTCTGAAAATTACTACGGCTTATAAGTTAGAAGCAAAACTTGGCAAAAGCAAGCGGGTACATGGACTAATATCACTTTTATGACTTGAGAGTTCAGACCTTTTAAGAAAACAAAGTTTTTGAGGTTTCAACACAGCAAGACACCTAATGCCAGGCATGATGACTTGTGATTTGTATGGATTCTTTTGACAAACTGGAGTCCATGAAGATTTGCCTCCAACTAATTATATTCTTCTGAGAGAGAGAAGAGGAAGAATTTCTATCCTTATAATACCAAAAGACTCCTTCCCCACCCAGCCTTCAGTGATTAGCCACCAAACAAGACATCCCAAGTATATGCTCTGTGATTCATATCACCTTAAAATGGGCATTGCTCTTTCATTACTGCCCAACTAGACGTGGGATTTGTAAAAGGCTGACACACAATTTGACAATTTCCACTGACCTAAGTGGGAAACAGTCCTGTGGTGACGGAATCCCTTCACAGAGCACTAACACCAGGTAAGCAATCAAAAAGAGTGTGTTGACATGTTCATCTGGAGTAGAACACATGCCAGGAAGTGATGTTTTGTCTTCTTCACACCTCCAAAATCATCTCCCAGATGTACGGTCTGTGCAGAGTTGGAAGGAAGAGTCAGATCTTTTATTAGTGTGCCAGTTTCGCTTAGCTGGCAGCTGGGGTTAAACCATGACAATTAGAAAGCTGCAGACTTGTTTAATCCAAACACACTAGAATTATATGGAGAGACAAGTTGTATAAATGTTGAATTTGGCTTAAAGATTGTATGAGTACAGAGAGATCCCTGCCTATGTAAATATATTTATTTGTGTATACATTGCATTTGTATACTATACACTGTATACATGAAGATCTCTGCCTGTGTTAGAAAGAACTAAGGAAAATTTCTTTTCACAAAAGACTGTGTTGGAAAAGGTAATAAAACAAAAACCTTAATTTGCACTTAATACTGAAAAGTGGTTGGTTTGCCCTGGATTTTCATGGTTTGAGAAATATATCCAAGTGAAAATTAAAAAAAAAAAAAAATGTGGCAGGCTCCTGGTTAACAACACATTGAATCTAAGTTAATAGGAAACAACATTCAGATACCCACTGCTTCCAAACTTGCCTCCATCCCTTCTTCACATTTTTACTTTTCATAACTTTTATTTTTCTTTCAGCCTTCTTCTCACACTTCCACTGAAGGCTGCACAAATAGTGTAAATTACAGTGTTCCCTGCATCTTTTTCTTTAGAGAGATCTTTTTGTAAATATCTTTCAAATCGTGTATGGTGCTATGAGCCATCTTGTCACTCTTTCACTCTGGAGAGAGGAGCTGATGAGAAGTGAGAGGTCTCAGACATACAGAAAATACAACATAAGACAAATGAATTACTTGGATGAAAGAAGTGGGAGGGGATTAATTTTAGTGGGCTGTCATAATCCTTCCTCAAAACATGACCAGAATACTGTCACTGCATTCCCAAAATGGAAAACATGTCACAACCTTTTTTTTTTTTTTTCCAAAATGCGTTCGTGCTCTGGCAGATGACCAGAAACTCTACTGAGTTTCAGAAACAGCAGAAACCTATTGTGAAACCTATTGTTTACCAAAAGAGAGGGAAGGACTTGGGATATGTGGCCTAAAACCCTGCTGGACCCAGTTAAAAATTCTTTCACCTCAGTTTGACTCATGAAGAAGACTTTCAGTGGCAACTACATAGAACAGTAGACCCTCTTCTTGATCAGGAATTGTGCCACAAGATCCCAAATATAGACAGTCACCCTCTGGCTCCATAGCTCTTTAACTTGCAGCCCTCTCAGGTCTGTTGCTGTCATGAACTTCCCTGGCATTTGTGTGACAGGAGTAGGGAAGCCAGAAACCCCTGAATTTGAGCAGCTGCTGTTAGGTGGAGAGGCTGAGAAATGACCAGTTGAGAAGACAGTAGCTCTAAATGATGCTGTCAGATATTCAAGAAAAGACAGTTTTTGCTTTCATCTGCCATTACTAAGCAGACCTGAGAATGAGGACTACAGTTTTCCCTGGTATACCACGTACTGTGTTTAGAGACAAGACAGACATTGCTGGTAACACATGAGGAGAAAAATTTAAAATATATAGCTTGTGGGGAGGAAAAAGAAAAAACAAAAAAACCGCATGCATGTGTTATTTCTACAAGATGTCTATGGGGTATGGTCATTTAAACTTCCACTTCATATTGTCTTTGCCTATAGGCAGGTTGGGATATAGTTGAAAGTTGGCATCTTTTGCTGTCTGTCCTACAGGGCCAGAAACAGCTGTATAAAATGCAAGAGCAGAGATTGATGGGGGCATTTTCCCTGACCCTTTTTCATTTTCTTTTGTAAGTTATAACAGCATAGCCACTTGTGCTTATTACATTGCACTTTGTGATTTAGGGCTTGAGATTCTGTGCTAAGATAAAAGGAGTTTAAGAAATGAAAGGGTAGGGGAATGAAGGAAGGAAGAGGAGTACAAGAAGAGAAGATCAGGCAACATGAGAAGAGTTATGTCCTTTGAAGCAATAAATAAGTCCAAGAAATAATAGTTAATCCACAGCGTACCTCAGCACAGATGGATAAAAAAAGCTCAATGACACAGGTGGCAGCAGTGGTGCAACCAATCTATTGGCAGAAAAGAGGTGTAAGGTAGCAAAGGAGATTAAATTGCAATGAAGAAGAGACTCTGATATAACATTTAGCAGCACAAATTATATAGCAGGAAAAAGTAAGATGAACAAAAAAATTAAAGAATTTTCCACAGAACACCAGAGAAGCAGAGAACATGGGAAGTCAGAGATAAAGTCTCACCTGTGGCCCTGAAAGACAGAAAAACGGCATTCCTTCTAGCTGGTGCACTTGGAATTTGGTTTTTCACCAGTTGCACAGGAAAAACTATGAACTTGTTCTATTCACATTGTCTTACTAGCTGTTTCTAGTTGAAGTTCAGAAGTTTTTCCAGAGCCATGTTGTACTCTATGAAGATCAGGAAATAGACTAGAAATAGAATTCCTCAATCTTTCAAACATGGGTAGCTGCCAGGAGCCTTGGATAAGTACCTATTTCTTGATTGTTTCTTGAGAATGAATGGCAGCATTGATAACAGGTGATGTATTCTGTTTTGGAAAGAAAATGAGAGAGTAGCAGCTGGGATGTGTGGGCGGGTGAAGCTGTAGTTGACAAGGAACCAGTAACCAACAAAAGAGTGGCTAAAAGGAAAAAAGATTTTGTTACTTAAGGAAGTTAAGGAGATGATTCCATTTTGTTTGTGATGAGAAGGTTCATATGTCATAATCTCTAGTAAGACACAATAGCTGAAAATTCAAGGTAGAAAAACTCAAATGTGTAATTGGCGTTGAAGACAATTAATCATCATGATGGATTATGTTGTTATATTTCCAAGCTGTGTGTTCCTTTTCAGTTAAAATTTACTAGCTTAATAAAAATATTTAAAAAATCACATTAGGCATACTCCAGGAATGCTTCATAGACCCCTTAGATGATTCCATGGCTAATTTAAAAATGTAACACCTGTTAAAGATTAGTTTGCTTAATTTCATAGCACAGTGTCTATAAAGATATAAAGTATTTCTAGTATTTATAAAATTAATTAAAATTAAAACAACATATGAACAGTTAAGAAGGCTGGTGAAGTAGTTGTCCCTTTTAACTTGGCTTCTGCTCTTTTTATTAAAACTATTTAATAGTTTGTACACACTATCAGAAATGTCACTTTTGGTGAAAGCAGAAAAATTAATTACAAAGACACATTAATGTAAACTGAGTTTCAGCAGATTTCTTCTGACCTGATATTATTTCTAGTCTAAAGAATTACCAAACACTAAATAGTGTTATGCTAACCTGAGCTCAAGTAAATAAAGTTCTTAGGTCTCTGAAACCTGCCTACATTAGGTAATGATACTGCTGTTAATCTGCCTGACTCTCTGCTAAATGCAAAAATAAATGAACAAATACATCCACATTTGTTTTCATTTTATATAAACCACCATAGTTTCATTGATTCCATTGTACCAATGTACCTCAGTTAAGAATCTGAAACATAAAGCATATAGTATTTTACCCTTCTTCAGTAATTTTCTGTCTGATAACCTTCACCTACTTATAAGAATGTTTTCCTTGTGAAGGAAAGGATGCTCATTTGTCCCATTTTATAGATAAGGAACACAGTATCTGTACAGCCCAAAATTAATGTTTCCACATTTACTTTTTTCAAAGCAACTTCTCTACCTCTGAAATTTGAGTTCTTTATCTAATCTGTAAAGCACCTTTCATAACCCAGTTTTGCCAGGTCTTTTAAAGTAAGATATAGTAAAGATGATGAGACAGGTACTTAGGAGGAAAAGGACAAGCAAAAGCAGCTGTATGGTAGGAAAAAAAAAAAAAGGGGGGGGAATATTTTAATTAACTAAAAATAAAGCACGATGCATGATAAAACCAAGAAGAAATGAAAATCAACAGTAACAGTCCTTATTCCGTTCTGGCCACCAATCTAATAATTATCAGCTGATGATTTTATAGAAATTATTTACAATACGTGTTTTTGAGTTTTAGGCTATGTAAAGGATAATGTCCAGAGCATAAAAGATGGATTAGGAAAAGGTGTGTAGGCTGTTGTGGCGTATAACAGATCCTCAATACTGAGATTTATCCTGCCTTGCTGGGGCACATTAGTCTTGTAGATAAATCATAGTGTTGACTATAAACTCTTGCTAAATGCAGAAAAGAAATCATTACCAATATTTCTGGGTTGAAACTGCTAGAAGGTTACAAACACACCTGGTAATTAAAAAAAAAATTAAAAGCAGAAATCAGCTAGCAAGAAGTGATGAATGGTCCAGGAGAAGTAAATGAGGAAGAATGCAGATGAGTGCAGAAAGACATACAGAGTGTTCAAATGCTAATGGATGACAGACAGTTCAATGCAGATAAATGAAGTGCAATTATGACTTTGATGAGCCTTCGTGACACAAGACTACTCTTTGTTCGAGATAAAATATGACAAATATAGATGAAAACAGATGAAAAAAATGAGAGACAAGTCACTGTGCATCATTAATAAGAGATACGAAACAGAAAGAAGAAGACAAATCAATGCATTTAATAAATCTTCATAGTCCAATTGTCTCTGTCTCTGGATTAGTAGATGCATGCTTCATAAAATATGATCATTTAGAAAAAACAGAAACAAAAGGGACCTTCTTCATGCTCTGTTAAATACAAGGTGTCTAACTGAGCACTCAACTGGAAAAAGATCATCAGTTTCCCTGACTTCTGCTTCTTCATCCATAACTTTTTAAATCAAGATATGTAAGTTGAACAATTGTCCAGGTGGTTTATGGATTTTTTGCCCATTTCTCTAAAGTGTCAAACAGCAGCATGGCTGAAAGTAGCAGGGTGTTGGCAGAGCTATACCAATTCTCTGATTCATAATATCAAAAGTTGTGCAGTCAGGGTGATCCACTCAGCTGACTCAATAGAGTTTGCCCTGCAACAGCAGGAGACATTTTTCATCCATTTATCTCCAAGTATAGAATTCCAGATTTGTCATAGTAACCAAATACGTAGAAAGCAATTGAATGGTCTGTCTTTTAGTACAACTACAGAAGAGATGTTCCCAAGGATCTACTCACATGTCTCCAAGAACAGATTTCCTGGGAAATGATAAATTTAATATCAACCCCTGCAATCCTGAAATAAACCTAGCTAAGTCAAATATTTCTATGAGAGAATAAGGCAAGTGACAGTAGACAATGGCCTGAGGCTACAGGCAATGAAGATTTCACAGGTACTGACTGCAACATGCTCCTTAGCTCAGGTATCATATGGCAAAACCATTATTCAGCATTTCTGGGCAGTTTAAAATATAGGGGAAAAAAAAAAAGAAAAAAAAAAGGAGGGAGAATCAAAACAAACAATCCAATAAATGCAACTTTAGCAGTAACAAAAAGTGAAATAAAACCAGAACTGTTAACTCCAATTTTTTCTTAGTTACAAAATTAAAAATAATGAGATTCAAAACCTGCTTTTCTAATGGAAATCATGATGGCAATCTATGGCATGATGTGGAATTCTAACCCAATATTCACTAGGACTTCCTTTCTCCCAATAATTATGTTGTTCATTTACTTTGTATTGGTTTGTTAATGCGTTTGTTGGGGGTTTTTTACTTTTTTTCTAGTTTGAGGATTTCTATTCTTGAAAGTTAGAGACTTTTATTTTAAACTTTAAATTAGAGCTGTGACTATTGACTCATTTGCAGTGGGGGATCAAGCAGTACTGGGTAAAGTTATTACCTCCCCCAGTTGTCCACCCATCCTTTTCCTCCTTTTCCTTCAACAGGAAGAGCTTTTTTAGACTGGCAGCATCCCCTGATAGTTATCAGTTTACAGCCTAGCAGAAAAAAAGGAAGCTGGAAATTGACCTTGATCAATGCTAGTACATATTTTGCTGTCATCTGCAGAGGTTCAAGAATACATCTCCTTAATAACTGCTGCAAAATTATACCTGCAGGAACACAACAGGAAGTTTTGATCAATAATTGCTTAAAGCTACTTAGTTTAGATGACTGCAAAAGTCTGCATGTCTCAAGCAATAGTCTAACTCTAGAAATTATTTCCATCACATTATCATCAATTATAAGAGAAATTATAAGACAATTGTTCAAAATGGTAATGGTGTGTTTCCTCTCTGAGACTGTCCAATCTCATGCACAACAATGAAAAGACTAAGAAAAGAGAAGCATTTGATAGCATCAGAAAAGAACTTAAAACTTTCTTACGTGTAAATGAAATATTCTATCTTTCAAATATGCAATGTAATAGACTATCCAATATGGATTGGTAAAACTAACTATTGTCAGAGAAAAGAGCTCGAGTTTGTTTGTGAGTTTATGAAATGGCTCTTCAGAGAACTATGTTATGTATTCATCAAGTATTGCATGTTTTCAGTAAGTCAGGTGAACAGTTACTGGTAACAAATGACATAAACCCAGATTCCTGGGGCAACCCCTGGGCCCTGACTAGATCCATCCTTCCATGGGAAGCCCCCTCCTCACTTCTCTCCAACTCTGCTCTGGTGCAGGGACTTCGTGTCACCTTGGGGGTGACCAGATGCAGTCACTGCTGGAGGTGTGCAGGTCTCCAGTCCTCTCTTCTGGATGGACATTGGACAGGCATGATAGCCTTCTTTCCAGTCTTGTCACCAGTCCTCTGTGAACCCTGAGCCTGAATCTCCATCCTGCCATGCCTGGAAATATTAATGAACCCTGCACCAAGCCCCATTTTTTGTATACCCTGTCTCCCTTCTGCAGGACTGGCTGAGGGCATTGCCTTTTTCTGGGATCACCCTTGACTTCCAGCTCATCCTCCCTTTTTCTTGCTGTTCTCCACACCAAGTTCAGCAATAAGCTGAACATTATGAGAATGCTAAGACTGGCCATAATAGTGTTCAATTGCCAAAAATAACCTTTGAGACCAGAGAAATCCAAGGACAATGACAATAGAAATATATAGTTAGCCTATTTTGTTCAATAGTAGTTAAGACAAATTGTGTTTGACAATGCAAGAAACAAACACCAAAAATGTTCCTATAGTGAAACTCCAGCTTCTCTGAGCTTGCAGAAATCTGTCTCTCTGATGAACAAATGCTGACAAATATGCATATGCTTCAAAATTAAAAAGAGTGAGCCAAAACCTGAAAACTCTCCTCTCCCTAACTCATTGTTTGGACTTACTGAAGTTCACCAATAAATGATTACACACTCAAGCTGCTTCATTTTCTCCAGGGAGGATTTCATGGTCTTCTCTAACCCTACCAAAAAGAATAGCTTAACTTCTTAGCATTCTTTTTGCCTGAGGCACAGAAAGGAGGATCATTTTGTGATGCAAGTAAAAAGTTCAGTTTATCCTGGGGGCATATTCCTGGCTCTTCTTCATAACTACTCCACCTAGGACATTTTAAGTGTGGTATGTTTAACTAAATTATCTCATGGTAGATTTCAAGTGCAATTTGTCACTTCCAAATAAGCAGAATTAACTGAATGGAAAGCTCATCATGAAATGAGGAAGAATCTGTTTGAGTTAAAAGTAAAGAAGCAGACCTCAATTACTTATGCAATTAAAAATATATATGTATACATGTATATTTATATGATCCAGAAAATATATATTATATATATTATATTATATATATATATATATATATATATATGTGATCTAGAGAAAGAATTTCCTATGAGCTGTTATTTTTGCATGTAGCTGGGGTTTTATATAAAATGGTCTATACTCTCTCAGAGGTTGAATGTATATAGTATATATAAAAGGCAAAATTGGTCTTTTCTAGGGGATTTTTCAAGGTCTCAAGAACTGCAAAGACTGCTGAATGGAAAACACAATTCCACAATAGGAATGGAATTGCCTAACAATGACTCCTAGCTGAATTAAGCTCACCCTAAATTTGCAATCCTGGTGCAATTCTGCAGATGGGTTTTCTCACCAGAAGGTTCCTTCAGCATCCCATCAGTGAAGCAAATTTAGACTTTCCTAGTTCTGCTATACTATGGGAATGAAATAAAAAATCTACTGGCACTAAGCACCATATTCTTCATAGCATTGATTAGTAAGCAGCCTTATAACTTTTAGCACTGCATTTATTCTTCACCATACACGTGTCCCTCAGAAATGCATATCCATTCTCTTTCTGTCAGCAGGCCATGGTTACCTGGATGGGTACCTTTCACTGATTCAGTAGATCTAATCAGAGATCCCTGTTCCTCCTGACAATATTTCACTTAAGTCTAAAAGCCAGTGCCTTCCTGCTCATAAAGAGATTATTGAAAGTGACATAAAATCTCTTTTACTAAATCCTAACAAAAAATTTTAGGTCTGAACAAAATTAATCTGTTGTCCTATGTTTTGAAAGAGTTGAAGTTGTTGACTGCTGTGACAACCTTCTTATCCCCCTCAGTCCACAAATCTGTGATGTGGGCTTTGCACTGCTAAAGAGCAAGACAAATGGTTTCATAAGATATTTTCACTGCCTCAAAATCCTCTTCAAGACCTGAAAGCTTACTGCCAATTTATCAGGATTCAAAACAGATACCATCTGCCTAGTCTTTTTTTTTTTTTTTTTTTTTTTCAGGTAATCAGTCTGTACCACGGTGACAAGTTTTTCTGCCCTCTAGTAATAGCCCCTGGAAAGGGGATCTCTTGGTGCACCAGCAGGCCAAATTATTGTTCATTTATTTCTGAGTTTGGAGGTGTAATCATGTAGCCTTTGCTTCTTGACCGTGATGGTCAGGGTAACATCTTTATAGCGGTTTGTTTAGGTAATTGAAAACAATTTTCCTTTTCTCCTATCCTTTTTACAACAATATGTTCTAAAATAAATAAACAGAAAAGAGTAGAAAAGGCTTTACCAAATGATGCTACCAGTTTATCAGAATCTTGGGATTAACCAGAAAAGGCAAAAATCAATACATTTCAATAGAAAATTTGCCTTCTCCATTGTATCCTATTACACATAATTAGCTGATACCGGAATTGAGAGAGAGTTAACAGCTGTCAGATAGAGCTCGAAATATTTTGAAATACTGTAGATCAAAGTTTTCCAACCTTGTGTAAAGTGATGCATGGAAATCAAGGAAATATAAAGTTAAACCTATGCCATGAGCCTTGGGGTCTATATTATAAACTGTAGCATGTTTTATGTTCTCTCTTTAAATAATATTGAGAGATTTTGATCAGGCTAATCTTTTAAAAATAATGTTCTCATGTCCTACTTTTATATATTCTCATAATTCTAATGCTCATTCATGTTTATTGGACTGAAAGAAAACTGGCTCCTTGTCCTGGTTTAGGGCAAATTTGGGAGGAAGCTTCCAAAGGGGTCCCTCTAGAAAACAGATTCCAGCGACCCCTCCCCCTACTGGTTTGGGAAAGTATTTCCTTGGAGAAAAGTGGAAAAGAACTGTTCATGTAACAAGCAAAGTATTCTTCAAGTGCAGTTTCTGAAAACAAACTTCTCACTTCTTCCCCCCACACTTTGCTCTCAGAACCAGTCTTAAAGGTGCAGAACTCAATATCCAGCATAAACACAACAGATGATTGAGGATACAAGCATCATAAAATCACCCGAGGACACTCCTCTTTGATCACTTAAAGGCACTCTGTCATAATTGTAACCATTCCTTAGAAAAAACAAAAAGTTACAGAAATGGACTTGACAGAGACAAAAGGATGATTTGTGTTTGCCAAACCTGTGGATAAGAAAATACAAATATATCTTATTTCTTTCAGTAGGGAATTAGAATGAGGGAGCTCCTGAGCTCCCATGGGAGATTGGGTAGATAGCCTTGCAATCAGAAAGGGATCCTTTCTCTACAGTGGATTGACAATCTGCCTTCTAGGCTTCTCCACTTAGAATAAAAGAAGAGCACTGAATGCAGAAAGGGCAACTTAATGAATGTTGTGTAACTTTCACTGAGGTGTTTTGGCTTTGTTTCGGCTTTATATAGGGAAGCAAGAGTTTTTCTGATAGAACTGTGTGGATTATTTTTTCCAGAAACATAAAGGTACAGTGACAGAACCAGAGATGGAAGATATTCCTTTATTTTAAAAGTTGGCTATGACAATGAAAATTACCTTAATAATTACACTCAGAAAATGTGAAAGAAAAAACTTATGTTGGCTATTTATATGTTATTCAGAAGGTTTTACTTATGCCTTCCACTCATCATGGTAGGTTGTTAGGTCAATCATAAATTAATTATTTTTCATATATGTGTTAATTTCAGTTTTTCTCATTACTCTATTTTCCCTTGCATTTTCTATACATGAAAAAAAAACCAAATAAAACCACAAAGAAACAATGCATAACAATGTTCAATGACTACTGGATTCTTATGTCATTATTTAGCCACTTTAATAACCTCAATTTTATCAAATTCAACTAAATATTAGTTAAATTGATCTATATCTGTGCAATTGTCATTAGCATGAAAACTATGGTAAGAAACGCCAATATTCTATAACTGGATCCCTTCCCCTTCCTTTCTGCCCCTTTCCTTTTTCTTTCCATCCCTTTCCTTTCTCTTTCCTTCCCTTTTTCCTTCCTTTCTTTCCTTTCCTTTCCTTTTTTCCTTTCCTTTCCTTTCCTTTCCTTTCCTTTCCTTTCCTTTCCTTTCCTTTCCTTTCCTTTCCTTTCCTTTCCTTTCCTTTCCTTTCCTTTCCTTTCCTTTCCTTTCCTTTCCTTTCCTTTCCTTTCCTTTCCTTTCCTTTCCTTTCCTTTCCTTTCCTTTCCTTTCCTTTCCTTTCCTTTCCTTTCCTTTCCTTCCTCAAAGCCTTTTTTACTAAGCTGATTTCCCCAAATTTGAAGAAGAATATATTTAGGGATTTTTTCCCCTTCTGTCAGCTGCATGAATTTAAGGCCTGAAGTAAAATTCTACATTCCTGACAAAAATTGAGGTTATTCAGTATGATTTAGACCAACCTCCCAGTTACAAAATTATTTCCTTTTACCCTCTTTCTTGCAAGCTCAGAAATCAATCTTACAATATAGCTGGAAGAAAAAAAATATTAAAAAGACACTTTCATTTTTATAACATTTCTTAATGTTACCTCATTTTATATTTTCTATAAAATAAGTGAGGTTGTATTATGGATCAGTGGACCATCACTCCAGGCTAGCCGTCTTGTATGATCACAGAAAATGTAAAGGGAATGTATTTCTATATTCTCCTTTCCGTTTACAGCTTTTCAACCATGCAAAGCGGTTTGCTAGCAAATAAATAAATAAATACATCCTTGACACATTGATAGTCTGGTGATGGTGAAGGGGGAAATTGTTTAAAGTCCAAGTAATCAGACTATTACCGAGCTAGCGCGGCGAGGGGGGAAGAGGGGGAAGGGGCGTGCAGCAGTGAGCAGAGCGGGCAGGCGGGAGCCGGGGCAGGGTGTCCGTGCCAGCGCTGGGCTCTGCTGCCACCTTGGCCGCGCCGCGGGACGTGCAGCCGGCCCCGCTCCGCGCCCGCCGAGCTCCCGCCGCGCACCTGCCCAGCCTCGCCACTCACCTCACCCGCTCTGACAACCCGGACAAGGATATGTGTGTTGTCTAAAGGGTCAGTTTTGGGGCAGTTGTTTTTTGTTGTTTTTTCTTTTTTTTTTTTTTTTTTTTTGGGGGGGGGAGGGGGCGCTTGAGTGTGGCTGGGGGTTGTTCTTCAAATGATGTTTATTTGCCTGCTGTGCTTAAAATCGGAACTTAGAAATGTGGGTGGGAGGAGAATACTTTTTTTTTTTTTGTGTCCTTTTGCTTGCTGTAGGATTCTTCTCCTCCCTTGTCCAGCCTTATCTTACACATTTAATGAAGAAAGCACTGAAATTTCCATTCATACACATCTACCTGCCACTCCATCTTTCCTACAACATTACCACGGGAGCTCTGGAAGGACCTCCCGGAATACCAGCTGCAGTCAGAAGTCGTGTCGTCGTCACTCCCCCCTCCTTTTTTTTTTTTTTTTGGGGGGGGGGGGGTGCGGTGGGGGCAGAGAAGGCTGACAAAAACATCATAATGCACTTAAAAATATATAAATGAACACTAGGCCACCAATAGAGTTTGTTAATCTTGTTTCCCTGTTGTCTTGACATCGGGCTCTGGGCTGGTGGTACACACTTTGGAAAGCTTTCAAGCACTTCATTTCATCTTTGAATTGCATGCGCTTTTCTCTCAGTTTTAAGGTTTCTTATGCTTAGGAGGTAACATGTTCTGACATGCTGGAGTTTGGTGGTGGTAAATATTTCCTTTGAGTACAAAGTGCATATGTGAAAAAGGCTTTTTTTCCCTTTCTTTCCTGAAAATACATTTCTTTCTCACTTGCTCCTTTCTCTGTTGTAGTTAATAACTTGTAAAAGAGCTGAATCTGGATATCTGAGCGAAATGACACTTTTGGAATTGTACTTTTAACCACACCACGCTGAGGAAAGTGCAGAAGCTCTATGTGCGTATGAGAGGAATTCATGCTATGCAGATGAGTTTGCAGACTCGGTGACAGAGAGGGACCACAGGTGAGTCCCCAGCGATCTCCTTTGCCAAGAGGATTTTTCCAGCCCCTAATCACAGAAAAGCCTTCAATCTACTCCCCAGAGTTGGCGGTTCTCATCAGTTTCAAGTGAAAATAACCAAGAATAGAAAATGGCACGTAATAAAGAATCCCCAGCAAAGTAGCCTTGTTGCCCTGCATTCCCCCCAAACCAGCATTCCCCGGCGCTGGGGTCTCGGTCCCCCGGCGAGAGAAAGATCTGCAAAGGGTTAAGCCGCTGACTTGCTTGCTAGGCAAAGTTTGAGGAAGAATATGTCTGAGGCTGGATACGCTGCAGCCCCGCGTTTGAAATCTGTCACCCTCACTTAGGAGCGCTGCATCTCTGGCTGTCACCGGTGAATAATGATCGCACGGCGATAAGATCGCTCGGCGGCGGTGCGCCCGGCCGCCCGGGGGAAGCGAAGACAGGAAATTGCGAGGCGTTTAGCCGCTTCAGCGGGGTGTTCTTCAGTGTCATCGGTGGGTGTCAGGGTCAAATGACCGGCTGGAGAGAAGATTGGGAAGATAATTTCTTTCCTCCTTTCCTTGAGAGCAACCTTGGGTGTTGGTGATCATTGGCAGCTATGGAAAACAGAGACCTCGGTGGTGATCCTTAAAACAGTACCATGCTGGAGCCCAGCTGTCCTGCCACTTTCTCCCCTTTCAACCTGCCGGACCCGGTGGGCTTTGGGTGACCTACCGAGAAGGAACTTCCGCAGGAGCAGGTAACACCTGATTAAGTCACTTTCTGGATTGACACGATCTTGATTTGACCAAAACGTGTCCTGAGTATCATTCACTGATTTAAAGTATCGGCTGGTTGAGGGTCCAGGGACAGGGAGAGGAACAGGAATAATTCCATTCCATCTTAATCCCTCTGAGACTGCGGAGCCGGGCAACTGCCTGCAGCCTTGCAGAAGTTTTTAACGTTCCCACTTTCCTCCCTGATTAGGGGCACAGAGGGCAGAAATATCTGTGATCGACAGTGGCCAGCTCTGCCTCCTGTGCTGACGACAGGTAGCTAGTATCAGGGACGTGGAAAACAGAGGGACAGGTGGACTAAACATCAGAAAAAGAGTGGTGTTTTTTTTTTGCCAGAAAATGCACTAGTTGTCCATCAGCTTCATGAATAAGATATAAATCATGCTCAAATAAGAGCTCTGAAAAGTATGCAGAGGCTAAGACAGAAAAAAAAAGAAAGAAAGAAAGAAAGATCTTAAAAAGTCGAAAAATACCTAGAACATTAGCCTTTTTACTCTACGGGGCTCCTGATCCTTTCATCCCTCGGGACCAGCTAGCTGAGAGCAGAATCGACTACAGAGCAGCCCCTGCTCCGAGGCGGGGATGCAGGCTCTGACCGCTGGACTGGCCGGTGTCACACTCTCTTCTTCCCGGCCGGCTGGGACCCACGGAGGGCCCCGGGCTGCCTCCCCTCCATCCTGGGGGCGTAAAGCAGGGAGGGAAGCGGGGTCTGGTCCTTAACTCCCTTCCTCTTGCTGAGTCCCCTGAGAAATGCTGGCTACCTGCGTTCCCCCGTCCGAGCTCGCTCCCCACCCCCATCACTCTGTGTAGGTGAGGGCACAAGTCCTTCTCGGAGCGAGCAGGCGGCGCGGAGCGGCGCGGCCCCGGGCTGTCCATAGGCTGTCCATAGGCGGGCACTCTCCGAAGCGCCCTCGGAGGGCAGGGGGCGGAGGGCAGGGCGAGTGCGGGGGCAGGAGCTGCGCCGAGCACACGGCGGCTGGGCGGGCTGACCCTCGCCGGGGCTGCTCGGTCCGGCTTCATTGAGCCTTTGAAGTCGTGAGTGGTTTAGCCCCCCCAAGCGAAGGGCGAAGGAGGCGCGGAGCTAATAGCGAGTGATTCAGCTTTTGAGGTACGGCCGAGCAAATAGAAGCCACTGAGCACCAGGGCTGAGGGGGAAGCCAACCCCGAGGCATTTTGGTTCCCTTTTCTGTTTCCTCGACACATGGCATTGATCAGCTCCCTCTTCTCCATCCTCCTCAGCCCGTTTCTTAAAGTAACTCGCAGCAAAAGCTGTGCTGTGCCTTTTCTTTACTAATGTAGGAGTTTGAGGCAAATTCTCTTCACACGCTCCACGTCCTACCTTGGCAGCTGTATCCTATATCTCAAGTGCTTCTCGGTATTAAATAGCCTTGTCTTTAAGTGGACTTGCCAGGACAAGGCAGTACCCTAGCAGGGAGCTGGACGGCGGGGGAAGGGTTACTCCGAAACAAGCGCAGACAGCCCGGCAATCTCTCTCATACACACACACACACACACACGCTCATATGCACACCCACTGAATGTGTACAGGAGAAATAGAGGGGTGAGGAGGGGGGGAAGTGGGTGTTGTTACTGCTGTAGGGCAAAAGGCGGTTTCTCCAGAGGTTTTAAAGTCTTTATGACTGATGATGAAAATCAGACAGAATACTAGAGGAGGTCCGTATCTTCCCTGAGGGCTGGAGATTCTTTTATTCTGTGTTGTATTTGTTGAATACTGGTACTGCGTGAAAGTTCGCAAGGGAGGAAGGAAAGGAAAAGAAGGGGGTGGGGGAGGCGGGCTTGTCGGCGGCAGCACATGAAATATCGCCATGTTGGTGGAGAGCACGGCTGTAATTATTGCTAGCGAGGGCATCTCCCAGAACCGCCGCTCGGGGAGTTTGTCAGCTCACTTCCCGGCTTCCCTTCCAATACACTCCGAAGGCCCCCGGAGCAGCGGTGCCGGGGCAGTCCCGCCGCGAAGGACGGCGATCCCCGCACCTTCCCCTCCCGCAGCGCCGGCCCGGCGGGCTCGGCGGTGAGGCAGGGCGGGGATCGGGGTCTGCGCACCCGTACATCCCCCCGGCAGCGCCGCCCGCTTGTTCCCATTGCTGAAAGCGGGGGAGAAGGCGAGTCCAAACGGATGAAGCTAGCTAAATTGTCCTCAGCAACGTAGGGGTTAAAAGCAGCCGGGGGGGACGGGGGAGACGGGGAGGGAAATAAGGAAAGAAGAAAAAGAGAAAATCTAGCCTGACTTTGCCTCTTGGAAAGCTTTAGGTTGCAGCCCTGCCTTCCAAGCATTCTTTAAACTAGAAATGTGGGAGGGACTCCAGGAGAGAGAGAGAGAGATGGCTATCAACTGAATTCATTACTGTAAACATCTCCCTGGGGTGTCAGGCAGGGAGAAAAAAAAGGCACGACTTACATTAGCAGGGAATAGTGAGATGTGAGGCATCATTACTGCTAAGATCAGCCTGCAATCCCGGCTGGAGGCAGGCGCAGGACTTGGAGAGAGCCAGACATACACGCTCACACATATACTCACATACATGTGTCCGGTGCCTTCTCCGACTTACGAGGGTCCTGGGTCGCCGTGCCTGCTCCTCATTTGATCCTTTCATCATTTCCAGAGGACAGAAAGAGACAGAAAAAAAAAAAGCTAACAACCAAAAAAAAAAAAAAAAAAAACCAAAAAAAAAACAAACCAGCAAGAAAGAAACCCCAAGACCAAGCGTAGCCGCGGTCCCCTCTCGTTTATTTTTTTACTGGAGAAGGAGGAACGGCGGGGGAAAGAGAGAGCGAATCGAGGAGAGAAAGTGCGTTGGGAATGCCAGAGCCGTGGGCTGCGCGCCGGAGGAGGAGGTGGCGGAGCAGGGGGTAGGACGATGCCGCCGCCTCGTAAGGGCGGAGGAAGGCGCGGGAGGCGCGGGGGTCGCTCGGAGCTCGGCGGCCGGCGGGGAACGGGCCCGCGGGGCCGGCCGGGAGCGGCGCCGGGCGGAGGGCGGCGGCGGCCACCACCGAGGAGCGGCGGAGGCAAAGTTTTGGTGTGGGGGGCCAGAGGCGCGGAGGGGAATTACGATCGGTGCCGGCGAGGGATTCCCAGACACCGCCAGGTACAGTTGGGATTTCATTTCTCACTCTTTTCCTTTCTGGCAGTTCTAGCCCCGGGCGGTCTAAAACCGCGGTGCCCTTTGCCTTCTCCCAGATGGCAAAGTTGAGGAGCCGGGATCAATCAGGCTGTGTCAGAAACACCGCCTTCGCCACGTTAGAGCCCCGTTTCCGCGGCGCCGGGCACACACAAGTGTGGATTTATGAATGGCCGGCGGCAAGTGCTAGCAGGGTCCCCGGGCTGTGTGGCTCGGGAGCGGGACTCGGAGCTGGCAGCCGCAGCGAGGTCCTGGGTCCCCGGTCGCGTCTCTCTGCCGAGCCGGAGGGTGCCGAGCCTGGCCCCCACCCCGTGGGGAGGGCAGAGCCGAGGACTAACCCTGCGGCAGGGGCACCGGCAGCGGTTCTGCCTGGGAGGTGGTTCGGAGAAACGGGACCTTTAGAGGTGAGCCTTGAAGAGGCAGTCGGCTCAGTTCGGCACTGCCGAGTGTTAAGGAATGTACGCGGAGAGTCGGGAGCTGCGGCCGGCAGGAGGATCCGTCAGATCCCCATCAGCAGCCTCCGGAGCGGGGCTGGCGGTGAGTGGGTGGGGGCGAGGTTGAGAGAATCGGATCGAGACTTCGGAACACAAAGGAGCCGCTCAGAGACCTGAAGAGTTAGATGGGGGTCTGGCAAAATGAGAGTAAATACTGCGGGGGGCTGGGTGTGTGGGGATGGTGTGTGAACAAAAAACAGTAGATCGCAAAAGGAAGTCAAGCAGCTGAAAAGACCTCTCTTGAATATGATATAAAACCCCATAAAAGATAAATAAACAATCAGCAAAGTTAGGAGAATAAGATTCCCCACCTTCTTTTCAGAGTGGGAAGCAGTCAACAGGAGCTTTTAATTAATTTTAATGGAGGAAATCTGTTTTAAGGCTTACAATAAGCTAATAAATCCAAGGCACAAATCCGTGTAAATTCCTGCACTGTGTGTGGAAGGTACTGATTATATTTCTTCAGATACTGCTTTTTGCAATGCAATGTTCAGCCAAATAGAAAAGGTGAGGTTCCTTACAGGAGGAGCAGGAAAAGATACTGAAAGCAAGTCAGACCTCTCCCTCTCTACCTCCCTCTCCCGCTCTCATTCCTTCCCTCTCCCCCTCTCTCTCTCTGAAAGTCAGGGTGTATGTTAAAGAGAGGTTTATTTACTGTAACTGGCTTTACAGTGCTTGCAGGGAAATTAAACCAGGTTAGAGGTTGAAATTGATCAGTGCTTGGGTGTAATACACCCAACTAACCATACAAAACCCTCCCACAGTTTTGCATGAACTTAATTCCTTGCTTATTCACTGACATGGACTTTCTCCAAAGAAAGACCTTTATATATTTGGAGTTTAAGATGAACCTAATGAATTGATTTTCAATATATATATTTCTGGAAAGAGAAAAGTTCATCCTGGCATTTTTTTCAAAACTCTTAAAAGGTACTGTACCTATATCTCTATCTACCTTTCTTTCCTTCCTTCTTTGAAAGAGTCAGTATATGCAATGTTACCACTGAGACAACTTTGCATAATGAAAAAGATTTAAACACTGCATAATAAAAAAAAGGCGTAACAGATGTGATTTTAAAGTCACTATTTCTATGACAAAAGTGATGTTAGAATGTCAGTGTTGATCTTGTTTCTGAAAATTATGTGAGGAGAGATTTCAATAAGCTATTTCAGTGGTTGTTCTGTGTCCTGATATGGTAACAAGGCAGTTAAGAGAGTTCAGGCCTGGAGTACTGTAGGTAAAACAAGTCAGAGCACTGTGCAAATACAGTGTCTATAAAACTACCTGTGACTAGAACAGTCATCTGTGTTTTCCAAAGTCCAAGGCTTTAGCAAGAAGTGGTGCTGGAATGCACCCAGCGCTCTTAAGAGTCGCTCCTCACAAACACATACACCCTGTATTTTGCACAAGGTGATGTTATCTGTGTTTGGCTTGGGGAAGTCTGGATCTAATTTGAGCCACTGTTACAAGTCACATTTTTATCCTGGCCTGCTGGATAGCTTGATTTAGGATGTAGACATATCTCCTTTGCGCAACCCTACACCCTTCCAGTTGGAATCTGCATTACATAGGCTATGCTTTCCTTCAAGAATCAAGAATGTGCTTGCATTCAGCTGCTTAAAATAGCAGTATCTGAAACGTGGGATGTCATTAGGGCTGACTTCCCTACCCTTCCCACAGCAAAGAAGGAGGGACATAGTTTTACCAAGTGAAGAAAACAAAAAAGAGTTGAAACAAGTACAACTATCAGGCTTTTCCTGTACTGAACTTTCTACCTAAAGGACTAGAAAGAAGGCACACTTAAGATAATACTGTTTCCAGGAAGGTGAGAGCTTTATTTCTTAATAATTTCTATTACCTCTTTAATCTCAAAATGAGTTCATTTTTGTCTAGGATACTTTCATGTAACTTTCAGGCTTTCACTAGGCAGATTCAAATCCAGTCCATTAGTGACCTCTATCTGTGAGAAGGGTGTAGTCAATGATGTTTTTTCCCTTCACCATAGTGGATTGGAAATACAGACTATAAATTGTTTTAGTCTTTTATACCGGCAAATCACTTAATTTTTTAGGTTATAAATCTTATTTTCATTGCAAATGGTGTGATTTTCTAGTCTTTTAAGCTGAAAAACAAAACTGAACTCCAGTTCCAAATAGGAAAGCACTTTCAATCTGTTTCAGCTATTCCAGTGATAATAAGATAAATATTTGTAAAAATCAGAAAAATAAGAAGTAGCCAGTGCTATTAAACATCAGTAGTAAAGGAATTGCATTTCTGTTTGTCTGATGTTATAATACTTACTCTAAAACAGGCTGAACCTGTGGGAAATTTTATTGCCCCTCAGTGCTTACATAATTGAAACTTGAGAGAAACACTCAGATCAGATATACTCTGAGTAGAGTTTATAGTAGCAGGGTGTTTAAAAAATAATAAAAAAAAAAAAGTAAAAATTGCAGTGCTGTCTATATTAGGAATACATGTCAGAGATCAAGGAGAAAGGGGTTTTTATAAAACAGATGGACTCTTTTAGGGGATTATTAAACCCAGGTCCCAATACTAATTTGCCTCTTGTTTATATCCACAATTATATTCCATATTTTAGTTAGTGATTGTAAATGGCAGTTAAGGACTTGATCAGCAAAATCTTTGAGTAGATGAATACCACTGTTTGACATTTCTCAGATTGTAGTTGATTACCTCAGCACTTGGTAATGTGATGTTTTTAGGTGTTTCCTTCCCTCCCCCTTGGGCAGTCATTTTAGGATTCTTTCTGCAGTTTTTTATTTATTTCCTCAAGAAACCAAAGGAGTTGGAACTTGCCCCAGAGATATAAAAATTTTCTTTTCTTTTTTCTTTTCTTTTTTCTCTTTTCTTTTCTTTTCTTTTCTTTTCTTTTCTTTTCTTTTCTTTTCTTTTCTTTTCTTTTCTTTTCTTTTCTTTTCTTTTCTTTTCTTTCTTTTCTCTTTTCTTTTCTTTTTTCTTTACTTTGTATTTTTTCTTATTAAAAAAGTAGAAAATAATAATATACAGTTGTTATTTTTTAAAAAAGACTAATTTAACACACACTAAAGAAGATATGAAGATATGAGCTTCATCTTCCCTACAGCTATGTGTAACCCACACCTTTCAAGTAATTGACTTCTTTTAAAGAAAGGCAACCACAAAAAATGATCATTAAAATTATAGCATGTTTTATTCATTTATTTTAAACAAACTCAAAACTTAATCATCAATGATACTCAGGAAAGAAGTGTTTGAAATAAGAACTCTACTCTGTTTAACAAATTATATTCTAATGACATCAAACAATATGCCCCAGGAATACTACAATTTAATCTGCCACTGGTGAAAGGTTTTGGGACCTTCTTATACCTTTCCTTTTTTATGAATTGATGATTTTCTCAGTTAACGAGTTGTTTATTTGGTTTTTTTTTTTTCTGCCTTCGATTCCTTTTCTGATGTGGCCCCTTGAACTATATCAAAATTAAATACCAGCAGCAACTTAAAACAAATCCATCATGCTCTATTCAGCATTCCTGAAAACTTAATGATGCAGAACAAGGTCTGTAAAGTTTCCCTTTTTAAAAGAACTCTTGTGTTTCAACTCTACCTAGAAACAGTCTTCTGTATATTTTACTTCAAGCTATGACTGCTTCATTTGGTTTGGGTTTTTTTTTCATAATCTTTTTCTAGCCTAGTGTAATGCTAGGATTTATTTTAAAAGACATATGACACAGAAAATTGTTTATCATTCAAAGGTACTGTCTTTGAAACTGCTTAAGTCCTTTCAGAAAAAAACCCTCTTTTGATATACAGGATCAGATCGTTGCCAGATTTGGCAAATGTGATGGCTTTACTTTGGCCCCAAGTGAGAGGTGACTTGCTTCAGGCCCTGGTCAGTGTTCTGTTGAAGCTGCCCCTTACTAAGCAGAGTATCAGATGTCACAGATAATATTCCAGCCTGGCCTTCAAGTCAACAGACAACTTTTATAACTCTTAAACACCAGATAACTATTCACAATCTAAGTTATCACTGTAATTTTATTCAACAGTTGTGGATTAAAGACTGCAGTCAAAACATTTTGAAGAAAAAGAAGAATTTTGAAAAGTAGTTCAGGCAATAATCTCTGGATTACTGTGTTGGTCTGCACTGTTTTTGCAAATCTTGGCCCAGGCAGAGACATGCCTTGAGCCACAGAATTCGGTACTTGCTTCCTTTTGTCATAATTTATTTTTTAATATATCACAGTAAAAATGTTTGGATGGAGTAACTGAAGTTCTGCTATTTGGCCAAAGTTCTTTATTGTGTCCGAGTTGTCATTGGTAATCTAATTATCTTAAAAGTATCATATAGATATCAAGCTAGTTCCTTCTAGATGACTAATTTAATCTGAGGCAATTCCAAAAATTCTATTCAGACAAAATTTTCAAGATTTTTTAAATGTCTGAGACCTTGTGGGAGCATTGCAAGCAAAAGATTTTGAAATTTCATGTCTGGTTTATTGAACATTCATTACCATATACATCTATGTTCAGAAAGGCCTGGGCAGGCTGATGCTCCACACTTCTCCTGCAGTAAATACTGTAAACTATATGGAAGTACTGCATGACCTCTAGGGAGGAGAGAAGGTGAGAGCTCTGAATGAAAAGCCTCATCAGCAACTCCTGAAAACAGAAGCCAGTGTACTGCAGCCTTACTCCCAGTTCTCACTGGCTGCTTTTGTCATCCCTTCACAAAACCCACAGGTCAAATTAAACTAAAGAGTAGAGCTTGTTCTGACAGTACTTCCAGCGCTGCCCCACACAGCTGCAAAAGCAGCTCCTACCTGGCCAAGCTGCTCCATAAGGGTTAGCCAAGAGACATCATCTTTAAAAGGTTGTCTGTGTGGGAAGGTGCTCCAGCAGCATGTCCTAGGAATGCTGGGGGCTCTGGTGATGCTCATGCACAGTTTTCAATCTTCACAGAAGTTGCAGAGGATCAAAACATGGTCAAACTGCAGTCACAGTGTCATTAAGTGAAGACCTGTAGGTTCAGAGTACAAATACTTATTTCTCTTAAGATTTTCCTTATGTTTTATGTTTATGCTACAGAGAAAAAGATGTCATTGGACACTAATGCAAAAAAAAAAAAAAAATCAATCTCATACTGACAGAACATGACAATTGGTATGCAGTTTTGCAAGAAAAAAGTAGTTTATATATATGTACATGCATATATGTACAGTTTTTGTATGTGTTATATAGGTGACTGTTACTGTCTAATCATAGAGGTCATATCCTTTAAAGCATATATAATTAATATTAATTCAAAATTAATTTTGTTGGTGAACTCCAAATCAAATTAAACACTAAGAAAGAAGGTATACTTTTCCTCCAGTGTGTTTAAATTTCTATACTGGGTAAAAAAGCTGAGGTGCTCCCAAGAGGTGTTGTTCCTGAGGTCAATGGAAAGAATCTGTAGCAAATTTACCTGTGGTTATGAAATACAACTTCACAGCTGAAGAACTGCATTTTAAATGATTGTACTTTATTCTAGACTCAATCCTTCTCTCTTTCACTGGCAAGTTAATTTCACAGACACTCTTCTCATTATTAGGTATTACTCATGTGAGTAATGATTTAAATACCCCAAAGTGATGTCATTTAGCTGTAATTGAAGATGATACGATCCCAACAGCATGTCTCTGGTTGTGCTAATGTATATATGCTTTCAATATTAGTTTCTTCACGTATGCATAGGAAAATGAGCTATGTAGGTAAAAGTAATTTAAGTTACTAGAATTGTGTCTTTATTAGGATTGTAGCAGTATATGTGTTTGTTACAGGCACAGCATACATAGGTATACTTCTGTAAAAACTATCTGTAGACGAGAAATTGTGTGTGTATATCATTTAATGAATTACGATTCTGGTAAGTGAGGGAGTTTTAGTGAGCCTGTTTCATACCTTAAATGCTAACTGAAACTATGTCAGGTGTTTCTAAATGAAGGAGTATTTGTTAGCAGAACCTTATAATTTCATTTGTGATCTAGGAAGTTTTTCCTAGGTGGTGCTTCTTGTGTCATTGAGAGATTTGCATCCAACTAAATGTACCCTATTTAACAGTCTTGTTCTTCTGGTTTCACAGGAATCTCATTGGCTCATCTAGGTTTAACTCTTTTCCTATCTTTAACCACTTAGCTTTGGAGTTAGGCACAAATACTCCAAAACTACACATTATTTCTTGAGCCATATCAGTTGATAACTTGCTCTTAAGTTTCATCATTTGTTATGTAAAAAAAAAGCCAAACAAAAAAAACCAACAAAACCTGAAACATTTTGATACCTGAATTGATATTCTTAGATCCAGTGATTTTAGGACTCCAATTAAATATATTACAGTTCTATATGCATATTACATCATGTTGCATAGATTCATTAATGTAAGCTTCCATATTATTCACTGGAGAAGAGAAAGTGGAGGCAGAAAAGACAAGAAAGGCTAACCAACAGTTCTCTCTCTAGGATGCTCATAACATTTTCTTTCTTAATTTGCTTTTTAAATATGTCATCATTTTATTTATTTATTTATGCTTTGAACTGCCCATTGAAAATTTATTTCGAAACAAAATAAACAAAGCAAATAAAACATGCTATTATACAGCCTGATGCATTTCTCCTCCTTTAACACAGATTTACTTGTCTAAGAACGAATTTCCTCACATTGAAGATGGGTATACAGTAAAGGGACTGTTAAAATTTAACAGAACATGATCATATAGAGACAGTCATTCTCATATGTATTGCTAAATCCTGTGTATCAAATTGGTATATGCCTAACAGTGATTTTTGAAATAGCTCATTCTGGCCCTGTGCCATGCTCCTCAGTGAAGAGCTGCTTCTTGAACAGCTCAACAGTAAATTGTAAAATGTATTTTGCCAGTAGAAGTCTTTTTCTTTTTCTTTTTTTTTTTTTTTTTTTTTTTGAGAAATCACTTTCACTGTTCAACAAAACTAATTTCAAAACCTTATTTATCAGTGGTGCAGCAGAATTACTGTCTTCATTCACAGAGAGAAGTGCCTACCCACTATAGTTTTGAAAATAGTTAGGAAGGAAAGAAGCATAATGGACACCTCTCATTCTTTTAAGAATGTGCACTTTGAATGCCACAGACAGAGCCAAGTTCTTTATAATTGCCCAGAGATGCTTAAGCATCTGTGGCAGAGCATCTGACAGTAATGTTATTTATCCATGTTGAGCCCTATAAAAATCCTTTTTAAAATCTTTTTTATTCACGTGGTATTATGTATTTAAAATTATAAAAATGGAAATATATGCATATGGGAACACACATACAAAAAATATAGAAAAAAAAACCAAGAAAGAGATTTTCAACATAATTAGAATAGCAAAAGACCATTTAACAAAATCTATTTCCTTCTGAAGCTTAGTTAGAATCTTCCTTTTTTATTATTTAACTAGGTAGTGGGGCAAACAGTGATACTGCAGAAATTTGAAATGGAAACTGTTATATAAGTTTTTCTAATTCGTTTGGATTTCTATTGTAGTGCCTCCACAGTCAATACAGAACAATTTTCACAAGTATTACTCCATTCAATACAGTCTTAAGAAAAATGTTGAAATTTGATTTCATTTTAAATTCTGGATGCAGGGTTCTGTATCCCTTCTTGTCCGATAATCTAAAACCTTAGTTTTAGTTGTGTATAATTCCAGTAAAATGCTGTTGTTGAAAAGACAAAAAAAACCAACCAAAACCCACTAAAACAAACCCAAAAGCAAAACCAAAGGACACCCAAACCCACAGTTCAGTAGCTGTGTAAATCTCAATGCTAACAAGATGGTTGTTTTCTGTTCCACACTGGATAATCTTATCAGTATCTATTTAACTTTATATTTAGTACCACATACAGGTTTGTCTGTTATCACAGAAGTCAAACACTCAGCTCTATTCTCAGATCAGCACAGTGGATCTTTATAAATCTGGAATAAATGAGATGTTGGAGTAGCTGCCAGCAGCTCTGGCAACAGAACTGTTGATCTGCCCAGATTCTCTTTCCTGCAAAAATGTCTTATCAGCAGATCCACACGTCCTACATGGTGTGACTGTGAATTTACAGATAAGAGGACAGAATGACTGAAAGTGGATGGATGGCACGATCATAAATGGGTCATGAGTTACCAACTGTGGAGCTTGATCCTGAGCACCAGGAGAGGCAATTATAAATTTCAGAGGCCTTCAAAGGATAAGAAGGTCTCTAGGTAGAAGAGTTTTAACTCTTCACCCTTCATTTGTCCAAAACTGAAAGTACATAAATCAGTCTGTACGAACAGAGATGACTCTGAAATTCATAACCACTCATCTCTGTGACATTGATGGAAACACTACTGAATCAAATGCTTAGATATTCTAATTATGAACCTCTGATATTCAGAACTTCCCTTAGGCCATCAATATCTCATATGCAATCATATTTTACAAGCTGCCGAATGATTGTCTGGTTATGCATGTGCTGACCCAGAGAAGGCATCCTCGAGAGAAGCCAACCAGCTGCAGAAGGATGATCCTTTTTGAGCACTAGGAGAATAAACACTTTTAAATTTCTGATAACATCAGTGTCAGTTCACAGGATGCTTAAGCCTTGTGAAAAAATACTTGGCAGTCTTGGGAAGGGGTGTTTAAATATAGAGCTGTATATTGTCTTGTGTTGATTGATAGCCAATGCTTGTTGAAAGACATTCCTTTTAACTCTTTCAGTGCCATGTTAAAAGATTATCTCCTGTTTAATACAATAGGAAATAAAAAAGACCAGGAGCCTTGCTATGAAATTTGCCTTCCCACTGTCTGGGGTACTTTTATTGACTTGTGTTTGTATTCTGGTAGCAGCCTACTACTCTCCTGTTTCTCTATTTCACTGTCTCTAGTTTTTAAATGCATGCAGCAGCAGAGGCTGAATCAGAATTTTTAGTTAGCTCTTCAGCTAAGAAGGATCTTTCTTTTAAGCTAGAGTTCATCCTCTTATGTCTATCATGTCAGGTGCATTGAGGACGAGTATCCTAAAGATACTATCAAAACTGAAATAATGCTCATGGAAGCTTTTATTTTCATTTAAATATTTCTCATATCATTTTTGAAAGTCAAGTATTGTGCCAAGGGAAGATAAAAGCTGGAAAGGGAAAGTAACTAGAAAATAACTGAAAAACAGGATGGAAGTGAGTAATCAAATTTGTCCAGACCAAATTAAGTACAGAGATAAACAAGTTTATGTGCAATAGAAAATCAGAACTTCCTAGTGATCAGTTTTAACCACCTCAGCTGTTATTCATCTGAGAAGAAAATGACTGCCATGAGAAGGAGAAGTAGGACAGTGCACCTTCTAATGTTCTCTCTGTGTGTTACCTCTAGAACAGAACCTTTGCTGGTTTTGTGAGTCTGTTGCTCTTTAGCTTATTCTGTATATATATTATATTCTGTGTTCTCATTTTTGTCCCTTTAGAAAGTATGCATTTTAACCATAAGAAAAACAGATACGGAGTAAAGATGGGATGGATAAAGCAATTAGTGAAAAACTAGACTTCAGGAATGGGTTTGTTTACAGGAAGTGTTTATGTGGATAAATAAAAGGGGAATAATTAATATTATTTGTTATTTAAAGTATATAATATAGATCCTGGCTTTTTTTTTAGACATCCCATCTGAAAGAGATTATATATTCCTTATGTGATAAAAAATAGACGGAATTAGGGGAGCCATGGGGACAGTGCCATGGCAGCAAATGACACCAGAGTGGGTCTTTATTACTCTTGTTTATAAGAAACCCGATGAAGGAAATGTTCATTATGCACTGTAACATTCAGAATTGTGATGTGTTTTTTCTGCGTCATCAGTGCATTCATGCTGTCCTGCTGATTAAATCACTAGCTAGGTCAAACATTGATCAAACTCTACACTATAGTGTGCAGTTTGCTTTTGCCTCTTGCAGGTGTAGGCAGGGCAGAATTCAGCCCTGGACTCTGCAGTCAGGGGACAAGAAATGGTACAGACTGAGGACTAAACCTGCAAAAGCTGCAGAAAATTCCTGTGCATGGGAGGATTGGCATTTCTCTTCCTCCAGGCACACCAAATGCCCACAATCAGCATCAGCACCAAGTCTGAGGCCTTAATATGAGGAAAGGAGATAATTCATGGTGAAGGCTCTACGAAAGATATATGTCCTTGCTTTGTTAGTGAGGCTGTGCAATTTTTTTTTACAGTGTCAGCCTTCTCCATGAGTGTTGTGGTAGCAATAATATTTGGAACAACATGCAATTCTCGTTACTTGCTTGCTCATTATCTTGCAGAAAGTCCAGTAAAGAATCTGACTGGAATTCAGTTACTGTAACTGTAAAGGAGAAAAAAAAGCTCAGTGGAAAAATGGCAACGTATGAGTTAACATGTTAGCCCTTCATTCTTTCAGATCAAGCTTCCTGTGAGTAATAAAACACAAGGCAGATGAATTTGGCTGGTCTCAGTCAAGCCTCTCATGGATAGTTGCCCACACGGGAATAACTACTGCATAGATTAGCTCTGTGAATAGTTCCAGGACAGGTGTGGGACTGAGCTGCTTTGGCAGAACTGTGCCAGGGAACTTGTGTGTGATTATTCACTTGGTGGTATCTGCCTTCCCTCTTCATGTGCACTAAAATTTAGCCAAATATGTTTTTAAGTAATTGATTTTAAGTAATTGATTTTAAGAAATTAGAGAAAACTCAAATTTTGTCAGATTAGCAAATACTTTATTAGGCAATTCAGACAAATTAAGTACAAGTGGAAATTAAAATACCCTTACTAGGGTAAGAAATTAGTCAACATGTCATTCCTGACAACGGAAACAGTGTTATGGTTTCTGATTCAGGTTTCCTAACAGTCTAGAAGAAATAACAAAAAAGGGCAATATTTTAAAAGCTTACCAGGGGAGTAAATGAAACAGGGTTTCTCTTGCTGAATACCAAATCTTTTTCTTACTATTTGAAATCCAGACATAGTCTTTGTTGAGCTATATTAAATGAAAGTTGGATTCAGGTAAACCCACCACTATTAACACAGCCTTATTTTCCAGTCCCTGTCAGAAGTGAAAAGATTTGTTAGGTAAGGAAGACAAACTGCTTTTTGACCTCCACATGCTCTTCTTCCTCTGTTCTTAAAAAGCTGACGTGAGCCTCAGTCAGACTGTACAAGTCCTCGTAAAAAGCACATTATCATAAACAAACCCTACACTATTTTTCCTGACATAAAGCGAGGGAATGTAAACATAAGAAAGGAGGAAGAGTTAAGAACATCATTTGATCAATGAATTCTGATGCACAGGCAGATTCAGAAAGCTGCTTGATACTAGATGTGTAGTAGCACTTGTATAAATCAGGGTTTGACCAGTTTACAGCAGAATTATCTACAACATAAAACTGAAAACTTCTCTGTTGAGCTCCTTGTTAGAGCTGACTGTAGGCCAGCCTTCCTTCTTAAACAATAAGGGCAGAGGATTGCAGTCTGGGAGCTGACACTGCTGTTTGTGCTCTGGCTTCCTCAGAATCAATAGAGGACCCTGCTCTTCAAATCTCTCACACAAAGTAAATATTTTTTTTCTTGATTTAACTGGAAATGCTTGGGCATGCAATTGCCTAAGGTTACGTTTACAGCACTGCTCTAGTTATTTGCCACACAGTTTGGAGTTTCAGAGTCATCTTTGGAGTAATTTATTGAGGCATCTATTCTATACTGAACTTATGATCCTTATATCCATCTCATTGCAATTTCTCTGCCCATTGAGACTGACGTTTTCCACAGCGTTTTTATGCATTCCACCATTGCTATAACTAATGTAGCTTGACCATTTTGGGCAAGTAATATGGCTCCTAAAAAATTTACCAGCCTAACCATCATCTCCTTCTGCTAGAGGATTGCAGACATAATGGCTTTATCAATGCAACAGTGGACTTCTGCCACTTGCAGTAAATTTCAAACTTATCAGTTTTACTGAATTAAATAATTTTTCCTGCTGCAGGAGGTCTCTATTGCAGGAGTATGAAGAATAATGACAGAGGTCCTCTGTCAATTTTTCATTTTTAAATTTCAGTTAGGCTAATAGTTGTGCATATTCAGATGGTGGTATTGTCTAAGAAAGATAAGAGCATGATACAAGTGCTGTAATGTTACTGGAGAAAATTCAGAATTGCTGTGTTGCAGTGAATATTTATCTCCAGAATTTACGTAGGACTTTGCTAGCTGAATACCAACTGATTACCATGTTTTTTCATTCAGGATTTAGTGGCCTTTTTCCAGTACAAATTTCAGTAGGACTCCAGGGGCTGTTAATGCCTAATAATAAATGTGTCCTTTCTTTAGTCATTGTTTTCTTTATAGAAACTAGTACAATGTTTTCCAACTAGATATAAAACAAAGTGAATAATAATAAGCCACATTGCATTCTGTTCTATGTGATCTTATTCTGCTCATCACTGATTTAACCTAACACCAATATGTAGAACTTTAATGAAAGCTGGCATTACAAAAAATGTTCTGCAATATTCAGTAATATTACATGTCTTTATATCATGCAGAGAATTATTAATACTCAGCATGAGACCTGGTCAGTCAGAATTGAAAATCTTTAAATTCCCTTCTGATCATGAAATTCAGGGTAGTGGTTTGTACACACAGTAATTTATGGCTGCATCGATCATGTTTATAACTCCACAGACTTGATACACATGCACAATCTAGATAAGTAATTAGCAAAATGATGTCAATTGTGCTGCATATTCCAACTGCAAATAACAATGTTGCAAAAATTACTCCCCATGGATTGTTCTTCTAGAAATGTTATATAGAGCATCTCTCTCTCACCCTTGCTCTCTCTCGAGCTCTCTCACTCCCTCACTTTGCCCTTCTGTTGTAACCTCTAATGCTTAAAGCCCCAGACATGCTGAAAACTAGGTCTTCCCACCAGGATTAAAGGGTTGCATTTTCATGGTACTGTGATTCCATCTATTTTAACATCTCCTATCAGAGAGGAAGGAGTCCACAGATTCACTAATAGATATCAGTACAAAGCTGTCATTTTAGGCTGTGGGAAAATGAGATTAGAGCTGATCTGACAAGAAACAAATCTCCTCTTCCTTCCTCTCAGGTAATTACACAAGTTGAATTCATCATCTCAGTGTATTTCTTGCTTTTCAGGCAATTTCTAGGAGGAAGATTCTCCTTATTATAAATAAGTACCTGTGATCTGTAATTTCTGACAGTCATTTGGGGAACTTTTCCCTTATATGCATTGCTACGCTGCAAATAAAATAATGTGAATTAAATAACACCAAATCTCATATTACTGCTCTTGAATAGAGGGGGATCTTTCTGATAATTTTTCACTGTTTAAGTCTTCTTATTATGTATCATTACCAATAAGGGAAAAGAATTGTAAAACCTGAAAAAACAAAATCTAAAGTGTGACTAGTCACACTTTGACCACAGATTTTTCTCCAGTATAAGTATAGGTTTGTTCTTCTAAAATCTGGAATTACTTTACATCTATGTAAATTCAAATGAAGAGACTTACTCCTTGTTTCAAATCTTCACCTATAGGGTGAATCAGAAAGAATATGAACATCCTTGTATCTGACCAATTGACAGAGTCATGACAAAACATATTTGGAACTGAAAAAATTAGAAACACAGTACATGTACAGACCTGAAATGCCTGAAGTAGAGAGTGCTTGTGGTTTATGAATCCAGGTATGGATATCAGTACCTCGACAAATCAAATGGGCAACTACAGTGATCTGCCTATTTGTGCATTCTACCTATATCCATAGTAGTTAAAAAAGCAATTGCAAAAATCCACAACATTTTTGAAAACAGAATCAAGAGCACTAAAGGGCATATTCAAAAATTAGTTTGTAAAAGTGTGTTAGATTTTCATTAAAATTCAAAGTAATAGGGAAATGTAAAAAAATCTTCTGATTTTTGATATAAACTTGAGAAAACTGGCATTCCATAAACAGCAAAATTTTCACGCTATTTGAACAGAGCTTCTTGATTTATTTTGATGATTAGTATGCCATCCTGTAGAGAAACTCATACACGTGCTTAGTATATATCACTGTTTTGCTATGTGAAGGGCCTGGGAGAATAATAAAAATAACCCAGCAAAACAATTGTCTGCTTCCAGCCCAAGTACAAGCATTGAAAATGCTACTGTTATCAGATGATTCCTAATGAAGCTGCAGCTTCAAAATATCTGAATTTTCTATATAAATAAGCGAATTTGGAGTAAATAGGTGAAGGTAAGGCTCTCCATAAAGTACAGCAAAAAATCTGAAGATTATTGTAACAAAGAGACCATGACTGCAACGTATGTATGTGCCACTTTTTACAAGATACCTGCAGGAAGCAAAGGCTGACTTCTAGGGGCTTTGCTCCTGGCACAATTAACTCCAAATTACTTGATTAAAAATTACTTAAAAACATTACTTACTCACTAGTATCTATGATTGCTTTATTTTTCTCCAAAGCTTAAGAATCATGCAGCTGTACTGCAGTCATGCTAAAACAATAGAAGTTTTTTAGATTTCTCCCCCATCTTCCCATTGTCCCAAAAGTGACTAAGACATTCCTGTGAAATGCAGGCCTCTATTTCATGCTGCATATGACATTGGCTCCTTCTGATTCCAGTTAGATCAAAAATAAATTTGAGAAGCAGTCTCCTTTCCACAGCTGAGGTCAAGTCCTTCAGAATTCTGCATACTTTCAATCCCAGTAAATTTTGAACATGATAACCATTTTGCAGGGTCTCCACACATACTTGAACACATTTCTTTAAGTGGCAATTTCTTTCAGCTATCTCCACTGGAAAGACTAAGAAGAACCACCTTTATATTTTTAGGTTTTTGAGTGAGAAAGATTTAATTTCAAAGCGTAGTATGACCTAAAGTATAAATCTAAGACAGTTTGAAGTCAAAGTTATTTCTGAAGATCAAGTTTGCTCATGGTGACTTTTTTATTGTTTTTGTTTGTTTGTTTGTTTGTTTTTTAATTTAAATTGTAGCAGTATTGCCTGAAAAGTCCACAAAACAACAGCAATAAGTAATGAAAGTAATAAGAATAGGCAGCAGGTTGTCTGGCATGCAATGAGAATTTAAGCAAAGACCAATCTACCTTGATAAATGTTGATGTGAATAATTAAATGAAACAGAGGTAAAATACAGTCTGTCAAAATCAGTTTCCTTCTAGAGACATGGAAGGAATTAAGATTTATTTAAAGGGAAAGCTGTTATGCATGTCTCCAACATACTGGTTTGCAGCTTGTCCATCCAACTTGTCTCTGTGCTAAGACTTCCCAAACTAACTTCCCTAATAAAGCATTTTGGAATAATTTTTTTGCAATATGCATTTTATCCTAGCAATTTCTCATATTTATGTGAAATTTTCATTCCCAAATCTTTCCTGAAGAGAAAATACTGCCATATTATACTGGCCAAACTTCAGTGGGCTGCAATGTGGCATCCAGTTACTGATTCAATATTCAGGATACCTGATGATGCTAGAATATATACTCTGTGTTCTGAACATGCAGTTCTGCTCCTCAGTTGGTCTGCACTGACATAATTTTCTTAGATTACTTATGCTAGTTCAGTACTTGAACAGAAGAATGAGCAGTCAGCTAGATTATCTGATCCAATTACCTTTCCAGAATAACAAAAAATTAAAGAGAATGTGTTATATTAATGAGGAATCCATTCCTCCTAAATTTAACACTGTCATAAGTTTTCTTTCCCATATTATATCCAGAGTTGGCTGAAAATTTTAGAAATATTTAAATAAATTTCAAATAAAATATTTTGATTTGGTGGAACAACATATCTAAAGTGATGCAGAATTACTTATTCGGTGTCCTAAATGCAAGTTTGAGCTGCATAAGACCTTGCAATTTAATACTAGCCCATTGTGACAGGTAATTGATTAATTTGGATGTAATCTATTTTTAGGTATTTATGTGGCATAATAGCACTGAAATAGCCAAGATTCTCTGTTTTAATATAAGTGACTGAAGTTCCTGGAGTCAAAGACTTAGGTGATGGTTTGTCCTTCAGCAAAATCAATCGAAATAATTCCCACTGACATCAAAGAAATAGGGTAACTTCTTCTGACTACCCTTTCCATGTCCTTTATGGTTAATTAAGACTTCATTCAAGCACTTCATTGAGTAGTTGCTAAAACTCTTAGTATGTTTATGAGGTCTTTATGCCTTCCCTGGCCTGCAAAGGAGAATCCATCCAATAAATGGCCACATATAAAAGCTTGTTATTTGATTACTGGATTTAGCTCTGCTATAAAGTCCTATAAACCACCTGGAAAAGGATGTATTCCTTTTCTTCTTGTCTCAGTGGAACAGGGGCACTGAGACAAGAGAGTATAACAAAGGGAGACAAATTTGCACCTGTTTATCTAAGCTAATACATAGAAATTATGAATATGATTCAGGCTTAGTACTACATCTCAGCATTTTTCATCAAAACCATACAAAAATTAGTTTGAACCTAAATGATCCAAAGAAAGTTTGTAAAACTGGGATCTGATACATCTATATGTATTTTCTATATATACTTGTAATATTCAGGCTTGAATTCTTCACAGGCTAATCAACTACTTTTCTGGAACATGGTTTTTTTTCCAGATATCATCCAAAAAAAGAGTGAGAAATGCTGAGCATATTTTGAGAAACTGAAAATCGTGATACATGTCTCACTAGCTGGAATGACATCTCTACTCTTTTAGCTTTTGTCTCAAATAAGCAGAACATCAGGATATTTTTCTAAAAGCAAAAATTAATACATAGTCTCCAAGAAATTATCTAAGCTTCATTTCTAGGCACAAATGGAATTAGCTTTGACAAAGGACTGATGTATTAGTGTTGAAAATATGTCTGCAGTGACAGAGCAGGCACAGCTGGCATAAGGAAACCTTCTCACTACTTAAGATAAATTAATTAACCATGTTTGGTCATTTGGAATAGCAAAATTGGTTGATCAGAGTTGAGCCATACCACAGGATTCCTATCTTCTCCTCTGACAGAGAATGCACTGGCTACAACATTGGCTTCAATTGGAGCCTTGGGTAATTAAGAACACAAGGTACTGAAATAATAGTAAGAATCAATTGAACACTTGGTCCAGACCTATTCATAAGATCTGTTATTATTATTTTCCAGATATTATATCGTTTAGGCCTTAATTGCTAAACGCTTAAAAATGTCTAAATTTCCATTCACGTCAGGAAACCACATTCACACAGGAGGAGCAGCTACAGTGAAATTACACACGATGGAAATCTGAAGAAAGATACTAAGTAACTTAAGTCCTTAACACTGTGTCTGTTAACATTGTGCATTTGGGTCTTCCTTCTTTTTCTGGTCCTTTCTTACTCCCACTGTGCATCTCTTCCATTTCCTTTCCCTTTCTGATGGACATCAGTGCAATAAATCAGTTTAAAATAAAACTTTGCAATGGAAGCGATGCCTTGTTGACATAAACTGCTACGTTGCACAGAAGACAGGCAGGTGTATTTCTATTTGGACACTTCTAGCAGCTACTATAGGTGGCATAAATATTTATATTACCATAAGGTTAGCTTGCACTAGAGTGTCATTTATATAGTGTTATGTTTCCTTCAAGGGTTCTTCCTGTCACAATAATTTCCCGGTTTTTGAAGGTAAACATACAGGACGGCTAAGTCAAGTATATGGAATTTCCAGTATTTTTAATACTATTGCTATTAAAATAATGACCTTTATGCAACTATTTGAGGCTCTACACAGTGCCTTCAAACTCAGAGGTTCTTTGAGATTATTAATAGCAATAACATTATCTCAGCAATGTGAGAACTGTAGCTGTCCAGATTAAATGTCGTTGGTAAAATTGCATTGGAAAATATACCCACCTGAATTGTTTAAAAATATAAGTACTAAATCAAAGAATCACTTCTTCAATTTCAAATATTTCTCAACCATATTGAGCAAAATTCTGGACAGTCAGTATCATCAGCAAATTAGGATTTTCAAGAAAATATTGAAGGTGTCAAAGCTAAGCTTCGGCTAATTTTTTGAGTTTTACTGCAAAGAAGACTATAAGCAATTTGGCATTTACAAATTTTTGTCGTAAGTTTATCAAGTGTAGTAATGATCTAAAAAAAGAAAATTATTTTAAGGAGATACCTGAACAACATTTTTGCTGTTGAAAGAAGAAAAATTTAATCTGATGGGCTATTCAGGGTTGTCCAGACTACTCAAAAATACAAATTATTTTATTTTATTTTATTTTATTTTATTTTATTTTATTTTATTTTATTTTATTTTATTTTATTTTATTTTATTTTATTTTATTATTTCACAGTTTCCAAATATTTATGACACAAAATGTTGCCATTGTTAGTCCCATACATATAAACAAAAGTTGCTAAAATGTTTCTAGATCAAGTTCACAAATATGGTACACAGCCATCATGTTCTTTGGTGCAAATAGAGACATGAGAGCAGTCTTTCTTCAGAAATTTTATTTATAGTTTATTCAATTTTTGTATTATACTGTCATTCTCTATAATAAGTTAATGCTATGCTGGAACTATTTAAAGGGATTATAGTGTCAGTAAATTTTAAATCAAGCTACTTGCTAAGCTTGTATTACTGAAATAGTGATTGATGAGCACTTTTGTAAAATCATGTGAAATCAAGTACATGAGAGGGCAAAAAATATCACCAGCAACACCATCAAAACAGCCTTTAAAAGTTTAAGTAACTGAAGAGTTTAAAAATTTAGTGACTGAAGAGCTACTTAGAGCCATTGTGCTTTAGTGATTAGAGGAGGCAGAAGCATATTACAGAAACTGAAGTGAAATCCTGTCTAAGCAGAAAATGTTGGAAAAATTATGTTGGCTTCAAAAAGATGAAATTTCACTCCTGGGGCTTATTCCTTCTGACTGTGCTGCTGACTCACTGAGCTTACTTGGTCAAGTAATTTAACCTTTGGTCCTAGCTGGTTAAAAATTCTGACCAATACCACAAATTTTGCTCAGAGCTGTGTCATCTTTTCTCTCTAAAATACTTAAAGATGATGTAGTGAAAGATTATCTTTGTATGGAATGTTCCATCAAAATCTAAATATCTCAAATTCTTCAAAATTGAAGTCAAGAGTAAGAGAGAGATTTTTTGGTTTTATTGCTTTTATTTTTTACCTCAAAAGGAAACATACATTTTTCACAATATAATTTGTTGCAATTGTAAGGAGACATTCACTAAATGGAAGTATTTAGCTCAGAAGGGAGATGATATTACAATATAAAAGCTATTAGGTAGGTAAGGAGAATATTCTGAAGTGTCTTTTTCCTTAGATCAGATCAAGGGTCTGGAAGTCAGCTACTTCTTAAAGCGATTGTATTCTCTATAGTTAGGAGCTATCCTGCTGAACTAAGTGCTGCAGAATTTATGGTCAGAATAAGTAAAAGCTATTTATATGGATAACAAGGCATTCTTAGGTAGGAAAAAAAACAAATTATGAGTCTATGTGCTCATGTATGGGAGTGAATAAGACAGCAGTTAATCATTTAAGAACTAGGCAGAAACTCAGAAACCTGGGAACAAGTAAGAGTTTAGGATCTGTAGTGCTTTAGTCTTCAGGACTTTCTGAAGCCTTTGGTGATGGCCACTGCATTTGACTAGTCTGTCTAAGCCTTTTTCTCCCTTTTGTGATGTATAACATATATTTTCCAAATCAAACAATGCTTTTTCTACTCAGAATCATGCCATTTACCATATAGTTAAAGAGGTTATATTATCTTCTTTTTCATGTATTTTAACACTAATCTTCTCATTTTCATACTGTGTGCCTTTCCAGTATTTACTTGCCAGGTTAATTGTGATTAGTCTACATATATGTCTCAGATATCAGCCTATGTTACTAAGCTATGTTTTATAAAGATGTTTTGCATGTAATACTTCCTAAGCGGCATGTATTTCTGATTATAATTTTCAGCCTTTGCAGAATTTTCTTCATCTCATTTGCTTTAATGAATTATGAAGTTATTGTAATAAAACAATAGCAATTTTTGACAGTGTAGGATTAGTGTGTAACAATAGTAATATTATAATAACTTCTTATCATTGCACAACAGTGAAAATACAGACTGCAATGATTTAATCTAGATGGACTCCTAGAAAATACCTAATGTGAGTGTTTTTCATCCAGAAAAACTTGTAAGGATCCCAGAAGGCTACATTTGGACGCTTAGAGTTGTGGTGCCATTCACTGTAGTGAATGCATTCCCGTAGTGCCATTCACTAGAGGTAGAATCGTGGGTTTAAACATTGGGGTTTATTTCTAAAGCAACATAAAGATGCAAGCAAAACAAGTGTGCTCTGAGTGAGCATATTATAATATATATATATATATATATATATATATATATAAAATATATAATATATATAATATATAATATTTCATTATTCCTATTGCAGGGAAACAGATGAGATAATTTTTTTAACTTATTCAGAATAAGTTAAATTACGTCTTAGGCCCAGGGTTGGAAATCTATCACTGAGTTTTCAGAGGGGATGACACTTAAAAATGCAAAGGCAGAGAGAAAAGCTAGTGGAAACATCTATTTAAAAACTGATTATTTCTTCATCTGAGAATGCATCAAGTATTAAGGATGCATAAATTTCACCTGGGAGATTTGAAACAGTAAGTCCTGCGGCGTTCTTCACTAATTGGAGAATATATGAAAAGGAAGAAAAAGAAGGAAGTGATAATCTTTGTTATTGTGGCTAGAGGTTCTTTGCCCTTCTCATAAGCAAGGATTTAAAACACATTTTGAGACAAATATTTAAAAAATAACATCTGTGTAAAATGGGATAGAATACATTTTTCATTAACCAGAGATAGGGGGGGGGAATCATGCTAGACTAGCCTGATAGCTGTGTTTAACAAGATAACTGGTTTTCTTGAAGAAAATGTTAGTGTACTTTTTCTATCTAGACTTCAAAAGAACATCCGATCTGGTGAAATTCTTTAGCACGAGGAAAAAAGTTAGAGATTTAGTCACTGGGAACAATTTTTTAAGTGTAAAACAACTAAAAGGAACAGAGCTAAAAAATGCAGTAACTTGTCTCCATAGATAGTATTATTAGAATTCCTTTAACCTCATCTTTGGTGCAGACAATTATTAGCATTTTCAACTAGAAATTTAGTGTATTAGAATAAAATTGACCAATGGCACATATATAAATTCTCGTGAACGTACTGCCATAATATCTGAAAATTCTTTGACTGTTCTAAGACTGAATTATGATGAAATAATTAAAATACTGAAACATTTTAGGTATTGATGCATTTATATTGTTAATTATATAATAAAAGTTTTAACTTGTAGGCTAGGAGAACAACAGCTGGGAAGGGGGACTTGAATGTTTGAGTCAATCACAAAAGACTTGAGTGCCCTGGCCAAGAGGGAGGGAAGAAGGAAGGAGGGAAAGGAAAGGTTAGTATGCATGAAGTGAAGTATCTCCAGTAGGTAATGAAATTTTGATCATTAGGAATAGGAAGGGTTAAAACTATTTTAGCACTGAAGAGAGTATTAAAAAAACCCCATGTTTGAACTGAGCAGGTACATAGACAGCTGCTTTGATAACTAGAGGAATGAAGAAGCTGTTTTACATGAGGGGACTGAAAGAGCTGGATTTAGTCTAGCAAAATAATAGCTGAGAAAAAGTATGATCGCCTTCTATAAATAAATGGGGGGAAGGCAGAAGATGAGTTATTTTTGCTAGAGGACAAGGTTACACAAGAACAAATGAATATAAACTAGCTATGAATGCCTTTATTCCGCAAATTCATAAAAAGGGTTTTAAGATGGAGCTGAAATGAGATGAATGGGATTATATGACATGATTATTTATGATAGCAGGGAATTGGATTCACTGACCCAGGATGCCTCCTCTAGTTCTACAGCATGTGCTTGTACAAATCGCAGTTCTGTTCTCTGACTAGTAGATCACCTATTTCTGTGATCAGCTACTTCCTCTGCTGAGATATTGTAAAACTTTGATTTTTGTTTCCAGTGGTGATGCAGTAGGAGAGTTGGGTTTAGATTCACCCCCCTACACACACACTTTTCCCCTCTTTTTTAACGTATAGGAAATTCATGTTATGCTTCTGCATTTTCCAGTATTTTTGGCAGAAAAACTGATCAGGGTGAGTGAAGGCAAAAAAATATATGAAAGCCAGGTGGTAAACTTTTTGAGTAGGAATTATGTATAATTATGTATGAATAGTTAAAACAACTAGTTTTACACCACTGTATTTCAAATATGAGCAATAATATATACATGCATGTTACATATTAATGTTGGTATAAAAGGTATTAACAGTTATTTTGATTTAACATTAAAGAAGTATTTTATTTTTACAGACATATAGGAAATTCAAATACAGAGATGTATTTCTCTGTAGGTTCTTGGTTGTCTGGTTGGTTGGTTGGTTGGTTGGTTGGTTGGTTGGTTGGTTGGTTGGTTGGTTGGTTTGCTGTTTTTTGTTAGTTCCACTGCTTGCACAAGAAATTTCTTGTTCTCTCAGATTGCCAAGCTGATTTTGTGAGTGACCTGATGCCTTGAAGTGCCACATTTGCTTAGGGTGACCTAATTGGCTCAGGTGACTAAGGTGCATCTGCTCATCTTGGTTACTCACATTCCTTTCTTGATGAGTTGGATAGACAGAATTATCTTTTCAAGAACATGCATTGTTGATAATTTGTCAAGAAGGGTATGTGTGTAAGTCTTGAAGAATTACCTCTATAGTCATTGGCTATGATGTTGCAAGAATTTGTTAGCCAAAAGAAAATGGTAAGCAACTGGTAAAGTGCCATACATTAAAAAAATTCCTTAGTAGACTGAAAGTTTCTCTTTGCCTTTTATTTTGTTTTGAAAAAATAAGTACATATATCTTTGTAGTACAGCTGAGTGATTTGAGGAAGTGATAACAGAAAGAAAGGAAATTTTGGGAAGACTTAAATGCTAAATTTTTTATTCATCCACTGTGAGTTGTGAGGGCTGTTAGTCAGACAAAATGGTTCATCAATCATAATATTCAGAATTTCATCTCTGCTACTGAGCATGTGCTGGATCTGACTGTGGTATTGTCAGGCATGCTAAGCAAATATTAAGGAGTGTGAGAGCAGCAATGCAGAAAAATTCAAACTTGTGTTGCATTATGCCCTGTCAGTCACAGTGAATGTGGCCTGACACAGCATGGTATTTATGCCCAGATGGTCTCAAGGGCTTAAAATTCTTAAAAGGAAAGTTTCTTGTGAGTTAGGTTATTAAGAGTTTCATCTGAATAAGGAATGAAGGTTGTGGCCCTTTAGAAACACAAAGTCCCAAGAGATTCCTATGTCTTTGTCAACTTAAAATGATGGCAAACAGTGGCATCATATTTATTGTATAGCAGTATTTATATTAATAGCCACCACATAACAGCTGAAAAACATTCCTTTTCTATCTGGGCATGTTGCCTCAGTACATTAGCAAAGGTTCAAGAACAGAAGATGACAGGCTTTCATAGAGAATCATGCTGTTAAAATAACATTCTCTCCTGTGCCATAGCTTCTGGCACTGGAACCCACCCTGCTGCTGTAAATTGCTGACATCAGTGTAGTACAGCAGTAATATTATGACTTTAACCCTTTTGAAACCATTTCTCTGGGTAAGTCTCTATCATATTTGGAAGAAAGAGAAAAAACTTCACAGGAAAATGTCCACATATACATACACCCATATAGTGCATTTCTTATTGACAAATTTCAGAAAACAGACTTCAGATTTTCTTTAGACCTCTCACTGCTTTTTCAAAATGATGGAATTAATGAGTACAGCTCTTTAATTTGTAAGTGAAATAAAATGAGATTCTGTATATTTAAAATATTGTCCTTCAGAAATTCCTGATAAACTCTGTCAACATCAATTATTAATTTCAAGGATAGAAGGGTGAGAAAGAGGGAAGAGGAGGAGAGAGAGAAGCACTCAGCTGTTCCAATGGTGTTCTTGTTTTGTTTTTGTGATTGCAACTCCTTTCAATATATCAATCATAAATCACAGTTCTTCTCTGTTTAATGCTATGCAACTTTGAGATTACATCTGTTACTTTGAAATATAGTCTTTGCAATTTTTGTAGACATTTTTCTCTGGTGATTCTTTATTCATAAAGAAATAATCTAACTATAGACATGACTGAATGCAAAATAAGAAGACAAAATGGACACCCAGTTAGCCAAGGCTTCGTGATCAGCAAGAGGGAAAAAGCACTTTCAGTGTCAATTTACAAGTTGTAGATAAACTTCTTCACTACAGGGAAGTTGAAGTAGAAAAAAACGGTGATTAGTGATTAGAATGAGTGCAGAAGGGTTTTGAACATTTTTGGAAACAGACATCACACAAGTGCTGACCAAATCTGAGTTTCTTAGCAGAATCACAGTGCGAATCACAGTTTGGAGAATTCTCTTGTTAAATTAATGCTCAAATTTAATTCTTTCTGTTCAACTCTCTGAGAAGCTGGCCTTTTCCTAGAACACATAGCAGATAAAATCTTTATTCATTTTGACTGCCCTGCATAAGGGCTCTGTCCTGTAGCAAAGCTCTTCCAGGTGTAAAAAATACTTTCTCTCACCATATTCTAGAGATTCCCATTTACACTGGGTCAGACTGCTTTAAATTCAACTTCTTTTCTGCTTTTCAAATAGCTATTTAATTTAAAATATGTATCTTTGTAGCACCTCATGGCATAGAAATGATGTCTTCTGACATTTGTTTGTCTACAATTAAATCCTAAGGTGATAGAGTAAAAAGGTTAATTAGATTTTCTTCTCCTGTGACGACCTTCACTGGCAGAAATTCTGTTATACAGAGTTTGGCCCAAAAGTATTCTTGGTATAATTCCATAAAATCTAGCTTTCTACTTACATCAAATTCATTTGTAAGGGGTCTGATTTGATATGGGATTTAACTTACAAGATGTAAGATGTAATTTACAAGATTTAACTAACAAGAGGTTGTTAAAAGGTACAACAGCTTAGATAGCCAAAACTGACATATTCATCCCTGAATGTGTCTCATTTTTTTTCCACGCACTTATAGTGTGACGAGAGAGAGGAAAACTGAAAAAATGAACTTTTACGCTCTAAAATTGTTTTTAATATACAGCCAGCTACAACAAGAGCTCATCTGGTTTAAAGTATTATTTTGAGATTTTTTTTGCTCAGAAAAGTACAGAATTATTCATATATATCTTCTTCCTTGTTGCCTTTGCTGAAACAAGGACAGATAAATTTCTTCCCATTAAGCTAATTACCCACTAACAAAACAATACACAAACAGAAAGCATCACTTTGATTCATCCCTGGAAAATAATATTGTATCATCCAGCCTGCACCATCATGGAGGCATATTTCTGGAGGTGATGATAGGCTAGTGAGCTTCCTAAGCTTCTTGGACTTCTGTCACTCCTCTTCACACCAGGTCTATTTTTACCTCTTCAGGACCCTGAATCCAGCAACCCCATTCCTCTGCAAACTACAAATTTCTGCAGTCTTTGTGCTGTTGCAATTCCTGATACTGTTTGATTTCCACTGACTTTTTTTTTCTTAATAATTATTAGGTCTTATTCCACCATCTTTTTAGTTTTTGACTAAATTATTAAGCGTAGATGTCTGCTGCAGGGCTTAGGGATTTAGCTAAAGGCTGTCATTAATGTTAATGGAGGTCATACATAAATCTATGTTCAGCATAGAGAAATTGTTTCCCTTCATTTTTTTGGTGAAGGGTGATATGAGTGTGATCAAATTTTCTTTGATACCATATTAAGAAGGTTAAGAATAAAGGCATTTAAATGACTTCTCATTTTGATACAGAGTAGAAAATATACTACCATGCCTATATATTGTACTGTATTTTTCCATCTTGTCATTTAAGTGAGGAAAAAAGATTTAGTTTCAACTTTTTCAATTATTAATTGTTGTAGTGCTGGTTTATCAGACTGAAAGTCTTAAACAATGAATGTCTCTATTTAAAGCAGAAATACAGCACAGGTGCTATGATAGTACCAGAGCTGTGCTATCATCCTCCTTTCACACATACATATCATCTCATTCTGTCCCTCACCTTATCTCAGAGGCACCTTCTAGGGAATAACTGGATAGTTTCATCTCTGTTACTCTTTGGGGATTTTTGGCCTCACAAGGGCACAGTCACTCCAAGCAGGAATTGTGGTTTTGGCTGTACCCCGTGGTAGCTGCACTGGAATCTAATTCCTTATTTCACACAGAGTGCCATCAGTTGGTAACAGTTGTTGGGTCCAGCTGAAATTAATTTGAAGTAACATGCCAAACTTTGAGGGGTTTTGTAGTTTATTTTCAAAGTTTTCAACCAAATAATTTTCTCATATATTAATCTAATACCATATCTACAGTCTGTGTTCTTTTCTGAACATTCTTTCCAATCCAAACTTTCATGGGCTGAAGCTAGGAACAGGTCACGCAGAAACTGTTATAGATCTGTCTGACTTTGATGTGGAAGCTAAGGCTAATTGCATTTGACCCTTACTGCCTTGTTGTGAATCTGAACTATCCTAGCTCTAAATCCTGATTATTTTCTATTTGTACCTCAAAAAGCCCATGTGAAAATGAGAACTATGTTGAATTTTATAATTTTAAAGTATTTTTTTCTCTAATCATAATGACAAATAGAACTCTTAATATTTTCCAAAGCATCTGACCTCAGCCTTTTTTTCCAGATTTACTAGATATTTAAAGCTATTGGTAACTAGGAGACCTTAACTGGGCAATGTGACTATGATCATGGCACCTTTTTTTTTTCAGAATATATGTCCAGAAGAATATATATGAATCCACATCTGTGTAAATCCAGATCCACCTTTACTATCTACCTTCCTGGCTCCAGGGAGCTAGGGTGGTTGATGGGAACCTGGCCAAGCAGAGGTGCAGTGGTTCTCTCTGTGAAAAATTGTGAGACTGATCGAAGTCAACACTCAGAGTTCACCGATCCCAGATCAGTAGTAGGAGGATGCTGGTTTGCATGAACACTGAAAACATCAATCATTTCTAAACAGTACTCAAATCCAAATTACAATTACAATTTAATTATAGCGTTGCAGTACAAAGGTGTTTAATGTCATTGATTCAGAACTTTTCCCCAGAAAATATGCACTGATGGAAAGTATATACTATCAAGTGCTAAACATCTAAAATCCTATTAGAAATTTTGTGGTTGCTCAAAATCTTCAAAATACAGATATTCACTTTTCTGCTTCAGCTAGTTCTTCTATAGTGTTCATCTACCCTACAGAAATGTTTGGTGAATTGTTCATGCTTACAACATGCTTTTAAATGTAAAAGGGCATGTAAATCAACTGTCGCTGTGATACATGGACTGCTAACAGCTCTTAGACTGAAAAACTTCCTGATCTCACTCAGAGCTTGCCTGCCATACCTCTAAGCTTCATTAATTTTTGACAGTTCTTCCTTCCTGGGTTAAGATATTATTTTCTTTGTGAAGCATGGTCTCTTTAGTGGTAGGTATAATAATTTGCCATTTAGAAAACACAGGTGAACTTTATTAGGATTATATGCTTGAAAATGAAGAATGTTATTAAAATATCCAAAGAAGCATTTGAACGTAGTTCTAGCATTAGTTATATCTATATTTTTAATCAATGTAACTACAGAGTTTGATTTTTCACTTCTAGAATTCCCATCTGGGTTTTGACTCAATAATTATAGTTGTAGCTAATTGCCAATTCTATATTTAAGTTGCTAGGAATTTCTTCCAAAGGATTACAGTGAGCCCTTCTTTCAAAAACTTCCATATCTGTCTTATTTACAGCAGAAATCTGATATTAGTTAAGAGATAACCCTGTGATTTTTTTTTCCCCACACAATTCAATTTCTGATTTGGCTGTAATACAAAGTGTCAAACATTATAGTTTCTGTTCTCGTTTTTTATATAATCGGACAAAGCACACACCTTTTCTAATCTGTCTGAAGCTGCTGGTAATGTTCTGAGAACATTCTTCACTTTTGACAGTGGTTATAATAGTTGAGGTGTAGATGAAGGGCAGAGCCTGCACATGTGTAGGTGCTTTCCTCCCCATTAGTCCAAGAAGAGGCAGGTGGGCTGAGCACCCATCACTGAGACTGGGGACACACTGGAGCCCTCCCTGTAAACTCCACAATCTGACATACGGCCACATCCTGTTCTGCTCACACTGTCAGTGAAGCAAGGGAGCTCCTGCATGGCTCTAACAATGCTTCAATGATTTTTCATGCACTTGTTGTTTCCTCTGTAGAGGTATGTTCTGAACTTGTCTTCCAGTCCAGCTTTTCTCTGGCAGACAAAAGTTGAGTGCCTCTAAGTTTTACAAGTAGCAGAGTTACCTTAAAGCTACAGGTCAGACATTATAATGGAGCAGAGATATGAGAGCCTAGGTCATGTGAGATCCAGGGATTTACAAAGCCTTTGCAGCAGCATTATGTTCAGTACAGGTGTGAGTAGAGTATTGATTCTGTGTTGGTATTATTAGTATTAATAGAAAAATACCAGAAAGAGCCTTGCAACCATTCAAATTGGTTGTTTTGCCTACGATTATAAGCTACGGGCCAGAAAATTAGTTTTAAAGCCCAGTTTAAGACAAAAGTCAAAACAGTTCTGGCCACACAAGTAATGTGGGGCTCACGAGTAAGAGCAGCTTCTTACTTGTGAATTTAATAAAGGATGCTCACCATGTGGTCCCCCATGTAAGCATAGGAAGTAGAATACAACCCACACTAGGAAGGATAATAATGCCTTCTCTCCAAATATAAGTGGAGTGAGAAAATGGGTTAAAACCCAAACCTGACAATAGATTTAACTGAAAGTAATTTTTTTCATCCTTGTCGATTGTGCACTTAAGAGACTGTGCTGCTCCAAGGAGCACAGAAGAATGCACAGGAAAGAGAAGTGGATCCATTCCTTCTCCTCCTCACAACTCCTGTCCAGCAGTCAATAGTAGAAAATGTCCCAAACCCAGAATTTTTAATCTCAACAGAAAGGCAAATATATGCAATAGGAGACCTTCAAAGCCTTTGAAACAAATATAATGCAATCAAGAAATTTAATGTTTTCAGACCCATGTAGGTAGTAACATACTGGAAAATCAGGATTCTTACCAAAAGTTTATCCTGTTTTTCTGTAGAATTTCACTATTCTTTTTTGAGACCTTAGTGATGTACAATTTATTTTCTCTGTTGTATGCATTTTTGCATTGGTCTTAACTACAGAAGGCAAGTCTACTTGAAGATATTTTAGTTGTAACCCTAAAAGCTGTCTCATGATATGCTGCTCTTTCCATACTTTTTGAGTCCTTCACTACCTTTCCATTCCTGATTCCTGAGTTCACCATCTGCAATACTTTTCCAGTAAAAATAGTAAATGTAGCGATGTCTTCGTTCAACTCATTGCAAGCAGATATATTATGTGGTGCTTACTTCCAGGTATCCAGTACTCCTTTGATACCTAGCCTCCCCTAACCTAGGCATTTAATTTAAAAGAAACATTGAAACATGTTTTATTAAAATCAGTAGGTCAAGAGAGCCTTTGCATATTTGGCCTTCAGCAGGGAAGTGTCTGCTAGATACTATTGTACTTAGAGATGAAATCAAGTCAGACCAAATGCAATGAAGTGGCCTAGTTGCATGTCAGGGGTTTTATAGGTTTTCTAATGTTCATTTCTTTTTGATTATGCATTTGCTGGTCTTCATTTGGACTGGAGCATTGTTACCTGATGTTTCTACTACACTTGAGAGGTGCAAAGTAATTTAGCACAGAAGTACATTTGCTATAAGTGTTAAATGCTCTTGCTATCTCCTATGGGTAGAGCCTGGACATCCTTAAATCCATTTATTTAGCAGAGAAGGCCTCTTTTAAAAAAGATGGATTTATTTGCTATGCTTTTTTCAGTGATGCTGCTTCGGCAAGATATCAGCACACTAAAGGAAACAAAATGTTCAGCTCAGAAATCTAAGGGGAACTTGGAGCTGCTGAGACACAATTACTTTGATATTTAAGAGGGATAAAAAAACCCTTAGAAATTCTGTTTTGAAAAAATTAGAATAAAAGGAGTATTCAGTTTCTAAGCAAATACAGTTCTTTCAGAAATCCAAATGCCTTTTAGTTTATGTAAGTCACAGGAGGGAGAGAATATCAGTCAGAAGCCTGTCCACGCTTTCTGAAATCCACAGAAACCTCCTGAAATGGGTTGTGCTTCACATTGGGGAGTGCAGTGATGAGGGTGGAAGAATATCAAACAAATGTGCAGTAGAGAAAAAGGCAATGAAAAGGTGAAAATACAGACGTGTGTGTGAGTATGAACTTAGGTCATTGTTACAGAATAAGGGAAAGAACATCCAGTACAGGGCTCCAATTGGGCTCTTCCTTGGCATTATGCCAGTACCAATGAGAGCTTAATCAGAATGGAGGAGGTGGAGGGAGCATTGGTTTTTTGAGAAAGATGTGAGTAAAAGTAAAATACAACAGTGCCTGGAATGAGTTAAAGTTTTGGCTGACGTTAATTAGTGAGACTGCTTTTAATATGCAGTGGTGCTTTTATCTCTGCTTTCAATTAAATCAAACCATGGCAGTGAGATTTTACACAGTGCAGGATGGTGCACTGCATCACCAGATGAAACTTTAGGATAAATTTTCCTTTTGAAAGTGAATTGCACCCTTAAATATCCCATGAAACTGATAGAGCCCATTATCTTGTTTATTATTCAGGTCTTTAAAAAAATCCCTTGATGCAGCAATAATTGCTTCCCTGAATCAACTGAATTTATGTAAAACAAAGTTTCAGCTACTTTCTTGAAAATATTTCTCTCAAGGCTATTACACTAAGTGTCGTTCAGAATAGTCCCAAGAAACTTGAAGAAAATTGCCTTTTTGCTATTTTTCCCTAACATACTGAAACTATTCTCTTACAGTTTTATGTCCTTGTCATTCCACAAAGTATTAACTGTGTTTTTCTACTGAGCTGCCATTGTTAGCAGTATAACTATTGCATAAGCTGTACAGCTACATATCTCAAATTATAAAGTGGGATGGAGAAATCAAGTCAAGTGACTGGCATTCTGTGCAGCTAACAGAATATAGCACTATAAATGAGGATATTTGGTCCAGCCCTCCAGGCTCATTGACTTCAGTAATTCTCTCTGTTCATGGGCATAAAAATTCTCTCAAGGTCACACCCAAGGTTAAATCATGGGAACTTCAAAATGGGAAACTTTAAAAAATTCTTCTGAAAATAAAACAAAGGGCCTACTGAAACTAATGGGAAATTTTCCATTGACTTCAAAGGCAGTAGAATAGAATCAGAGCCATGAAACTTCATACATGGGAAAGGAATCCATGACGATGATTTTGTAGTAGTTTCTCAAATTATATATTTCCTATAGACCATCTTCTTTTACCAATTTTAATAATTTCTGTCTTCTCTTGAATTAAAGAACATAGTCTTGCAGCCTAGTGCAAAGAAACCTACGTCAAAAATAGAAAATATGAGAAATAGAACATTATATAACTTGAATATTCAAAATTAAACAATAAAATAACTCACTGTAAAGTCTTTTTAACACTCTGCCAAAAGCATCAATGTCAATTTTGTTGAGAAACCATATAGTTGACAGATTTTATGATGACATATTAACACGTGACATCAGGAAGAAAGTTACAGCAGAGTGTGGGGTTTTGTTTGATTGGGGTTTTTTGTTGTTGTTTTTGGGTTTTTTTGTTGCTGTTTATTTTGGTTTGGTTTGATTTGATTTGGTTTGGTTTGTTTTTTTGTTTTTTGTAAGAGAGTAAGAACATTCACATTCTCAAACTTCATCATCACATTGTGGCATCTGTTTTAAAAAATTAATATTTCTCCACAAATCTTAGATATGTTTAGAAACAAACATGAAAAGAAAAAAAAATAAAACCTTTGTAAAGTGCTAAGAATTATACATCTCCTTTTTACTGATTTCTTCAAATGTACATTTGAAGACTTCAGTTTGAAATGTCAAAATGTTATGCAGTATGTTCTCAGCCAGACATGCACAATAAAATTGCCATTTTCATCACAGGAGAATTTGGCCCTGGAAGCAGAAATTCCTGAAAATGGGAGAAATATATTTGCATTCCTTTTTCCTTTCTTTTTGGGCACATTTACATGATTCTTGAGACGGACTGTAACAGTGAATAATAAGCTGTTGTGTTGAGTTTGTCTTCCATAGCTTTCTATGAGCATTTCCACCAGAAATCCTAGAAATTCTGAGCACTGAGCATGAACCCAAAAGCTCTTCAAGTGACTAATGTGACCAACTGCAATTAATGACACTTTCAATAATAAGCCATCTCATAGCTGTAATTTGCAGAAGACTTTACTGTACAATTAAAAATCATACATATATTTTAGAAAATCATGTTTGAATCAAGAGTACTCCAGGAACAGAAGAAAAGATTATTCTTTTTTTGCTATTGCAATTTTTTGTCTCCATTTGAGGTCTAAGATAGCTCATCCAATGAATATTAAAAAGAGTTGCAGGAAGTGGTGAAAGACAGAAAGATTATTTAACTTTGGCACAAAGTTGTCCACATGGTATAGTTGAATCAAGGTATTGGGATAATCTGCAGCATTAGCAACATGAGGTTAACTTTTTTTGCTCATGTAGTAAAATATTTGTCAGGAATTCTACCATGTCTCATTTAGGACACATGAAAACCTGCATGCTGTATAATTTAGGCACTTTGATCCATATGAGTCTCAATATTCCAGGTTTCTGTTTCTTTTTTCTTTCTACCATGCATATTTGACATAGTATGTGCAACTATTCCTTCAGGCTTTCACTCTATTGTTATTCAAAAGCCAAGAAGACAAATTCCCTCTGCAATTCAGAAAAGACAGACTTGCAGCTTTTCAGCATTTAAAAAACCTTTTGTCACCCACTGTCAGAGAGAACAAGGTAAAACCAGCATGGTCACTTTAATAGCTGGTGCTTAAAACAAAGATGGATTTGAATAGTTGCCTTGGCTTTCTGCAATGTGTTTGTGCTGTTCTCTGCACAGCACTGTAGTTTCCAAGCTGTCTTAACCACAACATCAGGGGAAGCTGTGTGCTTGTTTCCCTGTATCCTTGTAAATCATACTGTCTATTTACATGCTTTCAAGAAACAAAAAAAATCTGCAAGTGCTTTTATTAAATTGAGTTCCCTACTGTGACACCAGTCTTCTTCCCTCTACTTGCTTTGAATGACTCTGTCTGAGGTTGGTAGTAAAGGCTAAAAGGAAAAAAACAAACCAAAATAACAAAGCTGGAACAGTCAAACCTCAGGCCATTAAGGGCCGTGTCTTCAAAGCCGTATGTCTAAGCAGAGAGGACATGTGGTTTTATTGATTGAATGCAGACTGAGAGACAGGAACTTGTAACTTTTAATTTTACTTGTGCTCCTGTCTCACTTTGCAACCCTTAAGCAACTTAATTTAACTCTGCAGAAGATCTAGCATTGTCTTTTGTAGAGTCACACCACCAGTCCCAAAGGCCAAGTCAGATTTGGGCCACACTGAGTTGTACTCATTCTGGTCTGCTCCAAGGGGGCAAGAAGACATCCTGGAGGTAGCTCAGAACACCCGCCCAAGCTAGTACAATTACATGTACTAAATCACACATTTATGTGTTATCCTCAAGCCCTTGGCCTTACTCTCCTATATCCAATATACTGGGTCTTATCCTTATATTTCTTGGAAAAGTCAGAGCTGCTTTTGATACTGGCTGTGCAGCTGAGTTACATTCTGCAGTATGTACATTTGCCACAGGGCTGTATGCAGTTCACAGCTGAATCCAGAACATGCAGCCCCCTGTCTCTGTTTCTCAATCTAAACTGAAAAATAAAAATGCTTTTTGAATTCCAGGAGGAGGCCAACGATGCTTGTCGTGCCATGACTTTGCGAGGGATCTCTAGCTAACCCTGAGCAGAGAAGCAGCTGAAGCACATATTCCCATGTCCCCAGAGCAGACAGGGAGGGATGAGAGCAGGAAGAACGAGGCACAGGTCAGCTCCCAGCCGAGGTATTACCTTTCAGTGGCAGGGCTGGCTGTGAGAGCAGGAGTCTGGGCAAGGGGACCCAGGAGCCCGTTTCAGGTCCACGTTGCCATAGTGTAAGGATGAGCCAGGGAATTAGCTCCACTCCTGCTGACAGCCATCTGCTCAGAGCCATGGCCAGTGCTGCTGTTCCAGGACAGAGCTTGTGAACCCCAAACTGACATGAGTAAATGAGCACTAGGGTGGATATAATTGACTGTTGCTGGTATTAGCAAAAAAAACCTTCACAAAACTAGCATGAAGCCATATGAGGCCCAACCTTTTGATTCCTTATTTTGAGGAAGGAAATCAAAACCCATAAAAGTTTCAAAAAAAAATACCAGAAGAACAAAATGTCTCTGTTTCTATCATGATACTGTCTAATGAAGTCTGCGGTACTGCTCCAAACCCTGTTTCTTTGCCTGTTGAACAAAAGCAGCAGAGAACACCTCATCTTGTTAATTTTTGTTACTTTTGTAGTGAGATATCTGGGACATCCTACCCACACAACTTGATGGAGAATGCTGTTTTTTAAGTTCTTAGCTTCATTTTGCCTTTTATTATGCTTGGGAGAGATAGAGTTGTCATAAATATTTAAGTAGGAAGCCAGGTAGGATAATTGAATTAATCAGTCATATTTTCTTAATGCTCCTATTGAGTTTAAGAAACACATCCACTGGTGTTATGTCTGATTATAGGTTCTGACTTGCAACCTGATTTTACTGTGAATCTTAATATGCTTGTCATGTCTTTTATGGCATCTTCTCCTTGAACCAGTGGGTCCAGAAGTACTTTAGCTTGTCTTCCCTGAGATGCAAGACTTTGTGATTACATGTATGAGAATAAGGAATGCAAATGCAAATGCAAAGGAATATCCAGGCATTTCTTAGAAAAATTAATTGCTTTATTGATTAAACAGTGCCATTTAGGGGTATTCTACTTGCCATACATTAGAAGGATGGTCTTATTTTCCATCCTGTCTTTACCTACTGCTTCTAACTGTAAGGTAGTTTTCATCCAAAGAGCTTGTCACAGAAAAAAAAACAATTTCTACCAAGAATAGAGACTGAAGAGTGGAGGTTTTTTCTATCAGTGGAGTGACAATAGTCTCTCCAAGTTCCCCTTTTAGAGGCCTGCCTGACTGCTTCTGGCTCAGTATTTAATCAAAGATTTGGTGTCAGGAAAAAGAAAGCATCACAAAGGCATTGCCTCCTCTTCACACCACTTTGGATTCTACTTCTCCTAAGGAATAGCCTTAAGTTGCCACCTCATTTTTCACCATGCTCATAGCCCATTCTAATGACTGATGACTGGACACTACTGTCACAGTCTGGATTAGAAAGGATGATGAGAAGGTGAATAATGTTGTGTACAATGATAAGTATGACTGTCCCCAACAGCTCCTGGGATATAATTATGCTTTAGGAATAAAGCTGTGTTTGAACTCTCATGGTTGTGTTAATATTCTGAGATGATGATGTTTACTATGTCTTGCAGTAACTGATGCAAAATCTGACCTGACTCCCCGAGAGAAAGGCTGCAAATATAACACGGAAAGAAAATTTTCTTATGGGATCACAAATTTGTAACTTCATTTTTTAAGAGAAGAAAATAAACAATTAATATTTGCTGTTACCAAGCATTTACTAAGTGCCAGTACCACAGCCATCAAGAGACCATCTCTGGATTTTATTTATTTATTTATTTATTTATGGGACATTTAAACAGCAGGAAAATAGCGATTGCTTAGAAAATAGACTTTAAAAATTGTGATTGTTATTGCTTAGGTTAACAATGGCAGAGAGTAGTGTAAGTTTTTGGAGTGTTCATCCACAAAAGGGGACAGACATTGATCAGGATGGATGTTGATGTGTTAAGGATGGTGATAGAATGGAATCAAGCCCAGCATCAGAAGAAAAGATGTGCTTATCCTCTGCCTTTGTTTCTTTTCATTACTACATTTATTCTGAAATTTTCTTTGTGATAAGTGTCTAATATAGAAAGAGAGACATTATTTCTAAATTCTCCTTACACTGAAACACAAGTAAAGTTATGGATTCTATATGTTAGTGGAAGATGAAGATATTTCTAAATATCTTACCTCAAAGGAGGTGAAGTGAGATGGTGAGCAAGTCTTTCTTCAAAGGATTGTGTTTGACAACCTTCCCAGCAGTCAAAAAGGAAAAGACATAACCTAAAAAGTTCACAGACTTCATGTAGACTTTATATAGCAGATGATTGGATGACCTCTTTCACCAAAGTTTCACTGAGAAGAAAGATCCTATTTATATAATGCAAAGAATACAAATAGAATAGAAAAAAAACCCCAAACATTTAAACAAAAATTAGATAAATAACAATTACAGGTGTGTTCTGCCTGAAACACTAGATTCAAAACAGTCTAAATTTCAAGGCAATACAAATCTTTATACAGACATTTTGGCTTGTGTTTTTCTCTATAGGAAAGGTGAAGAGGTCATTGAAGAAAAGAATATAAAACATGACGATATGTTTCAGTTCCTTCTATGGTCACTACTTCACTGTATAAAGTTTCCAGTCCTCTAAAGCTAAAGCAGAACATTTCTATTTAGAGAACCAGAACTTAGCCCTGGAAGCACTTTTTTGTATCATCATTTTGCCATTTTATTTTCTTATTGCCTTAAAAACTCATGTCCTTAAAAGCAAAATAGACCAGTAAAGTCACCTTCCTTGTTGCATTTGGAATGCTCCTGAGAATACATTATTTGGTCAGTTTAGATTTAACATTATATTTATGGTCATTAGCAACCATTCAGAATTTCAAAATGCAGAATTTGAGCTGTTTCAATGACTTTTAAGCTGTCAGATACATTACAGGATGGCACCATATCTAATTTCTGTCTCGATTACTCTGGAAATGTAATGGACAGGTCCAAACATGCTGCATTTCTGTTGTGCTCAGTTCCTAGTTCAGAACATAAGATATAACTGATTAAAACAAGAAATTCTCAGCTGAGACAGACCAAGTACATCAATCTCATTGTTTTGTCTCCAACGAAGACAAGAAAATTTTGGATTTCCCTTTGCCATTCAGTTTCCCCCTGTATACATCCAGAAGTGCCTGAAATAGTGAAACTAGACATATTAAAGGATGCATCCTTTTCTCTTCTCTTTAAGGGAACCTATTTAAAGACCAATAAATTGTGGAACTGTTTCCACAGAAATTGTCACTTCATTATCTTCTGTGTGAAGGAATATGTTTTGTTACCTGTTTTACAGATACCTTACTAATTTTTATGAATCTCTGTGTCTCTTGGTATTCAAAATATGATTTTTATGCAAGAATTTTCCTAATTCAATGCTTCTTGTGAGGGTATGTGAGTCAGAAGCTTCCCAGCTGAAGACTGGTATTTGCAGTTAATTTGCTGCAGGTACCTGTTCAAATCAGCTCACATTTTCTTTTGTTCCAGTAACAGCCCAGTGATTTGTGGGAAGTGGACTCAGAAAGTGACCAGAACAGCCAGAATGGAATTGTTTAAACATTGACATGTGCTTAGTCAGTTCCTTATCTGTACTTTAAAAGTAGTTAGTTATTAGTAATAACAACACTATTGCTTTGACAAGATTTCCTCCTTCATATAAGCCCTAAGCAGAAGATTTTAATATTGTTTTTTAAAAAGAGAGCTAATGCTTGAAATATTTTCAGTGAATGTAGACACAAATATTTTTTGTCTTGAACACAGGATAGTTTCCTTTTTCACTGGAACAGAGGAGGACCATATCTCCCAAGAGACTCAAAAGCCTTGAAGGTAGTTGCTGCTGGGGTGGGTTAGTTTGAGTACATGTTTGGATAGAGCATGTGGCAGCATTTCTGGTACAATACCATACGATGTATGGTATTAGGAAATGCAGTTTATTTTAATTCAAATAGGGAGGAAAAAATTTCTAAAATGATACTTTACAATAAACAAACTCAATTGTTATGGGCTAAACTCTTATGAGTCAGTAAGTCTTATCCATCAGAATAAATGTAAAAAATAAATAATAAATTTTTATTTTTTGTCCTTTACTGCTTCACGCTACTTTTTGAGTTAAGGTCAGCTATTTGCTGTAATGGGTCAGAGGTGTCTAGACAGATTTGGAGTGAAATGTCTGACAAATTCTTGCCAAATCCAAACTGAAGGCATATAGGAGTGGTGGTGGGTGAAGCCTCAGATGACTTTCCCCATTCATATTTATTCTAATCGTCAGTGCCACTTTGTTTTCTAAGCTGTGTATTCTACCTAACACAACACAGATGCAGTAGCCCAAAGAGAGAGGTGGAGTAAAAGGGATTTTCACTACAAGAAAATTTCCTTTGTGTAATCAAAGCAACATCTGCAGTTACTCAAGTTCTCAAAATCCTTTTTCCAGGCTGCATATAAGCTCTCCTGCCATTCATGTCTTCATAAAACAGTATTTTGGTATTTTTCCTCATCTGCTCTGGTTCCACATACACATGTATGTATCCAGTGCATGCAATGAAACAGGAAGGTGCAAGCCCATGCTTGCTATTATGCATGTAGCAATAGCAGTATTTCTAAGGCCATCAAAGTTGATTTGCTTTTAAGTTCCCTTAATTTATAATCCCCTATAAAAAAGGAACATGTAGAGGTCAGAGCAGATGAGAAGAGGTAATATTGCTGAAAATACCATGGATTGCATGTAAAGCTAACACTGACTTTATACCCTACATCAACGGGTTGTGCCAGCTATATACCTTATTAGCAGAAGTGTAAGTAAAGACCTTGTGCATTTAGTATGTAAAATTTAGGTGTAAACATAAATCAAAATCCAAGATTTCCTGTACTTACAAAGATACTTTTATTGGGGACCTACCTCAGATTTCAGTACAAAGAAAAACCCGTCAGCAAATCCCCAAATCCCGTAGCACATCTTTATATGCAGTTCATTTAAAGTACCCAGAGGTCTGCATAGAAAACATGAGTGTCTCTTATTTGATTCATGCAGTGACCTGAAAAAAAGAGTGCTGGCAAACCGAAGAAAACAATAATTGCATTTTTGAGCAGGCATATTTTGCTGCCTGTAGAATAGCTTAAAACTCTATCTCACTTTTTCTTTATATATTTCTCCCTCTGGCCCTCTCTCAGGTTTTTTTGTGCACTGCTTCTCTGCCTTTCTGAACTCATTTGAGATGTCCAGTTTTGTATAAGCACAAAATGCTGATAATACTTTTGTGATTCCTTGCAATAACAACGGTGCTGAAAAGTAGCACAAGGACACATACTGATAAGGACTCTACTGCCTGGAATGATTTGGCACATGTCAGGTGGAATTTGCGTTTGAGCTGAAGGCCAACTCCAGGCTTCTGCACCTCTTAGGACCCACTTAAAAGCTACTAAGAGAGTTTAAGTGGTTTGCAAGTCTCTTGTTGGCTGTCTGCACATGGCTAAAAATCACCTACCATGGCCAAGGACTATGGTATTTGCTTTACTATTGGTATATGTCATTTGTGGGCTTCCTGGCAATTATGTTCAACTGATGCAACCACACACAGACCTCAAAGGTAAAGGGGAGAAGTGGAAAAACAAAGCAGAATTGCTTTCTGTGTTCTTTTCCATCTTTGTCAAGATTAATTCAACGTAAAGACTTTGAACTTTACAGTTGAAATAAGCTTAGACAAGCTCTTTTTAAAATGTTTTAGAGCAGTTATTGAGAAATATAATGATAGAAGCTTCAGGACAGAATAGCAGGGCTGTATTCTGTTCTGTGCTGCTTCTTCATAAACGCAAAAGATGGCAGACTCTTTCCTGTGTATCTACCCTGTACATTGTGGACAAAATGAGACCTATTACCATTACTGTATCCTTCTTTCTCTGTTCATGGTTCAGAAGGCTTGTGACTTGGTATATCAGGTGAATCTATTCACACAGAATAGTCAATCCTACAGTCATCAGCATGCGGCAAAAGAAAAATTGGCTGGAGCAACACATCCAGCTTCTGGAGCTAATGTCCGTTTGGCTCTGCTTTGTCTTTGAGCACCTTCTGTGTTGGCAGCATCTCTCTCCTTCAAGGAAATAGTACAGCAGAAGGAAGACTGAAAAGTGACTTAAATCATAACTACAGACGTAAACACCATTTCTTCTGCTCTGTCTCTTCTTCCCCAGGGAACTGAGCTGCTGCCAGAAATTAAAGGCAGATAGTAGTTTCTTGGTTGATGTAAACTGTTGCAGTCAGTGTTTAAACATATAATCGGTGCTCCTTCAACCTGCAGGAACAGTGCTCTGTTGGCTAACACTGCAGTGTATTATTTTATGATCCCTTAAGAGTTCTCATGAGATTCTTGTGGCTCTAATTCTACAGCTGAGAATCACTGGGTTAGATATGTCTATTTACTATTTCTTGCTTGCTCTTATTTCTACTTGTACCTAAAACTGAAGCTGCCTCATGTTAAATGTCCCATGCAGCCTTCTTTTCTCAAAGAATTTTCAAGGTTAAATGGGCGATCTGGATGGCTCTTTGGGAAAGGTAGTAATGTACCCTTTCACTAAATGAGAACCAAATCAGAGCAAAGTGCCAAAAAATTAGCTCTCTGTCAGGATCAAGAACTGGAAGGATTCACATCCCCATTGCTGCAAAGAAATTCTTTAATTCTCTCATATTTTCTTCAATCCTTTTAATCCTGAGATGTATACATGCTTAGGATATGTGTTTGACCAGCAATACTAAAAAGACACAACAAGACTCTCTCAGTGAAAATAGTTACTATCATAGAGTTACTGAAATCCTGAATGACAATTACCAAAAAATAAATGGCAGAACCAAACAAAAGTAAATGAGGTAAAAAAATCTGTTAATGGTCTCTATCCTTGTTAAACTCTTCTCTCCTACTGCCTCTGGCATTTCTTTCCTCTTTGTACTCAGAAAAATCACTGGGTGTACTGGTGTCCAGATAACCAGTGTATGGAGGTTTTTGTATCACTGTAAGACAGTTACAGTTGCAGCTATACCTTTAGTGTTTAATATTATTGATTTTTTTTTCCTGATGATATGTGGGAGCACAAGTTGTTTCCTGTCTGAAGTGCTGTGTCAAATCTGGTGCAGTGAGATTATTGCACACTGCAGGTGGAGACCTGTGCATACAGAAAAGTGTAATTGGATCACTGGGAAAAGATAAGAAATCCAGATCCCCAGGCTCTTGTCAGGCACTATCAATGCTGAGATATTGTACAGTTGATAAATAATTCGGCTATTTAGCTGAATAGGGATTTCGGAGGCTTAGCTGTACATTCTTCATCATTTTAATATCTTTCACCTTTTCTGTTAACTGGTTATCTGGCAATGATTTAAGAATTTTGTTTGATAACCTTCTATTTTGCCTGTTACAGGGACTGTGTCATATAAGCAGGATTTGTTCTATATCCAGGGAACATCTTTGTTCACTGGCCACATAAGTGACTACACTATACACAGCAGGTTCTCTGAAGCAGAAGTTAAGAATGGAAACAACTTTATTAATCTTTCTTGATAGCTCCTTCGAAGTGTTTATGGAGTAGTTCTTAGAGCTGTGAAGGAGCAGCATGCTAAGTAATATTAAAATAAGAAGTAGAGATCTCCATCTGCCTTTGTTGGAAAGATGAACGTATGATGACACTTTCAACTTTATTTATATTGAGGTGCCTAAGAAGTTGAGGGGCAGCTCCTTCCATATTTTCTTTCCAGGCCATATGCTACAAATATGGAAGACAAGAATATGACAGCCCACGCTTATTTGCTTAAGATCCTAAATGAGCCATACCCCACAAGGTAATGTGACGCCGTACAGGATCTCATCAATGATGTAGCACCATGCAACACATTTAAAATGTGTCAAAATGTTGTCTCCAAAGCAGCAATGTTTAGCCACTTAGGTCACTAAAAGCAGCTTTTTCAAATTCTCCACAGACGTTTTGCCAGGCTGCCCACATATCTCTAGATAAAAGCAAACTGTTTGCTTCACAGTGTAGAATAATTTATAGGTAGGAACTAATTTGCTTGCAAAGAAGCAGCAGGTTGCCATCATTTTTTCTTAGTACAAAATGCATTATGTTAACTGCAGTACAGAATGAATGTGTTCCAAAAGAGGAATTATTTGAAATTAATTTAATATTATTAGTGTTTCTCAAACAGTCGTGCCCAGCTTTGTCAAGGAAAGCTGTAAGCCCTCTGAAAAATGGTCAAGAAGGCAAAGAAAGATTATCTTTCTGTTTCTTTCACTGTGTTAAGTGCAGCTGTCCAGAAGCAGATAATTCCATAATAATTTTCACGGTTTTAAATTGTGGAATGTAAACGCTATTTTACAAATGCTTTTATGAGGTGGAGTTGTGTCCAAACTTAGGTTTTTGAGTAAAAAAGTAAATTTGTTATTCTTCCCCTATAGCTTTTTCTCTCTGTCTCTGGTCACAAAGGATCAGAAAACATAGGACCGCAGGCACATTTCCTATTGAAAACATTATCAAAACTCACAAATCTACATGCAAGTTTTTGACTTCAGTGAAATAATATATTTTAATGAAAATGCATTTTGTTGAAATGTTCTGGATAGCTCCTTATGTGAGATTCTTTTCATCTGCCATTTCCAACTTTCTCAAATCACATCATCACATGGTACATTGATGAGTTTATGGAGTGCTGGATGAGATCTATCAAACCTATTTCACCTAAGATATGAGAACAGCTTTTGGGGATGAAAGACTAGGGAGTTAATTTACTGCCATACTAAATAGATCATTCTCACTGTTTGACAAATTTGTTAAGTTTTGAACACTGCAGCATAAGACTGGTGAAAAATTAGAGTAGGCCTTGGGGCAAGGTTAATAAAGACACCAATAACCCTTTGCTAGTAGGTGCAATACTCCATTTAATATGAGTCCTGGAGGTGATCATCTGTTCCTCTTTACCCACTGGAGTGAAAATATCATGATGGTCACCATCTGGAGTAAATTTTCAGCAATCAGCAATTTTATAATGAAAGCAGGGATATTTTCCTATAAAAAGATGCTTGGGCTGTCAATGACTTTGGGCTGCCTTGAAGTCCTACACAACTCAGAAGTTCACATTGGTAAAAAAACTGAAATTCTGCACCTTTTCTTCTTCTTTGTGTTCTGTGAGGGAGTCTTGTCTGCTCATGTACAGGCAATTAAAGATTTTGCTTTTTAATTTGCTATATGTGTCCTCATTAACTTTTCCTAACAGCTTCAATTAGTTGAAATATTTGTTGTGTGTTTCCTATATTAGAATTCAGAACTCCCCAGCAGGAAGTTCTTAGTGGCAGTTTTCCATTTCTAGAACTCCTAAGATGAATTATCACTAGAAATAGGTCCATGAGAGATTAATTCATGCAGGCAGTCATTCAGATAAGATTGGATGGTATGACAAACCAAAACATGAATTTGGATGGATATGTTTTCCACTAGATATTCTACAGTATTTCATTTATGGGTTTTATTACTAAAAATAGTCTTATTTTTAAAAATTTGTATTTACATATGAATGCACGAGGAGCAGAGGCAATTTTTTTTTTTTTTTTGCCACAGACTGCAAACAGTTGTTTCTGGGCTCAGAGGCTTGTTAATTTTCACAGGTGAGGTAGTCTTGATAAAGTTGTGCAATGTCAAATTTTCAGAATAACTCCCTTCTGCTGCAATTCAGTAACTGTTAAACACGTGAATGAAGATAACATTAGTCTAGGTAGTTTCCACACCTGAACTTTGGCACTTCAACACCCGTTTATGGAGGAGTCTGAGGAGGTGAGCAGGGTGTGTCGTACAGCACAGTGCCTGACAGGATGACTGGCAGCCTTGAATGCATGGCCCCACCTGAGGCACTAATGCTATTGATCTTGTAGCTATTTCAGCTCTGCTTCCTGGACTACAACAGGCACTTTAGTGATTATGTCTTGTAGTAGGTTCTCTCTCTTGACCTGTTACTGGTTCCTGCTAATGTGTGCAAGGAAATAAATCTCTTCTACCTGCGTCCTCCCACCTCCACCAAAACCTATATTTTTTTCCATTGTTTGTTCTCTTTTCTCTCTCTCCCTCTTACAGGCCTCCTCATACGTATGAAGTAATTTCACTCTGCAGTAACTCACAAGTAAATAATTTTGAACCTTGAAGCTGGGAATAGTTCTTTTATAAGAATACACGTACATTTTCCCAGTAACAAAATCTTATACAACTCAGTTTGTCAGGTATGTAACAGAGACGCCATTGAAAAAGTCAGCAGCCACAAACAACTTCGAGGAAGAAGTGTGTGCATGGGTGCGAGGACAGACAAAGTGAGAAGAAAACAAGTCCCACATTTATTAATTTATTTGTTTATTTAGGGGAAAGAGAGTTTCCTGCTGCTTAGCTCCCTCTCCTGGCAGTCAGGAATTGGGCTGTGTCAGAGTCCTGTTGAACCTGTACACTACCCAAACTTCCAAAGACAAAGTTCTTGTTCACTATAATAGCATTCCTTTTAAAAAGGGATTTCCTGAACCCTGCATCTTCTGGGCAATGTGTCAACATAATAATTTGCAGAAATGTAGCTAGAAATAGAAAAAAGGCTTGGAGGACCAGAAGATTACAGAAGAACCAGAAGGAGAATGATGGTAAATGATGTCTTTACACCCGTTGTTGCAAGATGTTCCATTCTCTAAATTTTCTCCAGTCTCCACCAAGGCAGATCCAAATCAATTTCACTTGCTTCCTCAGGCTGCCTGATTAGAGGTTTTAAGAATAATTATAAATGCAAGTTGAGAAGTAAAACCAGAAACATCCTGATCAGAGTAGAAAAAAGCACAAGAGTTCAGAAGTGTACATTTGCTGAATCATTTTGCTAAAAATATGGCAAAGACATTAATGCTCTTCTCTGCCAAAATCGGTTCATATAGACTTCATTGTGTCTGTAACAGTGTACAGAGACACTCTAAGGTTTCCTTCCTATACTAGCTACTGAGCATTATCCTGTCATCAATACTCACTTTAGAAGAGGGCACCAAGGATGGTTTCTTCCTCTTTCTATCCCTTTTTCTTCACCTCTTTTTCTTCCTCCTTACCTTTTTTTCTTACACAAAACACACCCATAATTATGAAGTGACCAGAACAGCACATATGCAAAAGGGCTTCCATTAAAAGCATTTTGATTCCTTTGGGTCATTTTCCCTGTGCCTTTGATGCAGAGATTATAGACTCATATTAAAATTTGAACACAAAGTTCAAACCCAAGAAACTCATAGGGAAATATGTACAGGAAGCTATCACCCAAGGCTCCTAATCACTTAAAAAAAAACAAAACAACCCCCCCCCCCAAAAAAAAAAAACAAAAACAACCAAAAACAAAAAAACACCCCCCCCCAAAAAAAACCACCCCCCAAAAAAAACCCCAACCAAACAAACAAAAAAAACCCAGAAACCAAAACACAAAAATCAAAACACCAGGATATTAATTAATGTATACACTCACAGATATAAACTTACTTATATGGAAAAAAGGCATTTGTCAGGTAGTATTTTGTGTTTTTTCTTGTTACCAGTTGAAAGATACACAGGGACATTTTTCTTAAGAACGAGGAACTCTGTACTAGATTTTATACGAATGGAATTAGATTTGTTTTCTGTTTGTCATTCAATTCCAGACATAATAGCTTTGTACTTACTGTATATTATAATTATGTAGAGTAAGATTATGACTTGATTATAACCCTGGTCTGCAGTACAGCCAAGAAAATCTATGCCAAATGGTTTAGTGCTAAATAAGTCACTGACTGGTAATAGTGAAAAGAATAGGTATGACCATTTGGTTTTGGTTTTGGTTGCTTTTCAATTTACGTGGCACTGAGGTCCAGATAGATGGAAGAACTGCTGGGAAAAGTGGTGCTAAGTGGTTAGACTATCAGAGCAAAAAAGGCCTTGGATTCCTTTGACCTGTTTTTTTGTTATTTTCAGGATTCCTTGAATGAAAGAATAGCCAAGTATTCCTAATTTTATTATCTCTAAAAAATGTATAGCCTTAATGTAAACCATAGTTAGGCTAATGAAGATAGACAGCCTGGCTTTAGGAGCACTTCAAAACTCTGTGCTTATAACATAGGGCTGTAAGTATTCATATGCAGGCTTGGCCCCATATGCTATCTTCTCCCTTTATTCTCTGTTATCTTCCCTGAATATCACGAGGTTCTCAGGTAGCCACAGGGACCTTGACCGCCCGTTTGGGAGACTGCAGAATGAAAAATGGAAAAGATGGTTCTAAGAGAAGTTTTGGAGATTCTTTAGACAGTGTAGGCAGAACCACTGAGGCAGTATGCCTGTCAGTGAGGTAGGAAAAAGCTCCACAAGCAGACTACTAGTGAGTTGATTTTTTTCCTCTAGATGCCACAAATCTATAATTGAACATAATTTTCAGTAATATATTAATTATTTAATGGCTATGCACAGCAGGGTGACAAAGGCTGGAAGTCTATGGAGGATTCTGACCAGTAAAAGTACAACTAAAAAAAAAAACAGAATTCACCTTCCCAACTTGCAGACAGATGTTTCAACCTTTAAATTATCTTTAATCAAAACACCATATCTTTTATCCAGTACATAAAGCCAGAATTTTTTATTTTCCAGCTAGAATCAGTTATGCCAAAAGGGAGTTTAAACAAGGCAAGTTTGACAAAAGACTGAAAGATAAAAATGTTGATCAGGAATGCATTGTAAGTTATGAAAATAGGTATTTCCATTGATTGCAGGAACTACTAAGCCAAATTTTCAGACTTGGTCACCTGAAACATGATATTTCCTCATCTATTTCAATATGGTTTTCTTAACTCCATTGTATCATTCCTTAAATCCTAATGGGATTTAATAACCTGTCTGCAGTAAGGTAGGAAATGTCTTACCCACTTGGAAGATATAACTTGTGTCTAAGGAGGATATATAATAGAAATAAGTATATATACTATATATAATAGTATAAGTATTCTATATAATAGAAATAATAGAAAACAAGTGTACAAGGGAGGAAATAGAAACAAAAATTACCAAATTGGTAGTGGACAGATGTGTTATTATTGAGGCATTTGCTTGTCAATTTCTTTAATTTTAAGTTAATTGTGACACTTGCCTTTTTCTCTACCTACATTGGTTTATAGAACTTTCTCATTTCAAATAAGCAAAGTTACTGCCACCTATGGCTTGTCAGTCAACTCCTAAGATTTACAATCACAATAACTTTAATTCCTCCACTTCCAAATCTCTACTTCTGAAAAAATCAGTAAATTTGCAGAGAGACTCAATTAATATTTGCAGTTGTATTGAAAAGAGAGTTTGCTTTAGGAAGCCAGCATGCCAGGAATGAGGGAGTGGGGGGATGGGGGTGAGCCGAGTGACTCTACCTGCCTTCAGTTTTGGGTGTTTACTGAAGGAAAAACTGTTTACACTTTTCTAGCCTTTTGGAATTTATGGATGATGGTTTTCCTTCATAGAGTTTCTTTTGCTTTTAATCAAATAGGTTTACAGCTCTTCAATCTTTTTAATGTTTTTGGGGTAGAGATTTCTGACACAGAGACAGAATTCATTTTTCCATTAGGGTCCCTGAGATATGCTGAAACATACAGCAACTATTAGCCCTCTTTTAAGCTAGTATTAAACAGTTGTAAAAGACTACTGAAGTAAACCCCTTCTCAAAAAAGTTATTTAAATACATTTAGTTATATCCTTGCTTCCTCATTCTTTACCTCAGCCACACCACTGTCAACCCTGAAGTCATAAATATCTAGTTAGATATGTCCTTGTGCTCTTGCTTAGTATGATCAAGTCTGGTTCCAAATACGTTAATCTCTACTGATTTTTATTGTATCAGTTTATTAAGGACTGATATCTAGAGTTTAGGATAGTGGCATTAATAAGAGGACTACCTTTCTTGCCATCACGAGGGAAGAAAACATTAGGAAAGTTTTAACAGATTTCTGAAAGCAAAATCCATGTAACAAAATAAGAAGAGAAACTCCAGAATCTGCTTAAGTGACTGTCCAATCAAAGCTCTTTTTATTGTAATATCTAATGAGAAGTGCTGTGTGCTTCACCTAAGTTTTTTAATCATTACTGAAATCTTTAATTCAGGTGCCACATCTACTTAGGTGAGAGGTACACTGGACAGAGTACTAGAATGCATAAATCAGTTTTAATATGACAGTTTGTTCTTAGAAGGTTCCCAGCAAACCAGGAGCTGCAGCTGCCTGTGGCTGCATGTTCTCAGCTGGGCTTTCTGTTTTACCCGGGAGTGAAATAAAACCTAATCAGTAACTGGACTTACAATGGGAAGTGAGATTAGTGCAAGGTATTGGATCTGTTAGGATGTACAGGCTGTCTCTCTCTGATGATGATGGAAAAGTGAGAGTAATAACAATTATTATTACTCTGTGTGGTCCCAAGCATCTCAGAGGATGCTCTGCATATCCATTCTCATTTTAAAAGAGAGTGTCATGACCGATCAGAGCACTGTGATCTAGATGGGAGCCAGGCCGTATTAGAGGCAGATAAACTGTCACACTTAGGCTCATGTTAGGATGTAATCCTGTTAAGAGTTTCTCTACAGTATCACATCATCTGACATAATTGAAAAGAAATCACTCTTGACTGAAATATGCCTGTGAGAGAGAAAACCATGAACAGTGGGGTACCTAATTTACTGTTTCTATAAAAGGCTGTATTACATATCTATATTTTTAAAATTTGAATTTTTAATAATAAACAGGATTTTTCACGGTTTCACTTTTTTATCTGCAACTGTTTGAACCTTGATGATGCTCTAAAGAAATACAGTAATCTGCAAGTGCAAGGTTGAAGGGTTATAACAGTTTGTCTCCTAAGGATGCTTTCTACACTACCAGTCCATAGGACTCCCAAAAGTAGCATCAGGGACATGTTATAAATTGCACAGCTCTATCAGAAGAACAACGTTATATGTATGATCAAAGTAAATTTCTTTCTGAATGACCTGGATGTTCTTAAATTGTTTAAATAAATATAATAATAATAAAAAATAAATAATAGGGGAAAAAACACCATTTTGAAACAGGATTTTTGTTCACTAAAATTCTATTTTGTTGAAATCCCAGCCTGAGTTTTGATCTGGATAAACAAAACCTGGAAATATTCTGTGCTTATGTCACTGCAATTGAAGACCCTGAAATCTGCACATTCTTTGTACTTGCTAAGGTTGATATCCTTCATTAGGTCAACTATGTATAATACATGGGGGGGCTGGGGGCACGACAATCATTGTCAACAACATAAAACAAGACAAGATAGCATCAAACAACACAGTATCTTTCATTGCATGCTTTAGAGAGTGGGAATGTTTAGTTATAGATCTGGATAATAAATAGTAGCTGAGAACACAAAAGTATGCTTGCAAGCTGAAAATACACATTAAGGAGCTCAACTATAGTAAAGCTAACATACTTGTTTATGTAGTCATTCACAGATAACTGTGTAGCAAAATTAAAAGCCATATCTAACCTTTATGGTTTCAAAGGAAGTGTTCTGCAAAACTGCCATCATTTGAGCTGATCTCCTAAAACAATAACTTAGCAGATGTGAGCCTCTTTCATTTAGTGGAGAGCAAGTTGTGAAATTTATTGACAGCACAGTTCACATCAGAACCAATATCAAGATGATAGTTTTAGCAAATATATGTCTTACAGCAGGGTATGTTACATTCATGGAGTACCATACTTGTTTAAAAGACTCTCCTCATAAGGCTCTAATTCACTAGAGCAAGGTACAATAATCTGGCAGCGTGAATTAATTTGGACAATATATGCAATGATATTACAGAAATAAGGGCAGAATATTCCAGAGTCTGGTAGAAAATGAGAAAAAACATGGAATGTGATTAAAGAATACAGCCCAGAGTCTGCTCTGTCAGGCATCAATGAATAGCAGTCATTGAAGTCAGTGGTTCTGCAGAAGAAAAATAATTACCTGAGCAAAAATTTCCAGTTAAATGGTTTAGGTTTGGGGTTGTTTTCAGTTCTAGAATTTTAAACAGACTGTGAGGGGACAAAGACTGGAGGTATAGTATGCAAGTGCAAGTAATAGATCTAGCCTTCACTAACGTCACTGAAAATCCTTCAGTCTTTGCAATGACTTTGCATCAAATCTATTTCAGGACTATTTAACAGTAATATTAAGCTAATGTTTAATATTAATGCCTTTTTTTCCCTTTTTTTCTCAGAAATCCATAAAGAGCTCAACCTTAGAATAGTCTTCTAATGGGCTTGATCTTCCCTATTAAACATTTCATGCTATTCAGCTTTTTCTTTTCTCTTTCCTTTTACAGGCAGGCCACATCTGACAGATAGCGGATATGAGGACTTTGCTGACTTCAGAAAGCTGACAGAAACCAACAGACTTCAGTGAAATACCCCTCCAACCACAGAGACTTTTGGTAGCTTTAAAGTAACCTGTTGTTCAAGTGCAAAGACATGGCAACTGGTTCTTTCAGCACACATGGAGGAAGGCAACAAACATTGTAACCCTGGCTAATAAGACTGTGTTTTCCTTATCAAAAGTAGGAGGTAGGCCAATTATAAAAGGATTATTTTATTGTTATCCTCCAGGACTTTAACTCTGGCCTGAACACTGGACATAAATAGAAGCCAATTTTAATGACCTGCGATTTTGTTACCTGTGTGTTATTATTGTTATCAGTTCCTAAACAATTTGGTACTTTATTTCTTTAAATTAGAAATGGGTTCGTGGATTAAAATGTGGCCCACAGATTGGGCTCTTCTCATGAAATCATGGCTTATCTTTTCCCTGGGGCTCTACATACAGGTCTCCAAAACTTTGGCCTGCCCAAAAGTGTGCCGCTGTGACCGAAACTTTGTCTACTGTAATGAACGAAGCTTGACCTCAGTGCCTCTTGGGATACCGGAGGGTGTAACCGTCCTCTACCTCCATAATAACCAAATTAATAATGCTGGATTTCCTGCAGAGTTGCACAATGTCCAGTCTGTGCACACAGTCTACCTGTATGGCAATCAATTGGATGAATTCCCCATGAACCTGCCCAAGAATGTCAGGGTTCTCCACCTGCAGGAAAACAACATTCAGACTATTTCACGTGCTGCTCTTGCTCAGCTTTTGAAGCTGGAAGAACTGCATCTGGATGACAACTCCATCTCCACTGTTGGTGTTGAGGATGGGGCATTCCAGGAAGCCATCAGCCTCAAGCTTCTGTTCTTGTCCAAGAATCACTTAAGCAGTGTGCCAGTAGGCCTTCCTCTGGACTTACAAGAACTTCGTGTAGATGAAAACCGGATCGCTGTCATTTCAGACCTGGCCTTCCAGAATCTTACAAGTCTGGAGCGTCTGATTGTGGATGGCAATCTCCTTACTAATAAAGGCATAGCTGAAGGCACCTTTAGCCACCTCTCCAAGCTCAAGGAATTCTCAATAGTTCGGAATTCACTGACTTACCCTCCTCCCGATCTTCCAGGTACACATCTGCTAAGACTTTACTTGCAGGACAACCAGATAACCCATATACCACTTACAGCCTTTTCAAACCTCCACAAACTGGAACGTCTTGATATTTCCAACAATCAACTTCGGATGTTGGCAAAGGGAGTATTTGATAATCTCCATAACCTGAGACAACTCACTGTAAGGAATAATCCCTGGTTATGTGACTGCAGCATAAAGTGGGTCACTGAATGGCTCAAATTTATTCCTGCTTCCATCAATGTACGGGGTTTTATGTGCCAGGGACCAGAGCAGGTCCGAGGTATGGCAGTCAGGGAGCTCAATATGAATATGTTGTCATGCCCTACCACCACCCCTGGTCTGCCACTTATCATCACCCCAGTCCCAGCTACAACCATGCCAACTACATTAGTTCCCAGCTCATCATTTCCTCCCTCAAGTAGTAAATATAATCCTCTCACTCCCATTATTGCCACACTCCCCACTGTGCCTGACAGAGAGGACAGAGAAAGGGTGACACCTCCTTTGTCTGAATGGATTCAGCTCTCCATCCATTTTGTGAATGACACTTGCATCCAAGTCAACTGGATGTCACTTTTTTCAGTGATGGCATATAAACTCACATGGGTTAAAATGGGCCATAGTCTGGTAGGAGGAATTGTTCATGAACGAATAATTAGTGGTGAGAAGCAGCAATCAAGCTTGGTAAATCTGGAGCCCAAATCCACTTACCGGATTTGTTTGGTTCCACTGGATACTTATAACAACTACCGAACTGGAGAAGACACTGTCTGTTCAGAAGCCACAACCAAGGCTTCCTTTTTGAATGGCAGCAACATCCCTTCCAGCCATGAACAGGCAACTTCTCAGAACCTAGGCTCCCCATTTCTGCTGGCAGGGCTGATTGGGGGTGCAGTGATATTTGTCCTCATGGTCTTGCTCAGCATTTTTTGCTGGCACATGCACAAAAAAGGTCGTTACACCTCCCAGAAGTGGAAATATAACCGGGGCCGTCGGAAAGATGACTACTGTGAGGCAGGGACCAAGAAGGACAACTCCATCCTGGAGATGACGGAAACCAGCTTCCAGATTGTCTCCTTAAATAATGATCAGCTCCTTAAAGGAGATTTCAGACTGCAGCCCATTTATACCCCTAACGGGGGCATTAACTACACAGACTGCCACATCCCCAACAACATGCGATACTGCAACAGCAACGTCTCAGACCTGGAGCACTGTCATACGTGATAGTGAGGGAAGATGGGGGTCTCTAGGACAAGGAGAAAAAAACTCTAGAAAAAGATAAGCCCCCCAACAATAATGAAAAAAAAAATTACATTTGATAAATGTTACACAGATGCATTTATGCATTTGAATACTCTGTAATTTATACGGTGTACTATATAATGGGATTTAAAAAAAAAAGTGCTATCTTTTCTATTTCAAGTTAATTGCAAATGGTTTTGTAACTCTTTGCTTTTTAAATCTTTAAAAAAATATTGCTGAGTACTGTACAGGGTTGTACAATAAGAACCCAATGTCATGGCAAAGGAAAGAATGACTCATTCTTCAAACATTAACCACTTTGCTGTCGAAGCAGTCTGAGGGATGTTAAGTTTCTAGGTGTCCTGGAATACAGGAAAATAAGTGCATATTAAAACAGGGTCACTAGGAACAGGCAAAAGCAATTCATATAAAATGGGCACAACCCTTCTAACTTGAACCCAGCAGTTGCTGTTGAGCTTCAAACAATTGGAAATACATCCGTTCCTCTTTGTCAGTACTGCACTTCTCACCTCCAACTGAAAGCTGGAGTTCTGAGTGCTGCCAAAAAAGCTACTTTCTTGTTTGATTAGTTTTCTTTCAATCTGCTTGGAATAGGAAACGCGGAAAGAGCTCAGTGTCGAACTCAAAGTGACCTTGATTCTTATTTGCAAAAGTTGCTCCGAAAATGTCCCCACTACTAGATACTTTATCTTAGAAACTGTTTGTGCTTTACATTAGGATTAAGAAGCTTCAGGCATTCTGGACCCTGCTCAGTGGGAGGTGAAGGTTATGTAACAGAGAGTTGTCATTAAGTTGTGCCTCTTAGTAGAACAGCATTTGTTGACATAGCATGTTCAAGTAAAACCAGAATGAGGGAAATTCTGAGTGCTCCCAGCTCTGCAGTATTCATGTACATGTTCATGTAATTTGAAATCTAAAAGTGCATATTGCTGAAAACATGGTGCAAAATATAAGGGCAATGGAAAGGTTTTGCTAATAATTTGTATGATTCAAGCTTTGACTTAAGGGTCTGATTTATGTTCAGTAAGGAAAAATAAGGAAAAAAAAAGCAAAAAGAGAAAACAACAAGAAATATATTGTAAAAATTATTTAGTACTGGAAAAAACTCCAGGGCTATTATGAACTGAAATACGTGCAGTGGGGAAAATCATGTACAAATCTTGGTGAGTTTGTTTGTTTGTTTGTTTTGCTTTTTCTCCTTCCCAATTAAAGTATACAGAGACTGACATTAGCTAAGCATTTGATTGACTGGGGAATTTTGAGAACACAGGTACACAATCTCCTTCTGAATTACCCTTCTTTTCCTTAAGCATTTTTGAGTTTTCCATAATGATTTCTGCTCACAACCAGTAGGCGGGTTTAGAATTTGATTTTTTATACCCTCAGATTCTTCAGCTGCAATACTTTCTCAGTCCTTGAGCTTTACATGCACTATGCAAAACATCATGCTTGTATTCAAACCATAATGCAGCTCTCAAAATTATGTAATATTTCAACCACTCTGCTAACTCAATGACTGCCAAGAACTGTGGTGAAATCTAATTATTTGGGGGTTTTTCAGTTTGCTTTTTTAATGTAGTGAATTTTCTTCTGAGTTTGGGGACAAGCTAAAGCTACATCACATTGAAAAAAAAAAAGCAAAAAAAAAGCAAAAAAAAAGAGACAAAACTTCCCTGAGGTAGTAGGGAACCAAAGAGAGAAAATTTTACAGTTATCACCTAGGAATACACAGAAAGTTGCTGCATGTGCATTAGAAGTAAAGGCTGAAGCACTTTCACAGTGGAATACTTAGACTTTTCACTTTATGAAGCTCCTTATGTTGGAAGAGAGGTTTTTAATCCTTTCCTTCGCTCATGTCACTCAACCCATTCTTGAAACTCAGCAGTCTATGAGTATGTATATTCTGCACCTCAGATCACATGATAATACTAATTTTCTGCAATGACAAAATGATCCTCGTTATGATTGATGGCAAAGTACAACCATTTTGTAAGGAATCACATCCTCCCACCAGCACCTTATAAAATCACATTTTGAAATTCCACTCTATATTCTGTATATTTGCTATTTTCTCCAGCTATAGCAGGTATCCTAAACAACCTGTGTGGCTATTGTAATAGTCATCTCACTAAAATTTTGCTGAGTAAAAGTTTACCATATGATTTCAAATGGCATAATTCTAGTTAGAAAGTCTATGCAAAGCAGAGGTTTTTTTTCTGCAATCTATTTACTGATGATAAGGTTGATACTTTTGGGCTTTGGTTTTTTGTTTTAGTCGGTTTTTGGGGTTTTTTGTTTGTTTGTTTGTTTTGTTTGACATATTTTAGGTGCCCCAACTCAAAAGACAAGCAGATAATAGTTGTGCTTCTGCACAGGCTTCTGTTGCATGCTGGAGTTTGCTTGAAGTTAAGCAGAGCCAGGAATTCCCATTGGGTGTGGACATAGTATTTAATTTCAATGAAACAATTGGTTGTACATTCGGTTTCCAAAGGCCTCCTTTGAAAGTACATGCTTACTAGTATTTTGTACTTCAATGACTGATGCAGGGGGAGTCTTCTGTTCTAGACCTCAGTAAACCATAGGCACTTTATTTGTAGCAATTGGCTTATTCAGGGAATTTGGCCTGTACTGCAGGTGAATGATCCACAAGCCCAACCTGATGACAAGAAATCTGGTTACTTATTGAATAGGGTGAAAACAGAATATATTCACAAACTGTTTGTTTTGATCTTTAATGATAAAACACACACACACACACACACACACACACACACACACACACACACACATATATATATATATATATATATATATATATATGTAGACTATGACTCGCTTACCTAGATCAAAAATCACAATGATATTAAAGACAGCATATTTTATGCTTCCTCTCAGTATGAAGAAAAATATATGAATTTGTATGGGTACTGAGAAAAGTTTCTTTACTATATACTCTTGAAAAAATCATAGTAAGCACCTTATACCAAAATTTGTGGATAGAGCTTGGAATATTATCTAAAAAAATTCAGAGCTGTAGTCAACTGAAGGATCATATGTGTCATTTGCAGAATGTTTCTCCCAATTTAATTGTTCCTTAGCTCCAAAACAGGTAATATATTTCAACTTAAAACAGAATTTGGGACTTCCCAAAGTGCCTGTCACAGAAACGTCTGAGATTTCATTTTAGTTCCCACCTAGATAAGCACTTAGTGAACAAATTTCACAAGGTAAAGTATGTATAAAAAGAGTTAAAAATGGACAATGATCTTTTGGCAATATAAAGGTTAAGATTAGTAGCCTTTTCCTTGGGCATTGTAAACGTTGGGGCGATCTTCACTTAGGACGAATACCTGACCACAAATAATAATGAAAAGCTATTGAGCAGAAGTGCCAAATATGAATATGTACAACTCACTGGAAATGTTCACTTTTAAGTCCTGATTTGATCAAGTTCATTGGATCTGGGGACAAATTAATTTTTTCAGACAAAATTTCACCCATCTTCCATTGTATACTGCTAATAGTAGACATAGATGTGCAGAAAGATTGGTGAGTAGAATAAAATATGCAGTTGTGTTAAAGATGCATCACACTGCTGTTCCCAGTACTTAGGGTTCTTCTGAAGGCATATTTATTTACAAACTTGTCCCTATTTTCACGGATTCTGTCACTTTAACAAGTGCTCCTTGTGTATGGCTTGCTGGCACAAACACCTGATTAATGCATGGACTTTGTGTTAACAGGTTCTTATTGGAACATTATTACTGAGTTTCTTTGTAAGAATATTTAGGGAATAAGCTACTTTGAATTGAAAAGATATTAGCAGTTTTCCCTATATGCCAATAAAGGACTACAGTGAATATCATGTAAAACAGAAAAATGAATTAGAATATGATATTTGTTATTAGAGTAGTTCAACTATATTTTTCTCTGAATAGTTTTCTTTTTTTCATAAGAGCAAATTTCTCTCTCGGAAAATTTATTAATTTCAATTTTGCAAACAAAATAACTTTATGCATATTGATATTGTTTTAAGGGTCTATTTAAGGCACTTTATTAATGGCATTGAAGTAAAAGTTCAGTCTCAGCTTTTGACAGTAAAGTGGTTAATTCCCATTGAAGTCTACATTTATAGTACTTCTTCACCTTAAATTTAACATGGAGATATTAAAGTTTTTTTATTTAGAACATGAGAACAATGGTTTTACACATGACTTATCTTTACAGCTCAGTGGAAAAACAAAACAGAAGTGAGTGCCAAAACCAAAAGTTACTGGCTCTGAACCTCATCAAATCCTGCCTGATGCTCTCTTCTAAACACAGAGATAATCCTAGGAAGCTGATGATCACTCCTTCCCTGAACTCTATCAAACAGGGCACTTGGTATCCCAGATGATACTGCAGGCAATATTGAAGCATTTGGCATTAAATTTTTGTACAGCAGAGAATGTTTTGCTCTTTAAAAGGACTCTGGCTAGTAGTCCATATGGAAAACTAGCACAGAAGAGATTTGGCAGCATTTTATTGCTCTGGGGCTCTGTGAAAATGTGTCTCATGAGAGCTGAATTCTGATCCTCTCAGAAAAAGATAAGCTACTAAACAAATTGTTATCATGAGTTGATCCCAAATATCTGAAGATGATCTTTCATAAAATTGATTTTAACGGAGATATGCACACTTGATTCTGTTCTGTGTTTGCTATACTTTCTATCTTTAACATGGAAAAATAGATGGTTTGAAGTCTGCGTTATCTGTTTTCTGCAATCTGCCATGTTGCACGCATTGTTAACTTCAAAACCTCACTATACACTATATATTATCTTGTTGACATATTCAGTAAAGAGTTATTTAAAAAAATACAACAATCTTGCTGTATTTATATGAGCAAGTTAATTAAAATAAGGATGTGGGTATGTGAAAGGGACAAACAATACCAATCTTTTGTACTTTCATTCATGGAGATATTTTCAGGTGTTCTACTGAAACTTCTGTCTGTTCAATTCTCTCTTCAGTTCCTAAAAGACAGATATCATCTGTCTCTCGAAGACTTAAATAATTTTTCACCTCAGTTTCTCAGATTTAATCTTATCTTTAAAAAGTTATCTTTTTCTAATACACATTAAGAAAATCATTGTAAAATGAGAACAGATGTACTCCAGTGTTTGCAATTAATAGGTACACTTAAGGAGCTACACATATCTATAAAAAATATATATTTGTGGAAACTGTGACTCATATGCAAAGCCATTTGATAAATGCATTGGACATTCATCCATGACAATCATGAATCTGTTTTTTAACTATTATTATTTAATTCATTTGTTTCCTTGAAATGAAATAGGATTTTTTTCCAATTCTCCCTTCAAAATGGTTCTTGAATTTTCAGAATGCACAACATTCATACATAAGCCTTAATAAATTTTTGTATAAAGCAAATCTTATATATAACATATATGGTAATATACACTACATATAAAGAGATGGTTTAGCTACTTAGAAATGGAAATTACCCCCCTTCTTCTTCCATATACAAGAACTATTTTTTTGCTTTACCAGAAAGTGAGATACTGAATGTTGTAAGCTATGTTATTTCAAAGCTTAGAAATTTAATATTGCTGAGTGTCACAGTTCCTTAACAAATTATCTTACTCTCTTTCTTAACCCCGAGTATTATGTAAAACTACCGAGGGCTAGTGTGCAATACATCCACACCTAGTCCTGCCTCTTCTCCCTTGTAATATGCCTCTTCTCTTCTGATGTTTCTACTGAAGCACATTAGACCCTGGTAACCAAACCTGCTTGCCTTACCACGGGAGGATGCACAATAGACTTAATGAAAACAACCAACACCTGTCACCAGTTATGTGTTTCTGACAATGGGGGCATCATCATTTTCAATTGACAACATTTTATGTCACAAAAAAGCAGTTGACAACCACTGACTTCATCAGGTAATTTTTTAAGAACACAAAATTATTTATTGTAGAAAAGATAAAAAATTATTTTTAATAGTTCTAAGCTCAGTTATGTGGAGTTGTTCATATACGTGCAATTGTGCATAAATGTCTTGTGTATGGAGGATTTAGCTACAAATATCTCTCAAAGAAAGTACATGGAGGAGTATTTTTCATTATTGTTCAGTAAAAATTTTTAATATTCCACTTTAAAAAGAGTCCTGCCATTGAAGAAGAGTTACTGTACCACATGGAGAAAATGCATTCCACCATTAAAGTATGTAACAAATAATTTAATTCTACTTGAAATGCTACTGTCAACAAAGGCTGAAAGTAAAAATTACTAAAATACTTCTGTTACACAGAGAGAGACTTGGTGAATTTTTTAGCAATAATTTTCATTCCTAAAACAAATTAGCAGATTTTTATGGTGAAATCTTGACCCCACTGATTTCAACTATAAATCACAGTAACATATAACAGAATGATTATTAAAAACATGCAATATGACACATCATATAGCATGTCACACCATGTATCCCCAAAAGAAATATATGAACTGAATAATGCAGCAGGCCTACGTCTCTCTTATGCAAAGCTGGGAAAGCTGTGATAAAGACTGTGCAGAAAATGAAGGGGGAGATAAGTATGCACTAAGCAACACTGCCAATGTAAAGCCATGGAAGATAAGAATATTTGAAGCCACAAATGGGCCAGTGAGCATAGCAAGAGCATTCTTTTTTCACATAAACAGATACTTTTTTGCTTATAACCTCATATTATGGCTAAATTGTGACTGAAAAAAAATGTATGTATGAATATTGAGGAAGAAAAAAAGAAAAAAGAAAGGAAGAGAGAGTGTTGGTTTGACTAGAAAGTCAAACAATTTAAATGACAGTCTTATAATCCTGACCTCATATATTTTCACAAACTTTGGGCATTCACAGCTCAGGAACCAATACATAATTCATTGTTCTCTGACTTACAATGCAAATGTTAGGAATTTCTCCCCATTTAGGAAACATGTTAAGAAAATTTGAGAGTTGATGTGAAGTCAAGTTCCACAGTATATGAACAATGACATTTATTCAAGCAGGACATTGGCATGTGTTTGTAATTGAGGACTGCTGAAGCAAAGCATGCACATTATTTCATTTTCAAGAAACACTACACCTGACAAAAAGTGCATATAGGTTATCAAGAATAGATGACTTAGAAAAATAAACAAGTAGAAACCTGAGTAAGGGGAGATATTCCATATTATTATAGTTATTTTAATAAGATACAGTTAAATACTTTAGGCAATTAGAAGACGAGTTCATAAAAATATTGAAGCTTTTCATTATTTCCCATCCCTAGGAGCGTATATTCCATTTCCAGTTCACAAGAAATTAGTTTAGACAGCTTTTTACTTATATATTCGTTGGAGGTTAGTTTTGAAGCCAGTGTTTTCTTCTTTTTTTTAATTGGTCATGATGCTTATTTGAAGTCTTTGTGTGCACTGATTTATTTTATAAGTTATGAAGATTTTGAGGAATAGACTATTTTATGTCCAATACTTGCTTTCATGAGAAGCAAGTAGCAAGCATATATCTAGAGCTTTCTGATTTTGTTTTGCCTTTCCTTTTTGTGATTCAGCTTTACAAAAATAGAGCAAATTTGAAGTAGAGCAAAGGTTAACTATTTTCTGCTGTAAATAGAGCAGTTAGAGTGTGTATTCTTTCCAATAGAAGACAATATTTAAAAATATTGAGTTAAGAAAAGTTATCTTAAAGAATTCTGGTATCAATTTTCAGTTAAATTAATTATTTGTCAACATTTATTTGCAATAGTCATGCTGAGAATTTCAGCTAGAAACACTGAGTAAACTCAGGTTTGTGGTTAGAGGAATTTTGGGTTCATAGATTTAGTTTTACAGATTATTAACAGCTGCACAAAGAGAAGGGAACAAAGATTTCTTCCTGACTCAAGTATCAGATTCCTTTCTGTAGTGATGGAGGAGGAAATACAACTACTTCACAGAGATCTCCCTCAAGGAACAAGGTGGCCAGAACAGAAGGAGGATGCATGCACTCATGGCATTTGTCTTTGATGACTACAGAAGGTGGCAGAAGTAGAGCTGAATCATTTTGTGAGGGATGCAGCAAATTACAGGTGTTCTGCATCTTTATATAGGACACTTGGTTTGTCCAGGACCCTACTAAGGTGCCTTCACTGAGGTCCACGCTCTTAGAGGGCTTGTGTCAAAAGGCAAAACCCATGCCCTTGAAATCAAGGAAGGATCTGGGTTTTACTTTGTTTTGTGGGTCTTTAATTACTCTTTCCTGTAAGTTCTGGAGTGCCAGCTACACCACAATGTTCAAGAAGGAGTGTGCAACCAGGCGGTTTTGAAAGGTTACATTTTTGCTGACTCTCCTTTTTTCAATGCAAATATTAGTAAGGTCCTTGCAGGCAAGATTCCAACCCACAGCAGACGTGATCATTGTGTTAGCCATCAGATCGGACACTACTTTCAGGTTAGATATCTATAACTTTTCTCCCTTCTTTCTTGTCATATTAGTTTTTTTCTTAATACCTGAAACTAAGCAGTTTGTACTACTGCTTATTTGTCACAACACAAGCAAGTTTTCTACAAAACCATTATATCTTCAAACTGTGATGATTACCCAGCAAAGCTAAGCTACAGAAATGCTGCCAGTACAGCACACCATTTGTCATGAAGTAATCTTCTACTGTGATATCAATTCCATTCATATCCAGACTATGAAAAATCCAGTGGCACCAATCTCACAATTTCTGTTGCTTTTGCCTCGTTTCTTCTATGTCTCATCAACCTTCTCTAGCAGATCGGCTTAGAGATTGCTGCTTGATGCCTCATATGGTTATCTGATTTATTAGTGTTTACATTTAAGATTAAAATAAGAAAAACAAAGCTCTTTTCTTATTGCCTGTATCTTTGGGCTGCTCTAGTAATTTACTCTGTACCTGTCTACTGCACTATTGGTTTCTCACCATTTTACACACATATAGGACACACACACACATAAACATATGCACAATCACACTGTATTTATACATTTTTTTATGTTTATGTGTTTTCAAATACTCAAGTATACAAATATATAGACATATGGTATACATATCCGTAGTATAAATATAGATGGATGGATGTTGTTGAGTCCATTATGGATCTTTTGCTCTTGATTTATGCATCAATTCAGTTCCACCTTAGCTTGTTCAAGAGAGCAAAGAGGTAGAATAAAATTATTTTTTTTGAAGAATTGTAATGTCAGTATTAGTAAGAGCATGTTTTCAATAATTTATCTGCTTTGACAGCCTCTACACTAAAACTTGAAAATTACAGAGAAGATTATCACAGCTCCTGGAAGCAGATTGTGTGCATCTTTTGGAATACACTTCGGAATGCACAAAGCATATCTGAAGAATCCGTTTGCAGCAGGACTGTTCTGTGTGGTCACTAAACAAAGTGTAGACAGAGGAGAATGTGAGAGAGGCAGTATGAAACTGAAACCCAGAATGAACAAGAAGGGAAAAATTCAGATATTTCTACGTTAGTATTACTGTTGACTTTCTATGTATTTTTTTTCTCTGTGGTCTATATTTCTTTCCTTGTATTTGACAGTTTTTCCTTATCAAAGGAGCTGTCTTTTAACTCACTCTTCACCTTCTGCTTCATGAAGAGCCACATTTTTTATGCAGGATTTTTGTGGAATGCCGCAAATGAGCACTTCTTTTACAAGTAAGCAAATGCATTTGTGTGTAGCAGCCCAAATGGAGAGTGTTCATTGTCATCCTCCTCAAGTCATTAATCTAACTGTTTGAAAAAGATCTTTCTGAGGTGAGCCACATGGCCAGTGTGCTATTACAGGAAAACTTAGAAATTTGGTGGATAACACTCTTTCAGTGTTTTACTTTGGAGTAATAGTAAATGAACTGATCTAAGTAGTGAAGCTCCTTCTAGTTTATGAACTTTCACTAACAGACTACTCTGAACATCAAAGCTGTTTTAGTATTTGGAGCAGGGGTGGAGACAGAGAGATAGATTTGAAAGACAGAAATCCTGCCAATAAAACTGTCTTTTAAATAAATATGGGCCAAAATATAAGAGTTCTATATGGATTTAGGATAGTAAAAAATTGTGGTAAATATAAAGATGCAAAAATTTCTTCTTTTTTCTCTATTTGTGGGATTCAATTAGGGTTGCTGCTTATTTTAAGTCACTAAATTAGTACACCATTAGGAAATCTTTGCCTGGGTTGTGAAAAATTCTTTGTTTCATACATTTTCCATTAAAATTTTGAATTTTCTTTTTCCATTTTCTTCCTCAAAAAAACTAGTGTTGTCTGTGTTGCAGTGAATTTGGAAAGCTGCATTCTTGTCACTTAAAACAAAATATCACAATAGACATTCTTCCACCTTGCTATAGAAGATAAATTGCTTAGAGAAACATTTCCTTGAACCCTAATAATCCAGCAAACAGCTGGATCAGGAGAAAAAATTTAAGTATTTGAAAGACTGATGTTAATTTGCAGTAGTAAAGAATTTTACTGTCAGATGAATGCTTTCTTTGATTAATTCTAAAAGATTACGTATACTCATTTGAATTTAGATTTAGACAGCTAATGAAGGATAAGTGAAATAACCATAACAAATAACAAAGTTATGAGTAAAACTCTAACAGCATTAGTTTAGTGCAGAGTATGATATGCCTGAAATAACATGAATTTCCTCAAGTTAGAATATACTGCTTGCTGTAAAATGTGGCTGTATTTTCTAATGAACACTATGACCTTCAAAACTTTTTGATATTTCTCGTAATTATTTAAAAATTGTGTTTCAGAAGCCATCCTTCAGAAAGATCTTCTAGCCATGCTAAATACTCTGGTGTTTTAACTGCTTCCAGCCCTGACAGGTCTTTGGTAATGCTCTGTCGGATTTGCTTGCAGGTTTTTTCCTTTTGTTTTTCCTGCTAGACTACCCTGGCTGGAGCCAGTCATGTGAATTATATGCCATTATTCCGTGTGCAGGCTTTTTTCTCAGGGCAGCTGGACAAGAGGGAAGAGGTAAATTAGGGCAGATCCTTTCAGTCCTCTGATGGTGACTCAGAAGGAGTTTGCCAGCCCTGCACAGTGGCCACAGAGCCCTCAGCAGGTGCTGCAAAGGGGGAGGATGGCAGTGGTGTGATGGACAATCATCACACCTGCCACGGGTTTCTGCAACCTTCCATCCAACACACCTGCATCAGCAAATGGAGCCCTGCTGAATGACCTCGAGTGTGTTTGTGAGCCTGGTGAACAACATGAATGGCACAGAGGGGACTGGGATCCACTCTGTGGGCGTTAAATCCACATTTTACAGTTTCTTTTCACCAGCTACATGCACTGGATTCCTGAAAAAGTGTTAAAACCATAAGTTAAACTGACAAAAGCGAAAGCTTTTGTAACTTATAGCAAATTCAAAGTTTATGCTAAAGGCTCTAGTTTTCCATATTAAATAAGAAGTTATATTAAGATTTTTAATAGGCTATCCACGTCCTGAAAGAGTGCTTGGATGCATCTCTTTATACAAGATTAACAAAATGTGAATTGCATGGGAATTTGAAAGGACTGGAATAATCTGTGGATCCTGTTACAGTCTTCTTCAAAGGGAATTATTCTAAGAGGTTCACATTTTGGAATGAATCCTGAAGTGTATCTTTTCAGCCAAAAACCTTATAAAGCTACTGTCAGATTAGAATAATTTATGTAGAAGGCCATCTAGGTCAGTTCTGATTTCTTCTGTAGATCCACATATAAATTTCTAACCTTCAGTGTCATCTCATGCATTGAAAAGACAAATTCTGACACCAAAATGCTAATGATCCTGAGCCTGCATACTTGTTGATTCTTGCTTATTATGGAAAAAATGAAACATCCTTTACTAACCTGGAGATAAGCACTGGGTAAAAACTAGGCATTTTTCTTATCTCACAATATTAAGCCCTGCTGAAAAACAGTAAATTTACCTAGAGCCATTTTAGGAGAATGTAAGAAACTGCTTTACCATTTTGAGAGCTTACCTTAATATACTGACTCCACAGGAATTCAATAACAATAAAATATAATGGAATTATATATTATATCCACACTTCTGCTTTAAAAATGATACTTAAAAAATTAAACAATGATTGTATGCAAAGCCAGGACTTCATTATTGGTATAAATGAAAAGTTTAATCAGAAAGCCAGTCAATATTTAATTATAACAGAAAATTAAGAAAATAAAAAGTATAAAGAAAGGATACCACCATTACTAAAAAGCACCAAACCAAACCAAAGTAAAAAAAAAGCAAAACAACCCTCAATAACAATACAATTAGAAGTGTATCTCACATTTCCTAGCTGCTAACCGTTTTGTTAAACCTTTCATTCTCCTTTGGGATCGTCCCACCTGATATGGTACCATGTAGAAATCACCAGCACTCAAACTATTTCACAGGGAAGACTATGGCGAAATTGTGGATTTCTCTTTACTTTTGGATCTGCTGGGGTAATATTTGTTTCTTTTTTTAATGGTCTTTCACACATTGTTTCTTCTCCATTGCTATGCAAGTCCACTGTACATTCAAATTTACTACATATGATACTTGTCATATCCTCCCAAACCCCAATTTTGTTCAGGTCTGCATTTCTTTAACTAACTGTTGATGAGTTGTTCATAGCCATGGGATCTCTGGTGCCAGGCTGTTACTCAGCTCTTTTCCCACACCACTATTCCTCTACACTGCTTACTTTGCTTCCTCTTCTCAAGGACTCCAACATACCAGCCCTGTAATTCTCTATATTGCTTCATTACATCAAGCTCACAAATATCTCATTTTATATAGAACAACTACTTTTTACTACTATATATGAAACTGCTTATACCATACGAAGACAAGCCATATTAAAACAAATTAAACATGGTTATCCAGTTATGAGAGAAAAATACTGTTACAGCTTAACTAGGTCAAAGCAAAGTTCCAGGAAGATCAAGAAAAAGTCAAACAAAGTAATCTGGACAAGCCATAGTCCTGACAAACTCAGCATAAATCCTGTGGTCCATTTCTAGCAATGAAAATACTGTAATACTGAGCTAGGACACATAGTGCACATGTAAAAAACACTGTAATAAAGCCACTGTTACATGTTCTGTACCCTAGTTTAGAGACTAGAACCTGCATGATTGTAAGAAAGTCTACTAAAGATTAGAAAGCATTATCTTAGCTGTAGGAGTACCTACAAAGTTGCTTAAAGAGTTTAAAAACACAAAAGTGTGGCTAAATAAAGTTGGGGTTTTTTGTTTTCTGCTACAAGTGCTTTGCAATTTAAGGTTTATAGTTTAGCCTATAACAAACCCTTCTGAAAGAGAATGTATTGTGGGAACCCATGACAAAGTCAGTAATAGTTTCTGCAGTGATTCTACAACCTTAATTTAGCAAAAATCTGTTCCTGAGAAGTCTTTACAAGCTGTCAATTCCACTTTAGAAGACACTATCCTTCTCAGTGTAATAGTTGGCTTCTCTAATGAGATTATATTTCTTATAAGACTTTCCTAAAGTCTTATTCTCATTCTCTGGCTTATTTTTCTGTTCTGAACAGATTCTGAATCTTTAATCTTACCAACATTTAAATTCATTGATTAAGTTTCATATTGAGATATTGCTCTCTAAGTTAAAAATGTAGGGAGTTGTTGCTTAATCTAAAGTGGATATATATTCCAGATCACTCATTACTTCTCTAAGAAGCATACATTTATATGGTTGCATGTTATGTGCTGATTGCTTCCTCATCTAAAGAGATAAGGATCAGAAATCTGGTTTAAAGTTAAATGCATTACTAGGCAGATATTATAGGAATATCATATTCAAATGAGTTGTTTTAATCTATTCTGTAGGGCAACTTCCATATTTTTATTACTTAAACAGAATCCTTAGTAGGCTTCCCAAAATGTCCTGATTTCTTATATTCTTATTTTTTTGAAAAGCAGTCTTTCTCTTACCTCTTTCTTGTTTGGTGAACATCTAATTATATCTTGTCTGTCTTACAGAATGATGTGTCTACTTGATGCATTTGTACATTTATAATAGGATGATAGGCTTTGTTTTAATTTAATTAAAGGTTATCAGATGTTTAAAACAACTTGCCTTTACAAAATAAAATCTTCCTCTCTTAAGGGAGGAAAATCTAGCTCAAAAGAAAACATTATGATTTCATTATTACTATGCATTCTCAGACTTTCTGCTGTTAAATAAAATATCACTGACTAGATAGTGCTGAAATTAATAAATAACTCTATAATAACTGTTTTGTTAGGGCTAATATAACTGAAGGCACATCTGTACTTCAGCTGTAAATATCCATATATTGAATTTTGAAAAAAAAATTATAGAGAGAAAAAAAGCCAATATAAATAGATTGAAAAATCTATTGGTGTTGCTTAAATTCCTCAAATGATCAAATGAAACAATTTGAAGTTGTTTTCAAAGCAGGCTTTTAATATAGAGAAAACAAACTCCTGAATATGCTTCTTTGCCTCTGATCATTGCTCAGCTGGATGTCCTAGATGTCCTACGTATGCCTTTTCTCTTTTATTCTTAAATGTCACTTCTTTTTACATCCCAGATGAGATACAAAAATAATTGATTCAAGCTGGTAGAAATCTGGTTTTAGCTAGCAGAAGAATGTATTCCAGTCACACTTCTGTGTTCTTCTCATCCATCCAAATATGGCTGCAAATAACATTAGATAACTTCGTCAATTTATCAAGCAAAGATTTTTTATGGTTTATTTTCTAAAGCTTTGCTTAGTCTTAAGTATTCCTTAACTATTTTTCTGAGTCTAAATGTTAGCTATTTTAGCTGTTTTGTTTTTCATAATGAAAAAGTCTGTTTATTAGCAAACTTTTCCTCTTGATACTTCCTTAATTTCCCTTATGCTTAGTGTTTATGTTGTTTATAGGTAGAAGACATAGTATTCCAAATACAGAGAAGCATTAGAAGTCTCTATCTCTTCTTATTCCTGTTTATTCCTTTTACCCTTTGTCACTACTTTTAATTGATTCTAATTCTGTAGAATCTTTAAGTGAACATATCACAGAATTCTTTCCCAAAATGTATTGCAACTTGCTGAAAAGCACAAGCTCCCAGACAGCTTTCTCTCTCCACAATAAAATCCTTACAGGAACAAGTGATCAAATCGACATGCTATGAATTTATTTACTATGTCCCATATTCTTCTCCACTCTTCTCTTTTTTTCATGTCCACCTCCACTTTGTTTCTACATTTAATTCAGTGCCACTGGCAGTGTAATATCTCTGTTGTGCCTAAACAGTTCTCCTAGCTCCTTCCATGTTATTTACCACCATTTAAACAAGAGTCTAGCTGGTTAATAGGCAAAAGCCTCCATTGGTGACTGGGAGAAGGTGGTGATGAAGTGATGTAGTGATAAGCCAGTGCATGGCCATGGACTGACCAACTGGTTGAGTTCTTCCCCTGAGGATGGACATTTACAGAGCCTTTGTAATCTACCTTGACATCAATTTTCACACATCTTAAAGCGATCTGGCTGTTTGTGATACCTGTTATTTTATTACTTCCTTGAAAACAACCAAAAAACATGAAAACCAGGCAAACACAACAAAACAAAGCAAAACAAAACAAACAGGTGTGATTGGCAATCTGACAGGCAGACATGGGACATAAAATGTTTGTTTTCTGCATAAAGCAATCAAAAATGGTTAAGTGATGCTGCCAGAAAATCATCTAAGGAACCACACTAGACCACCTGAGTAGGGAATAACAGGGTATTGCTATGATAAAACAGCAAGAAAATCAAACAAATTACATCTGGAGTTGTGTTTACAGCAGTGCCACATACTAGAAAAATCAGGGTGATTGCATAAGCCTCACTTAGGGACAGAGTCTGAAAATCTGAAAACCAGAAAGGATAAGAAGAATGAGAGGAGAATAAGAGGATATAATTCTCCCAGTGCATCACTTTGTTCTTCTGTTAAAACATTAACAAATGGATGGCATTTGTGAAAGCTTTTTTGAATTTAAAAAGATGTCTTTGCAAAGAAATTTTATAGCCTATAATTTGGCATATGTTAAGCTAAACAGATGTGTACAAAATGGCAAGATTTAAATGTAGATTTTAATTAACCTGTGTGTTGAGTGCCCTCTCCACAGAGGTTTGATTCAAGGCTTTACGCCTGTTATACTATATTGTGTAATTAAACATTGAATGTAAGCCCATTTTCTGCACTTCAGAATATGGTTACTTTTGTGTTTTCTAATTCAGTTAAACTTCAATCTAATAGCAGCACTTCTAAAGAAGTACAAACAACTAACGATGTTAAATTCTTAGAATTTCCTAGAAACTAAATTACAGTTTATATTTGCTGCAGCACATTAGGAGGCTTGGAGCACCTTAATCTGGAATGACATGAGCTTATTTCGTGAAACATTACCAAGTCTATAAATTAAAAAAACTATTACTCAAGACATCAAATATCAGACTTTAGTATTAAAATAATAAAATTTTTAAAAGTATATATTTTGTCTGTTTTTTTTTATTATTTTGCTGTGGACTATTTGGTAATTAGACAGATTTTTCTTTTTGCACAATTTTAAATTTGAAAAAAAGAATTATGTTAATTGTACTTTGGCTTAGTTCTAATTTTAAAAGACAGCAAGACACCAATATCGTCAGTTATGCCACTGGTGATATAATCAGAAGAATTAAAAACACAAACAATTTTCAGAAGAGAATACAGTACTGATTTACTTTTAAATCAGGACTCATCCCACTGAATGAAACCCTAGAAATGTGGAGAAAAAATAAATTGTGGTCTCAAAGGACATATATGAATTTCATAACTTTGATGCATCTTAAATGAAATGGAATGCTGAAACTTTTAATTTACATCAATCCTCAGAAATATCTAAGAAATACTAAAAAAAAAAAAAAAAAAAAATCAATCCCACAACATCATCTTTTGATTCTGACCTTACTTCAGTGTCCTACTTTCACAGCTTCATTTGTTCCTAGAGTTAAGTAAGGTGAATATCATGTTTATTTTGACTAAAACTCTTTGCAAAAAAGTTCTAAAAAGACAATTAGTAACAAAAATAAGTTCCTATGTCACGCCTCCAATAGTCACACTCCTCAGCATGGTTTCACAGTCCAAAGAATTTTCTTAGTCATTGAGTTCACCTTTCATATTTTTTCCCAATCTCCTGTGCCTTTTGACTGGGGACTAGAAAGGCATTTGGTCTGGTGATTAACTCTGAATGCAGCAGATGTTCTTCTAACACCCAGGTCCCGATTTTTCAAAGACTCCATCCAGCTCTATGTATTCTTTGTTTCTGTAAATGACTGCTACCAAGATAATCATGGCATCTCTCTAGTTGGATTCTGAAACATAAATTTGCCATTGGACAGACAAGGAGACAATATCTTGATCTCCCAAAATGTCTATGGTGAATGCGGATTTGAACATTTTGAACAGTCTGACAATATAAGCTTATCAAACCAAATGAAAGTTTAGTTGATATAAGTTAATCAGTTCAAAGGTACCAGCAGATAACTTCCTTTGTCTAGAAAAATGAAAATAGATGAAAATTTGCCATTCTGCTCAGTCATTGCCAAGTCATATAGAAAATGCATTTCCAAAATATTATGTCTAAGGGACTACTTAATTTTGCCTTAGTCCTTATTTATAATGTTTAAAATTCCTGACTTCATATTACTGCCTGAAACTTTTTCTGATAGGATCTTCATCAGAGCCTGAAATTTTATTAGAAACATTTTTCTATTGATTATGCCCTTGTTGAAAGAGGCACCTTCTAAAGAAGAATTATGTTCTTGAAAGAGCTTCCTTTCATTGTTGGTCAGTATCCGACAGAAGAGGGTTTAGGGGTGCCTCCTCTTTCCTACAAACCATGTTTCTAACCTCTTTACACCTGTAATAGACTTTCTAATTATTATTGTGCATTGCTTGTGGTACAGCCTGACTGTGTCACTTCCTGTCATTGTAAGTAGATTTAACTTCTTCATTTCCTCAAAGGCTTCTGTCCCAAGAAGTTTGCATCTTAAAGTAGTTTTCTAGAATTGAAGGTAGCACCAAGACCTCGACTTCAAAAGAATTCTTGAAACCATTCTGGCTTTACCACATTTTCCAGGCTATTTGGCCTTTGGTCATGTATTATTATGTCAAATGTCATGTGCACTTTAAATCACCACATAACACCCTGAGTATATGAAGTTCCTCATTTAATCTAGTGCTGCTTCACAAAAAGTATCCATTGAGATCTGAAGATTTATGTTTTATCTCTCTGCGTGGATGTATAGACTCATGAACCACAGAGATTCTTTAAGTACCTTGTAGTAGCCAGGAGCAAATGAGGTAATATTATGCTGCCATTGTAATCTTTTTGGTTGCATATATTTCAATTTAGCCTTAAGCACTTTTAGCAAAAATGTCTATTAAATAATTTATTTCTGGATAAAATAGGAGACAAATGTCATCATTTTATTATTCTTTAATAGACCATAAAAATTGTTTTTTCTGTTGTTATCTGAAAGGGCAAAGAACTTGCTGTAACATGTTAGACAGCAAAATTTCTTGCCAGGTTTAGAGGCAGGGTATTTTTCTCTATCTAGCCTGACCCATAAGGGCACTCATAATGATGATGGAGACCATCAAAATGCCTGCTGGACCATCTGAGAGAGTAGCTCAGTGGGATTTTCCTGAAAGCAAATATTCTTTTCAGATTTTGAGTCTCGGTGCTTACTTCACCATGACTGCTAGCATTAAAAAAGAATAACTTTTTAAATGAGTATCATAATGTGATAGCTGTAAAAGTCCAGTGTGTTTAAGAACTTACAGGTCTGTCTCTAATGAACCCCCTCGTCTTTGTAGTACCTCTCTGTACACCTCTCTGGTCATTTTCCATGAGCCATTTCTATTTTATGCCAGCAATGGCACATTAACACAAGGTCTTACCTAGGCTTTCTTTTCTGACACATAAAATTTTGTGGTGTGTGGTGGTGCATCACCTCCCTCCTTAAGGCTGCGCTATGGTCTTGGATCTCCACACCATAACTACTCTGACCTTCCAGTATTTGTGTCAGTGGGTGGATTGTAGTCCCTAGCTATTCTTGGCCTACTTGCAGTGGCAGCTCTATCTGTGCTGTGATCCACAGCTTCTCTGGTTTTAGCCATTCACCATTTATTATGGAAGAGAGGTTATAATTTTAGTCTGTGTGTTTGTAAATAAGTAGTAACTCCCACCAGTGAGAGTCCCATCACAGTTCTTACTCAAGGATAATTTTTTGCTTTTCCCCAGCCAATTCCTCCAATTGTATTATCTCAGTAACCCTCCATATTCTTCATTGATGTATTCCTGGACTATAAAACTTTTGTCTATTCTAGTGTTTTATTCTCCCTCCTAGTCCTAAATTCTATGTCTGTGCTCTCAACAGACATATTATGTCTTGTTTAACTGTCATCAGAAGCAACCAGTTTATTCTCTCTGTGCAGCTACAGCCCTAGCTGTGACCATTCTCTTGGGTAAAGCATTCCTCAAGTCAAGCAGAGGATTTTTTATTTTGCAAATTCCCTGTTCTATCTTATCCTGCAGAAACATACTGGGTGAACCTTCCTCTTTTTCTCTTGCCTGTTCAGTAAAGTGAGCATCTCTCCTTGGCAGTACCTCCAAAACTCTTATTCATGCTTGTTTAACAGACTAAGATTCAAGTGATTGGGCAGTAGGAAGAGAAAATTCCTTGGCTGCAGCACTTTTGCACGATTCCTTTGGGACCGTCAGGTTTTAGTTGTCCTGTTTACTACAGTGACACACTGTTACTACTGAAAAATACTTCTTTCTTAATTTCCTTACATAGCCTCTTATTCATGCAGCTTAAATAATAGATTTCTTACCTTTTGAATTTCTTGCATCAATATTTAGGGAAGCTATGAACTTGATAAAAATTCAATTTCAAGGATCACCACATCTGCTGATTTAAAATAGCTTTCTGTTAATTGTATGTATTTTAATGTCCACAATCTGAACTAGATTATGGTAAAATGCAGACAAAAACTATTTATGCCTTTAAATATACAACTTTATGGACTCTTGTAAAGAACGGGTAACAAATGAGCACTACTTTATTGAATTATGCTAGCATCAGATTTTTCTATTGCTAGTATTTAGCTGAGGACTCTCTAGTTCAAGACAGGTCTCTATTTCAGAGCATAATTACTTTCTGAGGGCTTCTTCCTGGACAATACTATGTTCTTTCTAAGACACACAGAGCTTCGCTTGTTTGTTTTGGTTTTGTTAGTGTAAATCTCCTAGGAACTCTTCAAGCCCATAATATTTTGAGATTCCACAAGACTTTCCTTCCAAAATAATTTTCTTTCCTCAAAGCTTGCTCACCTGTAAGCACACAGAGATATATTTGACATTTTTCCTATTAAATTACAGTGGTGGTCAGGTTTTTTTAGATTCTTTGGAAATGAAAAGGCGCCTGTTCTACAATTGCTTATTTACATATCTTGAATTCTTTTAGTAGTAAAGTTCTCTTCCCTGTTTGCTTCCTAAATGTGTACATTCCAATGTAAAACATCTCCACGTAAAAACCTTAAATCTGAAACCAACCTGCAATTTGTAAAACACACTTAATTCAAGGTTACAGTTGGAAAAAATGCCTGTCATTCATTACCAGCTCTTGACTGAGACCAGACATAATATTAATCAACACTTTGAAAAGATGATGGCTTGGGATAAAGGTATTCCAAACTAATCTTTGAAGAATACCGTGGCAATTCTCAACACTGGACCCGTGATTTTCAGTGAGAAAACAGAGACATTTTGTTGGAAATATAAGATTTAAAGTCACAACCAAACTATTGTAATTACAGAGGTTAAGTGCTTTGATTAAAATCCCTGAAACAGAACTTGAAATGTGTCTTTATAATTATTGAATCATAGAAAATTAATCTAGGAAATAATCCGGGGAATTGCATTTGGAGTTTAGTTACCTTGTCTAGCTCTTTTTGAAACTTAAACACATTATTACTTACCCTACTAGTCCTAGAAATGGAAAATGAAATAACATTTATTGATTATGTCTACATGATCTCTTTGATTGTAAGAACTACTCGTTTTTCTAACCTCTGTCATGTCTTGACTAAGCAAGGTCAGATTTTTTCATTGTTGTTCATACTTCTAAGATCTTTTGTTTCCTAATGAATCTGTTCAAGCAGCTTGTTTGATTTTTTTTTGCTTTGGAGTGCATTACAACAAAACGACATATAATATTGAGATGCAGCCAGTACTAAGGAAATGAGAGTTATGTTGCTCTTGCAGCTGTTGCTCATGTTTGGCATTATCTTTTTCACAGCACAGCAGTGAAAAATTGATTCCTGTTCAGCTTGTGATAGCATTCTCTTCTGATGTTTTATCCATATGCTAAGGGGTCCGTGAAAGACTTCTAGTGACACTGTGAGACACAAAATTTTTTTTATTTATTCTGACCTTCCCATGTATGTTATATTCTCTGTTAATTCTATTTATTTTTATACTTTGTTTTCTGGCATGAAAGTCAGACATGTAGGTCCTTAGCTTTGTATGTCCCTGGAAGCATTTTTAAAATAATTTGCATTTATTTCTGTGAAGTGTCTTTGAAAATTATTAAATTTTCTACTACCTTTCAGAAATTTAATTTCTGAGTCTGTATAGGACTCAAAAGTTAATATTGCACGGCTTGGCTATTTATTAATGGTAATTTTATCTGTTTATTTAAAAAACTCAGTTTGATGCTTAAGTCAAAATGTTCTGTGATATTTAAGATGTTTCTGAGCTCACATGTTCTTAATCTTCTAAACTATATTCTTGTCAATGTGCCCTGAATATGAATATGGACATATTCCGTTCCACCGCTTCACTCTGCTTTGCAAGTTCACAGAATCACAGAACCATAAAACAGTTTGGGTTGGAGGGGGCCTTAAAGACAATCCAGTTCCAACTCCCCTTCTACTAGACCAGAATCCTCAGAGCCCCATCCAGCCTGACCTTGAACACTTCTAGGAATGGGGCATCCACCACTTCTCTTGACAACTTGTTCCAGTGCCTCACCACCCTCACACTAAAAAATATTTTCCTAAAATGTAATCTAGACATACTCCCCCTTGAATCTGAACCAATTTCCCCTTGTCTTATCAATACATACTCTTGCAAATAGTGTTGCCCCATCTTTCCTACAAGTTTTCTTCAGGTACTGGAAGGTCACAGTTAGGTCACTCTTTTCCAGGCTGAACAATCCCAATTCCCTCTGCCTTTCCTCACAGGGCAAGTGCTCCATCCCGCTGATCAAGCTGATGACCCTTCTCTGGATTTGCTCCAACAGGTGAATATCTTTCTTGTGTTGAGGGTGCAGTATTGGAGGTGGAGTCTCATGAGGGCAGAGGAGAGGGCCAGAATCCCCTCCACTGCACTGCTGGCCACATTGCTTTGGATGCAGCCCAGGACACAATTGGCTTTCTGGGCTGCAAGCACACATTGCTGGATCAAATCCAGCTTTTCATTCACCATCACACCCAAATCCTTCTTGGCAGGGCCACTCCTAATCTCATCTCCTCCATCTTGTGTTGAGGATTGAGGGTTGCCCCAGTCCAGGTGCAGCACCTTGCACTTGGTCTGGTTAAACCACATGAGATTCCTATGCACCCACTTCTTAAGCCTATCTAGGTCTCTCTGAATGGCATCCTGTCCTTCAGTTATTGATAATGCTGAGCATGGAACTAGTTTTGTGTCTCATGTAGAATGGTTCTATTGTATTCTCTAATTCATTCAAGAAAATTCCATGTGAGACATGAGCTTCTCAGAAAACAAACTATACTGCTTCATATCATAGAAACGAGACTGCCTTGTTACTGTTTGTCCTTGATAGCCAAAGTTGGCTAGTATTCATCATCAGATTTTCCTCAAGTGCTTATAAATCTGATTTGCTTGATGAACTATTTAAATTAATTGAAATGGAACTGATTGTTCTACTACCCTCAAATTCTTTTCCAATTTGTAGTTTCAAGATATTTGGATGGAATTCATGTATGAATGACTGTGAGATTAGCTGAGTTGGTTAGAGCACGGTACTAAAACCACCAAGGCTGTGAGTTTAATCCTTATATGGGCTATATACTTAAGAGTTGTACTTGATGAACCTTGTGAGTCTCTTCCACCTTCCTGTCTTATTTCAATATGACTTACAACTCCTACAGCATGCATGTGGTGACAAGAGGAATTTTCATTAATCTTTTTTCTACATTAAAGTCCTTTCATAGATACTTGAAGGTCATGGCTTTTAAAATGACTGTAAATATATCAGAGTAGTTTGAGGTCCTATCTGAATATTGAGAAATTAGCCTGAACCCTGTCTCTTAACATCTGAGGGGACTGGAAACTCATAGAATAAGATAATATTTACAACTACACCTTTAGTAAAACTTCATAGCACTTTTCTTGAGCTACCTGCAAGACATGTGTACCAGAGTGGCAGAACTGTCTCTGGAGACAAAGACCAGATGGGATGTGAACACTGTGCAACTTCAGCTGTCTCTTTTTAAATCTTCTAATGAGTTAATGGAATATAGCTTATTTAGAGCACTCACTAGAAATGGGCATGGAAAATGACATTCTGTTTTTCACTTACTACTTTGTGGAAGTAGATACAATGACAATTTTCAAGATTCTGATAAAATATTTTTCCTTCAGAACCTAGCTCTGGATTTCATTTCATTGAGTCACCTGGGACCTAAAAACAAAAGGGCAAAATTTGCCCCAGGTGGAGTAAAAAAATAGATCCTCTATTTATAACAGGTAAAGCTTTTCTACTATTTCTACAGTCATGGTAGATGAGGTTGCCATTCAAGCTCTCCTGATCAGAAGGGGGAAAAAGCATAATTTTGGTGGTGTTGTCTCATTTGTGGCAAGAAAATAAATCATAGTCTGCATTCTGGCTTTGGTTTCTGGAGCAGTTCCAAATAGGAAGTGTGCAAGTGGAAAAAAGAAAGGAAAATAACATAGGTTTAATTTTTCTGGTAAATTCTGACACTGTAAAATGTTGGGGTGAAATCCTCTCCCTTGGAAGTTAATGAGGATTTCTTACAAAGAAATTTAATGTTAAGTACTAGTGGACTTTAGCAAAACTAAGATTTCATAAAGAAAACAAAATTCTGAAACTGAAGTCTCTGTTAGATTCTATTTGTTTTATCCATTTCAAAGGCAAAGCTACATTAATAAAGAATAATCTTGAAAGTAGTTTAATCTAATTCGCTCTCGTTCAATCTGAGAGAGGATTCAAGTGGATGCTTCATTTGTTACCTTCCATTACAGACACAATATCAGACAGCCACGTGAGCCATGATTACAGCATCTAAAACTGTTGTTATAGATGCAGTAACAAACAGTAAAAAACAGTAAGAAAATATTTGTTACTGAGTTTTTGTTAGTCATCTTAGGGCTTAAATTAAGCCCCACACAGAATCCGTTTGAAAATACTGATCCATATGCCAAAGGTCTTTCAAATAGGATCTAAGATCTAATTCTGTTTTTTAAGGTACAGCAGTCTCACAGGGGATTGTATTCTAACTTCCAAACCCACAGACTCCTTTCTGAGAGAGTATTGGTTTTTCCAGGGCTAGAAACACCTTGGTGAAGGTTTTGGAATCAAAGGTTTGAATGTTGGCAAGTCTCACAGACATTAGTCAGGCAGTAGACTCACTAAGCTATATCATAATTTTCTTTGAACTATATTAATTAAAACTTTATTATTTTGTCTTAAAAATACAATTTAAAACACCCAGCATGATCTAAAATTCATGCTTAATGCTTATATAGCAACAGAATTTTGATAAATGATTACATTTCAGAAGCTGTTTTCAAACTGTGTATTTTTATAAATAATGTATTTCCATTAAATGCAGATGCTAAACTCCCACAATGTCGAATTAACACAATAATTGGCTAGAGCTGTGTTAGTTTTTCTTTCATATGGTTATGTTGGGAGACAGTTTAGCAGATGTCAGAATTACAGTTTGTTAATAAAAAAGGCAATGCACGTTTCAAAGAGATGTTTTTAGGATTCATTTTTGGATAAATTCCTATACAAACAGAGCATAGGCCTTAGGCAAATCCAAGAAATAAAATAGGAAATAAATTGGATACAAAGGCCCATATGCTGTGTACAAATCAGGTCTATTATCTTTGCTTACCTTATGGCGGAGATAGCATTTATGAACCATAGCTGAGGAGAAATAGCTGAGGACAAATAAAAACTCAGTGTTAACAGTACATTGCATTCTATCTCTCAAAAAGAGGTAAGGAGTCAGCTTTTTCTTTAGGAAGAAAAAAAAATCACTAAAACCTACCAATCTATGTGTGTATATTTGCCATGTTTATTTAATTGCAACACAGTGAAAACATAAATAGGAAGAATCAGCTTCTTCTTAGAACAGTGGAATCTGCTCAGCCTGAGCAATACCAGCTCAGCACCTACTATTTCTCTGGATATACCCGTAGAGTATTAGAATTCAGTTGTAGTGTAAATTATTAAATCAAGAGACTGAAAAAAGTCATAACAGATATTCCTTGAGTTTGAAAATGTCCAGGCTAGATCAAAGTCTGCTGACTTGAAATATATTTTCATGATTAGGATGAATGTTGAGTTGGTTTCTTTGTTTGTTTTTGGGTTTTTGTTTGGGTTGGGTTTTTGTGGAGGTTTTGCTGTTTGTTGTTTTTTCTTTTCTTCAATTGTTTTAATATAACTTTTCTCTGATTGCAAAAGGCTTTCAACTTTCAGATATGCTGTTGGAATCAGAAAATTCTCCTGCTCATAAATATGAGAAAATCAAATTCACCTCTGTTTTTTTGATGCCATTTTAATGTGATACTATTCTCACTGTCATCCTCATTATTGAAAGTTAATTAAGGTTGGTAACATGGTGATACACTGGGAGATTATATATCTAATTCTTTTCATTAGAAGAGGGAGACATTGTGGCTAAAAAAACATATAAGAACAATAAGTTTAAAAAATGCTGGAACATCATCCTTCTCTCTTATATATTCCTGTGTTGGTTTAGCCAAGTGATACAAATCATTGCTATAGCATGTTATCTAGCATTAGTGTGCATAATGTAATGATGTGTTAATATTTGATGATCTTTATTATTGTCTTTGACTCAATTCCTTTTCTGTAAAATAGGGACAAGACAGTGACATGCAGTGCAAAAACAACTACAAAGATAAATCTATTAACGCCTAAATTATAACATTAAATGATTCAAGCAATGAATACCTTCATTACATCATCTGTGTGCACCTTACTATAAAAGTACTCCCACCATCTGCAGCTCAAAGCATAATGCAATGTTAACCCTGTAAAATAAACTGTTCTCATTTGGATTAATGCATCTTTTTCACTGGGAGTTTTGGGAAAATTTCCATCTTAATCTAAGCACACCAGTAAAAAAAACTGGAAAACTAGCAGCAATATTTGTCACCTATACATAACAGTCAGCAAATCCAGCAATGATGGAAGGTATTTAGTTTATTTGTTCTTCTTCTACAGTACATTATTTATTTTTTGATCCATTATTAAATATGACTGAAAAACGTAGAAGATCATCACCTGTTTGAATTCTCTTTGCAGCAAAATTCTATCTCCCTTTTGGAGATTAAGGGACAACTTATGCCTTTTCATGAGCTGGAATGCCCACAGAAGTGAGGGAGGCCACAGAGAACATGATGGGTCAGCAGGGATGGAATAAAAAGGCAATCTGGGAACATCCAGAAGGAGCAGAGGAGAAGAGGCTCCTGAGAGCAGGAGGGAACAAATATGTAGCCAAGTCAAATAAAACACAGAGCGAGAACAGTGTGTAGTGTGCTACAGCTCAGAGGCCCTGGAAATTTCTCGGGTAAGAGAAAGAAAGGAAGAAAAATCCACTCTGCAAAAATACGTATGTGTTGTGTGTAGTTTGTGCAGTTTTTAAATCTCTTATTTTAATCTGTCTTTCCTGTGAGTAACATACGTTCTTCACAGTCTTTAACAAAAATAAGCATTAGGTCTTGTCAGTGACATCCAGTAATAGAACAAGAAGCAACTGTCATAAACCAAAATACAAAAAATTCCCTTTAAACATTAAAAAGAGAGAGAGGGTTTTTTTCCCTATGAATGTGGTTGTAACAGTGGAAGAGACTGTCCAGAGAGGCTGTGGCATCTCTAATCATTGAGATAATTCAAAATCCAACTGGGCACAGACCTGAACAACCTGTCCTAGGTGTTTTGAACAGGAGTTTGGAGTAAGCCAACTTCAACCATTCTATGATTTTATCTTGGGAGAGATTTTCCGAGGAGTAAAGGGAAGTTGACATGTTTATTTAAATTAAAAATACTTTCCCCTTTGTTTATTTAAGGAAAAAGTGGGAATATATCTATGCCTAACCTCTGTCTGACTTGTGCTTCCACAACAGAAATCTAGAAGTATCGAACATCCATGTTAATATGCTGCTGCATCAGTAGGTCCAGGTGTCTTCCACAAATTGAAGTCATAGTGACACAGCAGGCAGCAAAGGCCACTAGAGGTCACACAAACTATTTAAAAGAGCATGAACAAGGTAATTTATACTCCCACTGGGAACCTTTTCCTCTTCCACCTGTTCCCCTTGCTTGTCAGTCTCAGGTCACCTTCCTTCCTGATTAAAAGGCTGTGGTCAGGTATGTTTAGCTTGTTTTCTTCCTAATCTTGATTTTCAACTCTAGTTTAGTCATGTGGAAATGCTATCACTTTATGGAAAAAATTCCACTGTGATCACAGGCCATGAAAGTGTCAAACAGTGGTAAAAAATATAATGTCATACTAGCTAAGAAATTTTTTTCTTGCATTCCAAAAACAGACTCAGTGAATGAGCAAGACAATATGGGAGAGTGAGAGTCAGTAGCAATACCCACAGTATTAATCTTCCCAAAACCAATTCAGCTTTACCAATCAGCTTTACAATTACCAAAATCCATTTCATTGGGTTTTATGGCAAGAGCTGAGATGAAAGAGAAGTGAGAGTATTTAATGGTAAGACTGTCCCACCCAAAGCTTTATCATTGTTTTCATTCTACTCTAAAATCCAGTCTCCTGACTTACAAATTTGCTATCCATTTTCTCGTTACTGTCCCCTCTTTATATTTCCTTTTTGTTTGTCAGATGTACATGCCGACAGAGAAATAAGGTTTTAAATACTCTCAGATTTAGGCTGTGTTTCTATTTTTTATTGTCTTCCCTCCTCCATTCTCTTGTCTATTTTTTTGCCTAGAAAGACTATGTATGAATATTTTTTCGATTTAGCATGTCAAAATGATTCCTTCCAACAGGGCAGAGAAGCACATGAGAGGAAGAAAGAAGACTGAGCACTTCAGACTTGCCAAGAGCTTCAGTGTTCATTCCCTGTACACAGTGTACAAAATAGCTAAAAGTTCTGTTTAGAAACAAATGAAAAAACAAACAGGATTTTAATCCCCTACTTTATTTTAGCTAGAGTTAACATTTGTCAAGAACATCCCTGATAGTTAGTTCTCTTGACATTGATTCAGCTTGTTTTTGATTCCTGTTTCTTCCTAAAGACTTTTAGTCAAGTTACACCAGCTAGCCCCATGTTTGGTATGCTAAACATGATGTTTCTCTACCTTCCTCTACCTCAGTTCAGTGGTGAGAGTGATCCAGTGTGCTGGTACTTATGATGAGGTTCATATAGGTAGTAGTGGATGAGTGATTACTGTCGTATGAAAATAACTGTTTTGGAATATTGCAAGTTAGTCATTAGGACAACTTTTATTTGCTCATTTTTTAAAGGACAGGAAGTAAGAGGGCAAGCATCAACCAAAAAAAAACCCATAACAGTTACTGCAGAACAGCTGGTAATCAGAAAGGATTCAAAGTCACTTTTTATGGCTTGAATTAAGACTGGAACTTGAGTTTCCTGTTGTCCTTGACAAAAGCAAAAGCTTTAAATATCAGCCCCCTTATATTAGTCCCTTTCAAGCTTCTTTAAGCTTCTCTACACTGGACTTTGTAGAAGTATAGAATAATTTGGATATAAAAGTATGTCATATCCATTAATATCTTTGTGTTTACCAGTGACCACAGCAAACTATTTCTTTGGCTGAAGCCTCCAGTAAGAGACCTAATGATCAATTAAAACATCTTTTCTTTAATGCTTTAATGCTTTGTACTGCACCACAGGAATTCCCAAAGGAAGGAGGAAGAAGCATAGGATTTAGTTTTATGCAGCAAGAAACAATGGGACATGGATTAATTTCCTTTCCCACTATAGCAAGAGTCTTTTGGATATCATAACAAATAATTTGAAATGAAAATCTGAAGAATGAGCTGAATGCATATGGAAGATTACCAGATGGTTTTTAGTTAAATAGTTGATAATGGAAAAAGGAGCAATATCAGTTATCAGTTGCAGAGTTGTAGTTTACTTTGTAACCAAAATAAACAGCTTATGAAAATATAGAGTGGGATAAAACTTTTTCTCTAATACAAATCACTTAATACATGAGTTCACTAGGTATGTAGTATTTAGTTTCCTGCACTTTAGGGAATGAATTTTCTGTGCAGATGCAAGTTAGACAGCTCCTATTCCCTCTCTTCTTTTTTTCTATCAATTTCCCTTCCTCTCCTTTTTCTCTCTATTTATTTTGCTAAACTTCCTTTTATTTACAATATAGAGATTAATTTGGGTATAATTTTTCAGAAAAAAAAAATAAGGAAATCATTTGGGAAACCTAGTTTGCTTATAGTAATTATTTTTGTTGATTTGTTGGGGCTGTACTGAAAGATAGGTTTTAATAGCTTACTAGACATCTCAGTTTGGGCAGGCACATGAGTTTCAGAATAGAGAGGTCTGGGGAAGTGACCCTGCACAACCTATGATACCAGAGTATTTTGTGAAGCAGGTCTGTCATTTCTGCAGAGGCAGAGTGATAAGGGGATGAATGCTATTCGTGTGAGGGATAGCTGTAGATGATCTCATTAATCTTTCATTTTATGGGCACTGGTTTCAAAGGCAGAAAAAAGTGACTCAGAATGTGCAAATGGCATAAAGGCTAGTTTCTGGCCATTCAGGACACAAGTAAGTACAGTACAGAGTTTGCTTAAATGTCACACTGAGCCATTATCCCTGGCTCTGAAGAGCTTTGCAACTCTACTGGAGCCCGGAAATAAGGCTCACACAAACACAAAGCAAGATGCTCTCTTCTAAGTCCAGGTGAGAAATATTATTAGTGTTCTCCATTAGTACATAGTACTAGTATTTCTATGTTACAGAAGGATGTGGACAGATGTGTTGCAACCTGATACACGCCATAGGCAGAGGTTCATGAACTGAATGACATGGACCTTTATGTGTTAGTGAAAGCATTCTGCTGCTGAGGCTCAATTATTTCCGCATATTGCACACAGAATAAGTCCAGGAATTTTCATATTATTGCTTTGTAATCCTTCTCACATACAAGTGATGGGACCTTAAATTTTACTTTCATTCTGACCCTCTGTTTAGACCTTTGCTAACTTGATACTGTCTCTGCCAGTATCACTCCAGACACAATGACCAGCACACAGCTAGGTAACTGTATTGCACAGTGGGTGAGATTTGCAATTATGTCAAGACAGACTGGACTGACACCATCATCAGTCCTTTATTAAAAACTTTTCATGCCTTCTTTCAGGCAGTTCTAACTCCTTTGCTCTCAGGCAGCTCCACACAGTACTGACTCCTTCTCTCCTCTCTGCAAGTTTCCTTCTTCCTTCTGCATGACTGGCTAACCCCAACCTGTCCCTTACCCAGCTGCCTAACCCTGTCTGTCCCTCACACAGCATCTTCTCACCTTATCTGTCCCTTTACGTTCCTTACCTCCTCACAGCACAGCCAGCAGCCTCCATCCTGAACTACAGCAGACTCTCAAGCTCTGACTCCACCTTACCCTCAACTAGCTAGCCCACTCTTTTATAACCCAAATCCTCATTGGGCAGGCAAGGCTGTCTCCACTTCTCAGCAATCAGTACAGCTGTAATTCATTGAGGAAAATTGCCTTCTGCACTATCCTTACAAACCATCCTCTTACAGGTGAGCAACTGGCTCATAGGTTGGGCACAAAGAACAAGTACATGGGGTGACATCAGACTGGCACCCAGTCACAAGTGGTATTGAGCAAGGCTCCATCCTCCGTACAGTTCTCTTCAACATCTTCATAAACAGCACAGATGCAGGACTCAAAGGGCTACTAAGTAAGTTAGCCCAGGACACTAAATTAGGAGGATTTGCTGACTTCCTTGAGGGCAGAGAGGTCCTGCATAGAGACCCTGACAAATCTGAGAGATGGGCAATCACCAAAAATATGGAGTTCAATATGGGCAAGTGATGGATTGTGCACCTGAGACCAGGCAACTTTTGTTGTATGCCTAGACTGGGGAATGGGAGGCTGGAAAGCAGCTGGAAAAGGTACCTGGGATCCTGGTTGATGGCAAGTTGATCATGAGCAATCATTGTATCTTGGCAGGCAGTCAGGAGGGCCAGGTGGGTCCCGAGGGGCATCACACACAGCATCACCAGCCAGGCAGGGGAGGGGATTGTCCTGCTATTCTCTGCTTTGGTGTGCCCTCAACTCGAATAAGGCATGCAGTTTTAGGCACCACATCACAAAAATGGCATTAAGCTATTAGATAGTATCCAAAGAAAGCATGTAGTGTCTTGGGGTTTTGTGCTCAGAGCCAGGACTTAGATCCTGGTGGACCCCTTTCAACTCAGCATCTTCTCTGGTTCTATGAAATCTGAAAATTAACTTGTGCTTAAGCCTAATATTACCCTATCCTTCCCTCAGTCATGTGTTATTAATGTGGCTCAAGACACCTCTAGAGTTGGAAAAAACACTTTGAGGAGTCTGTTTTACTGCAGATGAAAGCTTTTTTCATGGTAACGCTGACTTTTATGAAAAGCAGTGAAAGTTTCACAAAGAATCCCATGCTCAGAAAATAACTTTCTTAATGATCTACTTTAAAACATCATCAAGGATTCTAATAGGATTTTTCCTGATCTTCACCTAAACAACATCTCTGCAAAGATGCACATTTTCTGCTTTTCCAGAGTAGGACTTCAGACAAATTTCAGTGTCTATCTTGCTGTGTAAACAGCCCAACTCAGCATAACTACATAAATAGAGTGGTCTATATAAATCCAGTGGGAGTTCATGATTAAAAAAACTTAATCAGATATGGATGATTTAATGGAAGGGTAGCTCCTCTTCATATCTATTCATATTAGTCTTCACAAAGGAGAGATTGAGATTTGTTACAGCATGTCAGACTTTTCTGTGCTATGCTGTTCTGGACATTTTTGGAGGTTGTCATGACATGGTCATTCTGTCCACGCTTGTGTAAAGATGCATATGTCCAGGAAGAAGGATGTTTTCTCTGTGATTTTCAGCATGTCTCAAAATATCTTCTGATTTTTTACCTGGCATTTGAAAAATAAAAGATAGTCTCTAAGATTTACTCTCCAAAATGTCTTAATCACATTTTAACCTTTAAGAGTCTTTTACTGAATAATGATCTTTGTTATACATTTCCCAGTTGTTACACAGGATAAAATTTATAAGGATTTGAAATTGCCAGAGGAGATCCAGCATATTGAAGACTTTGGTGAGAATTACATTTTCTCTGTGTCACTATCACCTGAGAATTAAAAAACTGTGCTAAATAATTATTTCCTCTGTAACCTAATTTGACTTCCATGGAAGATATTTAGTGTCTTTTGTTTTCTTTACAGTACCACTCCAAACCCCATAAATTATTTGGGAATTTTTTCCCCACACTAGAAAGTCATCTTTCCCACATGTATAATGTGCCTATTTATGCACAACACTACTAATGAAGAGTCTTCTATCTGTATTATCAGGGGACCAGCCCTGCAGAGTTTTTCTGATAGGTGATCAGAACAGAAAACTTTTAAACACTTTTTATATTTTCCTTGTTCTTCCGAGCACAGTACTTACCTGCAGCCAGATAGTAGCAGCTCTTTATGTGTGTTTGCAGCTTGGGAGAAGCACACAAAAAATCTTTTTATTCTGTTAAAGCTTTTGTGAGTATGTATGGAATGGTTATTCTCTATAAGGAAGGAAAGCTTCCATTTCTAAGATCTTTGAAACTCAAAGCAATCAGAGTAGAAAAAACTTTGGACTATGACCCACCAACAATCAGCCAGAAATATGTGATTTACCTAGAAGTAATCCCCCTGCAAATTCTAGGAAGCAGGCAATGCTTTTTAAAATGTCTGTAGAAACACTTTTAGCTAATATTTAGCAATTGGTTAAATATCAGGTTGACCATGCCCCTTTAATTTCATTCAATACAACCCCATTCTATGTACTTTTAAGGAGCTGCAGCATTTCTATGGCCAGATAATAGATTGCAAATTTATGAACTGCTTTATTAACCATTGGCAGCATCTCTAATACAATAGCCACCCTACCCAGTAGGACTGTTGAAAGATTTCCTCAAAGTTGGCTTGGCATGTCTTATTTACAGCACGGCTTTAGAGAGCAGACTCTTCTCTAAACATAATTCTGTCCATCTTTATGATCGATAGGCAATACTTTATTATAAATCCAGCCAGGCTGTGAGTTTTAATCATAATTTGTAAAATATTGAGAAAGTACTGCCTTAAAGGAAGTGTGTAAAATCATCCTGGCTGCTGTCATGAATTGTATCTCCCTGCTGATGCATATACCAAATCCTGCTAGCATAAAATCTAGCATACAGTGAAGCAAGCAGGGCTACTCACAAAGGATTATTGTTTATTTCATGAATTTCTCAAAAAAACCACAATATACAGTGTATTTAATATTAATGTGTTTAGCATTTTTTTATTTCAAATTATTTTAAAGTGTGTTTTGAAAAACCCATTGACTGATTATTTCCTTAAACATAACTAAATATCCTAAGTTACTAAGGCTTTGCTTATCAATGAAATTTGCATCAACAAAACGTTGTCAATGTGAATATTTTGTTTCAAGACCTTTCTATAAATGTGCTATCAAAACAGAGATGGACACTTTTATGAGAACACATGGTTGAAAATGTAGTAAACAAAGTATCATCAACATACTTTGTCCCTCTGAAGATTATCAAACAGTAGAAGAATGCAGTGAATAGTAAAATTATGGTAGTGTAAAATTATTGAGCAAAACTAGAGTTTTTGTAACTATATTTAACAGCCTTTTAAACATAAATAGAGGGTATAGTCTTGTCTTCTGTATACATCCATTGTCCTGAGTAACCTCGTATGTGCAGTTGTTGTGGATATTACCAGTACCTTTTTCATCAGGTTGGCTGTCAGGTGGAACAATGAATATGTGAATAAACAAACTACTAAGTTACTTACATTTATGCATACAGAAATCAGTCCCATCCCTCCTGTCCCAAAGAAACACATGTAGCATTGATTCTAACCTTCATTAAATTGTACAACTAAAAAGGGAAAGTATTCTTATCCCTTAAAGTCACCCCAACTCTTAAGCATCATTACATTTTTTTTCTGAGAGGCCCTGAAGATGGAACTTTATTTTAGTATATAACTTCAGTCAGAATCTGAGTTTTTCCACTCTCACTGCAGAGTTATTCACTCATGGGGTTGCCACAGAAGGTCCATTAATGTCAGCTGCTTTTGCAGCATGAAATTTTTGCACTGAGATAACAATTGTTGGCATTTGTCTCTGCCATCAGTTACAATCCTTGAGAATCATGAATACATGGAGCCCTTAGAGGCTGAATGGAGTAGCAGCAGCAGCTACATGAGTATATATGAGTGCATATAGAATTGTGTCTAGTGCTTGCTCAGGACTTTATGGTTTTCAGACACTGATCATTGTTTTCCTGCAAAGCTGTAAAGTAAAAATGGCGTGAATGAAATGTAGAGGGAGAAAGGAATCTGCTTTAATTCCTTTCTGTTCCTATCTCTTTGAGATAATCAAACAAATTCATAAGAAATCTTCTCTGTCCTTCTTCCCTCATTTTTTTTCATATGCACACTGAGAGATATGCAGGTTACTTTTTTTTTTTTAATTACATTTACTGGATTATAAAATACATATATGCTCTGAAAGCAAATTCTTTTTCCTTTTTTTCAACTGTGGTAATAGAACCTCTAACAAAATGAATTCAGAGCTTATATAAATATTTATAAAAATTTATTCATGGCACTAATAATGGCTTATCACTGTCAAAATTATGTCAGTGTGCTTTGTATGTTATATAAAGACATCATATTTTTATTGAGGTGATTTTTTTTGCAGTGTCACTGGATTTTACGGCCAAGCAGATGACCTGCAGAGAAGATTGCGTGTCCAATTAACCCCTTTTAACTCTATGCAATTACTGTTCCCATCCATTACGCTTTTTATGAACAACAAGTATTAACAATCACACCACGATCCAGTACAAAATTAAAACTTTAACAGCAGTAGTGTCACAGCTGCCAGGATATAAGAAAATCATGAGAATAAGATATCATACCATCCAGCACAGAATTTTTCCAAAATGAAAGAAGTTAAGAACCACTGGGCTGATTGTTTGGGAAAGCAAAGAGGGAATGCAAGGAAAATGAGCATCAGTCTGTAGCTCAGGCATAGGCTAAATTGCCTGCTCTCATAAATGCAGCAATATTAAATCTAACTGCTAACTTAGATTCATGCACCGTTAGGTAAGTATTGCATTGACCCCATCAGAACCCAGAACAGTAAATGCCCCAGGACATGACTTCTCGGACATTCTCTTTTGCCATGAGTTCAGCTGCTGAGACCAGAGTATATTAGAAAAGTGTTCTAACAAATCCATGCCTTATTTATTTTTCCATCACTGTTCTCAGTTTCTGAGGGTAATCTAACCAAAAGACAACATTTATTTAAATGAAAAAAGGTCTTATTAAACCTCTTATGTAAGACAATGTTAGAAATAAACTGCTTCCACTGAAGCCAGGGTGTGCCAAAAGAATACCATGGAAATAGAAATTTAGCTGTTTTTTTTTTTTCTGACTTTGACAGTAAATAAAGAGATATATGACCTAAGAATGGGAGTCTAAAAACTCTGTGTGAACCCAGGATATTTGGAAAAATATTTAGCAATTTGAGCATCTTGGACTGAAATCTTGGGTGCTGTACACAGTGAAAATAAAGAATAAGGCAGAAAAGGTGACCAGCTGTAGGACACCTCCACTGCAGCCAGTATTTTCAGTATACATCATGCTAACATGTCAGGACCAGCAGAACCACAGCTGACACCTTCATTGTGTGATCAGGAAATGATGCTGCAGGAAAATCTGCAGGAAATCTCTTTGACACAAAAGCTATGCAGATTTTTGTGAAAGTTTAGAAAGACTTACAGGAACCAAGGCTATTGAGGGCATGCTGCTCCATAGAAGTACCATTACATTTTTGGTACTTCTTTTTCTGTCAAATCAGCTTACCAAACCATCGTGCCTTGTAGCTCTATAATCAACTGACCTGGCAAAATGGCAAACTGCAATAGTATATGCTTAGGAGCATGAAGGGAGGATTTAAATTATTTTATCTGAAAGTACTTATTAGGTATTGTATGAAACTGCACAACCTTAAAATCTTAGAAACAAACAGAAAAACCTCACTATAGCAGTCTACAATAAACACTTTGCAAAGCAGAAATGGTTCAGCCATTGTACAACAAATAAAGCAAGCAAGGAAAGGCCTAAAAGCCATGACATCTACTTGGCAGAAAAGTTCCACTTGAATCCAGAAAATTGGCATTGGATAAGTAGAATTATGCAGAAAAATATATAATTATTTGCATTACATTTTCTGGTCATCAGAAAAAGAACTAGGTTTATGGAAACTGTAGCTGCCACCAGTTGCACATTCCAGGGAACATTCTTGGTAAACCACAGCTTCTGCTCAGCTAGAGCAATATCGGAGAAGCAGAAAGACTTTAAGCAAGCCACACATGGAAGTGTAATATGAGCCTGGAAAACAAAGTCCTACTTCACTCATCTCATACAGATTTACCGAAAACAGCAAGAACAGGGAAAAAAATAAAGAGAAGGAAGCTTGGGTGAACAGCTAGCAGAAATAAAAATGTTGCATGTTAGGGTTTTTTTTGAAAAAAGAATAAATACATGGCTTGCTGGCTTGTTCAAAACAAGTTTCTGCTGACTTTGGAAGGTAGATTGCAAACTGCTGATTGAGGCTGGCTTATAAAAAAAAAACAACCAGAGTCTCAGTGAGGGAACTGGTCACAGCACCAGACTGACAGTTTTCAAGAAGCAATGTTCTCAGCATCTGTTGTGACTTTTTGCCGATGGTTCTGTGCAGGGCTAGGAGTTAGACTGGATGGTCCTTGTGGATCCCTTCCAATTCAACTTATACTGCCAGTCTGTGAAAGTGCATCAAGAGAAAAAGAAGCAAGCTTCCATATATTAATCTTTTTAGGCATATTTGAAATCTCATCTGAATTATATTTTGTTGTAACTGTAGGATAAGTGCACCTCAAGTCTGTGTGCAGACTTGAGTATTTGAAAGCAGTGTGTTTTTGAAATGCTATTGATAAAACCTAATTATTTCATCTTATCCCAAGTGGCCCACTCTTCTGTGAGGCAGTAAACTAAAGCAACAGTTAAAATAAGATTTTTTTCCCAAGGAAAAGGAAAAAGAAAAACAACCATGGATAACTAGCAGAAGATGAAGTGTTAATTATTAATTAAAATTGTATTTTTTCTTCCTAATTTCCTTAATTTTGTTTTTAATGTACTGAAGGTGCTTTCATTCCAATAAAATAAATTTCATATCCTACAGTTACAATAAAAATAAATAAATTGGCCAAAATCTTAGTAGTCAATACATATAAGTAACCAGTTAGTTCAAAACTAAAATAAAACTTAAAAACCTGCATATGCTTTGTCAGGTAAACTTAAATGGATCATATCCTCCATAACTATCTTAATTAGATTGTATGTGTCTAAGGGATCATATTAATTTTTCTATAAATTTACAGAACATGTCCTGCATACTAAATAGACCTTCAGCATAGTACTGTCACTTGTATTAGAAAGTGACACCAATATTAATTACCATATAAAATGTAAGCTTCTCTTGAATTATATTTTAGAACCTCACAAGCTGAAAAAAACCCCAGGCAAATCAAGGTAGAAGCAATGATGGGAATTTGGACATTTTTACTTCCACTGAAATCAGCCTCTGTCGGCAGGAGGTTATGTTCCTTAGCAATTACCAAGATGTCTAACAATGCCTAACAATGCTGCTTTTTGCTTAGACATCCACTTTGAGTGTTTTCCCTTGACAAAAAAGATTATTCTGATAGATGAGTACCACCAGAATATTTTCTACTCACAGCTAAGTTGGGAGTTCTGGGAGCTTGTGATGCACAAGGATGACACAAAGATACATTGATAGTCACAGGACAGAGACTAACATAGGTGTAAGAGAGATGACAGTAAAATGAAGAGATTCCCTCTTCCTCAGTGAACTGGACAGCAAATATGCTGTGCAGAGTAAAGTACAATCTTGATATCTTCATTGTCTTGCAACTGCCTCAAGAACTGCAAGGATAATATGTGCTCCAGGTTACAGTCTTGATTTCTTTGCAGCTGCAGTTCTATTTTGTTACATAATTTGTACTTTGGCACTAGGAAAAGATTATAAATGAAGTGTTGCTTTCAAAGTTTCAGACATCGAGATTTTATTTTTTATATCATTATTATTCTGTTTGGCAAAGGTGGCTTTAATTTGACTTTCACAAGTGCAAAAACCTGTCCCTTCAGAAGCTGGTCAAACTATTAATTTTATGGCAAAGACAACAGAGTACAGTAAAACCTTTTCACAAAGCCAGACAGCTTAACCTAATTAAATGGCTGTTTTGACAGGTGGTTTAAAGTGGAATGAATGCTATTGAAAATGGCTGCAGAGTCATATACGATGAGTGTCTCTGTGTTTATGTGTGCAGGTGAAAATGTGACTGTGCGGGGGGTGACAATAGATCTGTGTTCATAAAGCATTTTTTTCCTCCAAAAGCTGCAGCTGTTCAAGATTTATAGATTTATTTCAATTAATTGTGTTGGATATATTGACTCAGGTGAATGACTACACCTGGACTATAGTAAAAGAAAGATGTTTATGGAAGTCTGTGATGTCATACATCAAGGCATACGAGATGTACATTTTACAAGGGGAAACAAGCCTTGTAGAAAATATATAAACATTGTCATAAGGGATCTGATTTCTGGTTCTGCTCAACATCACAAAAGTTCTTTGCCTCAGTAAAATGGTGCACTTGTTGTAGGAGCTAATGAGCATTCACATCTCCAAAAGCAAGCTGAAAGGGCTCTGAATCCATCAGTGTCAGCAGTTTGGACAGCAAGCTGGATAACAACCTTGATCCTACATGCAGAAGACCTCTCATCATCCATCCCTGAATGAATTCCATGTCTGAATTCCTAGGCCCTCCCTCTGGAACTGCTACCTATGTATGCAAGACTGGCATGAAAAGAGCTAGCCAGATGTAGTTGCAAAAACAGTGAGGAACTTAGGGCCTAAACTGCTATGTGGCCTCTCTATCCAATCCTGTTCAGATAAAATCCTATGCAAGTCAAGCATGGTATAATTTCATAAAGTAATTTCATCTAGTCTTTATTGTCCTCTGATGGCAAGGAAGAGATTTTGTTAATACTTTCCCCTATGCATATTTTTAAGAAAGATTAACTGTTTCTTTAAAGTGATGATGATTCAGGTTTAGTATCAGAACAAACACACTGCAGCAAGGTAACCTGACAAAATTATGGTATGATTTTGGCTGAGTTCACCTATTGTGTTAAGAAAGTTGAAACTGTTATACCACTCGCCCCTGTGTGGATTTGGTATGTTTTATTTGTTTGCTTGCTTTATATAGTGCTTGTAGCCCTGAGGTCGTGCAGTGGACACAGTACAATATATCTTTCTTTTAGCTCTATTTTTTAATATCTGCCTACAAAATGACTAATGATAAGTAATTATGAAGATCAGGCAGGCTGCTTTAGGTTCACATTCAGTCCTCAGCACTCTGATTCTCACTTTGCTGATATATTCAGACTTCCCTATCTCATTCTGTATCAGCTGTGGCATCTATTATATCACTGAAACAGAAGAAATACTTAATCATCTGAACATCCCTCTGGTAGGTCTGTTGGTCATTTCTGTTTTCTTGTGTGAATATTAAAGTACAGTTCTGTCAGATAATGGGAGAATTGCAATGGTGGATATGGCTTGTGAACTTTTAACCAGCATCTGAGAATTAGTCATTCATTGTGAATTATATGTTATACGTCTTTTAAGTTATTATCAAATTGGTAATTAAAATTGAATAAAGTCCAACAAACTAGAAAAATATATAGCAGTCAAGCTGAGTAAAAACATATGTTGCACAAGTAATCAAAGGGAGACAGGAAAAAAAGTAGACTTATACTTAGCAAAGCATAATAAAATCTCATAGAGGAAGAAGAATCTATATTTTAGATATTTTATTTACATGTACATATAAAGCTACCTAATTTTTAAAACTATACCTGAATAGTTTGCTGTTTGTCTAACTAATAATAATAATTTTCGTCCTCACACTGCCATTTGGCTTTCCTCCAAGATATTTCTGATTTTTTTCTCTGAGTGTCTGTGAAGATAAAAAAGTTTCTATTAAGAGGCGAAGTTTCCATGTTCTTTTCATGATAATAGGCAGCACCTATTTTTCACTCAGTGTTGTGAGACCTCTAATAATAACATCAGAAGAAAATCCAAGAAGGACAATATGTTCAAAAATCTAAGTTTCACTGTATCTTGATTGATTAAATAGATGAACACAAACCACCAACAGGTTAAAAAGCCTAGATACTCTCTTTTATTATACCTGAATCCAGGAAACTGTGTTGTGCACTCCAGGGACTGGAGAAAATTTTGATTTTTGTTCAAACTTGGCTAAGGTTTATGAGGAACTTGTTGTCCCAAAACAATTTTTACTAGAACAGTCTGTCTGTTAGCTATGTACAGGTTCTTAGGGGTAATGAGGGATCAGGGGGAAGCAAAAGCTAAGACAGGAAGGGCAGATAAAAAGAGAGAAAGGGCAGAGTAAGGGTTTTGAATCCTTTCCAACAGGTGTGCAAATCAGGTTACCAACAGGATCCCCTGTTTTACTGCCAAAGCTCGTGGAGCTCACTGAAGTAATCCCTAAGTATGAGAATGCTGCCAAGGAGTAGAGAAGATTTTCAGTTTCTATACACTTCAGACAATAACAGGGAAATTTCAGGTCAATATGGGCTTGGAACATCATGCATTTAGTGACAAATTAATGCAGAAAAAATATTATCTTTTTAAATGTGTAAGCTGTCTTCTGTTTTCTGTGCTTTCACATTCCACTGGGAGCAAAAATAAGAGGGTTTTACTGCATAAGGAAAAGCTGGAATCCATTGGAATCTTGGCATAAATGTAAGGAAAAACAAATTTAAAATGGAGCAAGGCCAAGGCCAGAGCTGCAGGTAAGAAAGGACATTCAGGGAGACAATATAAATGCTTGACCTTGGGCTGCATTCAACTTGCCCAGGAAATGGGCTGTAATCAAACAGAAATGTCATTTTTTGTCTGCAATTAACTCTTAAAGCCAGAGGTACTAGTTTCAAAATAATTCACTGGATGTGTCCCTTCAACATAGTTTCAAGTATGTCTTTCCATGGTCAATCGAAAAGAGCTCTTAAAAATTTGCCTCCATTACACATTTTCTTCAAGGCAAGCAAAGAACCATTTAACACGATTCTTTCTGTTTTTTATTTCATCATTGCAAAACAGCTATGACTGCTCTATGGTTAAGAAGGGTCACAGGCTTGATTTTCTGCAGGCACCTTTCAGTCAATCTGTTTTGAAACTAGTTCAAACCCAACGTTTCTGATATTTAACATGCCCCATCTCAGCTTCTCAGAATAATAAAAGATAAATCAGGAAAGGAATTTTCAATTGATTGCTTTTCATAAAATTAGCCTATTTTTTATTATTTTAAAAACAGAATAATCCTAACTTTTCTTCCCTGTTTAACTCCACTAATTTAATATTTAAATTCATTTCCTTTTTACTTCTAAATTCGTGTTGTTAGCATTGTAGAAGTTACAAAGAAATGCCTTTTAATATATACAGTGCAGCAGTTGAAAGAAAAATTCCCCTCTGATATAATGGAATTTTACACAGTTCTGGCAGTATAAAAAAAACCTTAGAGTGGGCATAAATTTTATTGAAATACACTTTAGGGTTCCTTTGTGCTGCCAGAATCTGTAAGGGGGTCTTTGTGTAAACAAGAATCAGGGCCAATGTGTTTGAGGATTATGTTTCTTTGGAAATCTTTTCTATACCTAAAGACCTCATATTTTGATATCTAAGACTACTCACAGATTAAGTGTATGAGACTCTTACTGCAAATCAACAATAAGTGAAATCATCCATATACAACTAACAGCTTATTTCCATTAAAAGAAATGTCAAAAATTCGGCACGTAGACCTGAAATTTTCAAGGCAGTAGGAAAAGGAGATTGATTTTAATAAAGGTAGTAATCAGCAATTCTGAATTTCTTAATACACAGGCACTGACAATGCTCCATTCCTGCCCTTTCCCATACTACTGCCATATTAATGTCTTCTATCAACACTTTCATGATGACAAGTGGAAAAAAAGATCAATGGAAAGAACTGAAAAATTTCCCAAAACTCATAACTCTTTCTGGGAATAAGAGAAACTTCATAATAGCACCAGAAAAAAAAAGAATTCTTTTAATGAAGCATTGAAGGACACATGGTGAGCAACTACAATGACTGAAATTTATGAAGGAACTTTTCTTTATCACCTCGTAATTCAAAGTGCAAGGTAGCCACATTATGTTCTGAAGGTCTTTCTTCTGTCGTGAGGGACAAGAATGGCCTTTCTGATAAAATGTGATATTTATTTGTTTTATTTGAGTTGATTTTAACAACACCTGAAAGTATTACTAATTATTTTCTTTATAGGCTTAATAATTCATATGTTTATTTTTATTAATGCTGACCTTTAAGGTATGTAATTAATTAGATTTTTCTTTTTTTTTCCAGACACACCTCAGCAACAGAATGAATGGATACATGTTTCCCATGCAGTACAACACTGATCTACACAGTCAGAGAATTTATTTCAAAATTATTAAAATAATCATATTTAAAGGAGTGGTATAAAAACATTAACATTTTCAAGGAATATATTTTTCATAAATTTGGAATAATAATGATTAAGAAGAAAGTTGTTTTTATATTAAAGTAAAAAAATCCCAAACAAATTGAAAAAAGTAAGAAATGTAGCTCAAAATGATACATGACAGATATATGTTAAAGATCTTGCTAGTAAGTAGGTACCTGAGAGTATATAATGAAACTGGGAAAGTTTCATTTCTAAAGCCACACTTCTGAATCTTATCCATGGTCTACAGTTTGAGGAATACCAGCAATGGTTGCAAGAAGGTAATTCACGTGGTTTATCTGAAATTAAGCATGTGGTTTCATCAGGGAGTGAATTCACACGGGTCCTGTATACCTGCATTCTAATAACAGGTTATCTACCTCCAAACCAGTCAGTCAAACATACAAGTGTTAAGCACTTGCTGTAAGATCCCAAATGCTGGACCTTGGCTTCCCCTGTGGGATGTGGGGAGACATCTGTCACCAAGTCATAGCGAGACCTGTCCTGCCCGTTCAGCTTCTCACTTTACACAAAAGCAGGACAATTTGTATTTCAGGAGATGAAATTTTTTTCATATCAGTCCAAAACAGGGACAAGGACCGTGAAGCCACCTAGTGCTACACTTGAATTGATTAAAGAAGGAATGAAATTAACTTGTCAGAGAGCAGAGGATCCCAAGGTTATTTCCCTTTGCTGATACAGGAGCAAACTAAAAGTGAGTGTTCTTTTGATCTTTTTAGTTCTTAAGTAAATACTCCATTCTGAGGAGCAAATGTTATCCATTTTATACTGAAAATGTGACCACTAGAGGGTATCTGCTCAAAGTCACTGCACACAACCTCCTGGGATTTGAGCAATGCCAAAATCTTGTATGCAGATGCACTGTTAGGTGAGGAAGGAAAATAATAAAGTGTCACTGCCTTGACTGGTTATCCTTTTCATATATTCTTCTGCAGATTCTTGACTGTCTTGCCAAAATATAATTGTCCTTGCTAGCAGAAAAATTAATGATTTCAGTATAAAAATGCATTATAATATATTGATATTTATTGATTCTATTCTGCTGTATTATTTAATGTCAGAATGAAAGATTGACGTGATTTCCTACATTTCTAAGTTAACCCTTTATACATCCATAGCTATGACCAGTGAAGGCATATTACTTTTGCCTTGAAATTTCAGTTACTCTAATAGTTCAGAGTTACTACCAAGGTGAAATAAATACATAGTAGATTTAATTTGTCACATATCTTCTGCTTTGCATGCACACTTTGATTCTGATTTTGAGGCCTTGTTTGGATTCATATTCAGCAAACTAGGGAGAATCTGTGAATGATGGGGAAAATGTAACTTTCGTTATGATTTTGAACCTATTCCCTATCTAATAATAGGAATGTAAGCACAATATACACATTCTCTGCAATTTGAAGTCTTTGATTTTTTTACATGAACCTATAATCTGCTTATGATTTTCTCAGGTTCCTCAGCCAAAAAAAATTAAAATAATGTTATTTAACTAGTTTACAGGATTTAACTAGTTTACAGGATAGTATTATATTACCATGTAATATCAAAAAATGTAGTATTTTCAGTCCCTTGAAGATATTGTCTACAAGAACATATATGTTAAATGCTCATCTGTGTTTAGAAAGCCATATAGCATCCTAGGTTCTTTTACAAAAAGTAGCCAAGGGAGTGATGTGGCTTTCTTCATTTTCTTACCATCTTTGATGTCTCAGCTGAAATAGTATGACATCTATTTGTAAATAAGAAAACTGGACATAGTTTTTAGTACAGGCATAGATCAAGGCTTAGACTCAAGTGAAAGGATTTTTCAGCATCCAGATTGTAAACTGGGAATCTAAGGCACATGAGCTGCACTACACTTTGATAAATACTGTGTCATAGTGTTATACAAGAGGCTAGGATAATTATTTTTCTCATTTTGAAACTGAAAATAATTAATAAATGAATTATGACAAATTACATTAAATTTCTGCCCCCTCCCCTCTCCCCCTCCTTCCCCCTCCTCCAAATTATTGTTACTTGGAGAATTTCTCCTGGCCAAATACAGCTCTGAAAAATTTATATGTGTAAACACAGTTTCCATGTTTTGGTGGGCATGTTCCCTAGCATATCCCTGTTTTGACCTCTGTGCTGCAGAGGGGATTTGGTAGACAATAAATCCCTTTTTTATTTTCTGTGAGACCCTTGAGCACTTTGATTTCAATGTCATTTCTTGCAATTACTTAGTGACATTTAAGTCATGAAGTTGCTGTACTTTGTTTCAGTGCAATTACATCACAATAAACTGATAATGAACTATCTGAATTCAAGCCCTTTCACTACCCAAACTCGATCAACGTTGTTTAATCTTTTGTTGTTTTATTACCTAAAATTACTTGGCTTAAAGAAAACCCTGTGGAATAAAAAATTGACAGATCAGCACAAAGTTCACAGCGAGCAGACACTGAAGTTTATCAGCCAAGTGCTTTATTTCTTTAAATCTAAAAGCCATTGCCTCTATTTCCTAAATTATAATTAGCCACAAGTGATTTTTAAAAAGAAGTATTGTGCACATAATCATGTGAAACAAATGAACCATGCCAAGACCTGGATACAGCCTTATCAAATTCCTTTATTTGATATAAAATAACATAATTAGGATCAGGTGCATCCTGAGATGGACTTTTGTCTTTGCCAGCTCTTGATGCTTCCTTTGGGTGACTGTTACTAATTCAATACATGCTGAGCGTTACGGAAAGAGGAATATATAGGAAACTGCAACAGTAGCTGGTATTAGGGACATTGAAGTTAAAAAGAGCTTATAGTCACCAAGACAGAGCTGTTTTAGCCTTGGATTGAATACAAGTTATGACAGTCTAATCAAAATTAAAGACAAAGTAATAATGCATAAAATTAAGAAGAAAGACTAATGACTCAATGAAGAGTTAGATTTTTAGTATACTAATATATTTGAAAAAGGGAATAAAACTCTTGTTTCAAGACTAATTTTTGTGTTGCACATATATATCGAGACAAAACAGAATATGAAACAGAAAATACTCCAGATTATCAGTGGAACAGCAGAAACAGCATGATTTTTAAAATTGTAGTGAAGATATGGTTATTAAAAGCTTCAAGTTTCACTGAAGATTGTTGCAAACTATGTCTCATTGAGTATTTTGAAAAATCTAGAGAATTCATGTTGATACCTGAGACCTGAGCTTTTTTGAAAATATGACCATTGACTTCAAAAGCACTACTTAAATGAATTAAGTAACAAATTAAGCAACTTTTAAGTTGAAAATCGTGATAGTTTACCTAAGATGCTTTAGCTGCAAGTAGCCTTGTTAAACAATGATTGGAGAATAGAAAAAAGATGGATATCTTCTCATTCCTCACATTCTAATGTCTTCATAGCTGGCTTCTGTAAATTTATATCAAGGTCTTGTAATCAGTAAGATGCAAATGAAGAACAATTAAATAGAAGTATATTTGCCCTTCAGATTGCTGTCACTGACTCAACAAAACTTAACCCTTCCTTTTAATATTGCCTAATTTCACTGTTTGCTTAGTGTTTCATGAAGATTAACACCTCTTTTCAAAACAGTTGCACAGGGCTTTGGCGCACTGGTTATGTCCCTTTCTTTATTCATTTTTCATCCTTACTAAGAAGGGTTCCTGTCTTACCTTTGTCTTTCGGTAAAAAAGAAGAAAAAGATAATTAAATGTTTATTATTTTACAAAAGGACATTAACAACCTTGGTTAGTTCCGAGAACATGAGAGAGGATAGTGAGGTGAAATTGAGTGAAGGAAAATTTAGTTTGAGTATCAGGATATAGTTACTATAATTGAAATTTATGTCTGTGGAGAAATTTCCCACAGGGCCCTATACAAATAATGTAAAACTCATTTGAGTTATTTATGGCTGAATTAAATCTGATGACCTAATAGCTCTTCACCACAAATATATGTGACTTTAGGAAGCTGCATTACCTGGCCTTTAAAATGAAGTATATCAATTGTATTTTTATTCAACACCCTTTCTCTCAAAATACTTACCAAATTGATAAACAGGAAGAACCTCATCTATCAGTGAAACACAGTAACCATATAGTGGTAAACAACTCTATGTAATTTTTGAACAAGACTTTAAAAGTAATCGCATATATAAAAAAAAATTGGTTGTGATTCAATCTGAAATGTGGGGAAAATACAACCAGAGCTACTACTATGAATATCAGATTTTATTTTTATTATTTTATTTTTAAAATGTTGCCTAATTGTGTAAAAATAATACATGAAGCAAATGTTTTCTTGCCTTATCAACACAGCATAGTAACAAGAGAGTACATTACTAAAATACTTTGTTCATTATTGATATAAAAGTTGGATACTAAATATCAAATAATTTGATGTGGTTTCAGTTGAACATAGATGCTTTCAGTCTTCTGATATTCAATATTTTATAGAAATAAATTTTCATTGATTAAAGAAATCTGTGAAAATAGCACAGTAAGATCATTCATTACATTGCAAATTTTATATGGATGCGATTAAGGTCAATTAAGCCTACAAAGACTGAGTTGATATTTGTTCTGTGTTGGTCTTTTTAAAATTTCTTTGTGTCATATTTAATAGTAAGATAAAATCTATGGTTTTTTTCATATAGTTCTAGGGAATTTATAAGAGTGTATACCTTTTTTAGTGTGCTACCATCTTTAGAAAAAATCCTTTATGGGAAAGTACAGAGGTCTTAAAATTATTTTTCTAATGGACCTTATTATTTACTACAAAAGTATGACTGAGACAAAAAAGTAAAGGCTGATTACTTTGTCAGGTATTGACCAAACTGCATGGCTAGCTTGTCCTAATGCTTTGTCTATGCACCTTTTCATTGATTTATAAAGGCCTCATTTTCTGTGTAGTGTTGGCCTTCTGCACACCAAAATTAGATCTGAGAAAAACAAAGGATTGGCCTATGCATTCTTTAGGGACAGGATAGTGGTATAGGTGCAGTGTCAGTCTAGACCAATGCAATAATTCTTTTGTTCTATTTTGATTTCTGTCAGTCTTTTTCTTCTTTTTATTAAATTTCTCCTGTTTTCTTTTTAACTTCCAGATTCAGAAGGCAATTATAGTTGATACTTTGTGTTTAATATTTGTTTCACTGTAGTTAATCAGATTCATATTCCCATTTAAACCATATAATTAGATCCTGTCTAATTTTGACTGCAGCTTTCTGTTGAAATTTCACCCTGTTTTTTGTTCAAACTCAATTAGTTTATTGACATTCTCTGAGACTTTTGTATTTCCTGGCTGAAGGGCATTGAATGGATTATTATTTATGATTATAATTTTCTCTGCCCAGGATGTGATTGGTTTTGTGATCCATATTCTACAGTCATAAGCTGGAACTACAATGGTTTGTACTCTTGCTAATTTATTTCTGTATTTCATATGATAAATTATTCTCACATATGATTAATTAACTTGGTATAATGCAAGTTTGTTACACAGGCATCTTGGATGGAATGTGCAATATATATTTACATCATCTCTGTTGGATGAAGGCAGAAGATATCCCCTATCATCATTCACTTTTTTTCCTGAAAAGCATCCTCATCCTTCTGGTGGTACTTCCCAGTCACATCATATCCAGACTACATAGTCTCCCATTTTACCCTGTTAAATCTCAGATTGCCATTCAGTATAATGAAAACTAAATTCTCAAGGGCTCTATCTAGACTCATGTCCATATCATGTAATTAACTAACACGTTTTGAACAATTACATTGTGGAAGGTATTACTGTTATTAAAGCTGACCTGCAGCTATGTCAATAAGCATTCTGTAGACAGTTTTCCATGCTGCAGGCGATGCAGCTGAAAATGTACAGAACTGCACAGACCCATCTGTAGTGTTTGATTATGTATTTTCTGGCAGTTCTTTTATAATTGCTACTTTAAATGGGTTTTTTGCACTTGAAAAGTCATTACTTTTTTTGTCAGGAAGGGATATGTAAGCATTTCTGCCTGCCTCTCTGCACTAGAAAATCACTGTGTAATTCAACAATATTTAGTCCTAAAAGATTTTGAAGGGTTTTAAAGCTAGAAACATTTTATTAAAAATGCATTTTCAAGCCGAAATCTATTAAAAAGCACCTCAGCTATTTGAACGGGTTCAATTATCAATTTTCCCACCAGTTCAATTACAGTCTGGTGTTATCAAGCACTAGGAAAATAGGTTGGATGCAGCACACATTTTGTAGCCATATACTCATACTTTTCAAATGAAAGCTAAGAATATTCTGGAGTAACTGAATATTCATTACTAGAGCATGTTTCTCAGATATATAAAAGTTACTTATGAGTAGGAGTTAAAAATGTCAACAGCATTGTACTTGGTCTGATCCTGTAGAAGTCACTGAATGTTACACTACTGATTTCAGGGCAATCAGAGACCTACACTTCATGCTTTTGAAAATCCCGTCTTACCCATGTGATTTTTTTCTCTATGTTCAAATATATTTTTTTTTAAGTATGTTATATCCCATTTTACATGGAATGCTGATTCTATATCCTGTCACTTGATGTAGGCCTGTCTCAAAGTGTTTCTTTTTTGAGCTGTGTATTGAAAATGTAACAAGGAAAGTTATCTCAAACTTATTTACCTGTTACGAGATTTTAAATAATTAATTTTCTCAAAATGTCCATAGACTTTCTTGTATACTAGGACTGGGAATCTATATCATTCATTTATTTAATTTTTTGATGACTTAAAGAAGTTTTGTATTTGCAAGAGCCTGATCATAGATGAAACTTTCTAAACAACCACTTAGCAATTTTTCCAGCTTATATGCAGGAAGTAGATTTGAAGCCAGACAGAATATCTGCATTTTAAAATGTGCCAATTATTATTCAGGACCCCTGAGGCAGGCTGTCCCAACCTCCCTGTAGGTGTTGTGGTGGTGGTGGTGTCTGCAGATGATGCCTCCTTGGGTGACTCTGGCTCTCCAAAGGTGATCTTAGAGGCATAACTCAACTTTATTCATGATTATAGACTTAAGAGCAGTGTTATTCAGGGAGTAAATATTCCCATGTAAATTAAACAAATTCAAAGCATTCTACTGATGTTCACCAAGAGCTTGGTGAGATGTTCAAGATGAAAATTTTGTCCATGTTTTAGAGTTCACAAACTTGTTTAGCAGGATGGCCTACATGGCCCATCTGTGAACTGGCTGCACCTGCAAGGCTGAATGGCATCATGGTGAGAATAATTTCAGTAGGGATCCCTTGCAGAAAGAACTCCTCAGGTTCAATATCTGCAGCCACTGATAGGAGCATCACACCATAACTGCAGTGAAACCCATGAGACTCTGGGAGTTGTGATACCTCCCATGGGACACCAGTTCTCTCACACTATAACAATTGCTTTATTTTCTGCTGGGCAGAAAACTTCAGATAATGTCCTAAAGAACCACAGCCATGAGACAGACTGATGAAACTGGGTGACAGGGTCAGAAGCAACTGTGACAGTACCATTCTTTGAGCTAGGACAGGGGAGGGAGGCTCTTCTGTTCCTGAGGAAAGGATATTCAGCAGATACCTGCTCTGACAGCTTCAAAGTGATAACTCAGCTAGCAGCTAAGACCCTATGAGGATCACAGTTACTCCCACACTTTGTGCTCCTATTTCCCCAGAGGCACAAGAAGGACAGCAGAGTAAGTAAGCAGTACAAATGTAGTCTTTAAAGCATGCCTTTAGAGGAGGGAAAACAAAAATCTGCTGAAATGAAATACATTATAAGGAGCTTTTATGATTTGGGGCTGATGGATATGTTACACTAAAGAGTAGACTAATTGTCCAACCTCTTAATCCACAAGAAGCAAATCTCATTAGACAGAGCTGGAAAAAATCCAAATTAAATAACACTTTGTAAAATTATTAATGCTTTAATAGACATCTGATTTTACTTCATTTGTTTATTGTCAGAAAAAATTTCTGTAATTTCAGTTAAGGTGATAGAACTAATAGTAACTCTCTTTGCTAATGTGATAAAATTTTCTGACATTTAAGGAAGGCAAATAACATACCTTGTCTTTTTTCTGAGGGAAATAACTGAATTTTTATTATAGTATATAGTAGTGCTACTAATTATTCTGGCAGAGAAAAATATTGCCAGCACAAAGAACTGAAATACAAGGATTATTCCTTAGGAGGTCATGAAATAAACAAAGTCTCCACAATTTTAGCTCATGGTAACCTTTGCCTTTTTTTTTTTTTCTTGCTGGTATTTTGAACCTTCACAAATCCTAGTTTTTAGCTTCTATTTCTTTCACAAAGAATGCAAAAAGAAATGTGAAATACATTGTGTTACAGGATCCAAAAGAGAATATTTAAGAAAAATATCAGACTCATGTCAAGCTCAAAGTAATAGGTAGCACTACAAGAATCTCCTGTTTAGGAATTTGTGCACCTCATTTCTATTGTGAAGAAGGCATTTTCATGTTTGTTAATTATGCCACAAACATAGTACTCTGCAAAGTGTCATAACTTCAGTTTTTATTTTCCAAACCCTCATTCCTCAGTCACCTAAAAACCATGAAAGGCATTTTTATTGCTTGTTAAAAAGGATAACCTTTCCATCAGATGGACCCTTATAATAAATCTATTCAATCAAGCAAAACTAGTGGAAAATTTGTCTAAAATTAGACTTATGAATATTATTTCTGTAAAAACAATTTCATAAAACTCACACAGACACAAGAAATTGTATTACCCACTATATATAAGGTACCTCTATTTGCCCATATAAAAATTCAGTCATTATCATTGCTTTTAGAAATAAAATTAACTTGCTCTTCAGTTAATTCAGCTCATACTTTCTCATTAAATTAGATTTTCTTTGTCTAAAAGTACCAAGGGTGTGAACTGACCTCATTTAGGTAGCAGCCAGAGTTGCTGTGGGTCACAGTTTTCCCCTGCCACTGGTATTCTGCTTCAGTGTCACAGCAGGTTCAGCCCCTAGAGCAGCCTGCCAGAAGGCTATTACTTGTACTGCTAGAAGTGTTACCCTTATGAAAAGATATGCAGAATATGGTTCATAGCTTTTGAATGTACAGGAGGTAAAGACTTGCTCTAAAAACAGAGAAGACAAAGTTTGTCTAGCCAACACTCTGCATAATAGAAGAAAAGGTTCTTCATATTGAAAGGTGTAGGACTAATGTCTCAGAAGAAACAGCAGTAGGTAATCCATTTTTCATCTGCAAACAGTAAATATGAAGTTTAATAATTCAGGTTATTAACATACTTTTTGTTTTGTCTGCCACTATTTCTTCTTTGTTAAATCTAGAGTAATATTAGATACAGTGAAAAAACTTACTACCTATATTTCCTGTTTCTGCACTGGATGTTACATTTATATATTTGGTGCAACATTTTATAACACATTCGGCATGGTGGGTTGACCCTGCTGGACACCAGTTGCCCACCAAATCACTCTATCAAATCCCTTGACTGCTGAACAGGGGAAAGAAAATATAAGGAAAGGTTAAAGGGTCAAGATAGGTACAGATTGAGATAGAAATGGAGATAACTAGCCACTTACCATCACCGGCAAAACAGCCTCAAGTTCGGGAAAACAATCTGATTTATTATCAATCACATCAAAGTAGAATAATGAGAAATAAACCCAAATCATAAAAACACCTTTTCATCACTTCTTTCTCCTTCCCAGGCTCGACTTCACTCCTGATTCTCTGCCTTCTCACCCTGAAGTGGTAGATGAGGGTGGGGAGTGGGGGTTAAATTCAGTTCAACACATGCTGTATTTTTCACTCCTTCATCCTCAGGGGGTGACTCCTCACATTCTTCCCTGCTCCAGCAGGAGGTCCATCCCACTAGAGAGAGTCCTCCATGAAATTGTCAATGTGAGCCCTTCCAGTACTCTGCAGCTCTTCCCACACTGCTCCAGAATGGGCTCATTCCCCAGGGTCCTCCAGGAGCAGCCTGGCCCAGTGTGTGTCCCCCATGGGCCCCAAGCCCTGTTCCAGCAGGAGCTCCTCTTTCCATGGTGCAGCCAGGAGCCTGCTCCAGCACAGGCCTCCCACGGGGGCTCAGCTCCTGCAGGCACACCCACCCACCCACCCAGCGTGGCCTTCTCCAGGGGCTGCAGGCGGCCTCTGCTCGCCGTGGCCCTCCATGGCCGCAGGGACACGGCTGCCTCGCCATGCTGCTCACCAGAGGCTGCAGAGGAACCTTGGCCCTGCCACAAGGAGCACCTGCTCCTCCTCCTCTTCACTGGGTCACTGCAGAGCTCTTTCTCTCCTTTACACTTCCCTCTCCCACTGAAGATGTGCAGGGCGTTTTTATCTTTTTTAAATGCAGAGGTGCTACCATTGTCACCAACTGGCTTGGCTGTGCCCAGCAGCAGGTCTGTCTTGGATCCAGCTGGCACTGGCTCTTTTGGACATAAGGCAAGCTGCTAGCAGCTTCTCACAGAAGCCTACCAAGCTAGCTCATGAAAGCCTAGTACACCTGCATACCTCTATAAATTTGAGGCCAGCAAGATCTCCAGCATGCAATGCAACAAGTTAAAAAATATATCAGCTACAAAATGTAAATTTCCAGAGGTGATTATTGGTTTAGTTGATTTCGTGGGGTTTTTTTTAGTTGTAGTTGTGTTTCGTGGGGTTTTTTTTTTCTTCTTTTTTTTTTTTTTTTGGTGTTATGCATCTTCAGAATTATTTTTTCATGTGAATTGCTTTGCCATGTGAAGTCAAGAAGTCTTAGTGCTGGAAAAGACCGGGGTAAAACCCTCTGCATCACTAGCATTTTTATTTAATCCTGTTAAATGTTTTATAAGCTAAACTAGTACTTACACTTTTCCCCTCCTGATTTTCTCTCTGGCAAAAGTATTGTGATGTCTCTTGACCTCTTTTAAGGCAAAACAAAAATAATAATTTTTTTTAAAGTCTTCTGAAAAAACAGAAACTATCAGTTTCCATTAAAATTGTTGAAATGAAACATTTTTTCAACTTGGGGTCAGTGCACACATACTGGTGCAATTCCATGCAAACCTCAGTCCAAAACAGCTTATTTCCATGATCTGATAGAACCAAATATTTTTCTGCCAGGAAGATTCATCATTACCAATCTGAGATCAGTGCCAAATGTATAGAAACACACACTAGAGCACATTGAACATTTAAAGTGATCCCTATAAAAAAAAGAACAAAGACACAAAAACCTTGCTAATACTACACACTGACTACAACAGGCAATTTCCTCTTAAGATTCAAGCATGGTTTTAATTTTAAATTTGGTTTGTAGTGGGGTAGAAAGAAGTTTGACAATCCTTTTTACTATGGTAATTAAATGCACATTTTTGCTAATGGGGTTTCAGTTGGCTGTGCCAGCTTATACATTGCAGAAATCTAACATTCCTTATTATTAAATATATATGTGTATCTGTATGTTCCAGTTTCTGCATTACAAATTTAGTATCTACACAGCTTGAATTCTGAAAAAGGCAGGTGAAGAAATGCATCATTAAGTCTTTTAATCATTTATTCATTTTTGAATAGTGAGGCTAGTATTTTATTAAACCTCTCACCCACATCTCCAAATTCAGATTATATGTTTTTTGAGATCTATAGTCTTCCCTTACACACTTTAGACAGATATTTAAAAATGTTGCCATTAACTCTAAAAGTGCCTTTGTCCTCACCTTTAGTTGCTCATAGCCTTGATTATTCCATGGATTAAATGCATGGGCAGGAAGAGTATCCAAGAGCCAGAATGTAAAATAACCACACTAGGAGCTTTAGCTCTCCCCCACCTGTAGTACAGATTCAGAATTTAGATTGAATCCTCTCCTACCAACTTATCCTCCATGTTATCATAACTCCTGCATAATCATTTATTTTTACAATCTTTTCACCTTTTAATAAACTTTGTTTTATTCTTCATAGTGCACTTGTCAGTCTTTCCTTTTCTCAGTGAGCATTAGACTTTTACCTATTAGTTTCTTGCATGTTTATATGTTTCTTGCCAAGGTCTTACAAAAGCAAATAGTAGTCATTCTTTATGAATATCTCTGATAAAGAGCAATATAAAATCTACACGTAATTGTAGTTTTTCTGGTGTTATAAGTGAACACTTTTTTTTCCTTATCTCTTAGCTTAATCACCATCTTCTTTTCTTTGTTTTCTATATGAGATGACAAATTACGAATAAGTGGGACAAGGAAATGTCATTTCAAAGCAAGTGTCAGTAAGAAGTAAGCCAGGGAATGAGATAGATGTCAAAAACAAAATTTCATATGCTGTTCTTGTAATTTCCTAGCTCAAAAGATAAATAAATTTTGTGAGATTATTTGCTTTCACACAGATTCCACAGTCCAAATCCTGGGCATTCTCCTAAATTAAATAAGTTTCAGACACTTCTGGTCTTTAATCCTTTGTATTGGAGAAGACATGGCAAAAAACTCCAAAGCAGTCAAGACATATTACAACTTCAGATTTTTTTTGTCAAAACTGTTTAGAAGTTTAAAAGGAGCTTTGTTTGAGTCTGAAGTTTTACTTAAAAAAACCCCTCAGAACAATAAAACGACACAAACTAAACAAAAAAAAACCCAAATCCCTAAGGCATCTGAATCTCTATCCATATACCACTGAATATATTTCAACTTCAGTTTTTCTAGAAAAATACCCCAACCTATTATCTCCCTACCTTTACCACCAGCCATGTAATGCTGTAATTTTGGAAAACCATAAAAGTGTTTGTTGTTCTGTTTTTTTTTGAGGAAAGTGATCTGCATGTACAAAAGTCGGTTTTTCCTTCATTTATTAGGTGGTCTAACAAAATGTATTAGCATTTCTTTAATATTTTTCTCTCCCTATAAAACAATGGAACAACCACTATCTCATTTTTCCTTCCAGTTAATGAATCAAATTTACAAGGACTAAATAATCATGTTACTGTTCCTTTTATAATAATTCAGAAAGCTGCTCAAACAAAATTACTCTCTGCTTTCTATATTCTGGAGATAATCTGTTTGAAATTAAACAGCATGAAGGGTGTTGAAGGCATGGCAAGGGAAACTTAAAACGGTGTGGGGGAGATATGAAGTTGTCAGAGTAACTCCAAGCTCTCCCAGCAGCCGTGCTGTGTGACCCACTCTGTGCCAGATACACACAGCAGCATGTGCAGCTTATCTTCATCGTGTGCTCAGCACTCAGGGAGCCAACTGCTTGATACAGTGCAAGATGGAAGAGGACCCTGGGGAAAGGTTCAGGATCAAAATTACAGTTAAACAGCAATGCTTTTTTGCTGCTGACTGCATTCCTTCCGTCTGTTGTTTTTTTTCTGGCTTTTAATTTTAAATATAGTTGCATTAACTTCTGATGAGATAATAGTTGGTCCATCTCCAGATAGTTATTCTGGGATGATGTCTTCTGTTTCTGTTGACTCACAACTTTATTTTTTACAGGAGAATGTGAGGATGGCAGATTACCAACTTGGTAACATGTATTTCAGTACAAGCTCTGATTTTTGTCATTATTGCTATAATTACCAAAGGAAACAAGGATTTAAATTACACACAGCTTATTATGGAGACTTAAAGCACCAGTTGGTCTACACTATTCATCTTTCTCCTTTTGCTTCAGGCTGTGATGTGAAGAAGATAGAGGTCTTAGATTACTTAGACAGGTCCATGCATACGATTCCCATTAGAAGTAGACTGACATTGTTCAGCTCAATCTTGGTGGTGGTTTTTTATGACTATATATATAATTTCTCTTCTTTTTGTTAACTTTCATAAACTACAGTTTCTTTGCAAACTAATTTTATTTCTGCAACAATAAAAGGAAAACAAAGGAGATTACAGAGGGAGAGGAAATTGAAATTAAGTTTCAGTCAAAAGATATAGGCTTAACAGCCTTGTGCTGCTATTTCTCCCTCTTCACTTTTTCTATGTACAAATTTGTTTCCTTTTCTAGTCTGGGAGCCTAGGTGTCCTAATTAGAGAATGGAACAGAAAATATGACATCAAAGAGCTGCTCATCTGACTTAATTGTCACTTGTTTATAAAATTAAATGAATTGCCTTTGGATGAATAACTTTCAAGAGTGTTTAATACAGGAAAGGAAAATTTATTTTCTTAGATTAGACATTGAAATTTAAGATAGCTCAAGTTATAAAGAAAGGTTTTTATTCAGGAAGACTGAACACCTTTCACCCCTGAATTACATGAGAAATGACAGGGCAAATTTTCTATACTCTTTTCTTCCAGATTTTAAAAAGACTTTTCTCTAAAATTGAAACAGAAATTCAACATCTATAGTCATAACATCTTTTAGAACTCTGTATGTATGATAAATGTGATACTTTCTACCTCTGCATGAATGCTACTACTTGAACTTTGGATGTAGACAGTTGTTGATTTTGGATAGAGACTGGCAGCTCATTTTCTAACAAACAACATTAGGCAGCGTCAGCGTTCTGTTTTCTACCAATTCGGATTTGATTCAAAGGATTCTTAAATGTGGAGTTCTTAGGCCTTCCTGTCCCTCAGACACATAATTTATTTATTTATCCATTGTTGGTTAAAAATTAGGTAAGTTTATATTCCTAGATAGTTTTAAAATATACAAGCAAATTTTAAAGTAATTCATTACCTGAAAACGAAACTAGATATTAATTAAATTCCTGTGAGACAGATGCTAACATCCCACATCTGCTGCTAGCAGGAATCTGTGCACCCCCTGTGCTGCAGTTCTGTGGACTTTCTGTGGACAACAAAGCAACTTTTCTTCTCCTGGGGAAAGGTAATGAATAGGACACATCAACAAATTCCATGGGTTCTACCTATGAAAATATGTGCTAAAATCTGGCCTTTAATTTGCCAAGGAGAGTTTTGCATTCCAACTCTAAATTCCATAGTGACAGTCATTGGTTGCAGAACATTTCCAAATTACCTATCTGGTTCAAGACTAGCCTTTACCTTCTTTTCCTCCTTATGCGTGGTGAACTTAGGAGATAGAAACTCCATCTCCAAATATGCAAAGCTATAGGTTCAAATATTGTTTTTAAAACTTCCAATTTTATTCTTTTTGGGCTTTTTATGATTTAGATTTTGTATGATACTTGAAGCAAAAAGCCAGAGTAGTTTGTCTGAATTTGACAGAAGGCAAACAATGATACAAAAGTACAAATTAAAAATAAAGAGAACGGCCAACTGTAACTTCTATCTAAATTTATATGTATATATGTGGAAACTTATTAAAAATTTTCCTTCAATAAAAAAGGATATCACTCAATTCAATGGCATAAATGTCAGTATATTTTAACTCTGACTGCTGCGGCATTTGACTTATCTAGAAGCAGAGAAAAAGTCAATTTAAACAAGTGGTCTAAACTTTTTCCAAAGGGTTAGGGAAGAGAACATCTTTTTCCAAAGGGTTCATTACCTGTCTGTAAAGCATGAATATGCAGATAGTGCTCCCATTTCATTTCTAACCTCATTTTTTCGTCCTTAGGCATATGGAAAGCTATTTGTCTGCTGAAAGACTTTGTCCACAGAGATACGGATATATAATTTTTTTCTCTCATAATTTTCATGCTACTTCAAATTTCACACATCTCACAAGAAATTCTCAAGTCTAATTAAAATAAAGGTCTGGTATAACATGAAAGATATTTCAGTCCTTATATTTCATTGCAAGGGAAAGACAACCCCAACAAAAATAAAATTTAAAAAATCTGAATTAGATTACAGGAGATTTGTCAAAAACTGTACAAAATGCTATCATCCAACAGCAGCTAAAGTCTAGATTTGAACAAGTATTAAAAACTTTTCACAAGCATTACCTTGAATAAAGCTTTCATCTACTTGAAAACATTTATTCACTTTCATGTGGAAAATATTTACAGAAATGTTAATTTCAGAAATATTTGCTGCATAAAATAGAATTTTTTTTGCTTGGAGTTCATGAAGTCATAGAGCAAAAACATATCACTGGGTTGACATAATTCTCTGTTCAAACAGTGAGTTACCTTGAGCAATATTTAAATCATTCATGAACCAAGCAGAAGTTGAAAGTTATTTTCATAAAGTTTTGACATAGATTTATAAACAATGAAGTAAGTTGCTCTGATCAAAGGTAGATAAAGACCATCCCACTGCTGTAAAATTATGCCTGTGATTAGGGAAAGGAAAAACCAACAGTGGCTATGGGTGTAAAATATAATACAAGATAACAATTTAAGTTCCTACTGCCAATCTTCTACTCAAAGAATACAGTTATGATCACATATAGGACAGTAAATTTAGGACACTTGCAAGTTCTCACATTAATCAAAGTTGATCCAGAAAATAGTTTACTTTTTTAGATATTTTATCTAGTAGAAAACTGTTCAAAACCTCACAATAGAGGCACTTAAAAATTTACTGGGTTTCACCCTAACTATATTAACAGCCAGTGTTATTCAATTTTTCATTTTCTAACATTGGCTGCTGAGTTTTTTCCCATGGGACCAATAAGATGCACTCTTCCCTCCATTTTACTAGGGGAAAAAAAATTCTAAGTTCCTTGAAACGTTTTTGTGGAAAGAAATCTGTCTTGTATCTACAATCTATTTCAGGAGAAAACATTGCAACAAACTTTTATTAGCCTCCCGTAGGTGAATAGCTTTTCAGAGGCCATGGATGGGATGATTATACCAATACACTGTTGCTGTCACATGATTGAGATTGTACACACCATAACTAGACTGCAGCATAGCAGGATAATGCCCCCTTAACTGTCTTGATAAATCCACGTCTTGTCACCTCCACCAGTGACAAAGTAGTACAACAGTACAGTTTGTTAAACTCCTGACCTTTCCTAAGGATGCCAAAGTATTTTTGTGATGTCCAAGCCATTTAGAATGAATAGAAATGGGGTCATCAATCAGTTTAAATTGACCATGCAACAGCCTCAAGTTAGAAATGTTGCCCATCAAAGTTTGTCTTGACACAGAAATGATGTGTGAACAGTCTACTAAGCATCCCTTTGAGACCTTCTTTGCCAGAGGTTACACTCATGTTTTTGGGTTTTTTTAAAATCTAGGGAATAGTTCTGTTATTTTCACTGATACATAACAAGGTGAAGAGGTACGAGAAGTTAGAGCCTAGGAATAGCAATGAAAAGTATCACAGATAATTTCCCTGTCTGTCATAAGAATATAAAATAGTTGCAGTTCAAATACTGAATGCTCATGAAAGACTGCATTTCATAGACGTACTCTGACAAGACCTATCTTGGGCAAACCATGTTGGGTGACAGAGTATAAAAATTGATGTAATGTTCAGCTTTTTTCCCCTTCTTTTCAAACAATGTGTGGGTAATAGATATATTTTTAAAAAACATATAATATAACATTGAATACAAAATAAAAGATTTTTAAATTATTTTTTAACATACTAAATAAGCATTCATTCAGTTAAACACGTTAAAATAGTAGTATGCTATCTTAGTGCCTTCCCCTCTTATTTATGAAAAGTTAACAATTTCTTCCTAGTCATTCATTTTTGAATATTCTGTCAACTAAAAAGAATGCAGTTTTCTTATAAAAAATTTTGTAGACATTGTCAGTATTCAATCTTTAATAATCTGAGAATGGCCAGAGCAGTCATATGGTGTTGTTTCTGTTCATAAAAAAGCATCATTATTTTCACTACTTGGTTTCTGCAATTAGTCACAGACAAGGATCTGGAAGCTGCCTTCCAGAAGCATTACAGATAGCAAAATTCAAATTCAGTAGAAAATTAAAGTCCAGTGGGTGAAACTATCATTAAGAAAACAGCATTAAAACCTCTTTTGAGTAGTACAAACTATATAAAAATAATGAATTGTGTAGGCCATGGAGGGGCTTGTTGACTTCAGTGTTAATGGAGCAAAACAGAAGAGAGTAAAATTTCAACACCTCTCTCGTATCTGTAGAAATCACATGGGAAATGTCTCAGAAAACAGTGAATGATGACTTCTACTATATATTTTTGCAAGAAATCAGATTTTCACTGATTCTAGAAATTCTAGATTTTTGAAAGCAATCATCTAGAAAAGAAAAAGAAGGAAATATTGATGTCTTCCATCGTCAGCAAGAAAATAAAATCATTAATAATGTGATTTAGGTCCAATTTTCTCCCCTTTTTAACATATAGACAAATCTCAAGAGAAACAAAAAAGCAATCACTGATTTCTGTCAGCAAAATATGTTGTCCCAAATAACTTCATGATAACTTCAATTTTCCTTCATGATTACTTACTTTAATAATTTTACAATGGATTTTTGTTTGGTTGTTTTTATTTGTTTGTTTGTTTGTTTTTAATGCCATAATGCCTAATAATGTAGTACTACACTAAAATGGGAGAAACTATTAAGTTTCAGACATCATAATTAAAAGACTTTTGTGACATGCTAACAACTTTTGTAGTGATAACCTTGAATTGTGCTTAAAAAGGACAATTTTTAACAAAAAGGTGAGGCTTGAAAGGCAGTCAATTTTGATTATGTTTTTCTAATCAGATTTACTATATGGAGCATTACACTACTCACTTATCTGCTCTGAGGACTCCACAAAAAGAGAAAAACAACAAATGTGAACCAATATACATCTTGCATTCCAAAGAGCAATTCCCAGAATCAGGTCTCAATTAAGGCAAATGGAGATAGACAAAAGACTGTGAGAGTGAGAATTAAATTTATGAACTAAGGAAAGGAGGTAAAAAAGTTCAAAGAAACAAGAAAGTAAACAGCAATTAAGACAAAACTGTGATGATAACTAAAACTTAGGAAAAAACAAGGTATTTTTCTGTAATTTGTTTGAAAACAGCATTTATCTCAATGATTCTAAAGTCAACTCTGCTCTGGGGAAGGTCTCACTGCATGCTATACCTCAGTCTCCTAACCCATCACTATACACAGTTTTTCAAAGAAAAAGGAATAACAGATTTCCTCCCTGAGGGCTCTGAAATGAAGGAGATGAATCTACATGCATTTCTTTCTGTGTAGTGGTTTGTGTGCTGATTGAAGTAGACATGAGGAAATTGGACAAGGAAATTGGACCAAATGATGGTGTTAAATCCATTAGCAAAATGACAACATGCTCATATGAAAACAAAAAAGGTCTGAACTTTAACAGTTTGTGCAAGGAAAAGATGTACAACTAGGACAATGAACTCCCTTGTGAGTTATTATCCTACTAAGTATTTGTTTAAAGTTTCACCATATGCAGAGACTTGGCACATATTACAACTTGTGTTCAGAAATTATTTAACAAGTGCCATCCTAAACCATCTTATAATTGGAATTATACCTATTTGATAAATAGAGCTAATTTAACAGAAAAGCTGTATTCTTGGACATAGATGTCTTTACAAGCCACAGGGTTTTAAATGTGGAGCACGTGATCATTTTCAACAGAAAAGATATTAAGGTGTAGGACCTACTTCAACAGGCCTCATTACTGAAAATATTTTAGAGAAAGACCTGAATCCCTCAATGCATATATTTTCAGAATTGCATACATAATTCTAGAAATCTATTTCTAGAATTAAAAAACATAACTATTGAGGTGGTAAGAGACTCATAAATACTGCAGATTGCATCACAGTAGCTTATCTTCTCCAAACAGATGTTCAGCACTCAAATGTTTCAGCTGCTGGTCCCTTGGGAAGCCTCTAATGACACCAAGGGAGCCACTAACAAAGGCACTGTCCAGTCTGAGCTGCGAGGGTAGTAAAGCTGTCAATGGTTTTGTGAATACTCTTTATCAGGCTTACATCATGAGCATTGTCTAAGAGAGCTGGAAAACAAATGGAAAACAAAATTCTTAGCATCTTGGCACAACAGAGAATAGAAAGATTTTTGGGTAGGAGAAGGGGGAGGTTAAAAACTAGGAACATAGCATAAGGATTCTATCATTCTTAAAAGAACTGCCTCATCCTATAAGGAGAGATAAGCATACTACTTTGTGAATGGCAGACTGACTCATGTTCCCAAGCGATTCTTGCTGTGGTTTTCCCCACTGTGACTGCATGAACTCACTCTCATTTCTGCTACAACAGAAAGAGGCCTTGGTGCTTGGCCACAGCATCGTCCCCCCCATGACTGGCCCTGCAGCATGGCTGGAGTCAGGGCGTGGAGCACCTGCTCTGAGGAGGAGAAAGGCAGGTGCCACAGGCACTCTTGCAATGAAAGCAGCAGGGATGTGCTGCTGAAGAGCTCCTCAGGCCTGCTGAAAACCAGATCCAGCTTTGGTCAGAGGTAAGGACACGAGATTTACTATTCTTCTATCTGATGTTCTAGCACCTTGACAATGATTTTTGTTAAAATTATGTTTGGGTATTTTAGTTAGCATTTTTTGAAAGATTTTGAGTTATTTTTAGCAGTCCAGAAAATGAACTTTGCTTAGTAATACTGTCTTTCTGCCTGTCTGTCCTTCACTATATCTTACTGACACATGACTGGTTAATTCACACTGAAATTAAGTCCTTATGAATTTAGTGAAAATAGACAAACATGTAAAAGAGGAGACACTGCCTATCTCACTGATGTGACCATTCTGCTAATTAATGCCATTGTAAGATAAGAGAGAATCCATATAGGACAAAGATATTATAAATGAAAGCCACAGAAAAGGACAATCCTTAAGTTCAGCTACATGTTATGTGAAATTTTAGACTGCAGTCAGGTCATGGTGATGCTGACAGAAGCAGAGGAATTCCATTTTTCAGAATTTCTTGAGAACCTGATACTTGACAGAGCTGCACTTTTTGGCAACTAGCTGTGTTAATGATCTCCTAACATGAGCTCACTCCATGCTGTCTGAGTCTTGTAGCTGGCAATTGCCATTAAAGGGAATTAGGTGATTGCTAAGGCTAAGTGCAATGTGGTGTAAAACATTCTTGTTATTATAATGTCGGTTTCGAGGTTACATCTAAAGTCTTTGGCCACAAGCCTGATGTGCTGCATAAACAAAATGTAATATTCGTAGAAAACACACAATGTCTGCTGTCAGAATCAGCCTGTCAACAAATGAGCAAAAGTCAGGTAGGCATAACTCAAAAGCAACCTGATTTATTGTACAGTAGTGTTGTTCTATCCCACTAAATCCATGAAATACTATGGCTGCCAAAAAAAGGACCTTCACACAATGAAGGAGGCATATTTCATTGCATTTACTATTTTCTTGAAGAAGGATTTTTGTCATAGATATTTGTACATAGAGACTGTAGAGGAGGAGATCTACTGCCCCACACTAACCTGTTTGAGTATCCACATCTAAAACATAAAATAACTGATGGTATTCTAGCTGCAAAGAGGTACATTCTCAGAAAGTGTTACCACATTAATCAAAGACTCAGCAAGACTGAATCTTCAGTGTCATTCTTGTAGTTCAAAAATGTTCTTGAATGTTGAGTAGTCCTTGTACCTGTGGCACCAAAGGGTGTAAGCACATTGCTTCTCTTTGCAGAGACACTGCATGATGCTTTTGTTTCCTATACAAGCACAGTTAATTTTACTATAAGAATTTATTGCTGACTTGCCTGTTATGTGAATTCTGTCTTGGAGGCTTGGCATGCTTCACAGATCATCTGTACTGAGAAGCTTTTGTTTACAGGAGATTAAGCTGGTGAGTCATGAATTATGGTTCTTCATTTACTCTGTTCTGGCATGATTTCTAGTTGTGGCAGAAAATACAGTTCTATGTAGAAAAAGAAACTGAAAAATATATTGAAAAGGTGGGAAAATACTCTCTACATATCAAGTTAGACAGTGACTTCAATTTCAGAAAAAAAAAAAAAAGAAATTACAACAGAAATGTTCAAGCCCTTGTGGCAATACCAATGTATATAGTGCCATGTAATTCTGAGCCAAGTCATTATTACCAGCTGAGGCAGATTTGAAATACTTTGCAAGTATTAAGTGAATACTGTTTCCATAAGTTAAGCATCAGAGGTTCATCAATAATATAATGAACAAATTTATAAGACACCAACAAGAAAAGCCACATAGGTCTTCCTTAGCTATCATAAGCCCCCTTGTCACAACCATATCGATGAAGCTTATGGGAGTCATGGAATCATAATCATAGACTGATAGAATGATAGAATCATAAAATCATAGAGTCATAGAATGGCCTGGGCTGGAATGGACCTAAAAGTTGATCTGGTTCCAATCTCCCTGCTGTGGTCAGGAACACCTTGCACATCAGGTAGCTCGATTCCCCATCCAACCTGGCCTTGAACACCTCAAGGGATGGGGCATTCATGGCTTCTCTGGGTGGCCTGTGCCAGTGCCTCACCACCCTCACAGTAAAGAATTTCTCCTTAACTTCTAATCTAAACCTAGTCTCTCAGTTTGAAGTCTTTTCCCCTTGTCCTGTCACTACATGCCCTTTTATAGAGTCCCTCTCTGTCTTTCTGGTAGGTCTCCAGCCTCGTTGGTTCTCCAGCCCTCTGATCCTCTTCATGACCTCTTCTGGCCTCACTCCAACAGGTCTAAGTACTTCTCATGTTGGGGATGCAGCACTCCAGCTGGAGTCTCACAAGAGTGGAGGAGAGGGAGAGAATCACCTCCCTTGAGCTGTTGGTCACACTTCTTTTGATGCATTTTGATGGTTTTCTTGGCTGCAAATGCACACTGCCAGGTCATGTTCAGTCATTGACCACAAACCCCAAATCTTTCTCCAGCTCACTATTTAATGCAGATGAAGTAGATAGTACAGCACTCAGCCTTCATCAAGGAGATTATTCATTGATATTTGACAGCATAGATAGCATGTCAGTCAAGACCATCAGTCTAAATTTTCGTCAAAACAAGTGAATCTCCAGTAAAACCGTGAAAATTATACCTTTGCTCAACACAAGTGCACACCTCCCACAAGACAGAAGTATGAAGATGGTTAGAATTTTCTTATAAGCTAAAATTTGAATATAATGTCGGCTGTATTATAAGAGGTTTTATTGTCTGGATATAATATATCAACCAAATTTCAAAGTCATCTGTGCACTTTTAATCATGATTGTTAATAAGTAGATAAATGTGTAATAATTTAAATATTAAAATTTTCTCTTTAAATATAGAAAAAACTGCTTAGAATTAAGTTTCTGAAATTTGCATTAATTTCTAAATTCTTGGGTTTTTTAATCCACTCAAACGTGCAATAAAATTCCTTAAGTTTGTACAACTTAATTTTCAGAGGGAACTGAGTGATAAAGAGGTCAGCTGAAGCCAATTGATGGAATGTGCTAGATTAAACCATTATAGTCACCAGAAGGAGCATTCTTACCAGCCCAAAGAGATGTCAAAGGGTCCTAGGAGAAAGAAATCTCTCTGTAAGCTGATACTTTTCATTCCTTATTTTTTAATTTCTCATTGACTCAGTTCATAATGACACTAGCAACAATCCTTTGTCTTTCCAGTACCAGTTTGGCTTGAGAACAGCAAGATAATATAAAAAATGAACCTTGTTTTAGATTTGCTGTTTCCAAAGTTTTATTTGAAACCATAATATTGAGAAATATTACATCGAAATATTTAGAAATCCAATTCATTATTTCAGTAAGAAACATAGGATCTTCCCATGAGCATTCCCAATGCTGATATCTTACATCTGGTTGTATCCTGTGTCTTGCTACTTTTAAGGGTTGAAACCTCACTCTGTGAGTACATGCCTTTAAAAAAAAAAAAAGGATTTATTGTAGCTGAGGAAATGATATACTCAAAAGGAAGAGGGGGCTAAGGAAGTGAAAAAGATTTTACAACCTAAATGACAGGAATTGGAGTCTCCTTGCAATAAGCCACAAACAGGATATAAGTTTACCTTGCTTATAACATAAGTTTGTCTTCATTCTTAAACATACATGCCTGTCTTTGGAAAGCTCAACTTTGTGACTTTCTGCTTATAGCTAAATGCCATTAATGACTGACTGATTAATTCTCCCTCCAGACTATAGAAATATTATTTAAACTTTCAGGATATTTTATTCATTTGAGTATATTTATGTAAATAGGTGTTGTCAAGGAAAAGAGAAGTTTTGTCTCAAAAACCCTGTGGATGTATAGTTAGAAAGTCAAATGTGTGTTATCAAGATTTTTTTGATTTCATGGTACATGGGATTGAATTAGAATCTCCAAAACTCTCCCACATTTACTGGATTAAAATATGCTTAGTAGTAAGAGACAATGGAAACAGCCTATGCAGGTTTATATGTTGAGATTGGCCCCATCCAATTTTTAGTCTAACTCCAGAGCATTTATGATTTTTTAGGTGTTTACTCTTATGAGTAACTCATGGCTTGGAGTCAGATGAGCCAAGCTAGTCAGCTGAAAGCCTGGGATGAAGCCCATACCCACCTACTCCTACTGGCAACTCTATAGTTATTATCAGTTCATTTTTGTTTGCAGTATAAATGGGAAAACTTGTTTATGTTGCATGTAACTTCTTAATATGCTGTAGCACAGAGAATGCATAATTGTCATATCTAAAAGAATGAGGTTTTAGTACAATTTTTCAGTAAACGCCAACTACCCAAGAAATAAGTTCCAACAGAATTTTCATATAAAAACAACATGAAAGGAAACAAATTCTGCAAAATTCTAAAGAACAACTGTTACTTAGCTAAAATCTGTCTTTCTCTGGACATTTTCCAGGCACAATGAGAAGCAAAAATACCTAGTGCAGAAATAAATAAAATAATTAACTGGTTTGTAATTACTTTTTGTGGACTATTGTGTGTGGTCAATTATAGAGTCTTTCCAAAACAGAAAAGATCCTCAAGCCCAAATAATTTGATTCTGATCACACATTCAGGAAGATTGATAGGCTTATATATGAAGATTGTGTATATTTGTAAAAGGAGACACTTTTAATAAAAATATTTGCAGCAGTTATGCGAGATATTATAGTTCCTAAAATACAATATTTCTACATGAACAAAACAGAACTCATTTGAAAAATATTTCTCAGCCTTAACTTTCATAGGGAAATAAAAATGCACACAAAGATATCAAATGAGGTCTTTTTCTTTCTGTCTTTCCATAAAATTTAGCAATTTAAATCATGACTACATTTTTTCCCACATTTCATTATACCCCTGCTCACCAATGACTTCCATTTAGAACTGGAGAGAGTAATTTTAAAAAATATTTAGATAAAGTCAATATAGTCTTCAACCTTAGAAAATAGCAGGTAATTTTACTGCCATGTAAAATGTGATTTAAATATTACTATAATTAGACCTCTGTTATTTTTAAGTTTCACTTTAAGTAGAAGAATATGTTGAATATCAGTGAAAAACAATGGAAATGTTTGAGCCAATTATGGAATTGGTCAACACTGACTGCATTTGCATTATAGTAAAAATGTACGTATTTTGTCACAACATCACAGCACTGTATGCTGATCTGCCACTTGCAGATCCTTAATAGTCCCTGCAACAAAATGTTGTCTTTTTTGTTGTTGTTTATGTATGAGTGTTTCTTTCAGTTCTGGAAATTTCCTTTTCCTAGTGCTAGTAAAAATGATGGGCAGCAGTCTGCACCAAAATTAGATGCTACTGCCTAATTTCTGAGATTATTCTCCTTCTCTGTTCTCCCTTAAGTAATGCTAATCAGTGCAAAAAAAAAATTGAAGCTAGCTAAATGTGTCCAATCAGAATGGATGAAGAGAAATAACTGGATTCTTACCTTTTCTTTCCTCTCAAAAATGACAGCAGAACAGAAAGCTACTGATTCCTGATTTATATATTGGATAGTGACTGCCTGCAAACTCAGTGCTTAGTCGGTGGTTAAGTTCATAAACCTGTTCAAAAATCTACAGGACCCATATTCTTAGACAGAATTCTTGTCACCTTCTGCAAAACCTTTCTTTTTCTTATCGTCTCCTCGTGGCCTCCCTGAGACTGCTTCTCCATCAGGAAGCAGGTTTTGGTTCTGAGAGATATCCTACCCTGCAGATTCCAACGTGGAGCCAGAGCACCTTGAGCTGGCTGTGAAGTCGATGCAGTGAATCCCACCTTGTGTGTGTAGCCTGGAGGGAACTTCCACTGAGGAATAAGTTACAGAGACACATATGCTTTACACATAAATGTCACTGATAAAAACCATGCTCTTTTTTTGATATGTTTTTCTATATGTCAGGGGACCTTTATTGCTAGCTGAATATATATTATTTTTCTCCTTTACCACATAGGTGTATATGGCAGATTTAATCAGACCCATAGAATATAATAGTGCCAACTGTTGGGATGCAGTAGGTCCAGAGAAACGCCACCAATTTTTATAATTAGCAGGTATTCTGTGTGGATCTAGCCTTTTATGTCTACAGAAGAGGTAATAATTCAAAACTCTGTTGGCCATGCAAAGCATAGAGATAAGGATAGGGGATTTTGCACTGACAACAAAGTAATTTATTTTTCTTTCATTTGACAGTGTCTGCTGTACCCATGTATGCATTTCTCTGTATGCATAACAGAACACACAGATCTAAAGAGAATAATGAATTCTAATGTACTGTATCATTAAAACTGCATCTCTCAGACATGATGTCTGTTTCATATGCTTCAAAGCAGAACATAGTATAAACTTCAGTATAACCTTTCATTCGGTTTTACAGAATAAATTTGTATTAATTAACCAGAACATAAATGAAATTCATTCCACTGTGCTGTGGCCAAAGATAATAGATTCATAGCAATGATTCATTCAACTTTCAAAGCCCCTCCCCACCCAAAAAAACCAAGCCTATAAAAAAGAGTTTGAACACTCCTTGAATTAAGAATTTTCAACCTCATTTAAAATAAGTAATCCTAGAGACCCGTTCTCAAGAAAGGAAAAAAGGCCTTTGTTTATTCCATGCCATAGCCTCAACAGGAAGGACTTCAGACTTTTCCTTAAATGAAACACAAAGTTATAACTGCATAACTGTTAGTCAGCTAGTAGACAAAAACCTACCAAAGAAACATAACCAAAAAAGCTCAGACCTGATGTGGATGTGAGATTTTTATTGGTTTTAAAATTATTTATGCCAACATAAATTAAGAATAATTCTACAGATTTCAGTAGACTTTAACTGATATAAAATAAGCATTACATTAAAAGAGTGTCAATATTTAAAGTAATCAGCTTCTGAATTGTAGCTAAAAGTGTGTGATTGCTGAAAAGATCATTCATTCATTCATTCAGTTTCATGTTTCATTAAATAAAAGAATGTCTGGTTCCCACGGATATTTATGGTATGATTTGCCTTGAAATATTCTTGTTGTTCTCTGTTCAGGAAGAGATTTAGTGGATTTTTCAAGTGTGTCCAGCTGAGTCCCCAGGTCATTAATGATGCCACCTACAAAATACTTTCACCTTTGTGGACTACAGTCAGCCCACCTCAGGTTTTCTCCTGACCTAAAATGCTGAAATTTTGGGTATTTCCTGACTCTTGACAGCACAACGTTGTGTATTGCAATGGAAGTGTCTACTATGGTCACAGCTTCACAGGCATAATCTTACTTGCAGCCCTTGTTATAGGAAAAGAAAAAACCTGGAAAGAAGTGGTAACGATTAATCATTCATTCCCTCAAAGTAAAGTTGGAGATCTGCTGTCCCCAAGATTAATTAAGCATAGTTCACATATTTCTGCATATTAAAAAGGACAGTTGTACTTTTATTAGGCATGGGTTTGAGTCCTTATTCCAAGTAAAAATGTGTAAACCTTTATATTTCAGATTCATGGACACAATTTTATTTTCATATTTTATATTGTATATGTTTTGTAAGTATAATGGCCTTCAGAGCTGGAGTGGGAATCTATTTAGCCTTATGCTTAATCCAGTCTTTCCTATAGGTAAGCAAAAGTTATTTCTGGAACTGCTCCTCCTGGCTTATTCACACACAATACTCCACTATATTTCCTATCCTCTCAAATGATGTTCCAGATTTTCTGGCTCTCCACAGTGTTGTTTTAATGCTCTGTTGGCAAATTCTTCTCAGATGATTCCTTCTGTTTCTAACTCTTTAAAAGAAATTCCTTTTCTTGTAAAAATGATCCTGTTTGTCCAGTGATACTCGATTTATAAATATACATCTTTCTCTTCAATTTTAACAGTGAGATTTGTTATACCAAATTACTATGAACTAAACTGAATGATGCTTTATGCCTACTGAAAATGCCTAGAAAAATTCTGATTATATATATAGTAGTCGAGGTCAAATTCTAGTTAACTCATGCTAAGGTCAGGGATAAATAAGACTAAATGAGACTAAAACAGTACATACAATCCTAGTGCTCTTATGTTGAACTACAGCTGAAAAGTGATTGAAGTAAAATATTAGGGCGTAGGGTGGTGTAAATATTGTGTAATGCATTAAAAATATGTAGCTCTTTATTATGACATTTTCCTGATTGTCTTTGATTCTATATTCAGGTTATCTGGATTGATAAAAAAAGGCACATTGAGAGCAATGGATTGAAAATACTCATCTATGCAATGGAAAGAGTGTGGCATACCCTGGTGCATGTCTTTGGAGACATGTGACCCCGGACACATTTTGGATGGATCAGCAAATTGTCAGTAGAATAACGGAAATGTAATATAGAGCTGCCAGCTTATCAATTGCTACTTCAAATTTGGCTAAGTCATGTCTGATGGCTTCAATTTCATGACTATATGATCTGACCTGTTCGAAGTCCTTCATGTAATTTGTTGCTGATTGCAATCCAGGTCCCAGTGGAGCTGAGTCCAAGCCACAACAGAGATCACTCTAATTGACATTAAGTGTCAGTTTTCTTGGCAGGCGTGGATGGCAGGTCAAGGATTAACTACAGCGTGAAGACTGAGTTCCTTTCAGAAGAAACAGTGCTGACAAAAGATACTTTGAGTGCTGCAGGGAAAGTCTCATCTTTTGGCTTTTATGAAAGATTCAATCATTTATATCAACAACATGTTGAAGTTTTACCACATAGTAAATCCAGCAGTACAATACATTTTAGGACATAAAAATTTAGGACAATACATTTTAGGTCCTCATATACACAATGATATCTTATGATTTTGAATCACTGTTTTGTTAACTGAGGTGCTTCCCCAAAATCTATTTCCTCAGTTTTTTTGTTTCAAATGTTTTCTCTGAAATATGTCTTAAGATATTTTCTCATTTACTAGAATCTTGGAAGCAACATTATGAGGATTATCACAGTATGTTTTGGTATGTTTTTGTACTCTCATCTAAACATATATTATATTGAAGAGATGTTGGCTTTGAAGATCCCATGTATATATTGTCACATTTTTTATAAGTTGATATGTTTTGCAATTTAATTAATGATTTTTCATGTTGATATTATTTTCTCAAAAGGTAACATAAGGCGTTGTGTAATCAGAAACCCAAGAATCATTAAATCTTATTAAAAGAGTGATATTTTGAAATAAAATATACAACTTCCTTTTATTATTGTTAATTTTATTTGAATCTTTGTCTGTGCCTTTCTGAGATAGCGGGTCATCTTTCCAATTGTTTTCTAGGGGGTCAGACATTAATCCATTCCTTTCAAAAGATTGCTCTTTCTGTTTGTTCCTGTGTCTGAAGAATACAGATGGCTAAGAACATTATTGGTTAAAAAAAAATTACTAAAAATTTCCATCTATTGCTTAAAAAGTTATAGTAAGAACATTACAGAAGTATTTTTTAACTGTTGGCTTTTTCTAACTGGCTACTTCTTTTTGTCTCTTTATTGCCATAGGTCACTTAAGTTTCCAGAATCTATTATTGCCTCCTGATGATACAAGCAAAATATATCCTTGAAGAAAATAACATAAATATTTTTATATGATAAATTATTTATTTAAAAGCCATAATATTTTTGCAGTAGTCAGAGAATCACGCCAATGTATATACATTTATCTGCATGTTTATTGGTTCTTTAATTTCTTCTCAGCCCTCAGCCCTTTCTTGTCTTCCCACTTGTGACTTTCAGACCAGGGTAACAGTAGAATAGATTTTCCAGTTCTTTATCTCTTGCTTGAAAGCCTGAAACTTCCTTACAATACACAAGTTTTTATGGCATGTATGCCTCTGCAGAATGAACTGAAGATTTTTTTCAAACGGATGGTCACAAATTGTCATATGAGGGCTCCACTGAAAACAGACTTTTGCAGGTAAAATATAGACTAATTGCCCCTGATTTCTGTAATCATAGGATTTCATAAAGATGTGTTGGGAGTTTAAAGAGGAAGAGGACACAAAAATGTGGTGGGATCAGGGAATCTGCAAGAAGAAAATTTGTTCCTGTCAAAGTTTGGAGCAGGAGGGTAGGCCATTTCCCAAACTTTCCCTTCACAGTTTGACATATTTTCACTTGTGAGCCCACCACAGCCCATTTTTTGTTTATCATATACTATTTCCTCCTATTCCATTTGCAACTCTACACTTTCTGATAACTTTTAAAATATTCTTAATAGAATACATAAATATCAGAAAAATAAAGCACATTTTTTGTTACTATCTTTCATAACCCTTATCTCAAACTTTCTTCACATTCACATTATGATCAAATTAAGTTTAAGAATTCCTTAGATAAAGAAAATAAGCCAGAATCAATTAAATATGACAAAACTCCTGAACTGGAGTCTGCAAACATTTCTCAAAGATACCGAAGAACATCCATATAACATAGATAACCAAAATAAAAAAAAAATAATTCAGGTAACAGTCACACTGTGTAGCAAAAAATATAGAGGAGGTTTGGTACTAGTGCAGAAAGAGAGAGAGTCTCCAGTACCTGAGCTGATAGTTTTATAATTACATTTTTCATGTTTATCTATAGGCATCCTAGAGGCAGAATGTTCATGAATACCTCTCAAAAGCTAAATCTCAATTTTTTTGCCTAGTTTCCTTAGAAATATTTTCTTTTCATGGAAATTTTCCCACTCATTAAAACTGAAAAATTTATAGGAAACTATGAGTTTTATCAGGTCTTTCAGAGAAACCTCTGGGTTTCACATCAGCCCTCCCCCCATTCTGTCGCACCATGCTCTCCTCTTGTTAAGCAGGGCCCAGCCTCTTTGACAAAGAGTTCCCTTTTAATTTCAGCCCCAGCCTTTAGCACATTCAGTTTCCACAATAAGTAAAAAAAGACAGCTTCTTGGTCTACAGGCATCTCAAAAAGTTTTATAGATTTATATTTTCATTTTTCTTATACCAAGATTTGAAAGGCTGAGGATTAATTTCAATGCAGAGAACTTAAGGCTTGAAGATTTTCTGTGCTACAGAGTGCTAGGGATGAATATCCTTAAGCAATCCTCAGAGACTTTCAAACATTTAATTCCAAATGCTTATACTTTTGTAACATACTTCATTATAATCTTTTCTCATAGTACAGCTCAGAAGAAATGGCACTAGTTTGTTACTACATGCAGTTTGAAATACAGCATCCTGTATTTTCAATAGATAAACTTTGCTGTAATATGAAATCTACTTTTCCAGGAAATTTTTTTCTCTTCGCTATGGTATCTCACTGCATATGGTAGAGAAGGAGAAAATTCCTAAATAGACTGGTCTATTTTTAAAATTATTTTATATTTCTTCACTTTCAACATGAGTGCCAGCATTCATTATTTTCCTTTTATGTGTAACAATTTGAATTTAAGTTCTTGCAGTAAATACTTGGGCTCAGGGAAGGCACCTGGACACTTTTTTTTTTTTTTTTTTTCCCTTCTTGATACCAGTAAATCTGTGCCATTTCAAACACCCTGTGGTCCGTTACTCTTGGGATGCACATGAATTCCACTCCATCCCTCTGGCTGCTTGAAATGAGATTCCATGTGAGGAAATTTTCTCTCTAATTCCCACACCCAAGCAGAATGTGAAATGGGAGTTTGAGTTCTTCCTGGCCAACACTCATTCTGTTCTTCATAATTTGTGTTGTTATTTCTAGACCAATTGTAATTATATTTTCATTGGCCTTCTTATACATTTTGTTTCCACATAGTCCTCAGTTTGGTGTGTTGGCTTACCTTCTGATGTCAAAAGGTTATAATACATTGTTTCTTATCCTCAATCAAATTTTCATGGACTTCTCTTATCAATGGATAGATCCTAAGAATCTACTCTTGGGATATTTCATATCGTAACTAATCTATTATTTGAAGTAAACATTTCAGAGATCTAATTTTTCACTTCTAACCTAACAAGTCATTGTTAGGTGATATGATGGATTGACTTGGAAAATAGCAGCAATGCTTTGTCAAGCTTTAATAAATTTAAATATATCTGGATCCCAACGTTGTACTTATGAACTCTCGTCTCTGTGCCAACTTTCAACACAATGCTGAAGCTGCTTTGCATTACAGTGTGACAGCAGTATCCTATGGAAAGATAAGAAGGTTAGCTTTTGCAGAGTGTAGGTTTTCATGTCACAGTATATTGAGAAGCATTAATCCATCTCACTTGAAAGAAACCATTCCTCTAATCCACATCTGTGTCATTTAAAGTTTTTTTATTATTTTTCTCTACTTTGGGCAAAAAAAAATATATTATTACAGTATTTTAACTCTCTATTTTAAAATTATTTAATTATTACTTTAAAATGTGTTTTCTGTTTTTATTTTAGCAATGAGTCTAAACCACAAATGTTTCTTGTTTATTTGGGATTTTTTTTGGTTTTTTGTTCTTTTTTTTTTGTTGTTGTTTTTTTTTAACTTTCCAGCTAGATTACTTACTAATTCTCCTTATTAGAATTTCCTACTCTTAACTATTATAAATTTTTTTCCAAAGCAAATCCTCAGACCACTCACATGACATTTCTCTTGACTTTTTGTTCTAAATTGCTGTGTATCTTTGCTGTCTGCTATTAGAATAGCTGACAAATTTGACTCCAGAATGCACTTCAGCAATACTCGAGGGAATGTTCCCATGAACTGGATTATGTTGTATTCCACTACAACTTGGCTCAAGTATTTGAATGCAAATCAAAATATTTCCTACAGCTTAACAAGTTCATACAAAAAGGAGGGGTAAAAAAAGATAAAAAAATAAAAGTTTGTAATGATGTAATGATGTAACAGGACTGTTTCGAAGGATTGAAAAAAATTCTACTCATCGGTCTGGCCAATGTGTAAATCAGTAGTCATTTGGGTATATGTCTGCTACATATAGCTTGCATTTTCACCAGAAAGGGCTCATTGTAGGCAGCTATTCACACTTGCATTATTCTTTGTGAACATAAATTCTTTTTTAGTCACATATAGTGAATATATTTGACATATTTTGATATTTCTATGTAATAATTTATTAATTATGTATTCTTGGAATTTATAGATTCTTGCAGTTTAACCATGTACTCAGAAGAGATAATCCCAAGAGTCATCTATTCTGTGGAATATTTATAAAAAGTAGAATGAAATTTCTAATTTTAAAATTTATTTCACAAAGAGAGACCAAAAATACCACCTGCTATCATGGTTGGATCATTTTGACTGAAAGGGCAAATTTTATCTTAAGTGTAGAAAAGTGCGGCAATGGTCAATATGTTACGGAGAATAATTTTCATTGTGGAGTGAAAGGAGGTGATTTTTGAAGGCACTTAAATTTCGTCTGATGAATGAATAGCCCTTCAGTTCTATGGATTTAAAAATTCAAATAGAATTCTGAAGAAACTACCTAAAGCCAACTCTGCAAGCAAGACCTTGCTTGCATGTATAGCCTTACAGTGAATAGGGGAATGAAACCCAGGGGAGAACTAGTGGTCAGAAAAGAGAATTTGTGTCCAAATTCAACACACTGCCACTGACTCTTGTGAACATTAGTTGACAATTTTGCATGTGTTTTGGTTATCCACCTAGGGACATTATTGTGAGTCTGTTTTTTTATTTAACATTTTGTCTCCAGTATTCTTTCTTGCAGTTGAGGGAAAATTAATGAAAAGTGAATAAATTCAGTTAGGAACAGACATCTGGTGGAATGAGAAGTGCCTCAATTAAATAACTTTTGTCAGTAAAACTCTATTGGTCTGAAATCTAAATAATCTGTAGAGGAAGAAAAATGCAGCGAAATACATCTAGTTGAAAAGTTAATCTCAGAAGATTCTTATTAAAGTATCCAGAATTTTGTGTGAGCAGCATTATTTAATCTTATTGATTGATGTACTACAACACATCAGTTGGACAGAGAAATAGCATAAAAAGCAAACAGCTATTTTACTTGGATGTGTGAAGCAATTGCAACCATCCCCTTAAATACTACACCGTGAAGAGTTAATAAAAAAAATCTGGTCAAGGTAGAATGGCCTTCTCTGGTAGGGAAAGCAGCAGATCCATTAACATGACAGCTTAATGTTCAAGTTAACATCTCATTCCAACATATTCTGCCCTGTTTCTGTCTATGCATAAAGAACAGACATAGATTTATTTCTTCACTGTTCTTTTTGTTGGAAGAAGTGAATTTAACTAATCAGCAAAGTGAATTGTCAGAAACTTGTGCCTTACTGTTTTGCACAAAAGAGTCAAGGGGCCATCAGAAATTTTTCTCTGTCTATTCTCTTCTGCAAATCTCATAAATGTATCCTGGTTTCTGATTGTAATTGTTCATTAATTATCTCTAGAAAAATAATTTAAAACCTGAGTTGAATCCCACTACACTATTTCCATAAATGCCTCAACAATAAGAAAAATATATTCATTTGGAGCAAAGTCTTCTATTTGGCTAATTTCTACAAAAAGTTTCAGTGTGTTTGGGAAATAGTTATGCAGTAAAATTAACTTCCTGTTGCTGCACAGCAGAGCCCATATTTTAGTCAGACAAGATTGATAGAAAGTATTTGGAAAATACTGCTATTGCCATTTTTCTGGTAGAAAGCTGAAGCAAAGAAATATTAAATTTCTTGCCCAGGAGGGATTCTGCAGCACAGTCAAGAACAGATACATTTGGAAAATACTTTTTTTTTTTTTTTTTTTTTTTTTTTTTTTTTTTTTTTTTCTGCAGAAAGGTATATTTCTTCTCATTGTAAACTGAAAACATTTTATTCTGCCTCATTGTACTACAAAGCACCATACTCAAACGATTTTAAGTGCAAACAATAATTATATTCCAGGACACTGGAAGAAGGAAGACATGATTTCAGCAGATTTCAGTTCTGGGCCAAACTTTCAAGTTCAGACTTTACCACTCTCACGATTGAACAGGTATATCGTGGTGTTTCCAAGTTAAGAGTGTGCTGAAATGTGACTACTGCAGTGAACAATAACTAGGAAAGTCATGCTTTGCCAATAAGGCCCGTTTGATCTGTTCTATCTTCATCAAGAATTTTGGACTCCTAACAATATATTTCCTGAGGTATTTGTAGGAATCTAATCAGTTCATATTCATAGGTGATAAAATCTAAAATAGCAGATGCAGACACAACAGAACATTGCGGGGGGGGGGGGGGGGGGGAACCAAATCAACAAGACTTAAGAACAGTGTCTGGGAATTTTACAATGAGTGATGATGTACTTTAAAATAGAGCTAACAATCTGTAATGATAAAATGACAAAAAATGTAAACCTGGACTCTCAAAAGTGAATGACAAATTCTCCCTGTACACTTGTTACATCCTAATACTTATGTCTTACAGTTTTTACAGTATCTCTTTAAAAAGGATTTCACTGAGACTTCCCTGTCAATTGATCATGAGGTCCTTTGGTCAGAAAGATATTGTCCCACCATCACGCCTCAGTCTGTACTTAACCATGTGCCCAGTTACACACCAGAGTGAAATACATTAAAGAAAGCATTTATTAACTTAAAGAGTGATCTATTATGTTAATGGATTCACTTCTGGCCATGCAAAAGAGGATTATGAATTAATAAATCATAGAAAATGTGTTCTCTTAAAAAAAAAAATGCAGCTAGTAAGCTAGTATTTAGTGCATGGTCTTTATTGCTCCAATTAAAAGAATAGTCATTCCAGACTGGCCTTAACTGGATAGCATTTCTGCTTTAACAGTCAGCCAACTCTAGGATAAACTAAACAGATCTATTATTTGCACTAATTCAGTTTAGAAATGTTTTGTTTGTTAAGATTTGAGAATAAAAATGTTTTTATAAAAAAAGGTAGAATAAATAGATTATTTCTAATGTTTCACTTCTTTAGACATTGTTGTTTAGGCAGTAAAGGGTGGGCCTGAAAGGGAGCCAGGGCAAGGTTGTCTTCATAAATCACGTAGTTGGTTTCGGATTGGGTTTTGGCAGTGAAAAAAGCAAAAACTGCAGCTAGCAATTCTCTTTCATTAAAAAATGAAAAGCATTTTTCTTGAAACCAGAAATATTGTTGGTTAATTTAATTTAGCCAAAAAAGTCATAGACTGAAAAGTGATATGAAAAGGAACCATATTAAAAAAAAAAATGGTTTAGATCCTTCACAGTGGAATTAACACAGAGAAATTTTGGACACAAATTATTCCTAATTTATGAGACTACACCATATGTATGGGCGTTGGCAGCCTGACCATTTGCAATAGAGTCAAGTACTTTGGAACACCTAACAAGTACAGCTTGTGACATAATGGGATAACATTTGTGATTTGTTTGCTTGAATGTGCATATTGGCATGTAGCTTTGAGATATTCATGGCACAAGTACAGGAAGGATAGCCCTTTCAAATCTGAGGTCATATGTGCAGATGATTGGCATGTATTTTCAGGCATTGGAGAGGAACAAATGGAAGTACTCTAGAACTTTATATGTTACTGAGTTTTTCTCTGTAATGTTTCCCAGCTGTTCCCTTCCCCAAAAAGAATGCATGACCCAAAATAGAAGGCAACCTCCAAAGATGCCTCTTCAAAAAGGTAGCCCTACCTCACTTCTCCACAAAAATCTTCCACATCCTGAAAGGAAGCCCCTAATCAAATTCCCAAAGAAAACAATGATCTTAGTATTTGGTGCAAACATCATGCAAGACAGAAATATTTTAATATTAAGCTGGAAGCATTGCTGAGCCAAGCTGTCGAATTTTGAGAGTGTTTAAAATTTTAGTGTAGCTCACTCCCTGACCCTGGTCACTGGCCTGGGTCCAGACCAAGGCTCCAGACCATGTACTTTGGAAAGCAGACAATCCTGTTTCAGCTCTGCACTTCGCATGTTGGGATTTTATTTTTTTAATGAAAACTTTAGCTATTTTAGGACAAATTTAAGGCTAAATACGTTTACACAATTTACAACTAGAATACAGAAATGACTGAAGAGCACAAGCATCCTTTGAGAATACAGTAATGTTACAAGATGGAGTCAGTTTTTGATGCTACACTATTGTTCCACAGAAAAATATTGGCTCTCTAAAGTGTGTATGCTTTTCTCAATAACACATTTTTATTCCTTCTATGATTTCACAGGAATATATCTAAGCTTTTCTGTGTTAGGTGTATTATTGTTGTTGTTGTTCTTGTTTTGTTAGGGGATGTAGGAGAGAAGGGAATTTCTAGCTAAAATGAGAAACAGAGCAACAATGATAATGGCTGGGGTGCAGAAGTCAGAAAACTTTTTTTTAAATTCTGTCTCTTCCTTTATGCCTACTGTTATGAAACAGAATGAGAACACTTCCATAATTTAAGACCAAAGTGAAAATACCTCCTATCATTTTAATTATATTGGAACCTGCTGAATGCTCGGCCATTGCAAAAAATAAAAATGCCATTTTTTGCTCTTGACTTGCAAGAAAACATGGAACAAATGGCATCAATACTCTTAAATATTCAGTATAAACTATTTCAGTTGATGTTTGAGTTGAAATGTCTCATTTTAAGAGGAATGCATCTACTGGCTTTCCCTTGTCTTCTGCTGGTTTAAGTTACTAATTTAATTTGACTGTTGATTAGTCAATAATAGATCTATCCCCTTCACTATTTCTTAGAGTGTTTTGGAGGTATTTGTACAGAATTAATGATAGTGAAAATGTCTTGTACATATATAAACTTATGGATTTTACCTCATTGTCATTATTTAGCATTTTCTTTTTACATCCAGTAGGAATATAGGGTCCCATTGCTCCCCTGGCCTGTCTAACACTCCTGAGGGCTGGACTGGTAGGCTTCTAGTGATTTAATTTACCTCTGATCCATTCTTTCTTAAGGACAGTTGCACCTCTAATGAAAATAATAGCACTATACAGAAGGATGATTAAATTACTACAAATTCACTTTCTTTCAGAAACTCGATTTCTTGTTTGCTAAATGTATTTCATCTTGACTGCCACAAGTGATTTTCTAATGCAAAGAACACTGAACATAGTGACATCCTGGAAGAGCTGGGCTATAGGGTAAAATAATAATGAAGAAAATTTGAATAGCTGCTATGGAACTCATTAACTGCTTCTGAAACTGAGTGAAAGCAAATGTTAACACTGCTCCTTGAAAATAATCTCAACAGGAAATCTCAAAATATGCATGTGCAAACCTGTATATACCCACCAAGATGGTTGCTCAGCTTAGATTTTGTAAACTAAGATTTCTGTCGTCTTGATTCTTCTTAAATATAGTCTTCAGCACTACTAGCATTAAAAAAATCCATTTCCCTACTGTTTGGTGGAATTGGGGTAGGAGCTGGGCAATAAATCAGAATTGCTTTGTTGTAGTCTGTGTGTTTTTATATTATTTGTGGGCATTGACCAAGAGCAACTCATTTCCACCTGAGAAAAGTCAAAGCACTATATAAATTAATCCTGAAAAAATAATATCAAAAAGGATAATTTAGATTATGAAGGGAAGCTTTTCTGTCTGAAAAGTCACTCATTCAAATTTTAAAAACCTAAACAATCCTAAGAAGTTGATTGAAAATATAGGATTAACTATCTTCGTTTTCTTGAGATAAACTTTCAAATTATGCTCTGAAAGAATGTATACTATGAACCTGCTTATCAACTTATACTTGAGATAGAATTTATAAAGTGATTTAGGTAAGCAATCAGAACTATTCACGGCAGTTTAAATTGTAACTGCAAAATACTTAATAAATTAATGTCAGAATGCAGAGTCTGAATTCCGTAATTATTTTTATTTTAAATTTAATTTTAAATGACCACACTTGAAATATTTTATAAGCATCCTATGTCCTAAGTAATGAATTTAGAAGTTTTTGATTTAAAATATTTTGTATGCATTTTAGTAGATTTAGTCTGCTCTTTGCAAATATGGGGTAATATGTCAAAACTAAACTTAGTGTTTTCTATGATTTTACTTTCATTGTGCCTAATAATTGGTCAGAAACTGAAACAATACTAAAGTCAAAATTTGTATTCCTCTACATTTGGTACAGCTGCACCCTAAAAAGCAGCTAATGAAGTATTTTAAATACTGAAGCTAAATTTGATGTTTCCTTATTTTATACCATATTAAAAATATTACAAAAATTCTTGAAAAGAAGAAGGAAGTGACAGGGTATATAATGAGTACAACCTCTTGAAAATGTCTGCCAATGAATTGCATGTAACATGAGAAGTGCAGATATGTTCTTCAGTTCACTTCCACAATCATATATAGGAAAATATAAATTTCTACTACAATTTCGTATCTAAGAACTGGACAAATAATTAATTGATATTTAAATCAATCGAAGCATCATTCCATATGTTACAATAGAAACTTTTTGATAACTACCTTAATAATCCAAGAAAAGCTGGTTTGATTGGCAGAAACAATTTATAAAAGTCAGAAGTGATTAAAAAGAGTTTTAAAGCATTTTTGCTTTAATTTTTTTCCTTTGTTGGGAAAAAGTTTGAAATAAAAGTTTGAAATTTTACAATTTTTACAATTTTATTGTAAAATTATAAAGAAGATATTAAGAAGAATTACTCATAATTAAAATTATTGAAATTCTCTGCAAATAAAGTTATCTTTTAAATAATAACTTGTGCTGAAAGGAAGTTTTAATTATAATAATTTCTATCATGTTTAAGTAAACAAATAGAAATCTTAGGGAGGAACTAATCTGATGGGAGTCTGTAGAGACTGAGCCAAGTTTTTCTCATTGATGTTCAGTGGTAGGAAAAGGGGCAACAGACATAAATTGAAATACAGGATATTAAATTTAAACATAAGAAAAGTAAATTCTTCTCTTAAGGCTTGCCCAGAGAAATTATGTAGCCTGCCTCAAAGATATTCAAAACCTGGCTGCATCTGGTCCTGAGTAACCTGTTCTGAGCAGAAGAGTGGGACATGGTTCTCTCCAGAGCTACCTACCTTCCTCAATTGTTCTCAGATTCCACAAACCCTACAGAAAAATTACAACAGTTTCCCTTCTAGCCAAACATATTTCAAAAGAAAATAGTTATAAAATTATATGTGCATATTTAATTTCCACAGAAGCCATGAGAGCACCCTTCCAGCTCCCCTGGTACCATGATCTTACTACATAAACCCAATAAAACTAAAAGCTCACAAACAAAGACAAGTTAGCTTTTCTTTTCAACACCATATTCAGTATATAGATAATTAGTATTTGTTTACTTTTGTTGTTGAAATATTTAGAAGTTCATACTGTATATTTTCATGCGTCAAAATGTTGATCTATGTAGAAAAGAAAGTAGAAATATTGTAGTCATACCTAAGAGTTTGAAGGGCTGAATGTTGGAATCATGAGGAGCTGTGAATCTTTAAGTTTCAATAATATCCATGAGATCTGAAAGCCTTTTTTTGTGAAATTCTCACTTAGTATTCACTGAAGAAATTCTTGCAAAAATCACCCACAATTGATAAAAAAAAAAAAAAAAGTTTTCTGTATCTTATTCTGTCTTTATAAAAGCTTATTTGAGTCATGTTTGATACAGCAAATATATCTTTGCAGTAGCTTAGGCTCACTAAGCTGCCCATACACAGAAAGAGCCTTTCCTAGAGTCACATCTGTGTAAGAATTAATTTGGTGTGACCAGATCCTGGGTAATCAAAAATGTTATGTGAATCTACTCTGCATATTTTATTTTGGTGGGTTTTTTTAAGTATAGATACCAGTAGGCTTCAAAAGTCTGCATTTTATATGGGTGTATATTTTGGAAGTCACAAGCATATATATGGGAACAGGAAAGCAGCACTTTAAGCAGCATAAACCCACAGCTGTTCAATGAGCCAGAGTAAATAAAGTTCTGAACATAAGTATTCCCTTCCTCATCCCCACAAGATGGGTTCTCTTTTTTTCATCCACTTTGCAGTTGTGTTTAGTTCTGTCTTACACAAGCCTCACAGCACTATCTAGGTCACTAGAAAAGCATTTTGTTTTTTATCACTTTTGAGATTTGGTGTTAGATTTATTTGTTGCTACAAGTAAGAAAGACCCTGTCAGGTTGGAGCTGATCCATCCAGATCTAAATACCCACCTCCCCTTCAGCTGTCTTTTTTATAGTGGAGACACCTAAGTGTGTTTTCATGTTCTAAGTGTGATTCATGTTCTTATAGATGTGATTCATCTATATGTGGTTAGAATAATACACCATCTCTAAAGACTGTCTTTTTTACTCTGTTTATTTTAACAAGAAATGAGGGTACAGAGCTCATAAGGCTCTATATGCACCCCAGATGCCTAAAAACAGACACAAGGAAAAAAAGATATATATATATATATAATATATATATAATCTCATTTGGTGCTGCCACCTTTCCCTCTAAGTGTGGGAAAGCAGCACCACAGCACAGATTAAATGATGAGAAACTCATAGGACTTATCAGCCAACAAACATGAATTTAATTGTTCTCTGTTGAATCTGCCATCACATGACAGTCTTTAACTAATTAGATACATATTTGTGCCAATTACACATTTGCAGTTACCTAGCAGTTTATTATCAGCTCCATTTTTTTGGCTATTGCTGAGCTCATGAACAGTATAGGCAGAATTATTAGTGTGTCTCTAGACAGAGGCTGACTTGTTACAAGTTTTTTCTTGTCTATTAGATCATATAAAAAAGAGTTTTAAGTTTCTCATATTGATTTTGGAATGTTTATTGACAGAAACATTGACTGATATACTATTTAGTGGAAATTATACTCATATATTTTGACGCTAATTTTTTTTTCTCTTCTATTTTATTTGTACAAAAGAACACTCCCATAAAAATTGTTTCTTTTTTTCTTTTCATGAAATACATCTGAACTTTGTACTTCTGTTTCCCACTAAATTTTCCATTCTCAATAAAGTATTTTAGTGTCAGAGAGAGTCTGAAATCCAGCAGAACCAACTTAAAAATCCTTACAATCCCAGACTTTAATACAAGACGTTGGTAATATTCCAGTGAAAATGTTTGAGGATATATATTAGGAGACATATCAGATTCTCTAAGTCTCCATCTGTTCCAAAAAAAAGTTATTTTCATTTTCCCTCAAAGATACCTTAGCAACATTTCTTCTGTTATCTCTTTGGCTTTCAGCAGCCTTCTCTGCTTCATCTTTTACATTAATGGAAACATATGGCCACATAATAAAATAAATATGCATCTTGCTTTTGCATTTTATGCCCTGGAAAACTCACCAGTCCACATACTTCAAGTCTTTCTCTGGCTTTGTCACAATGTTCTCTCATTTGAGTAGTAGTTTCTGTTGTACCAGTCATTATATAAAAATCGATAACAAGTTTTCTTTATTTAATCAAAAAGAAGGCTGTTATGTTGACCAGATTAATTGACTTATTTCTTTCTAAAATGGACCTATTTCTAAAATATCATCCAAATTAAAGTTTTTTAGGTATATGTACTCTCAGAACCACAGATGCAAATAGAATCATGGAACAGAAAATGCTGAGTTGGAAGGGAGTCATCAGGACCATGGAGTCCAACCCCCAGCCCTGCACAGGATACTCCAAGAATCGACATGTGCCTAAGAATATTATCCAAATGTTTCTTGAACTGTGTCAGGCTCAGTGCTGTGACCGCTTCCCTGGGAGTCTTTTCCAAGGTCCAATATCCCTCTGGGTGAAAACCCTTTTCCCGACATCCAGCCTAAACCTCCCCTGAGTCAGTTTCATGCCATTTCCTTGGGTGCTGTCGCTGTTTGTGAGATTAAAGAGATCAGTGCCTGCCCCTCCCCGTCCCCTCACAAGGAAGCTGTATCTGCAATAAGGACTCACTTCAGTCTCCTCCAGGCTGAACAGATCAAGTGACCTCAGCTGCTCCTCATACAGCTTCTTCTCCAAAACTTTCACAATCCTCATTGCCTTCCTTTGGACAATCTCTAATAACATAATGTATTTTTCATACTGTGATGCACACAAGACTCATGGTGAAGCCACACCAGTGCAGAACAGAGAGGAAAAATCCTCTCCTTCCACTGGCTGGTGATACTGTGCCTGATTCACCCCAGGACATGGTTGACCCTCCTGGCTGCCAGAGCATTTTTCCTTTTCATATGTTTGTTTTTTTCCCCCCTACTCTTTTCTCGTCCCTCTAAAAGAGGTTTCTCTTGTTTTCTGTCAACTAACAGGACAATCAAAACTACTGGAATTTAGTCTTAACTTTTAGCCAAATTTACCTTTATCTTCTTTTCCTTATTCTCTTTAACTTTTCTTTCATAAAGGTTGAGATATTACCCTGACTTTAGGTAAATGACTCAAATCTGCCCAGACAACCCAACTTACCCTGCTTTTCCTACCAGGAAACTTTTGAATATGCATCCTGTACAATTCCTTGATAACAGGCATCCAGCCAACACAATATCCTCTGGAAAATGCCTAACATTCAAAGTATGTTATCCCTTAGATTCATGGAACTCTAACTTCCTAAAAAATCTTCTGTCTTCTGCATGGGCCTGACGTGATTTCCACATCTACGCTTCCTTTTCTCTGGAGAGTATCCAAATAGGGAAAAGTCTAACTTCTGAAGCTGGAGATATCATTGGTGGTATAACTCTGGGTGTCTGAGTCAGGATAAAGAGAAAGGAGCAAATTCCACTGTGCAATTTGTTCATACTTCAGAGCCAGAATACAGTTTCAGCCTGCCAGAAGTAGCCCAGACATGGTATATTTGTGTGATTTATAAAGCTGGAAGTAAATAATTAAATGCTAAACACTTTTAATAATGCTGTGGTTTTTTGCAATTGCTAGAAACAAACCAACTTGTACTAAGACTAAAATTAATTTAATTTTAAAAGTGTAGGTAGTAATGTGTTAAAATACAAGATTATCCTTAAGTTCAATATTGATAATTGAAATCCAATGGCAGAAAATTACATATTTAATACAAAGTTTTGTCTTGCTTTAGTAAAAGAAAAAATCAGAGAATCTGTTGAAAAAGTACCATTGATTGTATTTTAATATGACCTGAGAGTGCATGTTTAGCACATGCTGAAATACCAGTCCAGGCTGAAGGTGTGGATGAAGTATTTTGTAACCTCCTGTCTGTCCACTCACCTGGGTTCCATTTGTGCAAAATCCAGGGTGCATGGGATGAGGCAAATAGCACAAATCCTAACCTTATCCTGATATGAGAGTCAGGTTACAGGATGACTCGGAGCCCAGAAACTCTCCTAGGTCTCACAAGTTTGCACATAGCTTGAGACAACACAGAAATGCCAAAAGTGATCTCCAAGACAAGGAATATATACCACCTTCTTACCCCACAGAGAGAATAAAAAAAAAAAAAAAAAAGAACAAAAACAAAACCAAAACCTAACTTTTAGTGATCATGAAAAAAAACTCTATTACAGTTCCTTTCCATTATATGGAGTACTTTCAGCCACAGTGCACAAGTGTTCATGGTGTGTTTTTCCCATTTGGTTCTTTACTCTGATGTGAATATTTTCATGGATGTTGTAGTCATTACATTAGTATTTATGGGTCCTTTACATTCTGAAAAGTGAATCTGAAGATATTTCTGAATATCTGAAGAACATAGATGTATGTCCTCTAATGCAGAAGGGGAAATGTCAGAATCAGATTCTATCCTTTACAGTCTGCCAGCATGAGTTCATAGGGAGTCTGGGCCCAATTCTAATATCTTTCCACCAGACTAATCATGAAACATTGGCCAAACATGTGAAAGATGAAAATAAAGTCAGCATTGACACTTAGGGGGCTATTACCTTTAAGCATCTGAGCTTAGGTTCAGAAGGCAGTTCAGAGATGTTAACCTGTTAGAGATGGTAAATCACAACAGGAGCTACACTTTCTCCCTTGGCTGCAGCAGGAGCTCAGAGAAAACTAACCTAATTTAAGCTATGATTATATGGTCACTTGAACTCTGCATAAATCTCCATGAATATGGACAGACAATCTGTGCATCTTCCCACACATATTTCAGAAGTCCACATCTGAGCTGGAAAGAAAGTAAACTGATCAAAATGGGGAGATGGGTGGGGAAAGGGGAAAAGTAAAGATTTGGAGATTAGCTTTTAGTCATGGCAGTTCCTGAATCCTATTCTGTGAACAAGAACCTGCAAGAAAGGCCTTGCTGACAGAATCAAAGGGAAATACACAAGGATGAGAGGGAAGAGAGGCCTGCCTCTTTAGACAGCACCATAGTTTAATGTTATAGTACTATGGATGTGTAAGAGAGACTTAATTTACTTATAGACAGTATGAAGCATTGAGTCATGCTAATAATGTACATCTCGGTGGAACTGATTGTGGAATAAATTTCCAAAGTACCGGAACAATGCTGGTGTTTCATTACATTTAGAGAGTACTGCCAAAACTTTGTCCTTGGTAAAAGACTTCTACCTGAAACATAGGCATATTCATCGTATTAACTAACCTTGCTCCTGCCTGAACTATCAAAACACTTCAGGCAAAGTGTTTCTGTAACTCAAAAGAGAAATGCCAGAGGGTGTATGAATTGCTGCAGTCTTTGTGACCCAGTTAAGAGAAAGGTGTTCAGATGTTACACAGCTGGGAAGCAGTTCAGCCCCTTAAATACAGTATTTGTTTTACAAGTATTCCTCTTACTTTTAGTAGAGTGACTCACAAAACATGCCTCAGTGTAAAAAACTGTCTTACAAACTGTAGCTAATATTCCAGAGTGTGTTACAGATATTACCAGGCTGGCTTCTCTTGTGATCAGTTTGGGATTTTGGTGATGGAAAGCAACTTCTGAGTATTTTGGCTTTTGTTACATACTGACATTAATCTAGGAGTTTAAGCCCCTAGTTTTCTGTGTTCACAACATTTAGGAGGACCTCAGACTACTACTTTAAATTAATAAAAAAAAATATCAGGTACTTGCAGACCAGAATCATGCCTTGAATTCAGAGTATCCCTGTTTAGTTCAAGTATCCATACTACTTGTCCTTCCACAAGAAACTACAGTTAATACCCATCCCTATATAGATATAAAAACAGATATTTTGGAGAAATTTTTCAAGTTTAAAAAAAAAAACCCAAAACTCAACATAATAATGAATGAAGTTTGTTTAAGCTCGTTTGCTGAGGGCTGAATATGACAAATAATATATGCATGGTATAAGGAAAATATGGAGTTTAGATCCTGTTCATCTGTCTTCTAGGCCACAAGTTCAACACCAGAATACAGATCTTTAGTATAGATATTATGATTATTTATTGTATGTTTTGCACTCTTCTTTAGTGTTTCAAGCAAAATTTGGGCCTTATAGTCCTTACCAATTATGAGCTTATGGTTATAAATGGCTCCAGTCTCAAACTCAGCTGAAGAGTGTTCATACATAGCTGAAAAAGTTTTTATTATCCTCAGCTTTATGCTTTTATGATTTAGGATTAAGTCCTTGTGTTCTTACATTTTTCCCCTTTATTCCTTCTTATTCCCATTTCAGAAAGTGTGATTTTTTTTTTTTCCTGAGGGATTAAATTTTAAAATAAACTGCTTGAGTTGGCCTAGCAATAATAATGTAAATGTTCACCCAGTAATGGAAGAATAAAACATTAGGCCCTTCTCATTTCCCTCAGAGAATTGAGGAGTCCTAATTTTGCATTTTTACCTTGAAATCTCGAGCTGTTTTGAATTTTAGCATCCAGTGACTTTGTTCTATTCAGTCTTTTCTCCTTCACCTAGTGCTGAATTCCATTTATTTCATTTATGGAAACATCAGAATCAGGTTTTAAATTGATGTAGTATACTCTAAGTTAATGGCTATATTCAGTTTTTTCTGTATTCTATGTTTATATAAATTTAAAACAAACAGTCTAAACTCATATAACAGGAAGAAGAATAAAATAGCTTCATGACAGATAAAGAGAGCATAAAATAAAATAAACCTTTAAAATAATTAAGTGTTTGTGTTGAAATATGCTGTTATTGTAGGGAGTGGAATGTTGAATCACTGCAGAAATCCCTAGAAGAGAATTTGTTCAGAGCTATTACAAAGATGGAGCAAAATACACACATGCACATACACACACACACACAATTGTACACCGTGTGTGAATAACCCAATAATTACCCACAGGGAAGATGGTAAAATAAAACTCAGTCACCAAGAAATAGTGATTATGTTATAATAAGAACAGAGATGTCCATGACCAAAATAAACCCTCTAAATAAATTTTTATTAAAAATTCAAATAAATACAGACCTATCCAAATTCTGTCAAAACCAAAACCTGAAAGTGTTTGAAATCTTAACCTTCCAAGCTGCCTATTTCTAGGTATACACTGTCCTCCACTCCTTTGGAAAACTTTGGTAAATGGTTTCCATTTTTTTCCAGGCCTCACACTGAAAACTGTAGGGTTAGATATCTGGCCAATTAAGAGGTATGGGGAAATGGAAGGACTGGTGAGTGTGAGGGAGAGACAGACAGAAAGGAAGTGAGAAATGAGGAAAGAATGAAAATAGGGAGGAGAGAAAGGAACAGCATTACAGCAGTATTAGTGTGGTTAAAATATGTGGAATGTGCCACATGCTGCTGCATGCTAAGTTCTTATGTTTCCAAGTGGGAAGTTATGTACAAATTTATTTTTTGCTTCTGCTTCCTTTTTCCAGACTTTTCAGATAAAAAAGAATTATTACTTAACCATTAATTAATAAATATTTAATAAATAATAAATAAATATTATTAATCAATAATATTAATTATTCATAACTAATCCGAAATGAAATTATGGAGACCATTACATTGTCCTGTCAATCTATATCTCTGTTGACCATAAACAGTCAGCTATAAGATCATATCTGTGAGCATATGAATGGCATGTTTATATTTCTAAGCTTGAAATATATAAAATAAGAAAGATTGATGGAGATAAACAGCACATCAATGAATATATTTTTATAGGGAATAATTTTATGTGCTAAACATTTAGGAAATTTTATGCGTTCATATTTATATTGATATTCAAAAGCTACATAATCAACAGAATAAAAATGAAACAACTGCAAAAAATCGAAACTAATTGCTAGTCACTGGTTTAATATGTGAAGGCAATAAGCTGCTTTATAAATAGTGTTTGTGATTTTAAAGTAGCAGCATGTCTATGTCTTGCCCATGAGGAGATTGTCATTGCCTAACTTCATGAAAGTGGTGTACAAACAAGGGTGTCTGCCACTTCACTGGAGCCTTCCCCAGCTCGGCACTCACTGCTGTGACACAGGTGCCTGCACCAGCCCTTCCCTTGGACACATAAAAACTGGAATGTCTGTTCAGATAGCAGTTACCATGTTCAGTGAAGGTCTGGGCTGAAGTCATGTTTGTGCTTATTGGAGTTTTCAGTGGTGTGAATTAGGAGCATTCTGTACCACCAGACTGCCACAAAACCCAGGCTCTCTGCACACTTCTGGAAGATACTCCTAGGACAGCATAATTAAAAATTACTCTGTGATCCAGTGACAGGAACGCTCATCAAAGAGATAGAGGACAATTTTAATTATTTTCACTTCTGAATATCTAGTCATGAATATCTATTTAGATTTCATGGACTGACTCCAATGGGTATGATGCCAATCCAGAATAACTGAAGACTTAAAGCACTTTGGAGGTTGGGAAGAGATTCCTACCGAGGTTCTGGGTTAATTTAGGCAGTAAAGTGACTGAATCCTAGTCTTTCACATGCCTTGCAAGTTAAGGTACCATCAAACTGTGTCACATAAAATACAATCCTCTTGTTTAGTCCAAATATGCCATACTTACTGAAAATTAGCAAGTTATAATGTCTGACAAAATAAAGTTGATTTAGGACATAGCAGGCCATCTCATCTCATTTCATCTATGATAATAGAATCATATTTTTCCCTGTGTTTTCATCATGTTTTTTCAGGATTTTCTTTTAAGAGCTCCTTTTTTGAACACTGTTTTTTCCTTCCCAAAAATTCATTTGAGTTTCTGTTTTCCTCTGAAGCAGTAAGAGTCTTCATGTGGAATTGGGCATTGAAATAAAGAAATGCCTAGAATGATTAGAAATTGCAATTTAGTTAAATAGATACTAGTTTATTTTACATCTAAACACTTTAAACTATTCTTGTTGTAAGAGGGAAATGAGTTTACAATCCTTAAAATATGTCTAATTTCCTACGATTTATAGAGAATAATGGAAGCTACTCCAAGAGGAGACATTAAGAGAAGCTTTTCCTGTCAAGGTGGATATGCAATTGTTCAGGGCAGGCACTTCAAAATTAAAATAGATTTCTGTTTTTATCTGCAGTGTTTTAAGCCAATTTTCTGCCATTTGACTTAGTATTTAACCTTTTTATTAACAAAAGTGAGCTTTGCTTTCCATTTGGCTCCAGTTCCTTTCCCAAAAATAACCCAAAGTGCCACACTCATAATATAATTGCTCCTTGGGGGGTTTGGCTCCTTAGGGGGTTTTGAGAATACAATAGTAGTTGGGATTCTGTCAGGAAGACTACAACACTAGCTGAAGTTACCTTCAACATTTTATGATCTTACAATCTGATTTCTTGATGAAAGTCAAAGCAAAGTGTTCCTGAAGCAGACTTTATACAAAAGCATTCCAACTTTAAATGTTCAGGGTTCATATTATTGAAATTTATTATCATGTTAGAGGTGATTGCTTCAGGTGCTTCAGGCACTTTGTAGGGAATTATGTGATTAATACAGATATAGAAAGAACACAGATCTATTATGTGGTGGAAATTTCCAGTGAAACATCAATTTGGCATAGAGAGCGTGTTTGACAGCCTTTCTATGTGCTTATGTGAAGTGCTTGGCATTTTCATCCTAAGCAAATCCCACATTGTCATTCTTATAGAATGGTAACAGTGATTTTTGTACATGGCAGATTATTCCCACTTTTAGCTTCATTGGTTGCTAATTCTTAATAATGGAGCAAGACTCTGATAGTTGCTCATAGAAGATATCAAAAACATCTCTTTCTGGTGGATTTCTGTTTAACTGTGTCAATCATGGAATTTGTATGCCTCTCTTGTGATTAGTAAGGTAGGTTAAAAAAAACCCCACAGCAAATATAATGTTAAGATCACGAGACCTTTCTAAGACTAAACACTGCTTTCCTTCAGATGTTTAGAGCCCTCTATCAACACATTGTGGGGTTTTTCTGATTTTTTTTTGCTTGCTTTCACTTATTAGTTGAAAGACAGTAGAGCTTTTTAATATATAATTCTACTAGAAAATTGTTCAGCATCTTAAAAGAAAAGGAACCATCCTTAAACATTTAATCTCTTTTAAATTTCTGTAGAGAATCTATTTATTTTTTTAACTCTTTCCACAGACTTGTTTGAGATTGCTACAGATTTTGTGGCTGACTTATATCAGTTAAGTCAACAACATTCCACTAAGCAGCACATGACAGCAATGCAAGAGGACCATGAATAATACTTAATATTGGATAATGTAATGCTTCTGCATAATTATGCACTTAGTGATTTCAACATACTCATGTCACCTGTATAATCTGGCGATTTGGAATCACCAGAAGGGACTGTGGAATTGCCTTAACTTGGAAATCTTGATCAGTCTATCTCTTCCAGATGTAAACCCATTAAAAGATATGGGAAAGTGTAAAAATATCAAGGTTGTTTGTCCTGACATTTAAATTGGAAGTAATTATAAATTTAATAGAGTTATATTATGTAACAGATGCCCCAATCTAAATAGTCACACATATACCTGATAAATAGGGTAAAGATGTGGCCACTCCTTACAACAGTATATTTATTTTAGATATACTCTAAAGACAATGAATTGCATTACAAGTGACAGAGCATGTGCACAGAAAGGCTTCATTTTATTTCTTCATGAAGAGATGTAAGGATAGGTTGAAAACTGGTGTGAACTTTCAAACTATTCATTCAGGCTGTGTCCATCAGCTAAGCAGCTGCTCTCTGCATGCTATTGTGGTCTGTAGCACCCAACACTGTATAACAAAAGTGATAGAGCTGCCAATGCCCTAAAATCAATCTGGAAATAATTCAATTCCAGCACATGAGAAGAGTTTAATCTCCTGTTGTTGAAAACGCCTGAAGAACCTGGCTAATAAAATATCACATAAGTGTCCAAACTTCAACTACTTTTTACATTCTCACATATGGATAATGATGTAATCTCAATTAATTCAGAGGCAGAATAAAGGCTGGAGACCATAGTGGGGTAGAAAGGGATGTGACCACTCATTTCTAACTCAAGCAACCAGTTACAGACATGTAAAGGAATCCCAAAGTGACAGAAAAGCAGTGTTAAATTACCACACTTTCCATTGACAGAATGTGTGAGATTATGGGATTTAAGACAGGAAAGAGTCAAACTCTGTCTTTTCTCAGATTTTCCCATTCTTCCATCCCCCATATTTGCAGGTACCTGCTCCAGGCAGGACTCTTCTAACCCATCTCTAATTAATACTTCACCTAATCTTCTTGTAATACTGCTAATTGTTCACAAACAGGCAATTTAATCAACACTCTGCTAACAGGCGAAGCTTTATTCTCTCCACTGTTTTGTGCTTTGACACAAGGAGAACTGAGGCAACTAGGTCCCAATTGCTTTGTTTCCGTGTAATTTAACAGCAAGACATTATTTTCTCATAAGAGATGCTTTGAATTTTTACTGCTAATGAATAAATTAACTAAAAAGGTTAATCTGCCTACATGTTTACGAAACATTATGCAAATTGCTCTCCAAAAGGTTTAATGGTAATTGAAAGCAATTGAAAACCATGGTACATTTCACTCAATTTTAACTTTTTTTTTTAATTTTAAGTGTACAAATTGCACTCACTTTAGATTTTACAGATGTGTAGGGTAAGACATCCTTTTTATAATTTAAAGGAGCTTTCTTATAAATTGCCAACTTTCTAGATCTCCAAGGTCATGGAGATTTACCTGAAAGTAGATGAATGAATAGTGAAATATGATTGTCATTTATTATTTTAGTCCACAAAATCACATAATATGCTGTGTTTTTGCTAACACAATTATATTCATTTAACACACATTAAAGAAATTTAAAAATATTTGTCATAATTATTTTTTATTACCAAGATGCTGTAAGATCTATTATCCACTCCAGAGCAGTGTGGTTTTAGAGGGGCTGAGTCTTACAATTGTGAAAGGGCAATTCTTTAACACTTAAGTAAGTTGCTCAGTTTCCATGGCTCTATTCTAAATTCAACTAGTTAATACATTAAATATACTCTGAAGGAGATGAAGCATGTTTAGAAGTACAAAGCAAACCCCAGTTTGAGTCTTTATCAACAAATGGTTCCGTCCTTTAATTGAAAAAGAATGAAGAAATAGGGAGAGGGAAGGTACAGAGAGAAATTTAGTATAACTTGGTCCTCTAATTGATTAAAAAAGGCATTAATGGAAAACAAAACAAACTCAACCTCAAACTGTTAAATGAGATAACCCCATGGCTTAGGAAATTTTTATTTGCAGCCAAGTCACCTGCATTTATTTAATCACTGAGCTTCCTTGTTAGGTTGGATTTCAAAGCAATCTGAATATTTGTTCTGTGACCGAGGGAAATGCATTTCTTAAAGACCTTACCTGGGAAATTAATACTTGATTTGCCCAGCCCCTGAAGTATTTTAGGTATTTATATAAGCATTATGTTTTAGCAAAAAGATGAACATTTTTACTGCTTGAGGTTTTTTGAGGGTTGGAATTTTTCAGGCTTTCCTTTTGGGATTTTTTGGGGTTTCGTTTTTTGTTTTACTAGTTTTGGGGGAGGATGTTTTTGGTTTTGGTTTTGGGGGATTTTTTGTTTAGACTTTCCTAAAATTGTATAAAGACACACAGATTCTAACAAAGATGATTTTTTTTTATGTTATCAATTTCCTTTCATTAATTTTTTAATGAATATTTGTCTCAATCTGCTCCTATTTTGAAAACATTTCCTTTTTACGATTTGATAATTTTTGTTTATATAACCTTTTTTTGTCAGTCACCCTTTCTTTTCTCTTTTTTTTCCTTTTTTGGGGCAGGAATTGGTGAATAGTAAAAGGAAACAAAAGAAATAAAGGAGGACAACCAGTAACTTGTTGTGAATATATTCAGTGTTGCGTGAAGTGTGTATATCTACATAAAAATATATTTGAAAGGTTTCAAGCAGCTCTGTTTGCAGCTGTTGACTTCTAACATCCTGAGAAGTGTTGAAGATTAGTTAGCTGCGTTGAATGCCGCTCAGAGCACTGCCTTGGATCTGTTCTGGAAAGTGAAAATAGTGCGGAATGTGTTTTAGCAGTACCTGCAATCTGTGCTGACTCAGCAGACGGGACAGCCAGGGATGCTCCTGTGTGTAAGAGTTCTCTCCTTTGCCGTGGGACTCAGCAGAGCCTGGAAGGCAGCACGGTGCTGCCATGAAGAGGCAAACGCTGCTCATCCTGCACTGGCCTGCTCTGGCAGCCCCAAGCTGCCAACTCCTGCATTTCAAAACCCACTGCAGCCATGTCATCAGGACTTCACTGAAGGCACTCTTGCTTAGGAACTCACTTCTGGAAGATCCTACTGGTCATTACCATTTGAAGAGGAGAGCAATTGCTACTTTCTACTATCTTAGTTAAGTCACGAGGGTTCTTTAATTTTTTTTATACTCTAGTATGTTTTCATTTTTTAAAAAATAGTCATAAGTATGAGAGGATTTTTTTCCTGAAAAGCAATTACCATTTCTCCTCCTACTTCTCTTGTGTGGTGACTCTCATAGCCAAATCTCTCTGACAATATTTTCCTGATATCTCCCATAAATGTTTTCATGGATACTTTATAACCTTTTCTTCTTGCACTTCAATAGGTTTTGTAAATCACTGGTGTTCTCTGATTCCCTCCACGTAGTTATAAACATAAATCTCCCATCCTTTAGCCTTTGCTGGCTGCTTTTGTTCTGCTCTTATAAATTTTGCTGTACTTTACCCTGATAAGTCCAAAATAAGGGTTTTTTTGAGCACAAGAAATCAGAAATACTTCAAAGAAAATAAAAGCAATGCATTTAGTATTATTGATTCTTCCCTTTAATTAACTGAAGTTGATCAGCTGGTGCATAAAATCTGTACAAAAACAAGTGAACTGTGAGTAATTCAGAGATTGGGGAACTGACCCTCTTCCTTCTGTAAAAGTAGATTCCTCCATTCCCCACATTGCAAAGCATTGATTTGTCTGTGAATAGAAATTAGAGAAGTCTTAGATATGCTCAGAGTCACAACATCTTGTTGTGGCAGGTGGTGAAGATTGTTGATGCACTTCCCACTTTGGCAATTGTCTCTCACCTTATCCAAGAGGATAGATGCAAAATCAGGATGACTGGGAATCAAGTCCCAGTTTCTCATATAGTCAGTAAATACCTAAAGGCTGTCTTCAATACATAGGCCTTCATGTATGGGCTACTAACAGCCACAAAATATTTTTCCTGATAAAATTTACATCATTTTCTACTTCTTCTCATGTCAGAGAAATACCATATGCAAAAATGTTCTTTCAGCAATTTTCTTTTCAGAACTGGCTTGAAGCCAAATTTTCACAGTTCCACATTAGTGGGAAAACAAGCTGCCAAGTACATCTCCTGTTTCAAGGGCGGGAAGAGAAGTTTACTTTATATTTCTTCTTTTAATCTGGATGACTCTTGACTGAGCATAGAGGAGCTTGTCACTTGGGTACTCCTACTTCTTTTATGACTGTCTGGGAATCTGGCAGAAAAATATTTACCTGTTTCCAAATCATGAGCATGATTTGTGGTTTGTAGTTTATACTTTGTCTTTTTACACTAGGTGCAATATACTACAGCCCTCTGTGCTTTCCTAGGAGTCAATTGTGTCATTACTCATCTCAGTAGCAATGTAGCCCAAGGAGCAGTTGGAGGGTTTAAAGCAGTACTGCTCAGACCAGAAGGATTGCTTTCCACCCTGTTACAGTGTTTGGCACACATGGGAGGACATAGCCACTTTCCACCTAAAGACCTGGGCAGAGGACCTGACCAACCCACATTTTCCAGCTTGGAAAGCAAAGAGAGGTCACAGCACTGTTAGCAGTACCTGAAGCACACAGCAAACAAGTGACCTCATGGCTGTAAGATTTTGCTTCTTCCTAAAATGTTCCTGCTCCCAGTATCAAGAAACCCAGACAGCAAACAAAAAGCTGTCAGTAAGGTTTGTTATGCAATGATAAACAGATAGCATGTGCTCTCAAATATTTAATATGTCTGAACTGAAATATCAGATTTTCCTCATCTCTTCTGGTCTAATTTCATACCTCAAAGGTCTCAACAAGACCAGACATTCAGTTGGCTAGGACTCTTTCCCCTAGACCTGACTGGGCTGTGGATGGGATGTGGGGTGACACGTAAATTTCTTAATTGTATGAGCAAATCAAACTCATATTTTTGTCACTGAATTTAGAGTCCCCCATCTACTGCCACTGAATGTCATAGAGTACTTTTATAACCAGAGCCCTATCAGTGAAGTTTCTCCCCTGAGTCTCCTAAGAGTGGATATCTCCCATTTCCCAGAAGAAGGCAGGTATGGAAAATTGATTCTAACTTAGGTTGGTATCTAAGGGTTCTGACTGAGTTTTTGCTTCTGCTCTAAGGCTCGAGCACCCACATACAGGTTAAATACTGAGGTGTTTGACATAGTGGCAAATCATTGCTTAACTCAGACCTGGGATACAAACTGTTTGGACTGTGTATTGTTCAAAGACTGGATCTGGATCACTCATTTTTTTAAAAAAAAATCTGATCTTACCTTTAAGTATTCAAACTCTGAAAATGCAGCTAGCTTCTCTTCTCCTCCATCTCTATTACTGTAATTCTAGAATCAACTTTGATTGAGCTAATGATATGGCCCATAACATTACAGAAAACAGGCATGGCATAGAGATGGAGCTCCCTGGAACATAATTCACAGATAATCAATGTATGGAATTTAACACTAGTATAAAGTATGCAATTAAGCACCTTTAAAAATCTGATGTGCAATTAGTAAGCATTTCACAGTAACAATCAATAAAAGTAAGTGAAGCTAACAGTTCAGAGTAATCATGTGTCAGCAAATCAAATGCAGACTGACATGCTATACCAGAGTAATTTATTTCTGGTATTGATTTCAGTGGAGGTTTTGTCTGATGACCTACATATGCTATGTTGAATTTGGTCCACAGAGATTAACAGCCATATAGGTTGACATAGAATCAAGTAATCAGGTTCCAAACAAGCATCAAAGAGTGAATTTTTATTTCTGAATACTTAAGTACTCAGGAAGATATTAGCAGTCTATTAACAATGGAGGGTCACTGAAAATAGATTTGGAACTTTAGATTTCTGTGTTCCAGAAAGTCAGAATCCCAGAAAAATGCTTCCCTGCAGCACTCCATGTGTTAACACAGTGAAGCACTTTGCTTGTTTGTTTGTTTGTTTGGGTTTTTTTCTGTTATCATGTTTGATATTTTGTTTGGAGGTAAGTAAAGGGAGAACAGAAGAATCCACCACTTTGCAACTGAAAATTTTCAGAGCAAGTTACATTTTTGGTTCTGATTTATCTTAGTTAAGTTGGAAGGCAGGATTCACTCTCCACTCGCACTAAATGAAGGAGTATGAAACTGGCCTAAAAAAAATAACACTTGACATGAACTCTGTTGCTCTGCCTTCTTTCACCCTTTGGACAAGGGGTGGAATTTTTAAACTAAAAGAGGGTAAAATCAGACTGAGTATAAGGAAGAAATTTTTTGCAATGAGAAATTTTTTACTAGGTGAAGCTCTTGCACAGGTTGCCCAGAGAGGTGGTACATGCTCCATCCCTGGAAACATTCAAGATCAGATTGTATGGAGCTCTGAGAAACCTGATGTGGTTGAAGATGTTGCTACTCATTGCAGAGGGTTTAGACTAGGTGGTTTTTTTAAGGGTCTTCCACTACAATTTGTTCTATGATTCTCTCTTCAAAATCTCCCTATTTTCTTTCATTTTATATATAGGCTGTTATCTTTTAGAGCAGAAGACATCATATATGAATATGACAAAAACCTGTCAGAATGAAAAAAAAATGTACAGCTGCTACCTTAAATGTTTTCTCTGAAAGCAAATTTTTTCTTTGATGTGTTTTAGAGCGCTATGCCTCTAACCATGGAGTTTCAAAATAATTTATGCACGAGGAAACCACAAATTATATTTGGAACATCCCTTCCACATCCAGTTAACTGAGGATTGCAATTAATATTGTCCAAGTATTAGTCTTGAATTAAATTTGTGTTTTATTTAGGATATTTTTCTCCTAAGTAACCCACTTGCAGGAACAAGATGAACATTTAAATGCAGTTATAGAATATGCAGAAAAGCAAAAAAAAAAAAGGAAGGGAAACACTTAGGAGGTACAGAAATGCCTCTAATAGCACCATAATAGCCTTCTTTACCTTATAAGTGTACTGTGCTGAACTATCAATGGCTTGCTGTATGGATCTGGAGCCTAAATGACTTGTGGCTACTCAAAGATGACCTTAAATTTTTTTAATAAAATATATACATGGGATAGAGTGGAAAACAATAGATCTATAGAAATATAATAGAAATAATAGAAATTATAAGATTTTCACAGCCACGTAACAGCAAGTTTTTTTTGTTTTCCTGAAATTCCAGACAGACAGCAATTCTATTCAGGCTGTAGGATGTTGCCCTGCAGCACATATTAGAGCTGCCACTCTGCTGTTTCACTTTTAGTGCATTATATATGTGTACAATATAGGTCTTCTCCCTGAGGTTAAATTTTGCTCATTGTACAACCAAGACCCTGAAGGCAAACATAGAGTTGAGAAAGTGCTATTTTGTCAATATTGATATGGAACTCTATCAATATAGCCATATGAAGAAATTCTTGGTTTACTGTTCTTCTTGTCCATGAGTTCTTTCTCTGAAACAGATTATTTTAATATTGTTATATTTGAAAATAAAAGGAATTGAAAATTCATCTCTGAATAGCATTTTCATATTCAAAAAAAAAGGAAAAAAAAAAAAGAAAGACAGAGAATGATGGAAAGAGAGATCGATAACATCCTCTAATCTACAGTAGACATTTTCTGCATGACTGAGTGCTGCAGTCAGGACTAGAATCTCTGATGTCCATGTTCATTATACATATGAGTTCAGTTCAGATACAAAGATTCAACTGTTCTGATGTGTTTGACATAGTTAAACCCTCTAAAATTAAGAGTATAGACTCCTGTGTACTGTATTAAACAAAATGGCCAGTTGGCATTTACCTAGCCCTCAGCCATGTCCTTTTACAAGAGTTTAACACATATAGTATCTTCTCATGGTCTTATACTTCACAGGTAAACAGAAAGCATCAGACCGTCCAAAATGACATGAAAGGTTAGCTAGTGTTACATCAACAAGAGTAAGTCATAAATAAAATAAAAGGAACATGATGGAAGGCATCCATCTTTAAGATGAAGGGGCAGCAGAATTCTGATATGTTCAACTGCAGTACAGATAGGGCAAATGGGGCCTGTCCAACACAGGGCCAGGAGGTTTTCAATATTTTATGTATAGCATCTGCAATTCTATTACTGACTGGACATAAAAGTTTTCTTGCCAATCAGAAGTTTGGTAAGAAGTGTGTCTATAATAGAAGGAAAGGTTGTATTAAATATTAATTTGTTTCAGATCTTAGTCTATAATCCAAGTGTCCTAACCTGAGGCTTTGAAAGATTTCTTTTTTAAACTAACTCCTCCTTTTTCCTTTTATGTAAGCGAATTAACCTTTTTGCAAAGCACTCTGAAATCTTGTCTTGAACTGTATATCATACATAAGATGTTATTATAGAATTGTTCTTTTGAAAACCAGTTAGTAGGAAATAAGAAAACTCAGATACATCAGTTGCTTGGTCAGTATTATTTCTTTGGACTTCCAAATAACACATTTGCTTCCATAAAAAGAGTTAATTTTTGTCATTCAAAAGCAAATTATCATAAGAAAAAAACCCCACTTTTATTGTATCTTTAAAAGCTATGGCTTGTGTGAAATTGATGAAAAGGGGCATACAAAGGGGGTCAAGTGTGACAACAGTCTTGTGGAGGAGCAATTAAATTGTTTTGACTATCTTATAACCTAACCAACTCTTTGCAGTATTTAATGTTACACATTTAAAGGTCTGAAAGAAAAAAATGGTGAGCAGGTTGGAGAGGGACTGTAATATATACAAAGATTGACTCATCTGTACTCCTGACTTTTTTTCACAGTAGTGTAACTTCATATAATTGCTACATTTATTATGAATAATTTACAAACTTCTCTTTCAGGAAGCATGCAAGGTATTCTAGTGGAGTCAAAACAACTTTTTTTGTCTACAATGTGTTTGATATGTCAACAGAAATACAATTCAGATTTGCTCTTTTTCCGAGACCAGAGATCAGATATAAACACAAATCCTTGTGTTTGAGATAAGTGGGTCAGCTGGTAAAAACTGGTAAAATATTTTGCCCAGTATAATATTTTGAGAAAAATTTCTGAAGACCATATGAAAGACATGATGATCCACGGATACAGTTAGGTGAGACAAATGCTGCAAATGTAAATTAATAATCCTGGTAGAAACTCTAGGAAGACTAAATCCCAAATACAGACATTAAAAAAAAAAAAACTTGGTACACAGAAATAATCTCAGTGTTCTTTTGACAACGTGAAATTCTTAAATTTCACAGATGCATTATACCTAATTTAGATTACTTTACATTTGACCACAGATGTATTGGCTTTTGCATGTGTTAAAACATAACCAAATCCCAATGAGATGACAATCTCAAATGTCAAGAAAGATAAAGTGAGAGTGAAGGGAAAGGTTATTATGTCTACTGGTAAGTGACTGAGACACCAAGAGATTGTATGAAATGATATTTGTCCCTTTAATGACAAAGTGGACTGATCTCAACTTGCCTGAAGCCCAGAAAAATATCTTAATTATAATCGCACTCTATTTTTTTTTCCCAGTATTACCCATAACTTTGTAAAACAATCCACCTGTGCATTGGTAAATGAATTTTTATTTTTGTCAAATTATTGTCAGAGCATGCATGCATATTCCTTATATAATTTCCATGGAAGGTTTTATGATGCACAGAGAGTTCTATTCTTCCTTTTTGATGTTCATATTTACACTCAAAGCTACCATCATTCGAGCTTTATAAGGATATATACATGTAAATCTCCCCTTTCCCAAGTACTGATAGCAGAACTAATGCAAAAGTGTACTCTACTTTTTTCCTCAATGATTATGTTTCAGATGTAACATAAAACAAGTCTCTGGGACTGGAATAAATCAAAACAAAATGGAAACCCTACTTTTTCCAAATAGCTACTGGTCTGTTTTGCTTTTTATCTATTCTCAGAATTACTTTTTTGTTTTCCCCAGAGAGGTAAAAAGTATAAAACAAGACGTGCTTTACCCCACTAGAAATCCCACTTGAAGTAAAGTTTTAAGTTTCTTTTATATTTATGGAGTTAATAATGAAATGTTTCCTTGCACAAACTGTTTCCTCTGAACCCTTCAAGGCGAAGTTCATGCTATGCTCCACTAGATTTTCTTTTAAATTCAATTTGTTAAATATGACATTTCTCCTAAAAACTCATTGATTAAAATCCTATGCTCTGCAAACTCAGTCACCACCTTATTTAATTTCACCCTCTTTTGGGCCTTAATTTAACAACTGATTTCATGGTTTTTTCTATATGAGACAACACCAGAGAATGGATTCTGAAGCATAGCTCCTGGAAATTAATATCTCCCTTTTCCTCTTGCCCCACATACTTAAACACTGTCTAGGTATATCTTTATGAGAGCTTTGGGATTATGAAATGTCTATAAAACAAGGGATATTAATGAGATTCAGATTTATAAATATCCAGTGGTATAGGTAGACCAAACCCAGGTGGAATTTAAGGGTTAATTGTCTCCAGGTCTAGTATTGCCACAACTTCTGTTGATCATATAATATTTCCAAAGGGAAGAAGTAAGTGGAGATGGTCATGTTATACAACATGGTGTGAAGGTAGGTCTGGAATATTCTGTAAGCACAATAACTTACAGAAAAAATGCCTTGTAGATCTCCCACATAGATCTCTGTGCAGCGACTAGTCATGTTTTCCTATGTGTGAGGTGCTTAGGCCTCCAGCCCTGTCTGAAACACCAGTTTTCACAGCAGTGTAGATGTACCCAATTATTTCATATTAGAAGAACTTTTCCAATCTACTTTGGAAATTAATTAAAATAAGCCGTGAAGAAGTTTGGAGAAAAGTCACCAGGGAACATAGCACAGAGGAATTGAAAGTTGCATTTTAGCTTTCCTTGGAAATATCTTATTCTGCTACTGGCCAGATAGCTAAGTATTTTCTGAAGTTGTGCAGAATTCAGAATATCTGCAGGCTGCTCATCACAGATTGTCTTCTTCAAGCATTTTAGAGGAGACTATTTTCTGCAAACTGCATCTCAGCTCCCAGTTGACTCCTTTGTTATTCTCTCAGGATCTTCAGGTTTATACTGATATTGAATCATTTGTTATAAACTGACATACAAAAAAAGCCCCCAAACAAAACCAAAAAATGCCTCTAGAAGGTCATTATAAACTCTGCTTTGTGAGAAAGGTGAACTTTAGCTCATTTGTAAAGTACCACTATACAGAAAACAATAGAGTAAGTGAATTCAGCTGTCACTTGTGATTAGGAGTTTAGGCATCATTGCTTGAAGGCTGAACATGAAAATGCTCAAGGCTGATTAAATGACCATAATTCCTCAAGGTTGTGACATATCTGAGAGCTATGAGAAGCTATGATCAGAAAATCCAAGCAAAAGAATCTACAATGGAATGGGATTGTATTACTCTCAGGCAGCCCACAGAAAAGATAAACAAAACAGAATCTCTAGACATTTAAAACATCTGATTTCTGACTGTGTTTTGAGATAATGTCAGTTCATTTAAAAAGGAATTTGATTTGCTATTGTGCTGAAAAAGAAGTACTTTCTACCAATTGCTTATTATACTCATTAGCATCCTTAGAAACTAACTGTTTGCAGTGGAAACTTGGAGCTGGCATCATAACATATCAGGTGATGCTTGCTATTGCTGCTAGCCTCCAAGCCTTCCAGGAATTCTGGATTTGAACCTAAATACTCCAGCCAGAAATCAACATGACTCAAATCAAACAATACTGAAGAGTCATATTGGCAATGCTGCTCAAGTGAAGCTATGCTGCCAGTAGGAACAGAGCCAGTGGGCAATCACAGAGACAAATGCTGGCTTTAAATCTTGCCCTTGAGGATTGAATGAGTCCTTTTACCTTGGGAAGATTATGTATATTTTTTACACAAATGCCTTTCTAGCAAAACCAAGAGAATTCTAATAGCTCTTCTACTTCACATAGCCCAAAGCTCTAAGCATTTAGTAATTTTCTGAGATTAATTCTGAACAGCTTCCTAATTTCCTATTCATAAGAAATGTTCATTCCTATCCTACTTGCCATCATTTAACACTACTACTCTGATTTACACCATGAGAATTTTTTTTTTTTTTTGCGTGTGTGGGAATGTAAAAATAGTTTAAAAATAAATCAGGAGCATGGGAGGAGATAGTACCTAGGCTTAAATTTACAGGTCCCTGGTTGTTCTGAGTAGGTCAGAATAATCACACTATCTAAGCACCTGCAGAACATTTGTACTTTGCAATCACAAAACCTCGGTTGGGTAGTGGTTTAGAGAGACACCTCAGAGAATGGAAAAGCCACAAATTAATGTAATAGCTCACTGAAACACAGAACTGAATAATTTTTCCTGTCTTTCAAGAACTGAAAGAGCTTGCATAAGGAAATGCTTTCTCTTTAGAGGAAACTGCTTTAGAACTATTATTTTAGAGATTACTGATATCAAGATACCTAAGCTATAGAAAACTCTACTAAGTTCATTGAGGCAGAAGAATCTTCTAATTTATTGATTGAGAAGGATAACATGTTATACATGGATATGGATCTGCCTACTTAAATTTGGTAGTAGTTCTCAAGTCTGTATCTTGCATTGCTCTTGGATGGAATATCCATTGGTCTTGCTAACTTGAGGAAATGAGACTTACCTTTCAGGAAAATACACCTAATGCTAGCTTGTAGGAAAGCTTCTCTGCAATCTTCTTTCTCCTCTAAGACTGTGTTAGTTTAGAAACATGGAATGATAAGGGGAAAGGTAAAAAGACAACCTGATTTTGTCACCTGGAGTTGTATGTGTGCAAATATTTGTTCACCAGAAAATGCTTGTAGGTTCTCAGGTCTTTATAGAGCTCTTTCATCATGAAATTCTGTCCAGGTTCTGGAAAATACTGTTATCAATGCCTTTCTGCCATTTTGTTGGTTATTAGATGGAATGATCTTTGTAGCCTTTCTGCACTTCCATTTTGAGGCATCTAAATTCCAAAAGACCAAATTAAAATTATAGATATCTGATTTGGACTTTTGGATTATACATCATACTCCCAAATCCAAGTGTCATCAACTTATAGGGATTCTTCTTATTACCAAGATACAATTTAATGTATGTAACAAGTAAAAAAGGATCATAGCTTTAGAAAATCATAGCATGACCTAAAGCTGCACTGTCATCATCATTGGGTCAACTTTAAAAAAATCCATCTATTTCACTTCATGATATATAGGGTGGCAGGCTGGAGAATGGTCCCCACCATCTTATAGAATCAATGACTTAAATGCTCAAATAACTGGCTAAATTTGATGAAATAGTGTAAGAATAATCACAAACTGTCAGAATTCACAGTTGTTTGTTTGGGGTTTTCTTTATGGTTGATGTAAGTCTTGTTTCAAATTTTCCTGAGCCTGCTTTATCCCTTAAATCTTGCCTAGCAGTTTTTCCATCTTCAGATGTGTTAGAAGGGTGTGGTTAATGCAAGGGTACTTATGGTGAGAGTAGACTTATTTCCAACTCTTCCCGATGTGCAATATAATGCCAGAATCTCTGGGTTTTCATGTAATTATTTTAGGAATTGAGTGTCTGTCCTGAGTCTTCCTTCTGTTTAGCAATGCTGTGATGATTATGTTCCTCCTTCTTTGAGAGAGATGTTATTTCTTTACTCTTCTGTTTGTGAAGCAGTCTCCTCACTCTGCCATTGATTTGAGTCATGAGCTGGAACGTATTCCAGCAAGAATCCATGAGTCAACAAAAGTACTCCAGTTCTGATTGCATGATCAAACCTGACATCCTGTCACCCATGTGAAGTTTAGACTAATGACACCTAGTACTGCTGCTGCAGGTGATCTCACTATTCTAAAAGCAAGAAAACAAAGAACTGTTTATAAGAAGGAATAAATCTATGTCTTTTGGAACTTCTTTGGCCTGATAAAAATATTAAAAAAAAAAAGACTGCTCCAAATATTTGAGAGTCATGAGAAGACAGGTCTCTGACAGAGAAGCAAAATGAACTAACAGCATAAACTGCCCTCAGGAACTGGGAGAACTAAGAAATGAATGTCCTGGCTTTGCTGCAATGGAAGATTCATGGCCAGAAAACACAAATTCTCTGTGTAGATTTCTGCTATGCTGGAAAGATTTATTCTGAGTAGTATCTGAGGGAGGTGTGCAATTACAGCTCATCAATAAATTGGGAAATGCTTCACAGCAGCAAACAAATAATGCTATAGATAGCAATACTCCATATTTCTCTAACTTCTTTAATTTTCAGTTTTTAAAAGTGCTTAGCATGGCATTCTTTAATTAAACTTCTGAAATGCCTCCTAAACTAATAAATAAACGGAGCTCAGTTTTAGAAAGGGATAACTAGGATCAAAATATTAGTATGATTTACCAAGATCATACCATTTATCAAGGCAGGAAGAGAACCAAAGTCACTAAATCACAAAGCTTTGTTTTTGCTACTGGTGCCTGTCTCCTGTATTATTTTTTATCTGTTGCATAAACTATATTTGAAATGGTTTCAGGAACCACTGGAACCAACATTACACACTCTACAGAAATGTAGTCAAAATGTAATTTAGTAAAGGAAGTCAGCTGGAATGAGTCAGACCACAGTTCTAACTCAGCCTAATTACCTGGGTTGTTTTCCTCTGTTAGCAAAGAGCAATGATAGGTTTCACAGGAGTCAGATGGCAACTACAAAAATAGACCTTGGAAGCTGGAGTCAGAGAGCTCAGTGTGGCTGCCACTAGATGGCAATGAGATTAAAAGCTGCCTGTTCCCGCGGGTCTGGCTCAACAGGCGAGCTCCAGCTGGTGGAATTGTCATACACCAGTGGTACAAGTGGCCTTGCGCCTAAACTGCAGTGGGATCCTCTGGTGTACAAAGGAAAAATGGAAAATGATTCACAAAAGCTTGTAATCAAAGCATTGGAAACTACAACACGGCATCCTATGTTGATCTTGATATTTGTGCTTGATATTTGTAGCCTGGATGTGCACAAAGCTTGTGCAACTAAAGCACAAAGTGAGCCGAGTTGCACCAATGTTTTTTTTCTTAGATTGAGATTTCTTAGGTTTAGGACTTGTGCTCAAACTATCACGGATTTTCTGTGTAATATTTGTCATCTTATTTACATGTGGACACATGCTTTTTTGTAAAATTCTCAGCTTGATTTTATGGTAGTCAAACCCTTCATTTTGAAAGTGGCCTGTTTCCAATCCAGCACTATTGTGAACTAAAGCTTGCAAAAAGGTATTCTAAAAGGAATAAAATGAAAAGCTGATAAAATAAAACCAAACCCCAAACACACAAGAAAAGAAAAAATGAGAGAGAAAAAGCCAAGAGAATTCTGATTTTTTTTAATAAAAGATCAGATTCTGAAGACTTAACAAAAAATTTGTTATCTTAAGGAAAATGTAGAAAGTACAGCAAGACTCCCAAGCTCCCACTCTCAGAATCTGGTAATTCTTTCACTGTTCATATTTATATTTCTAAAGACTGTTGATGTTTTACAAAATCTACCTGTCCTACTAAAATTGAAGGGAAAAGTAAGGCTTTTCCCATTCTTTACCCCTTATAAGTGGCAGCTGCATTCTGAATCATAGTAGCAATACATTTTGTGATCCAGCCCAAAAATTTCTACCCTTCCCACTACCCCCAGTGAATTTGAAGCTTGATGATCTTTCATAAGCCTAATTTATGGACTACTAAAATGCATTTCAGAGCCAGAAGTAAAATATATAGAGTGGGAATCCATTGGCAACTGGTGCCTACCTAAAATGAATAGAGAGTTTTGGCTATATATCAAATGCAAACATTAACTTTTAATATCAAAGGACAAGACAATGTCTTCTTCTGACCAGAAAAGTGGTGGGCTGAGCATATTAATAGTACTTCATATCTGTTTTCTTCCTGGATAGGCCTCTTCCTTCACACAGTTGTGTCATTTATTTCCTTCTAGCTCTTAAGCTTGTTTCTCAACACCACAATTTTTTCCGTCTCTCCTTGTCACCTTTAGCAGAATTGTGGTCCTGCTGAAGGACCTGCTGAAGGGTCTCCATAGGAAGATTTCGATGTCTAACAAGGACAGCAAGTTCTAAGAAAGTTGCTTAACACAGAGGACAAACCATAACCATTGCATAATTTTCAGTCAATTTGCCTATGTCTCTTAAGCCTTAGGTACATGGCTGATTCACTATTCTTACAAACAAGGGGTGGAGAGAGGAAACATGATGGCTGAGCTGCCACCATCAGTGACAGCATGGCAGCAATGCTGCAGCTGCTGATTCTAAAGGGAGGCAAGGGCTAAACCCCACTGTTGGTCAATGTACATCAGTAAAGATGGCATTTCCACATGTACCAATAATTCGTAGGTGCAATTTATATGCCTGCTTTGGACAATGATAAAGCACTACCTTCCTTACCAACAATGAGAAAACATAAATGGAAGAATTCACAGTAAGCATTAAATAGCCTCAGTATTTGCTCCCAACCCTTCTTTTGGCTTCAAATTAAATCGTTGGATGTTTTGCTGCTTTATTCTATCACTGTGTCTGTTTCCCTTCCCTTCCCTTCCCTTCCCTTCCCTTCCCTTCCCTTCCCTTCCCTTCCCTTCCCTTCCCTTCCCTTCCCTTCCCTTCCCTTCCCTTCCCTTCCCTTCCCTTCCCTTCCCTTCCCTTCCCTTCCCTTCCCTTCCCTTCCCTTCCCTTCCCTTCCCTTCCCTTCCCTTCCCTTCCCTTCCACCTTCTTTTCTCTCCTAAGTAAAGCAATGAGTGACTGGTTCTGCTACATTTTGCCACAGTGATGTGGAAATTTAAATTAAAAGAATATGGTCTCCTGGCTAGCTTCTGAGATCAACTGTCTGGATTTTTTGCTAATATTCAAAACGTTTTCTCTGGTTTGTAGTGTTACCCTGGATAGGTCACTTTCTGTCTCTGCTTTATCTGTACAATGAAGATAGTAATAATTCCTGGGTGCATAGGGAAACTATAATGCTCAGACCATTTGTTAGAAAAATACTTCAAGACCCAAAACAAAATGTAAAATATTCCTCTTCAAAGTGACAGTGTAATTTCTTCCATCATTATTGATGTCTCTGGAGATATTATAAATCAATAGCTGAAAGGGAAAGACTATGAGAAAAAGTTCTAGGAAAATAAACATTGAAAAAAAGGTAAAAAAAAAGAAAGAACAACAGAATTGTTAAATGAATAAAGAAGGTTTACTTGAATTCTTAAAAAGAACTATCTGCACTTACGTGGGTGTTTCATCAAGGGGTCAAGAATAATATGAAAGGAGCAAAGACAAATTGGAACTGTAGAATACTAGTGCAATAAACCCAAATAAATCAGTTTTAAATGACCAGATTTGTGATCCTCCAGAGAGCACTGTTGCAAGAAATCCCAGTCTCATCTCTTCCTGCCCACACACATTCTTTCTAATAAGATCAAGAAGACACAGGCAGCTCCATGGCCTATTTGAGATTTATGCAGCTATCCAAAGGAACAGGCCCATTTTTCATTCATTTTAACCCTTCCCTTGCCCTCTCTCCTTACCTTTGCTTTCCAGCTGTGTATCTCCAGAGCACAGCGAGAGGTCTGGGATTCCAGATGCTGGGGATCATCATCATCATCATCATCATCATCATCAAGGTAATGTAAGATCTATCATCTGCTAGGAATTCTAGAAAATTTCACAGACATGCAGTCTAATTCTATCTAACACTGAGAAGAACCAAGCTGCCCTTCACCTCTAAGTATTTTTTCACAAACATTTATATTCTTATATCAAAGAATCAATAGTACTAGGTAATATAAAAGATAAATTCTTTGGAAATAATCAAGTTGTCTAAGTTGGTTCATTTCTGTAAATAGTAAGCAGCTTATGCAATTTATTTTATCAAGCTTTTTTGAGACAAAGTATTTTTTAAAACCTCATTTAACTGAAAATTTTTCATCACTGGATTAATAACCAGCACATATAGTTGCTAATTTGCATTATGTCAGCTGTTGGATCAAAATCTAGGACCATACTGGTACAACTGGCTTAAGCCAAATTCCTCAATATCAAAACAAGCAAACCAAATAAAACCAAAAAAGATAACCCTGATTCTAAATTAAATGAAAGACAAGAGATTTAGAACAGTTTCCAACTGAGACATAAACTTTCTAATTTAATATATCTTTCTGCATAAGAGTTTGCAAAATAACTTTTGCTTTATGTCTGATCTTCTGCAATGTTTCCTCTTCCTTGAAATATATAAAAACACTGAAGAAATCTCCTCCTTTGCTAACTGGTGGTGTCTATTAAAAGAGAGATTTATTTCAGTTGTAACTAAAACAAGACGTTGTAACTAAATTCAAGATCTTGCCCAAATTACTCATATGGCTTTGGAAATGCTTATTCCTTACAGTTGATTCTTTCTCCTCGCCCTCCTGATATGTTCTTTTCCATTTTCATGCACAGTATCTGATTGGGTTGAAACAGCAAACACTGAAGAAATCTTGCTCTTGTTGTACATGGTATGACTTAAATGAGGTCTTATCAGATCCTTGTGTCTCATTTGATTTCAAGTCAATTTTGACTAAAGACAAAATTGTTTGGCAGAACCTTACCCAAACCACCAAAGTTTTGGATATCCTAGAAACAGTTCTGGTAATACTATAATCTGGTAATTTATATTATTGTCATTTTCTATAATATTTATGTATATCTCAACCTAAACATTTTAGTTTATGGAAATGACAGCTAAAAAAATAGGAACAAAAGAGAAAAAGGGTAATTAGATCAAGATGCATCAAGGGCAAAATCTGTGGAAAAGACTTCAAGTTCAAACTCAAGTTTTACAAAGCAAGTATGACATGGGAGAGAAGAATTCAGTGTCAAGAATTAAAGATGATTTATTCACCAGACCAAGAGGGAGGCAGAAAAATTCAGCAGCTGTATGTTGTACTTTCAATGATTGTGAGAGAGCTGGAGAAGAGAGCTAGCTTGGGAAAAGGGTTTGTAGAAATCCAATTGACAGTAAAAATACAAATTTATGAACCGAAGTGTCATGTAATTAGAGAGTAAAGACACTGATGTGGCCTACTCATCAGAACGAAAAAACAATCTCTCACCACAGTGGGATTGCTATAATCACACTGTTCTGTCAGATATGAGCAAAGTAGGATGCTCACACACTTTGCTGAGCTCTCCTCTGTGTCAGTATATACTGCAGACACAACGTGTTGAAGTCTTGGCGCTGTTGTTTTCTTTATATAATTTCCAGATCTACATTCTGTTCTCAATGACATATATTTTTTTCCTCATTCCATGCTTCTATTGCATTGGAAAAGTCCAAGTTACAGTCTTCACCTAGAATACTGAATTTATGTGCTTCCAAGGCTTCCAGTCCATACAGAGATATCCTCCCACCACCACTGTAGATATTCTTCCTACCTCTTTGCTCATCAGCTACATTCTAAAGCACCTACTAATGAAAATTGTGCAAAAAATCATGGCTAAATTTAATGACAATTACAAATACTTTGGTTCAGTCAAAAGAAAAAATTAATATAGACATCAGAAATAACTTTGAACACACAGAGAATTGGAACTAGTCTTCTGCTCGAAGAGCTTCAAACTTTTATTCTTTTAAAATTTGGTCTACAGGGCATCTTTCTCAAAAGGAAGTTATAGGTATCTAATGTGCTCAGTGAGGCAGATATTTTACTATCATGTGAAAACATGCATACAATCTTCATTTCAACAGGTTAATCTTCAAAGGTTCAGAGATTCAGTGAAGATGCTTACAAAAACAAACCCAAGCTTCTGGTTTAAAGTTTCTAGCAATCCTGTGGGTAAAAGTTGCCTTGAACGATTTACAGTATTTCACATTTTCTTTCTGTTCAGAAATACACTGAAGATAGCAGCATTTGCTTTCAGCTAAAACCAGAGCCAGAAAAGCTGGATAAATCTCCCTGTGAAAGCCATAAAAGTCACAGAGTTCAGTCGTGTGAGGTACTGGCTCTGATGGCTTCCTGTGAGATATAACATTCCCTCAGTGTAGTCAGTGGGAACCAAAGAACTCGATGTTATTTTGTTTGATTTTCGATTGCAAACATTGCAAATTAAAGAGGGCAAAACTCTATTACATCCAGCAAATTCTTCTTTGTGTCAAGTTATTTAAAGCTATTGTTTTGAATGGAAACAGAAATGGTATAATTTTTGTGATAAAACAATTAATTCTGGGGGAAAAAAATGGTCTTTTCTCATGGACCCCAGTTTTCACCCTTCTTGAAAGTGTAATTTTCATATATGAATATTGTAAATAATCTTCTCATATCAGTTAAATGTACAGCGATGTACTCAATATTTTCAGCCTAAAAATAATAATGGGAACTGATTTATTTAGATTAATTTGCATATGAAACACATGGATGCTGACTGGTGTTTAACAGCCATGTTTCAGCTTCTTCAGTACAGTTTTGTGCAATCACAGTGGATCCTGATTTCATTATTGGAAATAAAGTAAAACGGAAACAAAGCAATGCTAAAATGTATTTTTATAGGAAGATCATTTGTATTATGACTTAAAGATTCAGGAATCAATTACTGTTTCCATATGATACCAAGATAAAACAGATTTCTACAATAAAATTGCATAAACAGCAGAATTACTAAAAAATATGTCAAGAAAGACCCTTATAAGTAAAATAAGAAGTGCAAGTATGTATAACTTTTGGTACCCTTTTTTTTTTTCCCCAAAAGACACTATTTATCACTGCAAATCACTCCACATCACTTGGTTTCCAAATTTAAGCTTACACTTAAGTAATGATGGGAGAAAAAGACAGATCTTTGTCTGTGATGAGGAATAAAGGATTTGAGGAAAGTATGAACATAGACATAGGGAAACCACTTTTTTTATTAAGAGATCATTTTCTGGACCATATTTCTGGCGTACAGAAAGAGTTTAATGCCCTAAGCTCTGTAACTCGTATTCAGCTCAAAACATTTCAGAACAATCTACAACTTTCACCACCCAAATTATGCAAAGTGCTTAACTAAAATCTCTAAAGACATGTAAACTCAGATATTCCAGACTCAATACATGCATGTGATTGAGATTTTCTTGATGATGACTGACTTTCAACAGTATTCTTAATAAGTATTTGTTATTGAGAGGACACTGGTCCTACCTGTAAATGTATGATTCTTCTTTTTATTTGTGATTGGTACTTACTGATACACAACTGTTATCTCTGACTGGGTTGTAGAAACTTGAGATTAAGCTATTTTTGTTGTTCTACATTTAAAACTCTGTGAAGTAAAGAAGATGAGTTCAGAAGACTCATCACAAGCAGATCAAGCAGATATTAGTTTTCCTTTTATAGTGGTACCATGGTTTTGTACAACTTTTTTATTATTCTTACCTAGCATTCATTTTTCAGCTCTATCATTTCCCATCAGCCAAACAGGTTGTTTGACCTCTTGCTATTTTTATACTTTCTACGTAAGTTGAACGAAGATTCTTTAAGGCAACAACAGCATATGATTCTTTGCTGAACAATTCCACTGAGGGTGAGGTAATAGTCTCAAAGATTCATGAATTAGTCTTAAAATATTTAGTTTATAACTAAGTTAATGAATAAGTTTGAAAGCTGCTGACTCTTAACCATAAATGAGGGAACAACACTGCTTACAAGATACTGATTCATTGATCTTATTCTTCGTATTTCATAGGGATTTCTGATGTCATATACAAATTACAAACATTTTGTGCATTTTGCCCTAATTCCCTCTAAGGTAGAATAAATCCATGAGATTTCTTAAAAAAATATGAATAGCTTTTCAGATTTATCAAATTACATCTGGGTATGATTTGCAGATTAGTTTAGAAATAGATAATCAGTTAAGAAATCTTCGAAGTTTTTACTGGAAATTATATTCTACTTGGACATTTTAAGTTACCATTTAAAACCGGATAAGGTAAAATTTAGTTTCCAAGTCTGTTCAGGTAGCTAGTGGAGTTGTAGATGTTTAGAATAGGAATTAAATGTAAGGGAGAAAATATCAATAATGTAATTTTTGTTGTTATCTATCACTGAGGATTTTTTTGCACTGCTGTTGCTTGGTCCTAGCCTGCAAAAGTCATTTCAGGTAGTTTCAAGTGCAACATTAGGTAGAGTGCATGCTCACAGTTTGACAGATCTGTTTAAATAATTTAAAATCATATTTAAAATTTAATGTTAACAAATGTTTGTCCAGAAATATTTGAAAACACTTTGCATGAGCATTTAAACCAGTCTTACAGACTGAGCATGAAAATGTCACAGCAAATCTATCATAGAAGGTGCAGCGGTTCATGGCAAAATGGATTTACCTTTCTTTTTTTTTGGAGGTCTCTTGGAGAAAGCTCATTTTCAGAACTTTATCTTTTCTAGCACTTGTCTTTCTCAGCTCAAATGCTTTTATGATCTATGTAATGCCCCTGATGTTTATCTCAAATGGAATTGTCTGAGCACTGCCAGGACTGAGAGACTCAGAAAAATATATGGTTACTTGTTTCCTCCACACCCTCTTCAAGCTGAAACTGAACCCTGTGTCATCTTTTAATGGAAAGTTTTTGGTTTGAGTTTGTTTTTTCTTGCTCAGTTGACCACAGTGCATTCACCAGGTTATAAAACACCTTTTAAAAGAAACATATGAGGCTATATCCACTGAACTCCAGCACCATTAAATATTTATCGATACAATAGTGCACGTTTCAGTGTGAAATAAACATCAGGCTCTGCAAATTTAATAGTTTCCAGCGGAGGAAATAAAAAGGATCAAAAAAGAAGAAGAGAAAAGAAAAAAACTTCCCAGAGTTTCTGTAATCTCAAGAACTTGCCTTAACAAATAAATAGTTCATGATGTGCCAAAACTGAATTGCCAAATGATTGACCACATCCTATATTGCACAAGGAAAAGGCTGCTGTTGTTTTTACAAGTGTGTTTCATTCAGAGTTTGACTTCATTGTGTAAATACTATGGAGCTCACTTTTCAAAATTAACCTTTATTATAGATTAGCTGTAGACAGGGTTGGAGGGGGAAGGAAGCACAGAAATTAGGGGACAGGAGCACCCCAGAAAGCCTTAATCCCATATTTCCTGAACTGGAATTGCTGAAGTCTAAAAAAAAAATGTTCTAGGGGACTTAGAACAAAGAAATATATTTTTAAAACTGCTTGCTCTTACATCTGAAAAGCAGCAAGGAAAAAATACTCTCTCTATATATGTACTTGCACTAGGCATTAGATGGAATTTCCAGGGTAGTAAATAAATATATGTTCCTAAAATCATACTGCAGTGGAAAAATTTTAGATTCATTTTTTTCCAATCAGAACATTCAAAAAACCCAAGAAAACACCAACAAAAAAACCCCCTTAGATTCTGAATTTTGATGATAATATCATGAACCGCTTGAACTGCTAATCATAGAATCATAGTTTGGGAAAGACCTGTAATGTCATCAAGTCCAAACATTAACTTTAATCATGGCTTAAACTACCACTAAACCATGTCCCTAACTTTTGCATTTACCTGTCTTTTAATTATTCCCAGGGACAGTGATTCAACCACTTCCCTTGGCAGCCTGCTCCAATGCCTGACCATTCTACCAGCAATGAATTTTTATCTAATAGCCAATCTAAACCTCCCTGGAGGCCATGTTCTCTTGTCCTGTTGCTTGTTGCTTGGGAGAAGAGACCGACCCCCACGTGGCTACTGCCTGGCTACTATCAGGCAGTTGTAGAGAGCATGAAGGTCCCCTCTGAGCCTCCCTTTTTCCAGGCTAAACACCCCCAGCTCCTTCAGCTGCTCCTCATAAGACTTGTGCTCCAGACCCTTTCTCATCCCTGTTGTCCTTCCCTGGACAAAACCCAGCACCTCAGTGTCTTTATTGCAGTCAGGGGCCCAAAACTGGGCACAAGATTTGAGGTGCCAAGTACAGGGGGACAATCTCTGCCCTGGTCCTGCTGGCCATACTACTGCTGATACAGGTCAGGATGCCACTGGCCTTCTTGGCCACCTGGGCACTCACTGGCTCGTGTTCAGCCATGGCCATCTGCCAGTTGGATGTTACTCCATTCACCATCACCCTCTGGGCTCAGGCCTCTGCCCAGCAATAAGTGCACCCATCCAGGCCAGGAGCAGCCAGTTTCTCCAGGAGAATGCTGTGGGAAACAGTGTCAAAGGCTTTACTGAAGTCTGGGTAAGCAGCACCCGCAGCCTTTCCCTCAGTGCTAAGCAGGTCACCTTGTCACAGAAGATCAGGTTGGCCAAGCAGGACCTGCCTTTCATAAACCCATGCTAGCTGGCTCTAATCTCCTGTTTGTCCTGTGATGCACTCAAGATGACTTGCTCCATGATCCTGGCACCAGGTCAGATTGGCAGGCCTGCAGTTCCCCAGGTGCTCCTTCCACCCTTCTTATAGATGAGTGTCACTTTTGCTAATATCCAGTCAGCTGAGAGCTCCCTGGTCAGGACTCCTGACAAATGGTGGAGTGACTCAGTGAGAACTTCCACTGGCTTCCAAGTAGTCTTGGATTCATCAGGGCTCATGGACTTGTGCAAGTCATATTAGTGTTGCAGGTCATGTACAATTTTCCTTTGGACTGTTTCATTCTGCTCCTCTAAAACATCGGGAAGGGGGCCCAGAAAACAGCTGTGCTTGTTATTAACAATCTGAGGCAAAAAAATCTTTAAGTAACTCAGCCTTTTCATAATCTTTTGAAACGATGTTTCTCCCCAACATCAAAAAAAGGCTGGAGATTCTCCTCAGCCTTCCTTTTGTTGTAAATGTATGTATAGAAACATGTTTACTGTCTTTTGTGGCAGTAGCCAGATTAAGTTCCAGCTGAGTTTTGGCCCTTCTAATTTTCTCCCTGAATAATCTCATAACATCCTTGTAGTCCTCTAGATTACCTGCCCCTTCTTCCAAATGCCATAAACTCTCTTCTTCTTCTGAGTTCCAGACAAAGCTCCTTGTTCAGGCAGGCTGGTCTTCTTCCTCATCAGCTCACCTTTGGAATTAAGGGTACAGCCTACTTCTGAAACTTTAAGATTTCCTTCTTAAAGCCTGCCTGGACTCCTTTGCCCTTCAGGACCGCCTGCCAAGTGAGTCTCTCAAGGTCCCTAAGTAACTCCCTCCCTCCTTACTTTTCTTAAAAGTTTAATTAAACATTAAAATCTTCTGAGAAAGAAGTGCAACTTATTTGGAATCTATGAATAATTTTGAGAAAAGTGGGAAAATAATTTTTCTGAAAGTTGTCATTACATTTGAGCCAGAAATATCAAAAAAGCATATTAAGTTCCAAAAATTCACCAGCTTTTGTAGATTCCATGTTCTTCCTGTTTTGAAGTGAAGGGCATGAAATATCAATGAATTTCTGCAAATAGCTCCTTTCCAGCCTTTTGGTCTCACAATCTGCTCCAGCCAGGATGGATTTACAAAGTATGAGGAAGATGGGGACTGACTTCCTTTCCTCACCTACTTTACTAGGAGTAAATATTTCCTATTTTTGGGTCACAGACCACAGTCACAGTCACAGTCACAGCCATTCTCCCTTTCCCCTGATTCCAGCAGATCAGGCCTTTCACCCAGGCAATTGCATTCTTTTCTTTCTTAAGAAACCATGAATATAGAACTTAGCATATTATATACAATGGATTGATTGCTTCTTATAAAGTCAAAGTGGAAAGGAAATGGTATAATCATTTCAGGTAATTCCTTGTTTTAATGTAGTATTTGTTACTAAAAAAATTACTTTTCCTATCCTTTCTTTGCCTTGAGCGTCAGATCCTTGATATAAACCAGAACTAATAACCCTGCCTAATGTCACAGACTATGTATGAGTATTAATTAATTAATTATTATATAAAAATCTGTTTTGAGAACTGAGTTAATAGAAGTGAGGGAACCAGCTATTATTGTTGGTATATGCTTTTCAAAATATATATACTCATTTACCTGGCTTTTGGGAAATCTTTTAAGCAATATAAAGAAAATGAAATCATATATTATGCATGTGCATATCTTATGCAGATTAATACATCTTAAGGTCACTGACACTATTCAGAAAAATCCTAAAGGAGTGAATTTCTCTGTTAGAAATAATAACAATTCCTACATTCTGAAAGCAGCCACACTGTGTTGATTAAGAAAACGTGCTGCTAATGGTATGCTTCACACAGGTTAACTACGCACAACAGTTCATATCCCTTCTGAATTGTAAAGACTTTTCCTGTATGAGTGTTAGTTTTTGGTTTGTTTTTTGGTCGGTTTGGGTTATTTGTTTGGTTTTTTTTAGTAATTATTTGCAGAACTTTCATTTGTGCAACATTGTTCTTTGAGAATGCAGAGCTAGTATCTATTTCAGTTGCATGTAACAACTTCCTCCCCTGGGCTCAGCTGTGATCGAGTGATAAAAAATTGATGATAAAGGTAGAGAACTGCTGGAAACTGTAAATCATGTTTGGTAAATAGTGAATGGGTGTCAGTTCTGAAGACAATGACAGAGATGGTAGGAAAAGTAACATACTGGAAGTGGGTTAAATGGTAGCTGACTTATTGTATACATTACAGAAAAAGATGATAAGGCTGCAGGCTTGGAAGTATTAGTAAGAAGTGGAGTTTAGTCTAATGGTTTATAAAATTGTAAGCTGTGGCTAGAGCTCCTAATTTCAAAATGAAATCCAATCAAAATTCAGATTTTGAGATGATCCATTTTAAACCCAACATCATATTCAAAGTGGAAAAGTTATACCTGACAATATATTGGATTCAAATTTCTGAAACACCTGGTCAAACCTGACCTTTGTCTAGAAAATACTCTGATTTTGCTTCTTTACATTGCAAGCAATTACAAATCAAACAAACAAAGAAACAAACACCATTATCCTGCTACTGCCATAAGAAAGTGGCAGAGTGCTATGCTGTAAAAAAAAATGACATCACACATGACTGAAAAATATTTATTGATTTTTCCCTTACCCCACACCAATACTTTATTGAAATTAAAGCATCTAAAAATCTCTTCCAAGATGGATATTTTTCTCTCTTCCATTAATTTTCAATTATTTCCCACCAAGCAACAATTCTATAAATGTCACAATTAAGACATAACCCCACTTTCAGCTGATTCATTATTGAATGGTATAACCCTAATTGCTGTCTTTAAAACTGCAAAACAGACTTAGTTCACAGTGTCAGAATGGTTAATTTAAAAATGTAGATTGTACCATAACTTCTATATGACCCTGACAAAATATTGAGGAATCCATCCAGTGAAGGCAGCTCGGGGTACAGCTGCAGTGTGAGCTGCAGGCTGAGCTCTGAGTGAGGAGAGCCCAAGGGAAGAGCCCATGAACTGCTGACCCACTGGATGACAAAAGGCTTGGGGACCTGTGGCCCAGCCAGGTCACAGAGGGACACTCAGAGGCACGGGAGGAGCCGAGGATCTCAGCACACGCTTAAACGGTGAGAGTGTAAAAGCCCAGGGTTTCCTTTGTTCAGAGTCCTTCCTCAGAGGCACCCAACTCATGCTCTTATTTTGTTAGTTTTTACACCAAGATTAAAAGGTTTGAAGGATTGAGATGTCTGAGATTCTGCCTTGGGAAATCTGGGGTCCAGCTGGTAAAGAAACCTTGTCTGACTGGGTGAGTGAGGGGTGTGTAGGGTGTCAGATAAGACCCATGAGAGGTCTGGGGCTGGACTCTGCAGAGGGGCTTGAATTCTTCCCCAGGGGATGCAGTTGTGACTGCCAGACAGTCTCCTGGATGGTGAGACAGAAAAGTTTTCTTAGCAAATTTTGCAATTTCTCTGTGTTTCTTTTGCTTTCTTGCTAAGTGGTAATAGTTCTGGCCATCAATCTGTTGTACATGTTTTCTAGTTCAATTGAAAAAAAAAGTATTTCGAATTATTTATATAATTTAGAATTTATTTTAAAATATATATATTTAAATGCAATGCTAATGAACTTCTGCTTCAGCAGGTTTAGTCTTCTTTCTCCCTCATCTCCCTTATTTCACCCCTTGTTCAGCTTTTTATACCACTTTAATCTAAATTTCCTCAATCCCAGTATGAACATATAGATTTTATGAATATAAGGGAACAAAATCTTTTTAATGAGAATGATCATTGGGTTGCTAAGAGGAGTCACAGAATATCCATGTGGATACCCAACTGGATAAAGACTTGACCAGACTAAGGTAACATTGAAGTTGATTCTGCTTTGCGTGGAGGCTTGGAATGGATGATCTTCAGGGATCACTTCCAATCTAAATTATTTTATATTATTTTGCACTTGAATTCATTTTCCAATATGCTTAGTTGTTCCACCAGTCTATTCCTACAAGACCATTAATTTTAATATACTTGGTTTGGGAAGCCAGTCAATAATTATGGGAGTGCTTTGATCATTTTAACACAACTTGGTAATACCCTGAAGGCAGTATTGAATACACAGATTTTGTGTGCCTGGTACCAGGTGTGATAAAATCTGTAGTCTCTCTTTTCCGACTCTGAGTGTAGATAATAATCCAGCTACTGTGTAGTCCGTGGCTAATAATGCTCATTATAATATTCAGAAGTAATATTCAGTCAGAAATAAGAAGACTGTATGAGATTGTCACATTTTAGTTGTTTTTTCTGGTAAATAAACTGTTTCTTCAAAGGCGATGGAGGTCCATTTATATTACATGCATCTCATCATGGTTCATCCTAGCTGACTCTAAATGAAATCATTTGCACACAGTGAAATCTGAACTTTTCTCTGAATTCACAAACAATGTAACCTTGCTCATCTTGCAAGGCTGAAAGCATTTCAGGCCAGTGTGCCCATTTTTCTCTTCTTAAATTAAACCACTCTGTATTTTAACAAAGTTCTTACCCATGCAAATTTGATCCAAGATCTATATTGCAAGATTTAATTCTCAGCATTAGCAGGATGACTCGAGACAATCTTTCTCTGCTATGAAGGATTTTCAGTTTGGTAATCTCTTGGTTATGTTTCCAGTGTTTTTCATAGATGTAAACCAAATTTTAGCAAAAACTGTATATAGATAAAACGTACTTGTGTGTCTCACTCCATTCTATTCAGATTCCCTGTCGTCATCTAACTACAAAGGTGTGTTTGCACAGACCTCCACTTCCCTGCAGCCCCTGTAGAATTGCTGTTCTGCTCTGACTTCAGCCAACATAATCGAGTTCAAAACAATAACCAATGTCTCTTACATTTCTGCTCAGAATAACATTACACATGGAAAAAGTAGTAATCTATTTTAGCTATATGACTGTACAGCACAGAAGTCTTAAGGAGGCAACTCTAAGTATCAAAATAAAGTAAAAAGTAGTTGAAAATATATACATTCTTTCATATAATTTCTCCTTTGACAATGTCCCCATTTTCAGGACAGAATACGCTGTTTGCACAATAAAAGCTCCACGGAGCATTTCCTTTTTAAAAGGTTACAGTCAGTGTGACATGTTTTGGTAGCTGCCAAAGTAACTTTTTTAGTACAACACCTCACTGAGAAGAAAGTATAAACTATCAAAGTACCTAGAGACTGCAGTCTGAAGAAAAACGGGGTGTGTAGAGGCAATAAGGGAAAGCTTCAGTAATATAAAGCCATGAACGCTCATGTTTTCATTTGAAAGTACATGAACAAGAGTGCTTATTTTAGCCACTTAAAACAACAATAACTAAGTCAGGAAAGATCATTATACTGGAATTAAGGAAACTATGCGTTTTTTGGAGACTGTAAAAACAGTCTCCAATAACAAAGTCCCTTCTGGAGAAATGCTACCTTCCCTGCAGAATGCTAAGCAATCATTTTGAGCTCAGCTAATTATTAGTAGCTTGAAATGGACAGAGTTAATAAAGTGCAGCCCTATAAAGTTTTCATTGTTGCTTGTAGTTACTCTGCTACTCTGTCCCTAAATATCTGGAGATTTTCTTTCCTTCCCCTGCTGTTTCTTTCCAATGCATTTTTAGAAATAGGTACATTTGACTACTATCGATTTTGTATAAAAAGAAAAAGCAATGAAACAATGAAAGCAATTGCCAACACAGAACTGGAGTAAATCTCATCAGAGAATGACAATCTTACAAAATTAAATCCTGTGTACTTCAGAAAAAAACAAGACCAAACAAATCCCCCTCCCCCAAACAACAATAAAAAAACCAAAAAGCCAACAACACCAAAAGTAAGGTGTTGTTAGAAAGTAAGGACATAATTGCCAAATAGTGGATAAAGTTTTACTGTATCGGTTTGGCACCACCAACATTGGTAGATGATGTCTCATGTAACTTCAAAATTCAAACAACGGTGCTGCTGAAATCTGGGCAAAGCCAAATTCTTTGCAAAAATTACCTAAGGTGATGTTTTTAAATTCTTTCCTAACTGTTAGCAAGCAATCTGCACGTTTTTGGAAGAAATATTTCAATAAAAAAGTTTTTATTTCATGTAACCATGCACTGATAATAGATTTTCCATCACAAATATCTTAACTTAAGCATTTTGGTCATCAGTCAGTAACATACCATATAAATTATACTTACATACATTTGGAAAAAAGAAGCATGTAAGTTTATGCTTTTCTGAATACAAATCTAGTCAAATATATGTGTCAAGTTATAGGCATTTCTCAGAGTACCTGAATTCTGAAGTTAGGGATTTAGATGTATCTTTACATTTTCAAAGGGAATCAGTACATATCAATCCAGATACCATTGGTTGCTATTTTTATGGAATGTATGCTTGCTGGAGAGTTTTATCTTGATGTGTTTTCCAATATAATTGCCTTGCTATAATTTGCTTCTATTGAAAACATGCTTGTTCTGGTTTAGTGCCTAAATAGGAATTAAAGCTCTTATCCAGAGGCACATATGTGTGAAAACACCAGCCTATGTAATTTCCACATTGTAAATGTACTTGTTTTATCCGAGCTTGTAATAAATTCTGTAATTCATTTTTAGAAAGTGTTTTTCCAACTTTTCCAGCTATTTTAAAACTCTCACTTGAAAACATTTTTTGAACTGCTAATAATAAAACTGCTCAGAAAACAAGACCTCTATTTCTTAACAATTCTACTCACAAAGCCCAGTAAATGGAACCCTGCATATTGGTTTCTTGCAGATAATGTAGTAACAGGCAGAAGTGCACACACAGTGTAAGTACACATATTTTATGCATTTTTTATACATTATGAATTACATATTTTATATATTATACAGTAATAATTATGATATTAGCTACTATATTAAGCTGGACACAAGTACGAATTGGAGAGGGATCTGGGGGTTCTAGCAGCTCAGTGTGAGTCAGCCGTGTGCCCAGGCAGCCAGGAGGGTGAACTGCATCCTGGGCTGCATCAGACCCAGCACAAGCAGCTGCTCAGCAGGGATGGTTATCCCACTGTACTCAGTGATGGTGTGGCCTCACCTTGAGTCCTGTGGGACAGAAATTCACAACTTAGAATGATGTGAAGATACCTGAATGTGTCCAGAGGAGGACAAAAAATCTGGAGACAGGGCTGGAAGGAGTGTCCTATAAAGAGCAGTGAATGACTTTGGATTTGTCTAGTTTGGAAAAAATAAGGCTGAGGGGTGACCTCATTGCTCTCTACAGCTTTGTGAGGAGGGAAGTGAAGAGGGAGGTGCTGACCTCTTCTCTCTGGGCTCCAGTAATGGGACTTGTGTGAATGGTTCAAAGTAGTATCAGGGGATGTTTAGACTGGACATTCAGAAGTCAAACGCTGCAACAGGAGGTCAAACACTTCCTAGAAAGGTGAGCAAGGCCTGTCAGTGCTTAAGACATTTGTGGCCAAGGCTCTTAACAACAATACTTTAACTTTTGATTGGCTTTGAATTGGTCAAGCAGATGAACTAGATGATTTTTATAGGTCCCTGCCAACTGAAATTTCTATTCTATTCTATTCTATTCTATTCTATTCTATTCTATTCTATTCTATTCTATTCATCTGTGGAATTGTATTCATTTCACTTTGGTCTCAACCATAGCTTAAAGTCTAATCCCCTTCTCCAGAGGAAAAGTCATCTCCATCCTCTTACAGTATAGTTCCTTCTTTGAAAATGTCTCTTTTAGCATGCATTTAGCGGATGGATCTATCAACTTTCTGCTCAACATACCAGGCACATTTTAGACATTTCAGTGTCATAACATTGGGCATAGATGTGCTTAAAGTTGGATGGAAATAATCACGACCATAATTTCTATCTTTGTATATAAGAATTTCTTTCAGTAAGATGACAGGAAAAACATGTAAAGCAGTGCTTGTGCTGAACAAGAATGTGGAAAATGGTGTTACAGGACAAAGATGGGTTTCTTTATTTTGAAAAGGAAGGCTCAGATTCAGTAAGTATTCTTCTGGCTAACAGCAGGAGCAATTAATTTATTTTAGTGGTCACAAGCATACCCTAGAATTAAATAATGTCTCTCTGTGTCTCTGTATATCAATTTCAGACTTTTCCGTGTGCAGGCAGGGAGAAGAGGTGTACAACACTTAAATCTAATCCCACCACTATGAAAAGAGAACTTTTCTATTCCCTTTGTTCTGTTTAGGATCAGTTCCTTGCAGCCTTTTCCTTCGGCCAGAAAATGTTTTCATATCCTTAACAACAGAAGTTGGTACAAGTCTTTCAGAGACAAAGGCCTTTGTGTGCCTGCTAGATTTGATTTGTATCGCATAGTACCATAGAGATGGTGTTTAAAAATGTCATCACTCTTAATGAAACCTACTAGTGACAAGCTTGAGTAAACACAGCCCTAGTGTGCTCTGCTGCTTGGAGGCAGCACTTACTCAGTGTTTGTTGACATGTTTGTCCAGTGTCAGAACTTGCCAACACTGGATTTCTTTTTAAGAATGATGAGAGTTTTAAAGATCTGTCTGGCAGAAGTTTTCAAGCTCATTGCCAGGATGAGGAGAAGAATAAAAGAGAGAAGGAAAGTGACCCCAGGAGGGAAAGTTTGGAATTCTAATGTTCAGTTTCTAAGACATTGTAGGAAGCTTGCTCCTAAAAACAGAAGCACAAAAGGAAAACCGAGCTTCCTTAACAAACATTTCACTTTTATTACTTCCTTCTCATTAATTCGTTCCTAGCTTCTCTCTTCCCTGAAAAAAGATGGCAGAAATCCACAAGTTTGCAACAAATTCTGCCTTTATTTACAGGGGACAGAATTTAAAGAGAATTCTTTAAAGCTCCTCAGAGCTCACTACCATTAAGTGCATGGAAATCCTGAGTTGTCTGAGAGTCTGAACTACAAATATTCAGCCTTTTTTTCTGAGCCACGAGAGAAGACTGAATATTATAATGGACTCCCAAATGGAAACCTGGGAGAGCCTTGATGAGGAAGTAACATCCAATGGTGCATTTATATTCCAAATGTATTTATTTTAATTGCCTGGATATAAATTTTTATGTGTTCACATTACAAAACTATACTGTCAAATGCATTATACCTGGAAGAATATTTTTGAATAATGCATCAGACCACAAATGCTTGAAAGTTGCACAACTAATCAACAAAAATGCAGATTCTTAGATACCTTTATTATTTTGCCCTATGAGTAACAAAGTAAAACAAAGCCCATTCTCCCCAACTTTATATGAATATAAGCAAACTATTCAGTGAATATAAAAATAGTATCTAGTTATATAATAATTATTATATAATTGATCAATTAAAAAATGGATTATATCTCATGGTGACTGCTAGTCTGTTTTGTTTTGCAGGTCCACGGATTGTAATGTCTGACCTATTTCATCTTAGCTCCAGCCTCACCTTTGACCATCTATTATTTTCCAGAAAATTTTGATTTCTCCATTCTTCTACCTCTTCTAAATGATCTGTCATAAAACAATTATATTATATCTTCTCCAAACCCATTCATCAGCAAACTTCTGCTCTTGACCTTGTGTAGCTGAGATATCTATGTCTCTTAATGTCTACAACACAGCCACACTAGTCCCTCTGCCATTTATACTAAAATAGTGGCTAAAGTATAGATTTTCTCCAAACATCACTATCACTTTTTCAGAAAAGTTCATGGTATCGTTTCCTAAGACAAAAATTTTAAATTTTGTTTGTGAATTTGTCTAATTTTTCTCCCTTATCTTCAGCATTGCCTGAAACAAACATAGTGAAAAACAATAATATTTATACAGAATGGTTTGCAAACAATTCTCAGACAAAGAGTTATTTGTTTAAATAAATTTAAAATAGTTTCTAATTAAGGAATTAGGACTTCTAAAAAAGCTTGTGGATAATTTAATTTCTCTGGATAATTTTTCTGACAGCTGAGATATAGCCCAGTTTTTTAATTAGCCAAATCTGCAGAATAGTTTTACTAAGATAAATGGTCTTCGAAAACAGAATAACAAAAAAGAATGTCTATTTTAAATTTGTTGTTTTTGTTATCATCATCATCATCATCATCATCATCAATCATCATCATGAATGAGATAAAGACCAGAGCTGCATTGTGATAAATAAATGGCCCCAACCTGCAGCTCAGGAATATGTTGTACATGAGGACTTTGACATCATTCATTATCTTGGGTAATTGAAAAGTTAAAGTTGGAGCTGTCATTATCACAACTGAGAGCTATGGAGATAGTGAGTGTTTCAGCAGTTTCTTAGTTGCTCATCATTGTCGATGACAGGCTACAAAAGACTTTATCCCCTGGATTAAATGATGCATAAGACTTGAACAAAACCAGAGTCTCTGTCTTGAGAGTCTATGCTGTAAGACAACATGGGGAGAAACAATCTATTTGCACATATAAACAGTATTTTAATTAGAAATGTCTATGGTTTTGTTTATGGTATCTTCTTTTTTGTAAGTAACTGCCTGTTCCTTGTTCTCATTGTCGATGTGAATCAGGTACTGATGCAATCCTCAACTGTTTAACCAATGGCCAAAGGGCCGCTTGTCTGCATTGTAATTCTGACTGTCCTACTTGCCGTAAAATGATTAAAAAAGAAAAAGATCATGTTTCTGTTTTACAGCATGAAATACAGATGATCAAGGCACTTATGGAGTGATTGTCCTCATAGTTAAGGATTACAGCAGTCTGCCCAGGCAGAAATAAAGAAGTTTTTCTTGCATTCAGAACATACAGTACTATCTCAGGCTTTGTGTTATCCTGTAATAGTTCTCTTTTTTTTTCATAATGATCTGTATATACATATAAAGATACTGTAGTTTACACCCTCAGCTGCACTACAATACCATAAAAAACTAGGACAAAATCAGGCTGTCAGTCAAATTCATAAAGGTATACTAGTGATGGGAAGCATCAAAGACTAATGTTTGAATTCATATGTTTAACATTAGGCTCATTTATATTCATCACAATATTCAGTTTTAAAATTTCAGATTTTTTTTCTACAACCTCACAAAAGGAAAGTATGTCTCATTTCCCTACACTCATAGTTATTTAACCTTTATGTATGCTCAAATAATTTCTAAAAGTGATAATTTTGGTTAGAATTAATTCAGTTTCATAAGACAAGAGAAGAGAAAACAGAAAACCAGAAGCCTTTAACAGTTCTTTTTACCCTGCAGTTTTCAATCTCATTCAAGCCCAAAACCAAAAATTCTCAGTAATGAGGCTCACAGAATTTGAAGATAGAGACAGATTGAAGCTGTATTCACTCTTTGTCTAAATATTCTAGATGATATCAATTTATTTATCTTGAGTCAACTGGTCTACAGTTTTTCTTTGGTGTAATTTTTTTTTTTTAATCTGGTGTAGCTGACACTTACTTTAACCCAGTATCTACTTTCATTCTCTCATGTTGCAGCTAGTGTTTTATTTGCTTTTATTTTTTAGGTCAATTTAGGTCAATTCTAGCCAATTTTCATATCCTCATCACACCTTCTTCATTAGTGTTCCCAGTTGCACATATCCAGGCTATTTAAAGTATCCTTGTAAATAATTCCTTCCAAACCTAAATACTTGTTCTTTTTCCTCTAAGCTACTTTTAGTTTGCTGACAGAATTGGAATGAGGTGCCTCAGGTTCAATAAACTTATTTCCAGAACATCTCAGCAGTACTCATCTTGCTTGGCAGTTCATATTGTAAGCCAAGTATTCAGATATATTTCATATTTCATATTCATATTTCCTGAACCCACTTGTGGTAACATGACCACGAAAGAAACTGAAAGGGTGCTCAGGTGAGCAAAAAAAATTATTTTGCTAGCAGTTATGATCATCTGGGATGGTAGTTGATATGAAAATGAGCAGTGTTACCTATGAGACATATGCTGTGGAGTGCTATGTGTTCAGGTGTATCTTGCAGTGGACTGCAGTCATCTACCGTGTTTATCTAATATCGCTGGCTGGCTGCAAAACTAGTCTGTGTCAAACTATATTAGTATGATTGGCAATGTAAAATTAATTGACAAGCCTGGCAACTGGCAGAGCTATCCCTTCAGGGCTTGGAGGTTAAACACCTGTGTGAAGTGATGTTTCCTGAAAAGCTTCACATAACTGTAGCAGTATTCTGGGCAAGCATTTGATGTTTCAGCTGATGGAAGTCAGCAATGAAGAAAGAATAAGACACAGACACTTGAGTGAGTGTGCTGGGTCATAGCTTGCTGACAACCACACCATCATATCAAAAGAGTGGAATGCTCAGGACACATAGACTTTTAAGGTCTATCTTCACGTCTGTACATTTGATACAAGGTGCTCATGATGCAGATAATTTGTAGCATCTTTTACCTGAGAAGTCTTTTTCTTGAAATACTCATTTCTTACATATGGATAAGAAAGGTTTGGTCAAACTCTTAATCAGCAATTTTTTTCTGAGAAGAATAGTAAGAGATAGAAACCAAGAGTCTTCATTTTGTAAAACTTTATTATTGATCCACTGCAGTCGTAGCCCAATATCTTAGCCAGGAAGCAATGATGGTTTCTTCATTTGAACTGCAGATTTTTTCTCACTAAAAATAGGTTTTTTGTGATGCAAGAACGTTTAACATTTATACACATTTGTAAACCATTAAGAAAATGATTGATAATGTGTCAGAGCTCTTGCTTGTCCTGTCTAATTCCTATTTCAATTTAGAACTATAGCTAAAGATCATACAGATCATAAGACAGCTCATCATCATTAGTCTGCTGTGATGCTGCTTTATAGCCACTTCAACCCATATCTACCTTGAGTTGCTAAAAGAAAAGCTATACTCTCTTCTGAAAGCTCATTTGTTCTGAACCATAGGTAGAGCCAGGAACCATATCTACACTCAGAGCCTTACCTTGAGTCATAGAATTATGGAATCACACAATGCTTTGGATTGGAAGGGACCTTAAAGATCATCTAGTTCCAGCCCCCTCCTGTCGTGGGCAGGGACATCTCTCACTAGACCACATTACCCAATGCCCTGTCCAACCTGGCCTTGGACACTGCCAGGCTGGGGCAAAGGGATGATGATTCCAGGGATGAGGCATGCCCTGTTGAAGGTCTCTTCTTGATTAAAAAAGAAAGCAGGACTATATATGTTCTGACTCTGTACCAAAATCTGATGACATCCAAATAATAAACTGGTGTTTATTTCTGAAATCACACAGTATGCTTAGTGCAACAAGGTATATGAAGCAGTAGCTTCATTGCACTTCCTCATTCATTCTCAAGTCAAAGAAAACACAGCAGAATAATCATTGATTAAACCAAGTATTTTTTTTTCTTTTACATTCAAGACTGTTTCAAGCATCAGAAATATTGTAAAAGTTTTGAGCTTTGAGCTCAAAAGGAGTCAGAATTTAAAGCATATATTTGAGTAGTAAAGATGATTTGGGGATTTTTAAGAATAAACAACTTAATTTGACTATATCAGGGTTTGTATTTCTTACTCATACATACTTGCTTACATTTTGTAAGTTTATTATGGCTTTTCCCAAAAGGAAGACTCTAAATGTCCAAAGTCTCAGATTGTTTTTTTTGAGCAAGTCTCATTCTGTTCCTTCCAAGTCTTGCTGTACTCTTAAAAGGTTGGCATGCCTTCCTCAACATTTGAACTTCATCCATTTCAGCTTGCAGATCACTCAGCATCTCATCTTCCCTGGAGAAAGGCTTACAATGTGAATTCATGTGGGATAGGAAATCTTCCCATCATTAGAATACATTTAATGAAGGAAAAACAGATCATGGATTTATGGCCAAGACCGAAAATCCTAAGTGAGATGTCTGTGGGAAAGCAGAATAGGTTGTAGTTAGCAAAATATCAGTCCACCCAGCCACCAAACTTTATTTATATTATGTTATATTGTATTATATTATTTTATATCATTCTCAGTGTAAAGACAAGATCAACTGAAGTCAAATCAACTAATTAAAACCACAAAAAAAGTCAGTCATGGGCATGAAATTATGATATAGTGTACTAATTTTTTAACCTATCATTACCTCAAGACTTAGCATTTCCCTTGGTTTCCAAGTTTGCAAAAATCTTTTTATTTTAAACCCTTGAGCATATTGGCAGTAACTATGTGAAAGGTTGTTAATTTGAAGCATGAAGTACTGACTACACTAGGGAACACATCAAGAAATATTAGCTTTATGCATATGGTGGTTTCATTTATTTGTATAAATTAATCATATATATTTAATAATCCTGAAGAAATTGTTTTCATTACCAAAGCAACAAAGTACTTTTGCCAAAACTCTTTATTTTTATTTATTGAATATTAAATAGGGCTGCAGAGGAGGAAAGAGAAAAACTAAAAATTCACTGCCAATGGTCAGTGGCTAATTGTTAGGTATCTAGAAAATTCATAGTTTTAACCTATGCTCCAAGGGAGATATGAGCACCAAGGGTAGAAATTCAAAGTAGTCTCCTTACATCTGATCTTGCGACCAGATGGCTCCAAGAAAACAGCATAAAAGGTATGAACATGTACTGGAAATTCCACGAGAAGATGTGATATCCCACTGCAAGCTCAAAGAAAGCAGCTTTCCAACACCTGGAATATATAGCCTTGAATTGGTCCTCTCTAATCTACCATCTTTCTAGCAAAAGAAGGTCTATCTCTAGTTTTTGGGTGGAGACTACAGAGAAAGAGTGAGAGATGGCAGGAAGATGGTTCAAAGCATCTAATTAATCTTTTTCTGTGATTAATTCACCTTCTGTAGAGCAAAAATGATTTTGAATGAATGTTGTTGAACTGGAAGAAGAAAGTAGACGATTTACATCTTTTTTCATAATGCAGACTTATGGGCATTTTCAGCAATAGTTGTTAACCTGTCAAGTAACAAGCATAATGCAAGACAGAGAAGAGAGGCCAATCTGTTAAGTGGAGCCTTGCTTTTAGAAACTCAGGAATCTCAGTACATAAATACTAATTTTTTTAAGAAACTTCTTGCGTCTGCCATTTAAAGCAGTTTTTTTTTGTTGATGATTGTTCTTTTGGGTTTTCTTGTTATTTGTTGTTTTTTTTTTTTTTAAATAATGGCCTTTGATGGTGAAATTGAGCCACAAAATGCAACACAGAAATCCTAGGAAACAATTTGAACTGTGAAAACAGATCAACATTTGAATCCTGTCTATTTTGGAAATGTGACTTCATGAGTAATAGATGAATTTTTCAATATTCAGAGTCTTGGATTAGATAAACAGAAGAATTGAGTGATATTCTGGCAGTAGTAATTTGAATTTTCTGTTGCCTGTCTAAACAAACTAGTCTCTTGGAGCCAAACTCAGACTTTGTGTTTGTGAACTAATCACATTATGTTCATTTGTCTGATGCTCATCTACACCAGAGAGGAGCCTGACCCTATCACGTGTCTAGGTTGGTAGGTTTTGAACTTTCTTGCTCCCTTTCAAGCATAACTATTCCTGAAGCACCAGTGAAGTCACTGCAGCCTCTCTGCCTCACCTGAGCTTCCAGCACCTCTTGCCAGTTGTGGTTGTAGCTACACCAAATGATGGGGAACTGCTTAACAAGTGGGAAACTTCTAGTATTGTTTTTTGGTTTTGTCAGGTTTGTTTGTTTGTTTGTGTTATTGTTGCCGCTTGTTTGTTTTATTGTTTGTTTTGTCTTCTTATATAGATATATGTATTCTAGCAAAGAGCTGCTCCTCCTTTTCTCATATTTTTGCTTGGAAGCCCTGTAATTTTTGAAGTCACAATAATTTGGTGGGAGCTGTCATCTTTCCACCCCAGGAAGATTTCCACCTTCCTTGCCAGACACTTGTCTTTTAAACCAAGACAACATGACAGGGGATACTAAATCCCTATGCTTAACATCTGGAAAATTTTCAGAATGTGGCACAACTGAAGATTAAATAAAGGTTAGAAGTACCCACAGCATTACCTTACCAGTTCTAAATTTTTTGTTAATATCCTCATTCAAAGTAAAAAGTCATCAAAGTATTCCCAAATTGTATTCGTCTCAGTTGCATATAGTAGCAGATTTTGGTCCCCATCTGCCTTGGCCAGCATCTTTCTCTCTTTCTCTTTCTCTTTCTCTTTCTCTTTCTCTTTCTCTTTCTCTTTCTCTTTCTCTTTCTCTCTCTCTCTCTCTCTTTCTCTTTCTCTTTCTCTTTCTCTTTCTCTTTCTCTTTCTCTTTCTCTTTCTCTTTCTCTTTCTCTTTCTCTTTCTCTTTCTCTTTCTCTTTCTCTTTCTCTTTCTCTTTCTCTTTCTCTCCTTTTTCTTTCTTTCATTCTCTCTCTTCCTCTCTTCTTTTCCTCTTTCTTCTTCTCTTCCCATGAGTGCTTTACACATGAGAGGTACACAGTCTTGGTTTTATGAACATCTTTACTTCAGTGTAATTGTTTCAATATGCTCACTATAGCTTTAATGCTTCAAGCCATAAAATTTAAAGACTTCAGAGAATTCACCTGAATGGAAAGAGTTTGTTATGGTTGAAAATGTCATACACTGCTGTTAATTTAAATAAATACAAATAAACCCACAGAAATGTTGTCCAAATGGTTTGTTTCTTTAGCAGAAATAATGCGGTGGGTCACAAATCCAGAGTTCATTAAGATTTTAAAAATCCATTTGCTAAAGAGAAAATGCAAAAGCTGCCAATAAAAGCTTTTGCACAGCCACAAGAATAGTGCTTTCAAACTTCTTGAATTTTTAATGCACTTGGGAAGAAGGGGGAGTGGAGGAAGAGAATTAATAAAGACATTTCAAGGTGAAATATTTCAACATTTCTAATGGACTCTGAAATGTAAGCTTTGAAGCTTCTGTGTCTATTGCAGAATCAATCCAGTTGTGTCATTTAAACTCAGAGAGCCCTTTTTCATTTCCAAAGAAAACATTCTGACCACATAAACTTAGGAAACATTTTAGCAGGCTAACATCTTAATCAAATAAAAAAGAATATATTTTTGAATCTTCTCCTTTTTTTTCTTTCCTGTTTTTATCATCAATTTTTAATATTTAAGGACAAATTTTATTGTGCACCTTCTAAATTCTCTAACATGAAGACTATCCAGAAAGTTATAGCTGACAAATGCATGTTCTTATATACCAGCACACCTTCTATTACAGTTTCTCAGAAAGATATATTCTTCATCTGTAATTGTAAGCCTGGGTGGAACAAATCCTGATGCTATATTCAAAAAGCAAAAGTTCTATTGACTGTGGTGTTGTTTAATTTTCATCAATACTTAATAGTGCAAGAATTTATCCCTTTTTGACTTGCGCAGCATTTTCACTTAACAATTCTCTCCCAGTTTTGAATGTAACAGTCTTATTGTTTGTTGTTTCGTTTTGTTTTTCCTCACTGAAACTGCATGTCATTATAAACTTCTGTACATTTGACCTTAATTTATACATCTCTATTTATATATATACATATATATATACACACATTTATATCTACATATGCACATATACATATGCATTTATATATTTATTTGTACATTTAAATCATGATCTGTTCCAGCATAGTTACATCATTATCTGTTTTTCAGATCATTGTAGGCCATGATCCTTATTTATTCTGGTTTATTTGATGTCTTGCTGCATTTTCTCTCATATTGAAAAATTCTTCCAAGGTATTATAATTTGTAAGTGTAACTGAGCTTTGAATTTCTTTTTCTAAACTTTTATTATGTGTGTTACATAAGACAGACACTATTACTGAATACTACAAATTGAAAACATTGAAAATTTGCAGGCAACTAAATTGTTTACAGATTTAGTCAGATGTTTTTGATTTGGGCTCTTCCTACTCTTATGAAAACAATGTTTTAAAAGACTGATATGAAATACTTATATGAAATACTGCTAGCTTCCTGAAATACTCTCTGGTTGCACACATACATATATATGTATGCATGTATGTATGTCTTTATGACAGTTACTTCAGAAAAATGCACTTGTGACAGGAGAGTAGGCAAAAGAAAGAGGTGTGTGTTTTAATGAGTTGGAAGTTGACCCAGCAGTTATACCTGAGAAAAATATAATCAGGTCATTAGACATGGACTGATGTCATTTCTCATGCATACACCAAAAAAAATTCATGCTCACGAAATTATTTCTATAACACAAATCTGTGGATTTGCGTACACAGATAGATGTTTGCATGCATTGTCCTTAAATATTTAAGGAAGATCAGTGAAAATCTGACATACCTATTGAATAATCTGACCTTCTAATATATTGGCAAGCATTTTCCCACCATTAAGAGAAGAATATAAAGGTGGGTTTTCTAGACATCATGTTTCTCAAAAGGGCTGGTGTTATTTTTATCACAGTCTTATTCTTTCCTCTCCTTCCCCTAGGAATTTTTATCTCTGTCTTGTTTACCCTTTTGGTCAAGATGTTTATATTTTTGGGCAAAATCCAAATCTTACAAAATTTTAAGAAGATCCAGAAGAGAGTTAAAATGTTAAAATGCCTCCCTGTTGCAAAAGCACTCGCACCTTATTTTGCTGTGAACTGCATTTTATATTGAGTATACAATCTTCAGATAAATAACAATTACTCTTCCTTAATAAACTACTTTTCTTAAAATTGGCAATGGAGCAATATATGGTCTTATAAGCTTAAAAAGTGTACACAATAAGTAAACTTTAAGCTTGGGACATTATTTTTAATGATTTTTCAGCTCTTTCTTGGAAACATCAAAGAATATTACATCAACATCAAGCATAAGTTAATAAGATTTAGTCTGACAATGTTCATCTATTTAACAGTTGAACTGGATCTTTATCGCCACAATTTTATTCATAATACCAAGTAGATGTAATATTCACATCCATACACCTGATAGCATAGATGAGAGTTTTTACATCATTTTCATAATGTGTAGATTTTACTATGTGAAATATAAATATTTTCTGGTTTTGTATGAAATAAAATTATTTAATACTCTCCTGAAATTAACTAATTAATGTAGGATCAAAATGAACATGCATTGATTTAATTCCAAACTGTACTATTTCCAGCTCAGGTATTTACGATAAACTAAATTTTTAGTTTCTATATAAATGCATTAATATACACAGGGAATAAACTTAATAAAAAATGCAATATTTGTTTTAGCTGAGCCCTGCAAAGCAGCTATTATCTTAACTTCAAACATATTCCAGACAAGTGTTTTGAAAAACAATGTTGGCATCTTTCTTTGTTTTATAAGAACATGACTGTCAATATATATTTTAAGAGAAAAATGTATTTGCCAAAAAAACTTTTCAAAGCTAGAATAGGAATGTGTCCTGCAAACAAGAATCCCTGCTGTCTACTGCTATTAATAAGTAATCAGACATATCTTGACTCTTCCAGACTTCTTCCCTTAGCCAATCAGTGTAATCCCTGAAAGTTTTCCTGTGGGGGCCTCCCTTTTCCTGACCAGCAAAGAAAAAATCTGCTGAAGATGGGGCTCCTTTGTTAGTCTGGTGAAGTATCCTTCTAATGAACTTTGCAATTATTGAGGCTGTAATGTTTGATGCAATCTGACAATCTGGAGCAGAGTCTGCCCAGACAAAGATATGGCAGAAGTAGTAGAACAAGGACTTCTCCCTGCTCTTGCAGAATGTTCCAGCTCATTCTGAGCACATTGCCCAACTGCATATAACTAAAGACATTCTTTGCTCTTGATTACTTTTGTATATTGCTTTCAAAAACACACAATTCCCACATATTCAGCATTAGTTTGGCAGCCTGAATAACACCAGAGCATGTTACAGGACAGTGAAGTATTTATCTTGCTCTATTAATATTACTTAAATCCTGCTGGGAAAAAGACATCCCTGGTGGTGAAACATTTGAACAGCCTTCAACATATACATACATAATATCATTGGCAACTCTTTATCACAGAAAGGTTAATTTTAGGATTTATATTCCTGAGCCATCTGAGACAATGTTTTAACATTCAAATATACATAGTGCAGTAAGATAAAATAGAGCTTAACTGCAGAAAAAAGATTTTTGCTATGATTCTTTTTACTCCATCTAAGATTAAAATGGTTCCTTTGACCTTCCTTTATTTCCATATTTTCAGAACATTCCAGTATTACTCTCATTTCTTCCAAGTACCAGTATAGCCCATGTACTCCCCAAGTAGCTTGTATAAACCTTTACATAGAGATATATAGATTCCTTCTTATTATTATTTTTCTTTGTCTTTTTTGTCTTTTTTTTAATAATGTCCTCTTTATGGTGCAAAAGAAAAAATGGGGGAAATACACAGTGTTGTAATATAATCTGCAACATTTATAACATTTCTCAAGGTAAACATCTCAAAATTAAGTTAAAATCATTAGAAAAATCTCACCATAAGTTTTATTTAATTATTTATCTTTCTAGCAGCAGAAAATATCACAAACAAGTACCATTGAACCAAAGGAGAAATGCCGAGTTCTGAACTAAGCCTTGATCTGTGGGTGATTCTGAATCAACATTAATAAAATGCTCCATTGCAGGACTAAAGTCGTTCAGACTTCAAAATCTCAAAGAAGCTAGTGTAAAATTTCAGAAATATTATATTAGACAGACAGAGAGACAGAGAGACAGAGAGACAGAGAGACAGATAGATAGATAGATAGATAGATAGATAGATAGATAGATAGATAGATAGATAGATAGACGGATGATAGATGAATTCACTTGGGTCAAATTTTAGAAGTAACTATGGAAGCTAACATTTCTCTGAGGATATTAAAAATCTCTTTGGTCATGATCCTGTGCCACCTAGTCTAGGTGAACCTGCTTTAGCAGGGGAGTTGAAATAGATAATTGCCAGACATCCCTTCCAACCCCAACTGTTTTGTGATTATGTGATATTTAAAGACTATTTGAGGAGAGTAATTTTCAGATAACAAGTACAATTGAAAAATTTTAAATGAGATGGTAATTTGTGTTTTTCTTAATTGCAACGGACATTAGTCCAACTCCTATACATATATTTGCTTATCTTCTAATCAGGACACTAATTATCTCTTCATGGGTTATTTAGAATGCAGGAAAGGGCACAAGCAAGAGAAAGGGTTAATCATAGTGTGAGAGTACTATTACAGTGGTTCTTAAAAAGAATGAAGACTAAAAATATAGACACAAATGTAGTCTGTATTTAACGAGCCACAGAGTTGCATTAGCATTGCAGGTAGTGCAGTGAGCCATGATATTTGCTGTTCAGATAAATCACATTTAAAACTTTTCTTTGAGTTAAGCTTGTTGCTGGCCTCTTTGTATTGTATTTCCATTTAGTTCAACTGCCATAGTCTATTAGGAAACAATGTTTTAAAACAATGGTAATTTAAAACAAAAAAAGCTGACTGACAAGGAATCTGGAAATCTTCCATTTCTTCTGTTCCTTAGACACTTCAGTGCAGTCGTTCCAGTCCACAGCAACTAACACAGGAAAAAGGAAAAATGCCATACATTGACTACATGTTATTACATAGAACCTGAAAACTGAACCTACCAAAGCATTTGGCAAATAAGAGTAAGGGATATGAGAGAATCTCTGGAAATGCAGATGGAATTGTCATGTCTGTTTGCACTTCTTAAAACTGTTATTAGAGCTTAGATAATTGAGTGTTTTGTTTTGGAGTTTTTTCTATATTTCCTTCTAGAAATTTGCCTAGGGTCCTTTCTCCTAATTTAATGCATTATTTTATATTCTTGCAAACGTTTTATAGCTCTAATATAACAGATTCAATATCTCTACCAGGCAGCGAAGCTCACTCTAATCGTATCCAATATTCTGTCTGTAACAGCTCTCTGGAAACTCATCAGAAATTTCCACCTTAACAAGTTATATCTATGCTTTTGTACTTGATTTTTACTCCGTTAAATAGTGCCTGAAATATAGAAACTGTGTAATAGAGTTGGCATTCAGCAAGTATTTAGCTGCAATTAGTAGATTTAACACTTTTTCTCATGAAGTGTGATTTTTGTTTTGGAATTTAACAAGACAGCCTGCCCAGGATCAAACTTTATCTCAGAAGAGGACAGCTGCTATTTGAGAAGCACGTTTGTAGTTACTTTTTAACATCAAAAATTTGCACTTCAAAGTGGCACAGAAAAGAAGTCATTGCCAACTAGAGGGACAGCTGAAAAATAAAGTGATAGATACATGAACAACTGTTGCTCCTAATTTGTTTTTTTGGAGGAGAAAATATTTCTATAGGAAAAGAAATACAGAATTAGTCAATACTGGCCATTTCACAGTGAAGTTTTAATAAAATCATAGAGTGGGTTGGAAAAGACCTTAAAGATCCTGTAGTTCCAACCCTCTTGCCATGGGCCAAGTCACTTTCCACTGGATCAGAGGATCCAAAGGGAAAATTAAAAGAGCAATCTTTACTGGTACAATGTCTGAGAGGGATGGATGTCAACACACATGGTACTCAAACATTTACATGCCTCAAGATCATTTTTACCTGGAAATTAAAATGCAACATATGCAGAATCAAAAAGTTGGGTTTTTTCTGGGGAAAAAAAAAAAAAAAAAAGCAATGAGCATATGTACTCTGGGTTAGCCACTGTATTTCAATAGTATTGAAATATAGAAATGAAAAATGCATGAAAAATGACAGTATTTTGGTTTTTGAGATTACAAACACAGCAGTTATGAAATCTGTAACCAAGGAAAGGACCACAGACCAGATTTCTGAAGCTAATTAATAAAAATACTTCAGTATTTCAAATGCTGAATCAAGGTTTATCAGTCCTACTGCAAATTTTACTAAAATTACACTCTAAGCACATAAAAATCTGCAGAAATTTGTGCCGTGACTTTTGTTTTGCTGGTCATGAAAAAAAAAAAACTCACATGAGAACCCTAGGAGCTGGTACTATGAAAGTATCTCTGCATTTCTAGTATTTCAGCAGTACATTAAAGTTCTATTGCTTTGTTTTGTTTTCTTTTGTTTCCAAAGATTCCTGCCTATTTCTGGATGCTTATTGCATTGCATATGAAATAAAAGCTGATATAGTCAGAGAAGTACATTGTCCAAAAGACTGCCTTTTATTAAAAATTCTGCTGAAAAATTTCATTTTATGTTTCAGATAGTTTTCTTGAATAGTCACTTAGCTGTAGGTAACAGTCAGTTATGGGTAAATCCTCCATAGCTTTTACTAAAGATAAGATTTTGTTACCTTAAAAGAAAGAGGTAGTATCACTAGTGCTCCTGCTGTGGACCCAATACTCCAAAAGCAGGCATCAGAAAGGATTTTATGTGTTTTTTGTACGATCTTTGAATATTATTCTAAAATATTAAAACATATATTTTTTCAAATCATATAACAATTAAAGTGTAAAAAGACATTTAAATTCATTGTGTCCAACTGAACTTTATTTTTCTGGGATCAAGAGACCCAAATTCAAATCCGTATTTTCAAATACATACTTTAAAAAAATGTAAGGAAAATTTTGGCTTTATTGTGAGGTATCGTGATAATTAATTATCGTGAAAGAGGAATGAGCTTAGAAATGGAAAGTTAACCAAAACAAAACTTTTAATAATAACTTCTAAAAACTCTTTATGGCAACTATATTTCCTTTCAGTTATGCACTCAAGGTGTATTACAATAGAAGCAATAGAATTTAAGAGAGACTAAAGGTATCTAATCAGTTATTGACACAAGGATATTCTTCCTACAGTTTTGAAACCTAGCCAAAGTCAGCTCAATCAGGCCCCTTTTATGCTCCTTGACTGATCAACTTCCTTCAGTGTTACTAACCATCCTGAAAACTTGCATGACTTTAATTTCTTGACTCTCTCTTTCCTGGTCAGTCTTTACCAATGTAAAACACTTAGTCTTTCAGAGAACAGGAAGTGTTCCTTTTCCTTCCATCCTCCATTTCCAATTCCTTACTTTTGTTCTTCCAGGGCCTTTTTCTACAGAATTCTGTGATGCAGAAGAACAATTCACAGTCAAATTAGCCTCTCACTGCTTATTGTTTCAGTACAACTTTCTTACCTGACAAATGAAAGTCGCTCCCATTACATCATCCCTTGGTAACAATCCCAGCAGGGGCTCTAAAAACAGCGAATACAGTGCCATGACAGCAGCTCATTTTTAGGTGCCATTTTTTGTCTTTGATATCACTCTCGCTCTTCAGAGCCCAGTTTTGTTTACACTTGTAGATTTTGCAAATTACAGAGCTAAAGAGCTTGTCTAGATACTTATATACTGCTTTTCAGTAAAAACAATGTTTTCTCCCTTGTTTGACACCCACTGATAAGTCCCGACCCACTTATATTCATCCACTTACTTTTCCCTGGCTTTTGCCTTCTCTTTTAAAATTTTTCCATCAGCTACTTCTCCTTCATCATCTCTTTACAATCAAGCATAATCCACTTCCCTTAAAAACCTTGAAATACTCAGCTATCATATGTTATTTATGATAAAATGTCACCTCATACCTCAGATGGATGAGACACTATTTGTTATATTTTCAAACCAGCTTCATGAAACCTCTCAGACATGGGAGGAGTTTTTCAGAAATATTTTCAGAGCAGCTAGCTGTTACCATATTTCATCCCCCCTTAAAACGCTGCATCATGATGCTTATGAAAAATGTTGGTTTCCATTTGGTGATGTGCTCAATATGTACTGCATATTGATTTAGACAATATTGTCTCAGAGATTTTTTTATTTATCTACCTTTTATAATTGGTTTTATGCATAAAAAACAAGTTAATCATGGCAGGAATTGTCTTCCATCCCCGTGTTTGAAATGTTTTGCAGCTTGGATTATGGTTGCATGAAAGCAAAATTCAGCTATGCTTTTAGGATGACATGAGAGAGTATTAATATTTCAGTAGTTTGCATTAGATCTTTGGTATTTCTGGCTGTGTGAAAGTAGGAACTGTATGAATTTAGAAAGAGCTGAATCTCAGCTTTGCTCACATGTGTTTTCACAGCCATTGCTAGTGAATTTTTTAGTCATTCCCTTTTTTATAGTTGTAGATAAACACTTTCATTGTTTTAAGACTGAAAATATTTGTTATTTACAATTTTTCTTCATTTAGAAAAAAAATATTATTCCTACTTCTTAAGTTAATTTGGGTTGTGATAGTAAAATGATATAACAGAGGTAATAAAAGTGTGACAAATATAAGCAGCTTCACAATTGCCTTCAGACATAAAAGCTATAGAGAGCTATATATTCAAGACACTGATGAAGTACTGATTTTTGTAATGTGTTTATAATATTGTTATTTTATCCTTCATTATTTAAAAACACAGTCTGGCATCACTTGATTTCTTGTAACTGATGTTACAATTTGGACATATGTTTCCATTGCACTGCATGATGTAAGAAATACATTAGGGAAAGAAGAGCAAGGGTGAATAAATTGTAAGTACCTAACTTTAATATACATGTGCAGCACGTACAGTGCACTCATCACCAGGCACTGTCAGGCCACGTTGCTGTGCCCAGCACGAGTTCAAGGTCTAATGGGCTGCAGTGATGCATTTGGCAAACAAGCAAAGCTCTGAGCACACACAAGAGTGCATTGACTGTAGTCCAAGTGATCAAACAGCATCCAGTGGGCCAGAACACTACACTAAGTGGTCTAACTTAGACCAAAATAAAAATGGCAACAAATTGAAAATCTTCAAATAAGTCACTTTTCTCAATTCCTTTGATTGATGTATCTTTCTATTTTTTACTGTCCAACCGGCCAACAGACACACATGGCTTTGGCAAAGCCCCACCAAATGTGGAAGCATCATGTTCTAAGCTAAAACCACAAAAAAGCAACAAAGAATTTTATCACAGTAGCATCAAGGTTGGAAATAATTTAAACTGGATGTTTCACAGAAAACAGCACTGAATCATTTTTTTTTTAACCCTCTGGAGAGACAATATGAAAAAATAGCAACTTAGCAGGTCTCTGGATGAAGAAGCAACAAAAATTATATGTAGTATTGCTACTTTGTTTTCCTAAATGGGATTTTGGTAAAATTTCATGGCTTAATACCAAGAGATTCATCTACAAAACCTATATTTAAAAGGTAGAATAGCCTGAGGAATTGAGTACCAGGTGCAAATGCTATCCAGGAATAAATCTTCCTCTTTAGCAGCGTTGTTTATTGTCATCATGAGATCAACTTCAACCTGCTGAATGTTCTGAAGTGTTCTGTGTTCTGAAGATCTATATTCTGAATCCAGAACAGTGCATCACAATTATAGCCTCGCAATTTACATATTTCAATATATTGGATAAAATATTCTGTCTACAAATAGGATTCCTGTTTTAATATTTTTTGATATGCCAAAAGTCCTTGATCCCCCATATCTCACTTACTGAGAAAAGAATTTAATTACTTTTCCACAGACTGAATGAGAATATGGTACATCTTTTTGTTTCTGAGTCAGTACAGATCCAAGAATGGTGGAGTCAAGGGCCAGAAAGAGTGATGTAACTCTGAGCATGGCATGCAGAATCAAATCATAGAATCATAGAATCATAGAATCATAGAATCATAGAATATGCTGAATTGGAAGGCACCCATCAGGGTGTCACAGGGCCTGAGAGAATTTTTCAAACTATTCTTGAACGCTGGCAGGCTGGTTCTGTGACCACTTTCCTGGGGAGCCTATTCCAGTGCCCAACGACCCTCTGGTGAAACACTTATTCCTGATATCCTGCCTAAACCTCCCCTGACTCAGCTTCAGGCCATTTCCTCGAGCTGTGTCAGTGGTCATGAGAGCAAAGAGATCATATTTGTCCCTCCACGTCCCCTCATGAGTATGTTGAAGGCCAGCTGAAGGCAGTTGCTCTCAGTTTCTACGTTTCTCCTGGGATTATCACAGATAAGACAGATAAAACTTGTTAGTATTTCCAGACAAGAATTGAACAGGAAAAAAAGAACAGCAAATGTTTCAGTACCAATAGTTTGTGTGAGCATAAATAAGAACACAAGAAAACCTGTGCAAGGTCTGCAATTATTTCCTAACAAGTGCACATATAAATCCTGAAGATGTAGAGAATAGAATTATCTATATTCATAAATGTTGTTATTGCTGGTACCACCAACACACAGACACTACAAGGCTGTCTTGCCAAATGTACTTCAGTAATTTCAGAGAAGAAAGAATACTGAAGATTAACATCTCTGCATACATGTTTGCATGAAAATTAAGAATATTGTTTTGTAATTAAATGAGAGATTTAGGTATAAGTGTAATAACTGGAAATATAGCACTTAAGAAATGTAAGGGGCACCGCAGTCAGACTGAGAAGCTTCTTATATTTTTTTGATTTGTTACCTATATTGGATGCACATACTTCAGAAAACAGGCATTTCCTGGAAAAATACATAATTTAATGGGTGAACAGCTTGCATAAAGGGTTAAAATAAATGGGGTTACATCAGGCTAGCACTTGTCACTAGTGGGGTCATGCAGAGCTCCATCTCAGGTCTAGTTCTCTTCAATGCCTTTATTTAACAACATTTGAAGTGTTACTAAGTAAGTTTACAGATCACAGTAAATTTGGAGAAGCTGTTGACTATTTTGAAGGCAGAGAGACCTGGACAAATTAGATGTTGGGCAATCACCAGCTGTGAGAAGCTTAACAAAGGTAAGTGACAGATTCTGTACCTTGGAAGGGGCAACCCTGGATGTATGGACAGACTGGGAAATGAGAGGCTGGAGAGCAGAGCTGTGAAAAGGGACCTGGGGGTCCTGGTTGACGGCAAGCTGAGCACGAGTCTGCAGTGTCCTGGCAGCCAGGAGGGGCAATCCTGTCCTGGGGAGCATCAGGTACAGCATGGCCAGTCAGGCAAGGGAGGAGATTGTCCCCCTCTGCTCTGCAGCCTCCTCTTGAGTCCTGTGTGCAGCTCTGGGCACTGCAACATAACATGTAAACCTATCAGAAAGCGTCCAAAGGAGGTGATTGAGGAGATGGTGAAGGTGGTGAAAGGCTTAGAGAGGAATTCATACAAGGTGTGGTGAGGTCACTTGGTCTGCTCAGTCTGGAGGAGACTGAGGAAAGACCCCACTGCAGTTATACGTCTTCATAGGGAGAAGAGAAAGGGCAGGCACTGACCCCTTGTCTCCAGTGATCCAAGGGAATGGCCTGAAGTTGTGGAAGTCAGTGGATGTTAAGGCTGGCATTAGGAAAAGGTTCATCAGACAGAGGGTGGTTGGGCACTGGAACAGGCTCTGCAGGGAAGTGGTCACGGCAAGTGTGTCTGAGCTGAGCACATGGTGTGGTTCCTCAGGCTGTCCTGGGCACTGACAGAAGTTGGGCTTCAGTGGTCCTTGTGGGTCCCTTCCAGTTCAGGGTATTCTGTGATTCTGTAATTTATCACATCTGAGAAAGAAAAAAAAATTGGTTCCAGAATGAGTGGATGTAATCTGATGGTATATTTATTAAACACATAATAGTGACTTGACTATTTTATCCAAGTTGTCTCCTCTGCAATGAGAATGGTAAACATTTCTCAGTAGGAAACCCTTTATTTCATGCTCTCATCAACTCTCTGATCTTTGATGCTTATCATAGTTTCCTGTTGAACACAGAGACACATAATGGGCATATTCTGCCAGAATAGCAACTTATTTTGGCTTTCTGACCAGAATTCCGATCAAGTATGCAGCAGTTGGAAATGATATGACACTGCTATTCCTGCCAATATATGATCATGTTTTGATTTATTTATTTTGTTAGTGCAGAGGTGGATATTTTTTACACTACTTTTATTTCACTTTGCCTTTTTCTGAGAAGAAAGTATGTTCTTCAAGACTTTTACATTTGCTTTTTTTAAAAAAACACTGATAGTTCTCCACTTTGACCATGTGTTCTAAGTTATCCAAATACTAAAAATGTAAAAAAAAACCCAAATCTAAACTTTACATCTGGCTTCAAATGCACAGCCATATTTTCAAGAAGCACAGATGTGTATGCAATAGAACAAAGGATGTTTCTGAATCTTCTATTGTTCTAATCCTTTCATTTCCTCCATAATAACCTTTTTGTCTTTTTTCCCAACTCTTGGGTTTACTGGCAATGATCTGTTTGTGCCAGGGAAGCTGTGCTGATTTATACTGGCTAAGAAATTAAACCCCTGTTTTCCAGTAACTGTGTTCTGTGGGTCATTTTTTTTCATTGTATTTTTCTTTTTTTCCCTTTTAGTTTATGTTTCTGAATTAATTTTTTCATTTCTTTGAATAAACTTTTTTATACTGCAAATGCTGGACATTGTATTTTCATTAATTGCAGTGCTGGTTTCATCCTATACTCCTTCATGAAAAAGAAGAGTGGTGTACTACATAGCAAGACTTCCAAGCAAGCTGTCAGAGCTTGGGTGTGTTTCTCTGCATGTCTTTCTCTGCATGTCTTCAACTTACACAGAAGTTATTTCTTCAGATTTCAAAACCTTTTGCTTAGTGAAACAAATTCAATAGGCCTTAAAATTTTTCAGGCCTAAATCACCATGACTCTACCCCAATAAAATATCAGTGTAATACTCTTGGCACCATTAACATTATTCCAGGATAAACCTCTAACTATTATTTTAGCAAATTAGGTCTTTTATTTTTAGAGACCTTCATAAAGCCAGCAAACTGGGAGCTTGTGGAGTTTGTGCCATTTAATTGAATATTCATAAAGAAAATTTAGAGTATGAGCACTCAGTGCTAATCTGTAGAATTTTCATTTGAAGTCTTCAACTTATTTTTAAATGTGTTCCTCATTTAATTAAATATAAAATGAATTGGTATTTCTAAGATAATGTGGGTAAAAATCCATCACTTGAACTTCTATCCAGTGCCCACTGAAATAAATGTGCATCATCTAATCTACATTCCAATGTTTTCATATAAATCTTTCATACTCTGTGTTAAATCTAAATCTCCAAGTTGACAAAGAAGAATCTTGGTCATAAAATTAAGAATCTTGTTAACTTGTCAGCAGAAATTAAAAGTGAAAAGAGATATTTTGTAAATCACTGTTTCTGACAAAGACTGCATTGTGTTTCTCTGTAGGTTTGTTGTAAAATGTTTTAGATCTCTGGAAATAGATTTAAAAACTGGTAAAATGATAAGAAACCAGGATAGCTAACTGGGTTGGAGACTATTTTATTACTTAAACACTGCTGGCGATTCTATCCCACAGTTAAAGTATCACTTTAGAAGCTGCATAAACATACTGTTTTCTGCACCTCCTGTGACAATAATACAATGGTACACAGTGAAATGTGCTGTCTTTTCTGTGAAATGGTTGCCACAGGAGTAATAACTGCGAACCCTGATACTAATCCCATTTTTCAGATTATATCTGACACCTCCATATGGACTACTAAAAATGTGTAGGAGGATTGGGATGCTAGAGAACATGCTCAGTTGTGATTCTAGTTTTGTAACAAAATGCAAAGGAAAAGTAGAACAATAAAAAAGAAGGAATGTTATATTTGCCTTCTTGTATGGTTGTAATATAAAAGAAAACTATACCCTCAAATTCCTCATGTGTGCCAGCATCCAAACAAAATGTAAAGTTTGTATCAAAGCATAGGTTCAGTTTTTATACACTGCATTATTTATGCAGTGGTGTCCTTCAGGCATACCATTTGCTGTTTCTCTCTCTGAGAAAGTTATCCATTTATGAGGGTTTATACTACCATCTAGTGTAATCTTTTTTCTTTTTAATAAAATATTGTCTTACTCATAAGCAAATCCCCAAGCCCACGGCTGCTGATATTACTGAATATACTTTGCTGAAAAGATATTTGTCCATGTGTTAGAAAAAATTATCTTTCCTCGAGGTCAAATATTAGTTAAGTTTATGATTGTAACTTTTCAGCATCAGAGACAGACGATTGCAGAAACAAATTTGGATTAGAGGCAAATGACTGCCCTCCACAATCTTTAATTCAATTAGTGAAGAAATTGCCTGTCTTTACTGAGATAACAGAGGCTTAATTGGTGCCCCTTCCTTCCTTCCTTTAGTATTCTATATTAAAGAGAAAGGGATTAATGTCTGCCAAGAAAGGATGCAAAAATCAGAAAGAAAGATGAAGAAACAAGCCATATTTTAAATGCAGGACCTGTTATTTGACGCTTGAATTAAGCAGCTTTCAGGTATACTTTGCTGTTTTAATTTTCAGAAGGCAAAGAAAAGAAGGCTAGTTTACCCAAGATACTTCTCCATTCCAGTGGGACTACTCAGAGTTTAGAGTTTGCCTGTGAGCGGAGGTAATATGCTGTGACTGGAAGAAGAAGCTCGAAAGATTATGTAATGAATATACAACATATGTAAGGGGGGTTCTGAGAAGCAGGATTTTATCTTCCTAATTGATGCACATTCAGACTGGACTACTATAGTCCCACGAGGAATTCAAATAAAATCTGTGGGATGTATTCTGAAGTAAGATGCACATAGAGGGTTGGGCTAAATTTACTTGTTGATTATTCATCTAAATCTAATGCAATAGGAATTATAAGGGCACCCAATCTAAAATCTAAATTCAGCTTGAAAAAGAAACTGTGGCCATTATCATATAGTGATTAGACTAATTAAATAATCAGATCAATTCAGATGCTTCAAAATCTAAAAGATTATGGAAAAGAAGGAAAAATAGAAAAGAAAGAAAGAAGGAAAAAAATCACATAGTAAAAAAACACCCCAGCTTGTTAGCACAAATCACTATTCTTTTTCAAAAATAGAGGGATAATATTTTCCATCCTAAATTTCAAATATCTGACCCGTGACATCCTTTTAGGGCTATTATGTCACCAAATCTTCTATTGGTGCAATTCATTTTAGAATCTAATAATGACAATTATTTTTTGACAAGAAACATCTGTTTCCTGTCTGGAAGGGGTGTCTGATCATCCTCAGTATTATCTACTTTCCCAATGTTAATATTCATCCTTACGGGTTTTTTATAAAGCCTAATTTGCTGATGCATGTGTTTGCTTGCTCTATGCTAGCTCTTTCAGTGATTTGTGAAAATATGCAAAGAAAATAAAGAACCTGTGTCCAGCAATTAGGCAGCTCATCATCTTTCTAAGTAATTTCAAGGCATGATCTGGCATTTTACTGTTCAAGTGAATTTATTCAAATTATTTTTCACCAGAGACCACACACGCTTGTATCAGTTGTGTTTCCAAAGTTTTATGTTATCTTTAAATTCAGCATTTGATCAGAATCTCTGGATATGGTATCTTCTGACACGGAATTGGAACACATGAATGCAATACTGAAACTATACTAGATAAAATAATTGTAAGTGTGCAACTCAAGAGTTTTCCACAATTTCAGTTTCATCTCCTGCATTTCACACTGAGGCAAGTTCACAGTATTGCAAGGGTGGCATCTGAAAACTGAAGAACAAATACTTACTGGAAAAGTTTATTAACCTGCCATGGTATTGATCTAAAACACAGATGGCATCTCCTATATGACATTCTATATACCGACATTATAGAAATGCTTGAAAACTGATATTTCTAAGTGCCAACACAATAGCACATGAATTTTACAGTAGCCATGGGTATAAATACAGGCTATTTACACTGTATGCTACGATAGATAATAATAAACATAATCTGGTATAGCATATTTCAAGACATTGCAAAGAAAATTGAATTTTTAAATTCCTTCATTTGATGATTTTCAACAGAACATATACCTATTGAGCAATTTCTTTCCTTTAAAAAATGTTCAGAAGAGTAATTTAATGTGAACAAGGTGGATGTTCTGTCTTTAAAAAGGATTAATTCTAGCTCTTTAATTATTGGAGATTATCTTTCTTTTAGAAGAACTAATTAATGCAAAGGATTTTCTTTCCACTAAAATTTTAATTGGAAATGCTCTGAAATGAATGAAAATCACCCCTTACAACATTTGTATAATGTTGACTCTGGTTTTTATGCTCCCAATATAGTTTTACAATCTTTTCCTTACACTTCTATTTTACTTTTTTCTTCATTTTACCTCTTAATAACACCTTTTATAAAATATATCTGTTTTAATAGATTCATTTGCTGTAGTATTCTAGTGTTCAGTATGTGACCTCTTTATTTGTTACTGTAACTACCAGAGGGCTCATTACTAAACGAGATCTCTTCAAAGTGGTTCTGAACTTGCATGCAATGGTTTCTATTAAGAATTCACACATGAGAACGTAATTTTTATGGGAACTGATAGCATTTTGGTCTAGTTCAGCATCATAGCTAAAAGCATAAAACTTGAATTAGTCCAAGTGATTTAAGTTTCATTCTCTGAACCATTGTTTATTAGTTTTGTAGTATTATATGGGTTTATTTTCCTAGGGTTTTATACCAAGCTGATCAAACTAAAGATGATGTTTCCTTGTGACATGAGGTGATATGTGCCAACATAGACTTTTTGAAAATAATTATTAACACTTTCAAAATGGAAGTGCTATTTTTTTGAAAAAAGACATGCAATCTTCTGTAGTTCTCTTACTATAATTTCAAGTAAATCCCTAGTTTACTATACGTACTGTAAGCAAAAGGAGTAGGCACACAGTCTACAGAGCTGGTTGAGGTGCTGCTGAAATCAGAAAGCAACAGGGAACACTAAAATTAAAGAGTAAAATTCAAAGCCTCTGAAAGAAACGTTTTTCACTCAAAATGAGAGTTTGTCTTGTTACATCTTCCCAGGAAACTATAGAAGTCATGATTGTTATTAGAGTGGATGCCTGTACAGATATTAATGGTATTCAGTTATCAGACTTAATCTTAATGAACGTTGTAGAAAATGGCTAGGTGTAATCAGACCTAAGTGCTATCATTTGTGATGTTCTGCTGAAGGATGTGGTCTTGGTCCCTGCTGGACATGTGGGAAGGCACAAGATAGATCCAAGACAATTCTTAAGTCCTTGGGAAACTCTGAAAATATCTGAAAATCACACCGTAGAAATAAAAGGCAGCTAAAACTCAATGCTTTGATATTAATAGAAGAAAGATTTTCTTTCACTCTATCTATCGGTAGATTTCATCAGCAAATTGCAGGAAAAAAGCATAATTGATTTTTATTTTGTGAAAAATATAGCCCCATCAAACTGGACTTGTTCTGATGAAAAATTTTATTAACTTCTCTGAAATATGGCTTTAGGAAGCTGCATGGTTGCATGACATTTCATTAGCTAGGACATTGGAAGTGCAACATTGTGGAGTATGTGACTTCAAACAAGCTCTGCTGCACATGTGGAGAACATCTCGTGGTCCCCCAGAGCCTCCTACTTTCAACTCTAGATTCATAACTAGGCTGCTTGGTCACCTTACATCTTTTAGCTGCCTTGTCCTGATATTCATGGGAGGAAGAGGTTTAACAAACGTGTACAATTACTGTAATATTGTAGCTCCCTTTTGTTATGATTAAATATTTGAGACAGTTTTCCTCTGAAATATTATATTTTGGGTTTTTTGGTTTTTATTTTTCTACCTGTTTTTCAGTAAATACATGCACTAGTATCTCAGGCCTGTACCAGTCCAAATAATAGAAATGTGTTCTCTTACTCTATTAATAGACAACATCTGCATACAAGAGGTCCACTTGCAAGTACTCAAAACTTAATTGCAGGGAAAACACAGGTAGTTTGATACAATGGATATATTTTTAATTTGTAGGGTTGATAAGCAGACAACAAAATCCAGCTAAAATATAGGAGGCTCTCTAAATGTTGACTACTGTGATGCAGAACTATACTATATACACTATATGTGATGTTACCACATATTGGATGGGTTTCCTCAGTCAAAACCCATTTGTTTAGTAATGTGCTCACTAGGTCTCTTAATTCTTCATATCTAATAGAAGCTTGTGTAATGCATATGGGATAAAATCCATAACAAAGACACAAGGTAGAGTATTTATCAGAAGTATATTGTCAATTTTATATACCAAGACACTGGAAAAAAAACCAAACAAACAAAATAAAAGGTATGCTTCATATAAATCAGCCAGATGCTAAATCCAGGATATATGCAAGCTATAGTAGAGCAGTGATTAACCTGCTTTGGGAGTCTGTGGAGACTGCATGCTTGGTTGTTAGAAACATGGAAATTGAATACAGACACAGAGAAAAGAGACAGAGGGGGGAACTTGTAGGTGTTCACTGCTGAGATTCTATGGAGCATGTATTAAATTGTATACAGTAAAGGCATCTCTTTGAATCACTTTAAAAATTTAAACAAATCCAGATGACCTAGTGAAAGAATTAAGAGTTAATGACACTAAAGCAGTGAAGATCAATTGCATGTATGTTGGTAGCTTCACTTTATTGTCTTGAGGAAGCCAATCATAATAAGGAAGGATAAAGCATAGTTAACCTAATTCTGATTACAGAATCCTTCTTTTCAGCATCAGATAAAAGTTTTTCAGCATTTCCACAATAATCTTTATCTTAAGAATTTTACATTTTTGCATTATGAATTATCTGAAACTGGAATTAAGCATTGAGTTTTCTTATATGTAGGATGGATATCTTTGACCTATTTAAACAAGGACAGAAAAATTACTCTGGAAAACTCTAAGGTGCAGATTCCAAAATGGTAACAGCAGCATCTGGACAGGCACCAGAATTTAAGTAAAAGCTATACACTTTTAAGTAAAATATAACAAAGATAACCTTATGGCCACTTTAATGACTTTTTTTTTTCTTTTTTAGGTAAGACTAGATTTAACTTTTAATCAGAATAAACCAGTATAAATAGAGTTTTCAGATTATGCTAAAAATGTCTTTAATTTGTGTGATTTGTGTATTTACCTCCTCTGTAGTGTCCAAGTTTACAATGATAGCATTAAACAATGGCAGTCAAATAACATTTGGAGAAGCCAGTATCATTCCAGTGTTAATATGTTTAGTTTTGTGTGTGCCTATCTGCTAGTGCACATCTGCCTCTGTCTACATGCCATTTCTTCTGTCCAAAAGAAACAGAAGTTGAATTCTGCCCTGGCTCCAAAATATCACTTATGTTTTGTCTGCCTGGCACAATGCAGAACTGTATCAGATTTAGCCCATTTAAAAGTGTAATAAAAAATAAAACCCCATATAAATCCAAACAACAAAAACACAAAAAAATTTGGCATCTTAAGCAGTTCATATAACTCTGTCTTCCTATAAGCCTATATGACACTTCCTTATATCATATCAGTGCACTCATTATTTCTTTGCACTTTAGTATATATCCTTGCAAAGAATAAGATACTTAATGTGAAATATATAACATTTATATCATGTAGTTTAATTGATTTCACCAAATACTTTAATACTCTCCAACGGAAAAAAACATGTGGATTAAAAAAAACAACAATTAAACAACAATTCTATAAATATAGTTTTAATGCAACTGCATGAAAGCTTTCCTAATATTCAGTAGATGTAAAGCTGGTGTTTGTACTACTTGTGCAATATGATATAAACATATAAGCCTGTTTATTGATGGTCTCCAGTAAAAATAATGATATCTTTCAAATATTTTTGTACTTAGAACTTTATATTTTCAGTTCCTATAAAGACTATCAAACACATAGATTGCATTATATAATCAAATTCTTGTATGTAAAATGTTGTTGTTGTTTTTTTGATGGCATGGAAACTGAATAAAACAATTTATAAGAACCAATGGTATATTGGCTACAGTTTTCTGTTAAATAACATTTCACTCTTTTTCCATGCACAACTAGCCAGAAGCTTCTAATCTATTTTAGTTTCACTGCTACATACTGAAATGAAACCTGTATTCCATACAAAAGGAAAGTTATACTTCTTTAATTGAGCAGAAAAAAAATCGAAAGAAGAATCAAGTGGCGTTTTAGAAATTTAAGACACATTTCTCTTTTACATATTTAAATGGAAAAAAGAATAATTTTATGATTTCTCCATGCTTTAAACATTTTTCTTTGAAATGCAACCTTATTATTCTTTTAAATTCAAATGATGATATTACAAATCTGATGAGAATACAATCAACAAAACAGCATTAAAGTAATACAGTTTGCAAAATATTGTCAATATCAATTTCTTTCTCTGAATTGAAAAAGTGAAAATGTTTCTATATCTACCTCAGGTATTGATGAACTATGCAAATATCATCCTTTCCACACAGTCATGCTCTGCTCGTGTGCTCTGTATAGTTACCCAGTTTAGATATAATTTCTTTTAAATCAGGTTTCCTGTACAGATATGTTCATGCTTTTTCTGCTTGCTTATGTCTATGGTTTTTCTGATTAGTGTCCAGATGCACTAACTTCTTTCCAAAACAATCCCAGTGCTAATTCATTGTGAACAATGTGAAGATCAAATACAGCAATGAACATTTCATTTCAAAATACAGATGAACAATTCTGGGATTGTTCAGTACTTTGTCTTTCTGAATAAGACAACACTTATAGGAGCCAAGTTTCTCTGTGCAACTACCTAGCAACACTTAGCTCCTGTTCTGGCAAACCAAAACAGAATGTAGTGAGTGGTGTATCTCATTATATTTTATTTAATGTTTCTTTATGATTATGAAATCTAAATGAAAAAATAAGATATGTAGCTTTCAGATTATTTTTTCATTTTATATTTCAGTATTTTTTCATTTAATTTTATCAAATAGGAGGAAGATATGTCGTTTTTATTTTTAATACTTTATAATAAACATATATATATATTGAAAAAGTACGTCAGAGTTTTAATATTTAAAGTTATTACAATCTGTGTTCTTTCTAATTTTAATAAATAAAAGAGGAATTGTGGAGAATTATGGTATCTCACACCCAGCATATAACACTAGCACACCAGGAGTAAATATCTGAAAATCATGAATAGAAACTTAACCACAATGCAAACAAGTTCTAACAAAAACAGACTTTTAAGAGTTATCACTTTCAGTCTTAGAAATAGATGAAGTGTTTCTTATCAAGCACACATTAATGTATATTTAAAATTAAAATCGATTAATTTGCTCTCAATTATGTAAAATAATAAATTTTTGTTCATACAGAAAAAACACTGTGCCATTTATACTATTCTCTTTTCGTTTGTTTGAATAATCCCATCCATGCACACTGTGTTTATATGGCCTGTATGTGCCTATATAGAAGGATCACTTTAGTGACCTTCTGGGTGTAAATATTCAGCTGAAAAAAAAATCTGTTAAAAAAATTAAGAAGAGAAAACCATATCCTATTTAAGTTGCATTGAAAAATCTGTAAGGATAACTGTAAGGATAATAATCAATTAAAGTAAAAAAAAAAAAAAGAAAAAAAAGAAAAAAAAAAAGAAAAAAGGCATAAAGCTTTCAGAACAGAGTAGTTATAACAATACCAGTGGGGCTAAGCGCAGCATGAATCTCAGAAGAAAAAGAAAACAAAGCTGACATGACAATCATGACACCTTTTCTTTTCCTGCCTGGATAGCTACAGAAAGCATAGCTGATCTCACATGACAAATATATTTTATATATTTACTTGGCCAACCTGTCAGGGGAAAAAAATGTGGCACAGGTACAAAAAAGCCAAGATAGGTCTCATTTTCCCTCCTCACTTTATGCTTCTGAGTTCACCTTCCCATCCCCACCCCTGCCTTTCTCTGCTCTGTGATTTAAGAACTGAGTGTCAGCCTTAATTCTGAATTTCCTGACTTCATGGTTTAAGTCAGTCTCTTAATGTTATCTAAACATACTTTCTTGGTATTTAATATAAAGAAGCTTTGGTTCTAAAATAAAAAAGACTTTGATCTGATACACTAGAGGGGGGCTGCTGGGGGAATGTGGTGTGATTTCCATTATTTCCCAGCTCTTTCCCACTGTGCTACTTTTGATATAATTTTCCTTTCCTTTCCCTTTAACCAGCTTCCAAAGATTCACTGTGAGGACCACAAAGAGCCCTGTCACATGAAGGATAGAACTGACTTTGCCAGACTGCCTTCAGTGATATTTGCTTTTTGGTTCTTTATATATAAGCAAAAAGATTGGATCTTCATGATTAATGTAAAAACATGACATTTAGCCATTTTTTACATTCTCTTCCTCAATGCAGAGTGAAGTATGATGATCTCTGCTGCAATTTATTCAAGTTTTGGTTTAAGCATACTTTCACTGAGAATAAAATGATGTATGTGTCTACATAGATGTCTGGACTAGCAGATATCAGATCTGATATGTCCATATGGTAATCCTAAATGATGCTTAGCTCAAGTTTGGAAATTACACAGCAACTTCTAGTAGGCCTACGGGCACTACCTGTTTGGAAGAGATTAGTGTGGATGCAGCACTGAGCAAATGGGGGCACAATTATGCCTGGATTGGGATTTTTCTGTTGATATTACAAGCAACAGATCCAAAGTCATTTATGGTACTTCTATCCCTATGGGACCAAAAAGTCTGAGATGTCAACAAATAAAGTCGGGATATATGTAACAAAATATTCCATGTGAGAAAATGCAAACCAGGGAGGGTTCCATACAGAATAGCTTCTAAAATCACAAAGTGCATTGTAAGTAAGGACAGACCTAAATACTGGGTTTTCAGCTTCCTTTGATGAAAAGACTTTTTTGAACTCCATGGAAACATTGAAAAAGATAATTAGCAGCCTTAGTGATTGAGTGACGTGAGCGGGATTAAAAAAAAAGATCACTTATTTACATGTCAAAACGTCCATCACAACCCGTTGGTATGGAAACATACTGCCTTTCTTTAGGAAACGAGAAAGTGCAGTCTACTGTGTACCACTCCTGCTCTGCTGCCATAGATGGAAGAAGGACACCACAAATGACTCAAAAAAAACTTTGACATACTTTCATAATCATCAGCAAACAGTCACAAAACGTGCAGAATCTACCAAAACTAGGGAGAAAAGAAATTCAAGAGGTAAGAGTAAGCCTTAACAAAAATACTTGGTTAGGGCCACAAAAAGAATGAGAATAATCTTCTGTAGAAGGTCAGAAATTATACAATGCCCATAACAGCAAGAAATCTTATAAAATGCTGTGAGAAAGAGAAAGTAAACACTGCATTTGGTTTGCCCAACAGGACTAGGTTGCATGAATACAGATGGCAATATGCCTCATTGTAAGGGCTTGTCCATTACTAGCTGCCTTCCAAAAAGGCTGACATCAATACCAAATAGAAAAAGATATTTTATTCAATGAAAACTAAGTGTTCTTTCAAACTCTCAATAAATGAGTCCTGAAGCAATATCTGGGTTGATTAGACAATGAAAAAACAATCATCATTCAGTTAATTAGTAAAGACTCAGAAAATGAATTATTAGAGTTATAAATAGAATTGATAGCTCTGATCAAACCGTGGATCTAGATAAAACACAACAGAGACATGGGGACTAATCTTTAGTGTTTGCTGAAAGCATTTTTTGAAATACTTAATGACTAAACCCACTTATAGAAATCTAGATATCTCCTTCTGTGAGGGAGATACTAAACACTGCTGTAAATCTAGCCCTTGAGGCCAACATAAGGATAGTTGCTTTCGTCAGCAATATTTGTTTCATGCACAGGGAGCAAAATACTTAAGTCACACAGTCACAGCATGGAAGATTTCTGAGGGAAACAATTGCATTTTATGAAAAAGAATTCTCTAACTGAAATGTTTCAGGAAATGGCCAAGTTGTTTTGCCCCTCCCAAAGACAAATTGAAGGTTTTAATAAAAATAGCTATCAGAATAGATGTTCCCCATTCTTCCCCCTAACCATTCACTGAGTTTTGCAAAACTCTTCTAGTCTTCTATTTAGTATAGTTATACCTTCACTGCAATAAATTGCAGTTGGATAAAAATACAAAGCTCAATGTGCTATGTACAAAGAAGCCAAAAACCGTTGGATTGTTGCAATGTACACGTTCATGCATATTTACATCCCTAAGGTATTACCTTATATTCCTGCTTGGCCTTTTACTGTGTAAGAGTTCCCTCTACTGGCTGAGCTACTGGCCTTGATTTCCATTTCACCTTACTGATTCAAATGATTTCAGAATCCAAGTCTGACAATTTTTCTTTCAGTTTCTCTGAAACTCTACAACATTTACATTGAATCCTTTCGAAACTGAGGAGCCTTCATAAAAACAAACATACATCCCATCAGTATAGAATAAAAATGCTTAGAGCTAGTACACTGGTGACAGATAGTCCCTAGCCAAAGCTGATTGATCAAAGTAAAATTCAATAAGAAATTAAATATAGAGGTAATTGAAATACCAGGAAAATTTTAAGAAGCAGGATTCAGTGTATTGACTTAATTTTCCAGTTCTTAAAATGGCCAAGTTGCAAGACTTACATTGTTTAATACATTATAGAGATAGTGTTTTCTTCAAGCTGCTCCAAAAGCTATTCTCATTAGTCTTCTTTATTCTAGCATCTTACACAGCTGTGCACTGGGTGAAAGGAGCTCAAATGAAGATATTAGTTTGTGAAGACCGATTTATCTTTATTCTTCTTTCAAGGTCCACTGATGAAATTACAGGATTTCCTTTGTAAAATTGGTTATTTGATCTTTATCCATACTGGGCACAATATTCTTACAGATGACTAATAGAAATTCCTGAATCCTCTCCAAGAAGATTTGTACCATTTTTTTCTTGACTTAGAGGAAGCTGAGCAAATCCATCATGCTGTTTTTACCTGAGAGTGAAGAAATCTTTCTTGACCCCTTAGCAAAGGCATTTGGACTGACTCCTAATTTCTTCAAAATCTGTACTCCATCTATGAAAGGCAATGCATTGCTAAGGGGGAAAATGGGAGAAGACCAGTTTAAATATTAGAGAGAAAACAATAAAACAAACTCTCATATCCCTTTCACTAGTAAACTAGAGACAGAAATTTCGAAAGGAAGGTTTATCCCTCCTCTTAGTCAAGCTTTTGTGATCAATAGAATTGCTCAAATATTCCTATCAGGAAACCAAATCAAGACATGGACATAGAAACACTACAGGATATAGAATAAGATAGTGTACCTTATTTACAGTAGAATAGGTATATTTTAGAGGAAAAAAATATTATTGTGTTACTGTTTTATCCCTATGCTTGGACATCAGGATCTGTAAATTTTGTTGCCATAATTTCATTAGAGGACCATAAAAAAATATTAAAAATGAAGTGGGAGTTTAAACGATTCAAACACAAAATTTGAGCTCGGAAAGGCAGTTTCCAGAGAGTTCTTAATAAAGAAGAAGCTACATAGTTTATTTTGTAATCTGACCTATTCCCTTCAAACGACATTTATGAGCTTATTGAAAATGTATGAATGCACTGTTTTATTTATGTACATTTTTTGAAATGTAAAAGTCCATGGCACAGATTCTACTTCATAATGCATCACTAGACATACTTTTCAGACAGAGAACCTATAGGATAGAAACACCAGTTCATACCATATACTGCATCTCTAGGTCAAGATATCACCTTAGTATAACACGAGTATGCATTGACCTGTGTCTTTCTCTTGCATCACTCTCATAGCCAAGTTTGAAACTGAAATTTCCACATTAAATATAGTGTGCTGTCTGGTGACAGATCAGTCTATACAAATAAGATAGCTAGAACAAGGGAATCATAGTGCAATAATCTCCCAGCTTCCAGAGGACATCAGTTTAAAACTGCTTTATTATTGTTTCAAAGTAAAGCAATTAAAGTCTGACTAAAGTATTCATTTCTTTCTTGAAAGACGGTTAGGTCAAGGCATACTGTTAAAAATACTCAGACTGAATTTCAGAAGTGAAATAAAATATGAACTTTAAAACGTTTCTCACTGGCTGAGGTTAAATTATTATTTTATACTGCTTCAATTTTATAAGCATAGTACACAAGACCTAACACATTCTGTCATGATGATTACAATAAGTTTCAAACCTGCAACTTCCCCACCTTCTAAAAAATATATTTTTTTCATTGTTAACATTTATTATCAATCTCTTTTGTAGTGCCTAAAACCCAACTGAAGCTGGAGTCCCATTGTGCTAGTTTAATATAAAAATGTAATAGCAATGGCATTTTACATAACAGTCACTATATGACCTAAAATTATAAATACAAATAATTCATTGCAAAAAAAATGACAAACTTTATTCCTACATTACACAAGGAGAGCACACAATGCAAGAGATGAAGTGGAATGTGAGAAGAGTTCTGAAGTGAGAAAGAAAACTCATTTGCACATCCTACCTACAGAACCAAAGTCTCTAGGCAAGAACTGAACACTGACATAACACATCTGACTCAAATCACCAGGCTCTCTTGCACAGTTTAGAAAAAAACATTAGAAGCCAGCACAGGAGCTGAAGCTGGATTTTTCAGGACACAGTCCATTGAGGCTTTTGTTTTCTTAAATATAAACATTTCTGGTAAAGGGCTTTTAGCTACATATCCAGATATTTGTTCTGTTTGGACATCACGAGTTATAAGCACCAGTAAGCTCTGTCTGCAGCTGGAATACTCTAAAAGATGCAAACATACTTCAAAAAGATTCCATACAACAAAATCAAAATCAAGAGACACTGTGGTTCTCCCCTGGCCCATCATACATGTACACAGCCAAAAATCACCCGACTCTCTGAGGATCACCTGACTCAGCATTACTGCACTGTGGTCTGGAGAAGCTGCTCCTGATGAGCCTGAATTTCCAGAAATGGTAGTGGGAATGCTTTTGGAGGAGTTTTGTGGTGCCTAACAGACCATTTAGACTTACTAAAGAAAGCCCTGGGAGTTTTAATATGAAAGCTTGCTGTGATCTGGAAGACTTTTTATGTCTTTTTTTTTTTTTTTTTTTTTTTTTTTTAATGGTTATGCAATTCATATTGAAGAGAAATTAATGTGGAACGGGTGATGGGTAAAATGGGATGTCAAATTAGGTGAGATAAGAGAGTTAGCAATGATTAAAAGTTAAAAGCAGAAAATATTGCAGATCTTTCTTAATATTATTCAACCATCTGCAATGTAGTCAAATAATGAACATATTTCATTAGTGAACAAATGTATTCATCAATTAGTAAGGGAAAAGCAAGAATCAAATAAACAGTTCAGAAACATTACTTAGCCATATCAGGAGCAGAAAGAAATTCTTATGTTGAAGAAACATATTGTCACTGAATACATTTTCATAAAACAAACAGAGTACCACAATGCAGATAATTAGAGAACTGTCCTCTGGAAAAGGCCTTCACTCAACAAATATAAGAACACAACTTATTTATTGTCTAAGTAAACTTAGGCAAATGCTCACAAAAAAAAACAAAACAAAAAAAAAAAAAACCCAACAAAATAAAAGGTATTTATGAGAAATTAAACAGAGGAAAAAGTAAGTAACCTAAAACAGATGTTACTTTGAACAAACACATTTTATGAGAGTCTTCCCACTAGAATAATTAATCTGAGACAATCAGTGGTGCTGTACTGGTGATGTTAAACACAGCAAGCAGATACAAAATGGGAGGTCATTTTTACCTCTTGTTGACAGCAGAATCTCTCCCCTTGTCAGATTTAGTTTACCTCTATATTGACATCTCCAGTAATGCTTCTGTATCCATCAGTGTCACAGGAACCTACTCTGACCCACTGCAATCATTATCCTTATAATTCACATTTCTTAGATTATTTTGGTTTTGGGGGTGGTTTTTTTTTTTTTTTTTTTTTTTTGGTTTTTTTTTTTTTTTTTTTTTGGTTGGGTTTTTGTTGTTTGGTTTGTTTTTTTTTTTTAACACATTTCAGCCTTTTTTAAAGTAGATTTTTAAAACAATCCTATACTGGGGCAGATTTTGACTAAAAATATAAAGGGAGGTATCTGCTACAGAAGCATGCATTTACATACAATTTACAAACCTTTCATCAACAGAATTCTCTAGAAGATATGTAAAAGTACAAATGTGTGCTGTGAAAATATGGAGGTGTTTAAGTTTCGTACATCCACCTTTTGAAAATAGCTTTCACTTTTTTCCCCCTCATCAATATAGATGGATTTAAGCATCTTTATTATTCTTAATTAAGGTCATAGAAGTGATACTCCTTTAAGTGAACATAATTAGAGGGAAGGAACTTAAAATTGTAAGTCATCAATGAATTTCAGTTATTTATACTATAAATCCAGTTTTCTCTGTCTTCAGTTACTAGACAAAAAACAAACATATTATTTGAAAATCACCCATGATTAAATGAGAGCCCTTTTATAAGTGAAAATATTTTCTCTCTAACTCATTTTTACTCTTTTTTAAAAAAGAATAAATAAAGCTAATTTTTTAAAAGTGCAAACTCGCAGGAAAATAATTAGGTTGGTTTTTTTTTAAATTGAACTGCAGGAAAGAGAGTAAACTTGTGAATATTATTCAGAGCATACTCTTATCAAGGACCTACTACATCTAGTCCTTTATTCTACTGCTAAGAAACAATAATCTAAACTCAGGAATAACTGAGTATAAAAAAAAAAATGAAAAAAAAAAACCCTACAAACTGATTAATCACAAAAATTCTCAAAATTCCATCAGATGTTTGTTCCAGATTGTGGTACCATTTTTGCAACTATATACATTGTTAATCTAAATTTGTCTTGGTTCTCATATTTAGTTTCTTACGTAATACTTAGACATTACTACTCTGATATCCCACGGGTAACCTTCACCTTTATATATTAAACCAGTACAATTCCTTCAGCTTCTCTCCATTTTAGGTTTATCCAGCTTATAAATAGCAGCTCACAGCAGGTAGTACTGAGCTTCAGCTGCACTAATGTTAAACAGAAAAGCTCAACTGCTTTCTGTGTTTCTGTGAGATTTGTACTAATAATTAGAAATACCATTTTTTTTCACAGCTAGCTCGATGCCTACTATATGCCAATCACTTTCCTGTAGGGCTGCTCTCAAGTCTATTTGCCAATTTTAAAATGTGTCTTTTTTTTTTTACTTTTTTTTTTTTTTTTTTTTTTAAAGAAGTGTAGCACATTTTCCATTTAAATTTATTGTGTTGATAGCAGCTTATTTCACCAGTTTCTCAAGATCATGCTGGAGATTAATCCTGGCTTTCACTTGTCTTGCATTTATTTTTAGTTTGATGTCCTGCACAATTTCCTGGTACTCACCTAATATTACATCATCCATTTCCTTAATTAAAATATTGACCAAATCTGCCTGACAAATACATGCCATGCAGAACACAAGCACCACTTGAGGTCGGAAAGCACCTCTGGAGGTCAGCCAGGCTCTCTCAAGTAGAATCACCTAGAGCAGGGTGATTAGGCTATCAATGGTATCAGGTGAAGCAAGACAGCTGATAATTAAATTGCTGTACTGGTATGGCCCTCCCATTTGGGCATAAAAACATTGCTCTGTCTCACAGCATTGTAATAATTGGAGGGAAAAAGTCTAAACTCATCATCAAAATTAGAAGGTTTAAGAAAGGTATTCTTGTGCCAGACAGGTTGCCTGTGACACCAAATTCCTTTGGAATAAAATTGCATATTTATCCTGATCTCTGAAGTGCCTGGTGTACTTTGTGTGGCATATAAATATCAGTAAGATCATGTTTTCCTAGTTCATCCTATCCTAACGATAAGTGCTGAATCTTAAATTAAATGGCTTGTAGATGAGGTCTAAATGTAACCTAATGCAAATTTACCAGTAAGCTGAAATTATTCTGGATGGGCTGGCATGGAATCTAAATGTATATTAAATTTGCTTTGATAATCACAATGTAAGCATACGAGCTTTCCTTGATTTTCTTTCAAACTCAGAATTGCTTTCTCCAAATTCAATGACAGCATTCAGTATTTAAAGTATTTAAAGCCAGATAAGTTGGACAGTTTTCAGGCCTGTAGTGAATGATTTTAAAATTAAAAATTGTGTCAGAGAAACATTTTTTATCACAAGTAACCAATAAAAAATAGCATAATAATGTTGTACAAAAAATCTGTCCTGAAGCAATCCAAACTGGCTGCTGTTAAGCCTCAGGCTGCAGCTGATCGTGTGAGCATATATGTATTTGTGTGTTCACAGGTTTTCCCCCAAGGGGAAAGAAAGGAATTCACCCTGCAGTTCTGTCTAAACATTAATTTGAGCAACTGTGATATATTTTTTGGCAGGAAAATGTGAAACGGAAAAGGACAGATTGTTTACTAAAAGAAAGCAAACAGAAACAACATACATTTATACTGGGCTGAAAATGATAGAGATTTGTTGACATACAATCCTGCTGCTTTGTAAAAGTTCAAGGTAGCTCCTAGTATCATATCTTAATGAAGTGAACTGTGCAAATAAACAGCCAGTTCAGTGGTAACCACAGGGCATGGTCTGGAAAGGTTAGACTTGACTTGAGGGTACTGCCTGATTAATAGGGAAACAGATATCTTTCTCTACAGAAGGTCTAAATAACTTTTCCTCCCAAATCAACCATTTATCCCACATTCAGAAATGTATTTTTTGTAGATTTACTTTTTTTAAAAAACAGAAATAAGTCCAGCAAGTGCATTATAGATATTTTGGACCTGTGTGATTGTATAAGGTCTGGGAGTCAAGGTGCTAGTAATGATCCACTGGTGTGGTTCTTCACGGGGGAAAACAACACCTGCTGGATGCTGGGCTTTTCTAACTCTTAATTTCTGTAATATACTATCAGTCCTACTCAGCATGACCTAAGAAAATCTTTACCTTTGATAAATGCCAATTCTATTTCGCCCAGTTAAATGCAGGCAAAAAGCTCTATCACCCAAGTTCCGTGCTAGTCTAGTTTAGATAGACACCATGATTTAGACAGCTTCATTCAATAGGTTCTGTTCTCCATGGCCCATCTCTAGGCAGTGACATTCAGTCCCACATGTTGCTGAAAATTACCTATTTATTCTTTAATACCACAGTTGCACTCCTTTGGCAGAAATGCCATGTGAGCCAAAGGCTCCAGTTTCACAAACAGACCCTTAGAATTAGTTTTGGCTGCCTTTGCATATGAGTTCATATAACACATAACAGGATATTTTATGCTATTAATAGGAATACTATCCTTAAATACTTGAGAAGTCTTTTGACCATATCTAAGGCATGAAGATCTATCCAATAGGCATATTCATAAATCAGGAGAGAAATTGCTGCCAGAAACTGTCAGCAGAATCCATTACTACCTGAAAATTTCAGAATAATTTAGGTTGGGAAGAATGTTTGGAAAGGATCTGTGCCAAGCTCCAGACCAGAGCAGACAATTTTAATCTTCGTTTTTACTGCTTCCTCACACTTTAGAGGTTATGTTTACACACATGCTTATCCATATATGTGAAGAAGATTCTGACTAAAGAATCACATAAAGAAATTATCTTAATTTGAATTTTCCTGGTAGTCTAGTACACCAAGTAGAACTGACTGTTTAGACTGAACTTAATCCTTTGGTGTGATCATTCTAGACACTGGCTAAGGTAAAGTAACGAGGACAAATGAAAGATTCTGTTGTCTTTAACAGAGGCAACTCTTCCTAAAAAGGACATTTTCTACACAATAAATATCTAAGATTTAAAAATGCAATAGGAAAAAAAGTTGATAAAGAGATAAGAATCATAAATAAATGTGCTTGTATTGCAGAAGCTCAGGCAATACGCTGCAGCAAATAACTCAGATTTCTGTATTTATTAAGAAAATTATGGGGAACTGAAAAATAAAAAGCATGCATAATCTAGTTACAGCTGACTTAGTCTGCAATGTCAGTGATAAAAAGTGTGAAAACTGAGGCAGACTGGCAAGAAATTAGAAACATTCTAGACTGCTGATACCCACTACCGTCTTTGAAAGAAATATTAGTATTTTAGCAGTGGGAAAGATATTTTTCAGTCATGCATAAAGAAGAGGTTGTTGGATCCAGGAAGAAGGTAACAAGGGTCATGCTGAAAATGTGGAAACCAAATTAATTTGTTTCTCCTCCGGCAAATTGCAGTTCAGGCTGACCAGCTAATTACCCTAACCTTGACCCAAGTGGCAGTCTGACTTCTCAATAACTTACAGGTGATTCACTCTTTTCTGTTACTTGAGCTGTTTCCCCTCCTGAAACCAAGGTGATCCATTTGGATCAAATTATGCATGACAATTTTGGGATGTAAGTTAAGAAATGAATAGGAGCCAAGCTAAACCTATTTCTTTCTACCAGCACAGACTGAGGTTTCACAGGTGAAAGGGTTTGTTTCCCCTCTTTATTTTTTTCTTCCTTTCAAGATTATCCTTTGCGTTTTTGTTTACACAGTTGCTAAGAATTGAGAGAAGCTGAGCTCTCAGATGTTTATTAGAGTGAAGTGATGACATACAACATCCGCACAAATGGTGAGATATGAGATGTGATTCTCTATGTCAAGCAGGCAGTAATTGGCAGCCTGGGTAAATCAGCAAGCATAGGAAAAACAGATCTGAGCATTCATCCAGAATGCAAACTGACCCTGTAATGGCAAATATTCACTTAAGTATTTTTAAAATAGTTACAGGCGAATAGCCTGCTTAGTTTCTGCCTACAACATTAATAAGGTTTACAAAATGAGGAAACTTCACCCAAGGAAAGAATATTAGTCAGAAACCAAGTTGGTCTAGTTAGAACATGTAGGAAATTTGGAAGATCTCTATCAAAAAAAAAAGCTATAGACATATCAGTTTTCCAAAGGACTCAGTAATACTTTCAATTTAATGCATTATATATAGAGCGAGTGTAAATTTTGGCAAAAGCATTAACATCAGCAGTGCTTTGACAAAGAATTATTTAGAAATAATTTATTTTCTTGAGCTGCTGATTAATCTAAAAAACTTTAATAAAATATATGTAAACAGAGAGATTTCAAAATCATTTTGCAGAAAGTCAGAAATAATTTCTTCTGTATTTTCACAACAGAATATTTAATCCTAACCTTAAAATCTATCATCCTATCATTAGATGTTGGCTAACACCGAACTAAATGCACGGTCAAAAAACCCCTTTAGACAAATTCTGGTTTCTTGCTATTTCTTGATAGATGAGTTCTTCAACATCTAAGAAATTATTACATTTATTTAATTTTTGTGCTACATAGGTGATGGTCATTTTATAACCATACATTACATAAGTGAAAACATTGATTTAAAAGATAAATACTGTGGTGTCCAGACATCTGTGTATGAATATTTTAGACTGCATATAAATATGATGGCAGGACATTTTCAGCCTGGAAGCAAAAGATACCAAGAATGAGAATATTTCTTAAAGGAATAAACCCACCACTACTATTTAGCATTTTTTGCATCTGTCTGGTCTTTGCACTGGCTTATAGCAGGAAGTTGACAAGTAGGCTGCATCTAACCTCATACACACACCTTTGCTGGTAGGCATGGCAGCAACTCTTGTTTAGTTTCTTTGAGAAACCACTGCAACATTTTTATTCCTTCATTGTGCTTACAGATTTACACCTTCAGGTTTACTGAAGAACCGGGAAATCATTTGGATAAATCTGCTGTAAAAAAAGCAGAGGTTCACATTTTTTCCAGGGAAAATTCAGAGTGGCAGTACTGCTGGGATTCCAGCAGAGAGGCTGACTCCAAGTCACTGTCTCTCAAACTGAGCAGAAGTCAGGAAAAACCTCCTCAATTAGCTTTCTAAAATAGGGTGGTGATCACATCATTCTTGCTTATGGACCTACATAAGCAGGATGGGCATTTTTATTTTAATAATATGTCTCACTGTGTTGTATTTTATGCTGCATATCTTATTTAATTTACTACCCAGAAAAGAAAAAAAACACCTCACCGTTTGCTGAAAATTTTGTTACTAAATAAATCGAAACTGCTAAATCAGGGTGATAATACTAATTTTCTTATTTATTTTGAAATAGCTCAGGTCTTTACACTGCCCTCTCGAAATGTCTAATATCTTGTAATTTTTAGCTCTTGAAAACCATCCTTCAGTTTCTATTTAGGAAGCTTGAGGCTCTTTTGTGTTTTCATTAACCTCCTCAAGCCACTTAAATGATTTAACAGAGTAAATTCTCCTTGAATGTTAAGCTACTGTAGAGACTGCAACATTTAAGCATTTAATCTTGTAGATTTAAGATTCAGGTAGGCATGGGGATAAATTACGAATCTTTTGTTTTGCTGTCTGTAGTATATAGGGATTAGACAGCACTGGCATCACTGGTTGTTTTGCATAATTAGAAAACTAGACAAAATATAAATATTTTTGGATTAAAAATAAAAAGGTTCCTAGTAATAAAATGCTCAGCATTGGACCAGATTCTCAGTTTGCACAGATCATCATAATACTGAAATCAGTTGAATTGATTTACCTAATCTAAGAAGCTACCCTTTCATGGAAAGTTTTATCTTATCATTAGAATAAGCAAATCAATAGAACCAAGCTAAATCAGATCTACCTGGAAGTCAAGGCAAATGCAAGTTTAAGCTACAGAGACTTACAAAGCAAACAAACCCTCTTTGAAATAGCTTTTATAATTTTTTTTATTCTAGATGGGAGAGTTATTTTGGCAATTTGATACTGAACATAAAGCAGAATTTATGGAAATAAGACAGTCTCAAGTAATGTGTAAAATACAGCTCCTGGGTCTGTATCACCAAAGCAAGTGATTCTTCATAGAAAAAAAGACAAGACATTTTCCCTTTAAAAAGCTTTTGTTCTTTGGATTTTACCCTAAAATCAAGAACCTCCCTTGCTCCTCTGTGGAAAAATAGATACATAAATTTTAAAAAATATGTGAGTGTTACAGCCTTGGGTAGAAAAAGGTCCTGAGGTCTCTGATCCTGCAAACAAAATCTACACTCAATAACCAAATTACTTTGGCTTCTGCTCATTCTAAAGAAAATTAAACAGTTCAGAATAGGGCCCAAAATTATATAACTATTTATTCAGTGGGAAACTACCTAAAGCAGCCTACAGAAAAACTCAGAAAAGCAGTAGTTTTGCTAAATTATGAACTTTGTGCTACTGAGATGTACTTCTGTTCACCAGGCCTTCTTGGCATACAACACCTAAATGGAATATGAGTCACTGTTTTATATAAGAGATAGCTGGAGGAGGGTTTGTTACTGTGATCCTGTCATTTCCTACTGGAGCATCAGAGACCTCCCATAGGATGTGAAAGCCCCGGGCACCAAACCCCACATTTCACCCTCCCACATGAGTGTCCTAATGAGCAGGCTGAAGACACTTGTTGGGGAGGAGCACTCTCACTTCCAGACACTTGTCATGAAGCTTTTGTTTTGTGTCAGAGGCAGAAGATTCACCATGCCCGTGAGAGCCTACCCCTCCGTCTTGCCTCCCACACACGCCTCACATTCCTCTGGGAGAGGAGTGAATATATGTTACAGCTTTTTATTTCAAAGCTACAACTGCAATCAGAGCTCAAGCCAGTGAGTTTGACCCAGTGGATCCAGCGACTATGAGAAGAATGGTGGATGACATTTCAAAACAGCTTAACCTCATGGTAATGATGATCAGAAGATCACAAATACAAAAGTCATACTCAAACCCAGATCTTTCAAATTGCCATATAACCTTTGAAATGCCAGGCACATGGGGAGAAGAGAGAAATATGTTCTCTTCTATTCCTCTTTTATATAACAAATTTGCATACAGAAACTTAGCTAAGTGACACAATTTCTGTCTTATAAATCCCAGTATGTTTTATGCACATTATTTAGTATGATCAATCTTTCATAATCAGATCTCAAAAGAAAACTTTAAAATTTTCCTGGTTAGAATAAAAGTTAACTCCTGTCCCCCAGATCTTGAAGTATTGTGTAGAAGTTTGGAAGTAGTTTTGAGAATTGGGTTTTTGGGTTCCAACCTCTAACCCTGCCAGTAAGTGCCAAAAGCCACTGTCCAAAGGAATTGTTCTTCTCATATTTCATGGGGTAAAACGGGAAAGATGCCTCAGACCCATGTGTAAATAAAAGTCTATAGTTGTCTTTCTGGAGTTTCCAATTTTAATAGACCGAGAAAAATTAGATTGTCCCATTCTGTTGGCTGTCTTGTTACTAAGCAATGCTGCAATAATTCTTATCATTCCCTCAATTTATTCATTTTTATCCAAGTAATTGCTGATATCAACTTCGTCAAGTTAAAGCTAGTGAAAGATCATTGCAAAAATTTCTCCACCAGCATTTTTCTGATCAAAATACTGTAAAGAGCTTCTTCATGCATAAAAGAACAAACATGTAAAAGAAAGCAATAGGCTATAGCTTCATGCTTCTTGCACTCACCGTTCTCATCAAAGAATTTCTCATGAAAATCAGTTTCTAAGAAACTGTCAAAACAGAGCTATAACTGATCATTTCAAAGGAATACACAGCTTGTTTACTGGAGTCTCTGACTGAGACCTGCTAACAGCAGTTTATGTAGACATGCAAACAGCCTTGACTTTAATTTCACTCTGGAGGCACAGGCAGTCTTAAAACCTTGGCAAACAAGCTGAGAAGTCAAATCAACAAGGTTCACATCAGATCAATACTGAAAATGTGAAAGAAATCAGTGTGTGCTATATAATTTCAGAAATAGATCCTACCCTGGTCTCAAGTGCATATTGATCTTTTATAATGGGGTATTATATCCTTTAATTACTTAGCAGCATGCAAACCTATAATGCTTTCTATTTGAAACATCACTTTCTTATTTATTCAGCCTTAAAGTACATTTATCTCTCAGGATTAAAATCGTATATGGAACAAACCAAATATTTTTATGCAGTTTGCTGAGTCATCTTTCCATTTTTTTTTTATATTTTGTTGGGTTTTTTTAAGATATTTTATAATAAACTAAGCAGTTTATGTATTTGTAATGAAAACACCAGAGGTGAATTCAGGGATTTATTTTAGCAACTTGCCCTTTAAATTTTCTTCTGGGCATTGTATTTTCCATTGAGACATCTGGGACACCGTTGGGACCTGGTAAGTAAAAAGGTGCTCAAGTTTACAAAGCTGAGAATGCCACACAGCAATTTATCTACCTATTGATAATAGTTCAACCACCAATCAAACCATGTCCTTGATTAACACCATTTTATCATATTTCATCAGACTCAGAGCTTTACATTTTCTACTTTCTACTTCTTTAGGGTTTTTATTTACTTTTTTGCTACCCATCTGATAAAAACACGTTTATGGAGTGGCTGCACTTTTTCAGACATTTGAGTACTCTTTTTAATTTTTCTTCTTTTTTTTCTTTTTTTTTTTTTTTTTTTATCAGCCAATGACTTACCAGGCACTCCTACTCCAAACTGTATTAGAGAAACTGCACTTTGGACCGTGCAAAGACCAGGTGAAAGTTAAAGGCCATAAAAAATAAAACAAAGACAAGCAGGATTATAAAATTAGGAATAAGGTACAAAAATTCTCCACAGAGACAAGAAACTTGTATAACAAAGCACTTATGTCTAACAAATATCTCAGTCAGCAAATGAAATAATGGCCTTTGCTGTAAAACGTGCATCTATACAATGTGTTGGGTGGTAGACAATGAGCATCAGCCATTCATTGCATTTAAGAACTCAGACTATGATTTTGGGGTGTAACAGAAGGAGGAAAAATATAGAATCTGCATTCTCTAGAAAAAAATCTGCCAATGTAAAGTATAATTAATACTAACAAACTGGGTGCAGAGATACATCTGTCTCCAAGGCAGAAATTACGTCAATGCTATTTAATTTGAAATAGCTAAAATGTCTTCTCAGCAGCTCCTGTGATATTGGCACATTTGCTTGACAAAGATGTCTTCAAATACATCAACAGGAAATTCTTGTATTACATACAAAGAAGCAATATTTTCGTGGTTATGTTTACACTTTACTGACAATACAGATTGTGACTGCTGTATTCTTGTGGCAAATACCAAGGTAATGCAATTCAAATTACTGTCTAAAACTCAGTCTTTCACATAAAAAGAATGGGACTAAATCTGCTACTGGGACCTAGCAGTGATGTTGTAGCTGACAGATGTGGATGAATGTATCTTTACTATTATATTAAATATATTCTGTAGTACAGCAATTCTGGATTACTTGATGTGAAAAAGACGTTGGAAAAAATTGAAACAATCAATCATATTAAAAAAAAATCTGATCAAGATATTTTTGTACACGTGTATTTAAAGCACACATGATTCTACTAGTGCCTTCCTCCTTAAAAGTTGCACTGTAATTTTATGCCACTAAAATTAAAGATACAAGACCATCAAAAAACTAACATGGATTTTCATGAAAGTCACTACTCTAAGCACCAGCGTCCCAAAAAATTTATCCAGTCCAAAACTCTGATAGTACTTTTCTTAATATTAATAATTAGACTGATATTAGACACGAGATATTAGACTGAAAGGAAGTCAGGTTTAGAGCATGACTTTTAGCATATCCTGGAGCTTGGGGATGAGCTAAAGGCAGTGCACATTTCTTTATTCTTTCTGGTAAGCAAGCTGTTAGCTAAAGAAAAAAAAAATCAAGCACCTGAAGATGATATCTTAGTTGCAGTGTTAATCTCTAGGTAAATCCAGACATAACAATTATGATATGTTGAGGTATAGATGAAGGGAAAGGTGAATAAAATGGAAGAAACAATTTAAGTATCAAAAATAAAGATAAAGAAATGAACTCTTCTTTAATAAAATAAATTACTTTAAAGGAATTTTTGGTCTTTTTAAAAAGTGAGAAAATGATTGTCAGTGTTCTCACTGCATGTTGAAAACAAACTTCAGCATGGGCCAGGTAAAGGGGAGTTGCTCACCACATCTCCACCACTTCCCTGGTTCCTGCCTTCACTTTTCTAGTTATGGCATTCCCAATGTTCCAGGGAGGTACCTTGGAGCAACTTAGTCCAGGGAATTTTAACACAGCCCGAGCTCTACAGGACTTAATGTAGTTACGACTTTTAATCTCTTCTCCTATTTCAGCTATATCTCTACTGCTTTCTCTATTATATATTTTTCAAAGTCCAGTCTCATGCACAGCTAAAAAAACTAAACCTTATGGTTTTACAATAATCTTTATTTCTTTGATCATGATTTCTCAGGAAAAGGGATTGGACTTTATCTCAATGAAATAATTCTTTATTGGATTAATTTTTATCTGTGGAAGAATCAAAATTAAGAAATAAATGGGGAGAAATGTGTGTAAGAAATGTACCACGTATCCAGTTAATTCTGACTTTCCACATATCTTCTTCTCCTGTTGACTGACTTTGTTTTATTTACAGGAAATCAAGGTAATGTTTTTAAAGCATTGATATATGTAAAGCTGCAGGTGGATTATAGAACTAGAACTCCAAAAGGCTCTTAGAACTGCTGTCAGCAAAGACACAGGCACTTTGATCTGGAGTGGATTCAAGCATTAAATTTTCCTGGGAAATTCCCCAAACTTCTGAGTGGTACTTCAGCCTCAACAGAGCTGAGCTTGAATCTGCTCGGCTAAGATTCTTCCAAGAGCTAATTCACTCCAAAACCCCACGAAGATTCTCAAATTAATCTTTTTCTCTCTTACTTGAATTCCTTTAAGCCAGTATACTTACAAACATATAATGTGTTTCCAAAAGATTATTCTGCTTTTAGGCAAAAGGGAGCAATTTTTACTAGATTATATTTGTTTGGAGTTATGTTCGATTCCTGGTTGTCCTTCACTTTGCTTTCTCCACATTTGTCAGCATAAGCAAAAAATTGAATCAAAATTATCTAGATTTAAAAAAAAAAAAAGTTAAAAAATGTTTATGAAATTATTGAGATTAACTGAAATTCTGTTGATTGAATATAGATGAGAAATGACTACAGGTTAGTTTTTAGTACCAAGTCTGAGTGGGCAGCTACATACTGCCATCAGTTGCAAGAGCAAGCTCCTCACTTGGCATAAGCAACATCCTGCTGAATGTTCCATCTACCATTACCTTCCTTCTGAGTCACTGAACATTCCTGGGAACTACCTGAGTTTTGGAGGCACCAGACTGACCTGTGTACTCCATAGCAAGGGGGTCACACTTAAACAGTGTCTTTGTCCTTCTAGATTAAGGTTCAGAAAGGTGTTCAGGAGCCAAACTCTGGTTTTATTGGAAGTTAGATCCTTACAGATAAAGGTATAAATAAGTACACAAAATATGATCCTTGCAAAAACAGTGGGGTCTACATGAATGAGATAATGTTTCCACAGTCAGATTTACTGCCAGTGGGAAAGAAAAGGTGGGTATATCTCATTCTATCTGGAAGATCTGCTTGTTACTGTTGTATAAAATTCTAGTTGTATCATACAAAGATAAGCAGAATTAAAACAAATTAGATACAGACAACTGGTCAATTAGAGAAATTATTATTACAGGTAAACCAAGTAAAATAAACCCATAAGCACTATGATCTGTTGCTAGCAATGGCAACAGGCCATCACAGGCCTGCAAGGTTGCTCAAACAGTTCAAGGTTTGCCAAAGCGTTCACCACTGGCAGCTTTAGTGGAAGGTGTGAAAAAACTGAGCTAGGAAAATGTGGGATAATTATATTGCCTTTCCTGCAAAGGTATTATCATTTCCTTAAGTAATATTCATGTTACTTCTAAGACATGGCAACCTTTGATGTTAATATTAGGACCTGTCACATTTTAACCACACCTCCCTTCCTGAAGCCTTACGTGACTGTAACTCTTGATAGAACCTAACATTTAAAAGTAATTATGGTTTGATCAGTCTTACTCAGTAAATTGACTGTGATCTGCTCTTGTATTAATTAGTTCCCTGTGCTCTTCTTGTGTGCTCCAATATTCCATTTCTAAAGTGCACCAAAATAAGCAAAGCAAAGCACATATTACATAGCTGTATATAAAATGCTATATGCATATATGCTATGTGGTTTCTGACACTATAGAAATAATAAAAGATACCACCAATATAAAATACTTCGGTTGATGCCATTTTATTTTTATGCCTGCTTAAAAGCTACAAGGATACTAACATACAAGGAAGTAAACTTGCAAAAATATATCCATAAAAAGAAAGTCAAGCCTAATCACTGAAATTGGTATAAAACACTATTCAGATATTAATGTATCCAATTCCTGGAGAAAAAAATATTTTAAAAAGTACTTTTTGTAGTGAAGTTATAGATTTTATGAAATATATAATTTAATTTATTTTTACCAGAAAACTTTAACTTTTCTTAGTTATTGATTTCTCTCTTGAGAAAAAATCTATGTTAATCTTAATACTGAATCTATAATATAGGTATAAGCTTGTGATAAGATAGTTAGCTAAGAATATTGCCATTTTTTCTTCTACCAGAAAAATATGCATGAAGATATTGATAAAATGTGATAAAAAGAAAACTATAACATAGCATAGTCTTTTGTGAAGCTAATAAATAAAAAATGTAGTTTTACTTCCAGGGTTTGATAGATAGAAAATACTACATAGAGTTTATGAGCAGAGCTGATTAACAATATTCAGACTTTACAATATTGACAATTTTAATTAAAACATTTATGTACAATTATAAGATTAATACAAATATATTTGCTAGTTATCTTTATTACTTTCCCTTCTGACAATTTGTGAAGTAACAGGATAAGAAAGGAAGTTACCTATTAGAGAAAATCATACGTTTTTATTTTGTTAAGATGTATCAGCAAGTGAAGCTGATTTAGGGCTTACTGCAGTAATTGTACTGATTCAGTAACTTTTGTGTTATGCATGCAAACCCTAAAATATAAGTTTTCCTAATGGAGGCACTAAATGTCTGCCTTAGTGTATGCAAATCTTGTCTAACATCTTTTCTCTTCACTGCTGACATTTGAAGCATTACATTCCGTTTCTGCGATTCATTTGTTTTGGTGAGCATCTCCTGGTTAAGTTTCTTCTTCAGCAAAACATTTCTACAACAGGTTTTTATTTATGACACAAATATAAGTTCCATAGCATTGTGATTTAGGATAGGTATTATTCTATTTCTAATTTGTTTGTATATGTAATTTGAAGTGCTAAATTAGTATTTTGGTCCATAGCTACTTCAGGATTTTTTATCCTGCCCATGAATTAGTGAGTAATTTATATATAACTAAAATAGCTATTTCTTTGAAATTAACTCAGCTCTATTCTCATAAGGAAGTTTGAAACAGAATGCTGTGAACACACAACAGCTCAAAATTATTGCAGTAAAATGAAGACCATTTTGTCACAGTATGAAAAAATGATGGACAGTTGTTTCACGAGTGTTCTTTTCATCAAACTATTGAATTTGGCTTTGAGTCATGCTGATTATTTCAGCAAGTTAAAGCAGTTAAGTGAGAAACAAATCTCTTAAACATATGGCAGTTCTGATTATCATATGAAAGCCAGGCATGCCAAAGATTTGGAGAACACATTGCTCTAAACAGACAATAAAATGAAAATTAAATTCCAGTTTCAAAAACTCTACTGGAAGTAGATACACCTTTCCTGAGGGCATATGCCAAAATGTAGGAATCATGTAAACATTCTGGATTTCATGTTTATTAAAAACAGTGGTTGAATCTCTGCTTTATAATGCATAGCTCATTTGATAAGCTCTGACAGCCATAGCTGCTGATACAAGGGAGAGGAGGAGAGGGGAGGAGAAGGAAGGGGAAAGGAAGGCAAAGGCGAGAGAACTGTTCAAGTTCTCTATTCCTAAAATCAAACCACCACTTATTATTACTTTCTATGGAAGGACTCGTGTTCATTGTCCAGAGAACGGCCTGTGTATTTATTTTCACATATTTATTTGGTAGTTCCAATTGTCCAGGGTTTGTTTAATTTGTGGTTAACAAGGAATAATCTATGAATATGCTTAAACTCTGAAGTTTAGCAATAAAGTATAACTCCTTTATTTATTAGAATTTTAAAAGTGGGATTATATAAATATCTGAGATCCCAATTGCTGCAAAGTACCAGAATGGCACAGAAATCCTGATTCATCCAGAACAAGTATTTAGGCATACCAGAAAAGATACTTGGACATACAAGATTTGAAAGTCTTGCCTTAAAGAGGGAAAGCCCAACAGAATTTCTAGTGATGAAGGTATGTGTACACAGAATCTACCTGGACATAGAATCTTAACAGTGAAAGAGTATTTTGAATTAGTATTATAGGGAACAATTCTAATAGAAGAATTCCAAACCTTTAGAAGAGGTAATATGTATGTAAAAGCTTACTCCCATATATTTGAATTTTGCTAATAGATACTGATCAGGAATAGGTGGCACAACTAATAAATAGAGGCACTGAATTTTTATTTGTTTATATAATTACATTATACCATTGATATTTCAAGTACTTGAGATCTTAGTGAAGAAAACTTATACAGGAATTAAATCTGTTGTAATAGGCATATGTACAATTCAATCTTTAATCGTAATTTATACAATCTGCATCAGTTAAAAATTCTCTAAATTTCATTTTTGCTCTTGGGTATTCTATTAAATGCAGAGTTACCTTGCATGGCAGCAGCCGTGAAGATTTTTACAAAGTTTATTTCATATTGCTGAAGGCTCAAAAAGAGACAGATGGATACCGTGGTATAGAATTAATAATTTTTAGGGGTCATAACTTATCAGTTATTCTTTGTTTGACATGCATTCCACAGAAATTGTAGTTTTTAATGGTTAAGAACAAAGAGGAAAAAAACATCATTGTGAAGACAGCATCATTAATAATATTTTGGAACAGAATGTAACAAAAAATACATCTTACAAGAAAACAGCAGGAGAATAACAGGTAAGCAGAATATAATTACCTTTTTGGAAGATGGCCAGCACACCAAATTTGGTGTGTGTGTCATCCAAAGGATGATAGTCTGTACTATTAATTCATTTCCAAGACTGGTCTGAGCTAGTTTTGCATTTTGTGAGGTTTACAAAGATTTGTTTTCTTGCTCTTTTTCTTCCAAAAGAACATATCTTTCTGCAGAAATGTTTCACAATATGAAATAATGATTGTTTAAGGTTAGGCCTTTCATTATTTTCAGCCTACTGAAAATGTTTATTTTGTCTTTTTTTCATCTTTTATTATATCAAAGGAATATTTGCATGGAAAGGAAAGTGCTGTAATCAAAAAGCATTGAAATGTTTCCTTTTTTAGATCATTATAAATATTGCCAAAATTGTTCAGATTTTGGCATGTTCCTGTGCTTATTTTTCTTCAAAAAATTGTTGCTTTGGAAAACTTCTGGTTAATTCTTGTTCATATAAGCCATGTTTACACTATTTTAATTTGCTCAACAGTAGCAGTTAATATAAATGAATACAAACATCATCCTGGATTGTCACCGACCCTAAATTACCGGATTGTATAGATTTAAAGGCAATAATATTTTATTTTGTAGCACCAATTCACCTTTTTATTTCAGGATTCCTATTCTAATTACAAACTACCTAAATTATGTAGTTCCACATGTAAAGTTGTCTGCATACTCCCTGTGTGTAGTCAAAAAAAGGTAGACTCTGCTGCTGTTCACCTGTGCATAAGTGCCTCTCCTACAATTCTGGAAATTCATTGGTGAACCTACTTGCTTCTTTTTTTCCCATCAAATTCTCATTAAACTTTTCAGATCCTTTACAACACTTGGGTGATGTAAATCATTATAATATTTATTCCTCTCACTCACTTTCTCAGAGATGAAGTCTATTTAAATATGGGACTCTGGCAACCAAGGCATCCCATTTAACTACATAACCTACTCAATATGGAGGAAAAAAGTTATAGTCTCTTGAGTAGACTTGAGAGCCACACTTTTCAAAGCCATTTCAAAAACAACTGAAACAACTTGTAGTACTGAGATAGGCTGAAAATTATTTTCGTCGATCATATAACCCCATTTGAAAGCACAGATTAGCTTCAATGTGCAACTAAACATCAGGAAATTAGGGAAAGCAGACTGAAAATACACTGAATTTTTAAAGCAGCTTCAAAACAGGATAAGTCTGAGTTTTGGAAATAAACAAATCTAGTGACAAAATCTGTGATGGACTTGAATCCTTTTCTGTGGCTGAGTATGTTATCTGTAACTGCTTCCTCTGCTGATGAGCTTTATTCTCCATTTTCTTCTTCTAGCCAGACATCCAACTTTCCTTTGAAGAAGAAAACAAACAAACAACAACAAAAAACCCAATATATCATCTGGATCTGTATCTTCATAGTTATTTTACAGAGACAACCTGCTTGAAAACACTGATCTGATGGACTGTAATGTTGTTGAATTGTCTCTAAGCATGCAGGGACAACAATGAATGTGCTGTCTTTATTTCCTGTCCTTCCTAGGCTTCCTTTCTTTGTAATTCACAAGTAGTTTTCTGATTCTGGAAAGATCAAAGACAGAAATAGCAATCAATTTTATTGTCATTTTGTTCAATATGCAAACCTTTTATTTGCATGTGGCTCAAGTACTTGTTTGCAAATTCTGCGGTCATAAGTTGAATTCTTATAAAATGTTTCCTGCTGAAATGTCATGCTGCCTAGAATTCAACAGCAAATAAATATTGCTGTCCTCACTAATTTAAAACAGTGTGAGTTTTAAATCTTAAGCTGCAGGAGATTTATTAAGATTGAAGTTTTCCTCACTCTTCCTTTAGTCCATCAAGATAGGTCAAAACTGCAGAAACCATTATTTTCAGAATTATTGCAGTTGCTGTAAATTCCATTTCTTTAATTCCTGTCATGTAATACAGCAGGGTTATGATGAAAGGTTGGAGGTTGGACGAGATGATTTTAGAGGTATTTTCCAGCCAAAATGATTATGTGATTCTGTCATGAGACCAGGAACCCAAAGCTATAAATAAATGCAGAAGATATCCATGAAAAGGTTTTAAGCTTTAAGTTATCTAACTGGCTTATTGATAATGTCATTGGGTTTTGACTTTGTAAAGACCAGACAGATTCTGAAACACAGCGTTGCTTATTGACTTTTGAATTACTGTTGCATTAGTATGAAAAATTTATTTTAAATTAATGAACATCCTTTGGGGCATATATAAGAAGGATGTGTGCTTTTTACGTGTACATGAAGATTTTCTGCAGAGAATATGCACTGTTTTTTGCTTCATGTATTTTTACTGACTTCCTGCCAATCAATCTTTTTTGTATGTATATATATATATATATATATATATATATATATATATATATATATATATATATATAACTCCTGTAGCATGTTCTAGAGCAGTAAAACTTGCCTCCATAACAGAAGGCATGCATGAATGAAATTTTAATTTTTGTTCTAGAAAATATTTAATATTCATTGTTAAGCAGATTTATCACTGCAACCTTATCACATGCTTTTTTTCTGTTGAAGTAACTATGAAGTGCTTATGACCACTCATTTTTTCAGGCTGCCCATAGGCACCTTGGTCCTAGGCAACCAAAATACTTTTAAGTAAAACTGTGTTACAGAAGAGAAGGTCACGGAAAGAGTTCAGAGAACTTCACTGAGGCCTTTTATTATACCTGGAAGAATATTATGCAAATGTATTGAGACTTTGAAAAGCCACCAGTCACTTTGAAAAATCACCCAGTATTAAAGGCTTTTCATAAAGAACTTGAGGTTTTTTCTAAAAGAAAGGGCATTTTTAAATCCTAATTTTAATTAATTTTAAAATTATAAAAGTTTTTAAAATCTGAGGGACAAAATACCTCTTATACATCCATTTGTTCCTTCTTGTTGACGTTATCTTGACTAAAGATACCTTTGACTGGGCAACTGCAATAAGTGTCAAGCAACTTTCATCTATAGAAGGATCTTCCTCCAATGATATATTGTTGGAAGAAAGGAGTGTGAATGACTGTATGTGAGTTTGCTTTAGCTAAGATGGATCCATCATATTATTCTCCAAATTTAGCTCTCAAAAAGAAATGAATCAAGAGACAATTCAATCAATATGAAGTTCTTTAAAGTAAGTACAGGTTAGTTGTATTAAGTAATTTATTTAGAATGATCTAATAAATGCATTGACAAGGTCTCCTGCTATACCCTAGTGTAAAAAATTTCCTTAAATAATTATTTGACAATAAGATAGGATACAGATTCTTACAGATTGGAAAAGAGCTAATTTTGCATGATGTTTTGACCAAAAAAAATCAGCTCCAGTAAAGTTAAGAGTCAAATAATTTTTGATATAAAGGTAGATAACAAAATCTTCATAAATTTTAGCTAGTGCATGATCATGTAGAGAAATAGTTTATCCTCCAGGACTCTGCTCCATGGTTCATCTTTAGAATGTGATAATGTAAAAAATAAAAATATAAAATAAATAAAGAAAATTACTCTTTCGTATGTTGAAATGAAATAGTCATCACTATTTCTTAAACTTTAAACACTTCCTGTAGAGTTTTGATAACTAAAATGCTAGAAAACTTCAGTGTTTTTAGGATTGATATTCAAGGAAATCATTTGAAACTCTGAATTTCATAAATAATATTTTTCTTTCTAAATAGTTAGAAAGAAAATGTATTAGAGAGCTTCTGTAAGATGCCTACTTGGACTCCAGATGAGATGAATGATATTAATAGGCCTAAGTAAAAGATTTTCACCCAAAATTACTCTAATTGCAAAGTCATACTTTGTCTGTACAAAGTTCTTGCCTGAGAATTATTTATTTCAATCTTTCCCTATAAAAAGTTATTATATGTGAATAAAGAATATCATGCATGTATCAGTAGGTCTGCAATATCAAGAAACTTGCATTCAGGTGTTTCTATAGAGACTGATATGAATAAAATTATTTCCTGAGCTAAGACTTAAAAGCAGATGTTGGATTCTTCTCACTGGCATTTCATGTAAGGGCTAACCATCTGCTTGTAATACAGGGTTGTGGATATCCATTTTAGTAAATGGAAGTCACTACAGGCAGTGGGGCCTAAAATGCATAGCCATTTGCTTTAAAAATAAGGTGGACTCCTGTCTCTGCTCCATTGACTGTATTGTCATGATCTCTTCCTATTAAAATGTGAATTTAGATAGCTCCTTGAAGGTAACCAGTGCTCTGTAAAGACCAGAACCTCAGTTCAGCACAATCTACTTTGGAGTATTCTGCACATTCTTGGCTGCACTGGCTTCCACCCCATGGACCACTGTGGCAGCTTGTATGTCTGATTCGCATGCAAACACTGAAATTTCAGCATCTAACTTCAAAATGATCCCTGTGCTACTTTTTTTTTTTTTTTTTTTTTTTTTTTTTTTTTTTTTTTTGGTTATTATTATTTATAGCAGTGGTGTTTTTCTTTCCAAGTCAGCATTATGTGCAATGGAGCCTTGGTTTCCTGGGGGTGGCTGAACACCTTCCTGCTTGTGGGAAACAGTGAATTAGTTCTTTTTGCTTTTGTTGTTTGCGTGGTTTGCTTTTCTTCTCAAGCTGTCTCTCTTTCAGCCCATAAGTTTTCTCACTTTTACTCTTCCAAATCTCTTCCTATCCCGCTGAGAGAATGAGTGGCTGTGTGGGGCTTATTTGCAATCTGGAGTAAAACCATGACAATCCCTCTCTATGAATTTGATGAATTGCTATTACATACATGCAGAATAGTGTTTGACATGCCCCAAAGCATCCGAATCCAAAAATCTGCACACAATCGGCAGACGTGACAAAATATTAAGGGGAGTCCTATGTCACTCTGGAGCAATAGCTGGAGGTCAGCAGCAGATATTTCAAATGGCATTACACATCCATGTGTATGCATTTGCATTAAATCCCACATCTTAATGTGAAGATGGAACACATCCTACAACTCAGACAAACTGAATCCCACAGTACATTTCATTCTGTTTAGATTATCACCCTACAGTTATTAAACTAAAGGAACTGCCACCTCACACATTTCGTTCTGTTTTTTTTACAAGTGAATGATAGACGTGGCAGTTGTCTGAAGGAAAAATAAAAGCAAATTTTGGAAAAACTTTTCTTGAGATAGACTTTTCCTGCTGTGTCTAGCTAGAGGATTCAGGCACAGCAAGCACAGAAAGTAGCTTTGTGCAAAGGAGAATAAGAATAAGGTCTTTGAGGCTAGCATTGGGCTGTTGCTATGATTTCTTTTAGTACTGAAATTCTCTAAACAATGAAGCTGCCAACTTTTTCTACAAGCATTTATTTAACACTATCAGAAAATTGGTACTTGCTATTTACTCTGAATTTTAGGTGAAGGGTTTTTATGTGGAAAAGTGGGCATATAATATATGAAAATATTAATGATTTGTGTTACTTAACAAACTCTCCACTCAACTCTTTCAGTCTTTCCTGAACCAGTATTTCTTCCAGACTCTGGGTAACAGAAATAATTATTTAGAATTTTACGTAATGATGGGTTACAAAGAGATTTTCTTCACATTTACTCAGAAGTTTAAATTTTGCAATCATACAACAGTGAATCAGAGTATTTGATTTTTTGTGGTTAAAAATAGGGAAATCAATACCAAACCCAACACGAAGGACATTAGGTTTGTTTTTCACTAACTGATTGATTAAAAATCTAATTAATTATATTTCTATTTTTTCCTTTGACTGTTTCTTAAAGGACAACCTTGGCAGAAAAATAACTGATTTTATTGAATGATTTTTTTTTTTAATTTCAGGTGATATAAATTAGAAGCTTTGATATGCATTTTCGATTTTTTTTCCAAATTTTGCTGCTTTAGGAAGTTTTAATTAGAAGTATTCATAAACAGAATGATTTTGCTAATGTTTGGCAGCTTGGCGATCATCATAGGAGAGAGAACTCTGGACTTTAGAGGTTTCTATCTTTCATCGTGGCTTTTTTTTTTTTTTTTTTTTTTTTTTTTTTTTTTTTTTTTTTTTTTTTTTTTGCTTTTTTGGATCTCTCTCATGGAGAGAAAACAGAAAAAAAATGTGAAAAGTATTAAACCTAGGCCTGATTTTCATCTAATTTAAAAAAAACTGTTAGGACAAACTAAAATCTCTTCAACAATGTTCAAGAAAACTGTTCTAGTCTATCTGAAGGCAGGTCAGAGGATACAGATATCTGTGTGATGTTTGATTACTATGTTGATCATGTTGGTTATGATGTCTGAGTTAAATTCATTTTGAAATACAAATGCTGCTCACCTTTGGAGAGTTATAACTGAGAGTAAATATGAAAATGCACTCATTAAGTTTACTATATATAGGTAGAACAGCCTTAAAAGCAGCAGAATAAGAACCAGATCAGTCTGTATTTGAGGTGAAGATCTGCACTGGGATGTAGACAGTGTCAATTAGCTGTTAAAAAGCAATGTACAACATCATGTGTGTCCACATTTCATTTCTGTATAGGCCAGACAGCAAAGCAGAGCTTGAAAGTCACACTCCACTTTTTGCTTTTGTTTTTGAATGACAGAATTATTTAGCCAGGTTTGTCAGCTGATTTCCAGCAGAGTGATTTGGGGTTGTTGTTTTATTCCCTAAGCAACCACTCTGCATTTCATCCCCTGCAGCTCCCTCTGTTATTACCTTCAAATGTCTGTTTTGCTTCATTGCCCGTCTTTGTGGGTGTTTCTACACATCTTCACTATCCTTTTGGTTTGGATAAGCCAGAGTAGCCATCACTGGCCACAGATATATTCCATCTTCATTTTCTGTCTAGAAAGGCCTACTTATACAGCACTTTGGGTTTTCCATGGTCTCAAGGATGCTTAAATGCTGAATATGATACAGGGGATTCCATATTCTTCAAGAATTTAGTGCTATACTTCACAACTTTAAAAAAAAAGGTCATTTCCACTCTGAAGGATATAAATTTTCATCTTGTGACTTGAGGGAGACTCTGTGCATCACTTAGCAGCACAGACATTGCTGCACAGAACATCACAAGAACAGAATAATCTGACACTATTTCATATATTATCCTATTGCTTGAGCAACCAGTGACACATGAGAAAGGGAATAAACCCCCATAAGGAACCTAAATATGCCTTTTGAAATTTTTAGAAAAATGCCTTTTATTTCTCAGATGGTAATACAACTTGGTTTTGAGACAAAAACTGATAAACTCTGCTGTTTTAGCTATAGTAATGGCCATTGTCATGCATGAACTCTGAGCAACCTCAACTTCTCTTATAAAGAAAACTGTAATTGCTGTCTCAAATTGGTTTTTGAAGTAATGGAGACGGGGACGAGACACTGCTTAGACAAAATCTTGAAACACTATGACAGAAATGAGCAATGAGGAAAGCTTGGGAGACTGAAGATCTTGAAAAGTGAACTGCCCTGCCAAGAGCCTGTGGATGGCTCCACTGGCTATTCCTGGTGCTTGCCTATCAACAGTTTTCAGGGCTGGATGTTTTATAGCCTCCAGAGGCTGGTGCTTAATAACTTTCACATATGAAAACTTTATCTAAGTATTTAATCTAGAATAATTATAATAATAACAACGATAACAACAATAGTAACTGCTACAACTAAATATTTCTGTCCCATGCCTTAGTGAGAAAGAAAACATGTTTGGTTCTTCTTTGCAGTAGGCTTATACTTGTCTGAAGGGTATTATAAAGAGCTGTCTTTGTTGCCTTTCATATAAACCAAATTCTTAAACTTTTCCCCTATATTGTGTTTTTTTGATTTTTGACCATTATAATTTGTGTTTAACAGAATATCTCCTAATTTCTGACAATTCTTGCAGACCTGTTTATTCCAATATTTCTTCAGCTGATCATGTCTGTGAGTAGGAAAACCCTTCCACATCTCTTCTGAATAGGGTTCATTTTTTAGTGTTTTAAAATCAGTTTTTCAAGATCCTTTAAATTTTATTCTGGTCTCCAGTGTGCATGAATGCATACGTGTTGGTCTTCAGGTAGTAAATTGCCTATCAAGAATCTCCTTGCTGATTTATTCTCTACCAATATTAAAATAATGAAGCTGAGCTAGAAGAACATGGCACTGACTTCACACATACAGCAAGATTCACAGACTCATTAAGAGCTGCTTAAGACTAGTGGACCAGTGTCAATAGCAGTGGTGGAACATGGGGCTGAACATTTGCTCTCTTACAAACTGCACATTACTTCCTTTTCAAATTTGGTCAATGCTGTTGGGAGTTTTCAAATAGAATGTTATCTTTTCTGTACAATCTGAGTACTGTACGAGAACAATTTCAATTTAATGGAATATCTTTTCTTCCAAAAGAAGAAATGGAATGAAATTCAACTTAGCTTCAGAAGGATCAAAATATTTAAATTATCCAATAAGGTTGGGGATTCCAATGTCAGCTTGCTTTGGGTTTTGTTTTTTATGGTACTCTCATTTATGAATACTGCTTTAATGAAATCACTGGTTTTGAAGTAAGATATACCAGTTATTATCAATTAAAAAAAATAATTAAATTATCTGATGCACTCAAATGTATGTTTGCCTTTCACCTGTGTAGGTGTTCAAAAAATATGTTGCAGATGCATTTCATTAGTTTTTCAATCTTTTATTGTTCTGTGCAAATTGCTCAGCCTGAATCATTTGGGAGATACTCAGCACCCAAAGTAAATAGTCTTAGTTACTCAGGCAAGCCAGAGCCTTACAATTTCAGATTTCAGGACTATGAACCACACAGTCACAATCAACTGCCTGCCAAAATAACATAAAGGTGCTTTTTTGCCTTAAATGCCACTTCACTATACTGTTCAATAAAAGCAATTTATGCTGTCCATGCTGACCTTTATATGGTATTACATGGTCTGCAGAGGAAGTGTGTCCAATCAATAGTTAGTTCTCAGGGATGAGAGCACCTGAACTCTCAGATACATCTCCTGCTGGAATACAATTATAACAATAGATGACGTAGGACTGTGCTCTGTTACTGCAAATTAATTGATGACTTGTTTTGAAAACTGTCCTTATTGCTCTGAATACTTTTCTAATCTGAAAAATTTCTAAATCAACTTTGTGTGTAATTGTACAGTCAGCTTTATTGCGGCATTGCTAGGAAGACAGAAGGAAATAGATAGAAAACAAACAACTATGAAATAAATACCTGCAAAAGAATTATCAAATAAATCCTTGATCCTTTCAGAGAGAACGAATGTTTCTGCTATCACAGCTAGACAGCAAAGATTTGATCTTGTAAACTCCAAAAATTCTATTTTATTAGAGGCTTTTAATATTTTATTATACCTTTGGGAAGACTTTCAATGATACTAGAAAAGAATATATGGGACCAAAAGAAAACACCTTCATATTGGTTTTAGCCTTTTGACTTTCTTCCTCATTTAAGCTTCAAAGGAAGAGCATATTTCTAACTATACTTACCTGTAGCACCAAACTGGTTATCTGTGGATTCACTGTCCATTGCAGCCTTGCCATTCATGGATTCAGTTGGCTGAGCTGATCGGTATCAATCATTGAAAGTATACCTGCAGATTTCACCTACAGAATTTTTCAAGCATTTAAGTAATTTCAACCAACTTTCTACAAGCATTTAAGATAAACATCATATTTCAGAAGTCCTCGCTGAAGGAACGCAGAATGTATGATTCTATTTGATGACATGGTAAGAAGAAAATTATTCTCATAAGGCAGGAACTGCAGGCCCTGAGTCAAAATTACTCATCCTTCATCTTCTAGGTTCCTCATAAATTTTTATCCTACTTGATATTTTCAGCTTGATGTCAAACACCAGTTCAATAAATTTCTGTATTTTGTTTTTCCTTTCAAATACAATTCAGATGAGGGTAAAAGTCTGAAAGTAAGTAGGAAGTTTAAGCTAACATTTGTCAGAAAAGTTTATAAAATATTCTCCTGGGTTTTTAATCTAGAAAGGAAAGGGAGGTCGAGTCTCCCTGTGTCTGAAGTTGCACATATTCTTCATTGATTACTATATACCTAAAAAACTGAGGTGAAATCTTGACTCTTCACATTCAGAATGATATTTGAACTTTTATTTCTCCACTTTCACATCTGAAAACAAGAAAAATAAATATTCTACCTCCTTTTTTGTGTTCTAATTTGAAATCTACTGGAGTAAATTGTCATTCCAAACCCTACAGAGTATCTCACGTCATACTTCAAAACGCACAGTAAAAGCAGAAAATTGTCTGAGGTGCTTTCTTGCTGATATTTAAGCCATGTATGTGTCCTAAATTGTTCCTAGTATTAGAGCACAGCAGTGTACCTCAGGGAGCCCTGCTGCCTCACTTTGTAATGTTATTGATCCTCTTACAGAAAAGATGTAGCCAAATATACCCATGCTATCTAAAATGTATTTTCTTTTATGTATGTCCTAATCTTCAGTTAAACGGTATATGTAATATATACAGTTATCACAAACAGCTGAAAATTTGAAAATTTAGCTAATGAAATACATTGGTGCAATATTATTTACATCATCACTAAGTGACCTCTTACTTCCTTGGCTTTTCAAAATTTACATTTCCTATGTTTTTAGCTGTCCTAGAATCTATAACAGGCTCTTGAGGAGAGAAGAACAGAATCTTATGCTGGAATACTTACATTGAAGTGACTGTTGCTGGCATATTTGATTATTCATGCTTATTACTTTCAAAGTTAACATAGGGAAACTGAAGGCTGGGACTATTTTTGCAGTATCCTTTTATTTCAGGTATGGAATTTCATGAGGCCCTTGAATTATTTTCCTGGATTAGAACCCCTTTTTTGTTTGGAGGCATTGCCTGTAGTTCCATGTCAGCTTTTATGAGCCTCATTTTCACTTCTGCTTTGCAATTTTAGCTTTGCCTGCTAAGGAGCTGTATACTATTCTTGACCTTTTGTGCACTTTACATACAGATAAACTGTGAGTAAAAAAAAGAGCCAGTCATGACAAAAGATAATGTTCGACAAGCTGCAGAAAAATTGGTTCCAGCTGTCATTCTTCTTAAGAGGGTCCAATGTGCCTATAACACCTGAACAAGATGAGGTACCTGTCACTGCAGAGGGTTTGCAAACACTGTAGTGTAATTCTCTGATCTCTCTAAGTAATTTTGTGTTTTCAGGGTGACACGCAGTCTGCATATTCTAAGTAAATATAATAACTGTTAATTTTTATACTGGTTGTAGAAGCAAAAGAAGTTTCTTCCATGCAAAAAATAATTTACAAATTCCAGATTTACATTTCTTTAAGTTTTCAATATTTTGGAGGAAGCTCTTATAATCCCAGATGAAATATCAGCAAGGTGCAGCACAAAAAAAGCAGTGCCATTGAGCAACCTTCTGAATACTAAATAGCAGTTTCTGAGAGCAGAAATCCAAAGGGTTTCTCCAAAATCTGTGAAGTCTGATCAGCATATAATGAAATTACATAAGCTTGTCCTACAATTAAATATGACTAAACTATTGCACCTGACAATTTTTATTCTCTCTCTTATTTTTTCTTTGCTATAACAAATATTGCATATGTGATTAACAACAAATTTATAAGTACCAGCCAGAAAGTATTCCCCAAGAGAACCTGTGGTGTGACTGATTTCCATACGGAGGCAAGCTCACATATCTGGGCTTTAAAAAAAAAGCCAGCATTTTTTTCCTGCACTAAAAAATGGACGTGTGCTCATTCTGCTTAGACTGCAGTTGCACCAGTGGATGCAAATATTCAAAATGGATTCTTCAAGTGTGCACATCATATGGACTTTGCATAGACAATCACTTAAACAAAGCCATCAGCCTCAAACAGCCCAATTTGGTAGTAAAGTCAGAGTTACTGCAGCTTGCAAAGTATATAAGGCACTTCACATTTTGAGTACGGAAATGAAGCCAACAGAGTTCAGGTGATAAATAAAATTTGCTCCAGAAGTTAATAAAATTGGGATAATTCTTCTGGACAAATAAACTTATTTTTCTTTTGAAATTAATTTTTATTTTTTCCCACTTTTTTGAAATTAATTCAGTTTTACATTAGATATTCACTTCACTTTCTGTTCTCACATTTCTCCAAAACACTGTCATAAAATAAAATAGAATCATTCTATAATCAATTTTCTGTCTCAAATTGGGAAAGCAAATGAAAAAATCCAACATATGTATTTTAGATATCAACAGAATGCAAAATTTTATTTACTCATTACACTATTTTCAACAGTTAGAGAGAGTAAATTTATTCCTTATTTAAACAGGTCATCTTAATCTATTTAAAAATATTATTAATATTTTATTAAAGCTTTTGAAAATGTTGAAGATTAAGTTTTTGTCCTATGGAAATGATTGATAAAATTCTACTATAACATTTGGTGATCCTCCAGTGGGTTTGATTCAAAGTGCCAGTGAGCAGCTGAAAGTAGATGGATAAATCTCAGCAGATGGATAAATGGAGCAGCTTCCCAGAGCAGATAAAGGAAATATGAGTGCTATACAAAATTTTAAAATCATATTCTTATGTTTCAATACATGTATTGGATTTTGCACAATATTTTATTTTTGCTCTTATTTAGCTATGTTTTCTCTTTGTTTGAAAATCATGTCTGTTATGAAAAGTTACAAAACATCCACTAGATTTTAACGATGGATGCTACAGGTCTGGGCTGGGAGTAAACCAGGGCTGGAGTAGCATGTTCCATGTTCGACTAAATGCTCAAGGATGCAACTCATCCATTTTCCATGCATAATTTCGTTCACTTGATAATATTTCTGCTAGTCTAATTAAAGGTTTAAATAAAAAGCTTGTTGGGATTTGTTTCCATTTTTAGGGGGTTTTGGGTGAATGGTGGGCAGGATGTTTTAATCATCCAGCATAGCTTTGTTAAGAATATGAAAACAGAAATATAAGGAAATAAAATATAATTTGTAGAAACAAATCTTAAAAACATGCAAGCATATACTACAGGTTATGGGAAAGTTAAAAAAAATACTGACTTAAATGCCATGATATGTAAAAAATCAATTACTTTGGCCTAGGAAAACAGCCATAAAATTCTGGGAAAGTTGACTCCAGAAATTTAACATAATGTCTATTGGAATTAATAATGAAAAGGTATTAGGATCTATAGAAAAGTAGCAAGAAGGACAGCTAGACCTCATCAAAGGTTCAAATGCATAACAGTATATTTATTGTTTTATGCTAATAGATTGGGAAAAATAATTTCGAAAAACTGAAATATTAGATCCAGATAGATCATTCTTCTTATTTCTATAAAGCAGGCACTTAAATAATTTTTACTTTAAGGATGCAAAATATCTGACACAAATGTTTCAAATGAAGACAATCTTTCCAAATGACAGTTCCAGGGCTCTGATGTCACTTGAGACATGTAGGTTAATCCAGTAAGCTGGTACTGGGATCAGACGTCTGTAAGATCACACTGTATGCAGAACAGCCTGGAAGCTCACATGAAATTTTATTATGCCCAATAGTTTGGTAAGACAAAATGCCAAATAGGCATTTTGCTATTTGCTGCTGGGTGTAGCTTGAAAAACTCAATTAATATTGTTGAAGGACAAATTATTCCACAGATGTTTGTGAACTGATAGAACCTTCAAAAAATCAAAAAAAGGAGGATTTTTTTCGGAAGCAATTAGCTGTGTTTGTTCCCCCTACCAAAAGAGAATGGAAGAGCTTGAAATTTAGATATCAACAGTTTTCTGTAAAATATGATCTTGTCTTCAAGGATGAAAGAAAATAAGCAGTAAATAGTACATCATGGGAAGGAAATGAGACAGAAGAAAATATAAGGCAAAAAGCACCGAGGAAACAAAACAACTTCATAAGTGTATACTGCAAAGGTAATATATACTGGTATCAATATCTTCTAATAATAGAACATTGAATGATAATACAAAAATGCAAACTTGACTTTGTTGCAACATGGATTAATCTGGTTTTCACCTATCCTTCTGTTCTTTCAACTCACTGAGAATTTACTGCTTTTCTGGATAGAATACTAATTTTTTCCTTCTGTAATAAATGCTGTTGCCTGACTCTTAAAATTACCCACAAGGAGCTGTTTAGTTTTCAAAATAAAAACCTAGCAGATTCAGAGCTGTATCTTCTGTGAAAGGAGTTAGACACTCCTAAAGCATCCTTCTGCTGAGGACTGTGTGCTTCCTTTACAAACAAATCTATTTTAAGCTTGTCAGCAGATATTTGATTCAACCATACACAGAAGAATATGCGACCTGTACTGGAAGAACAGGAAGGAATTGCTTGGCATATTTTAAAATTTTTATATGTTAAAGAATAAGACAATAAATATTGCAGCAAAATTACAACAGGTTTTGGACTTAACTTTTTTTTCCTTTTATACTTTTTATTCCACAAAAACACTAAACTATAGTTTTCTACTTTAATATGGAAATCGCTGAAATCTAACTGTAGTTGTCCTTAGGTGTGGTACTGAGCATAATTTAGACATTTCCATAAAATTATAAGAGAAATCAAGTCTTGAAACTGGTGAGTTATTTAAAAGCATTAAAACACTATATTTTGTTTTGATGACACATTTAGATGGCTTGTTAACTAGTAAGAGTACCACATCCGGGAAAAAATATAGGATACTTGAATACATTCTATTTTCACACATCCACAAACTCTGTGTTGCACCATCATATTTTTGTTTGTGATAGTGCTAAGAGGTAAAGGAACATGTGAGTTGGAATTTCATTTAACAGCGAAGTTTCTAAATGTGACTCTGTTGCAGGAGTAACTGCAGCTAAATAACCTTAGTGACAACCTGCTGGGCAAACACTCTTTAGGAGGCCTGATTCTCATTTATACTAAGGTCCTTTTCTCGGCAGTGGTATGGATTGGGAATTTTAAGACATGGTAAGAACAATTTTAAAGCCACTTTACATAGCCAGAACAAATCAAGAGGACAAAAGATAAATGAAAATTTGGGTCCAAGCATTCTGTGAGTCTACTAATTTCTCACAGCACCCCTGATAGAGTAAGCAATTGTTTTTAAATAAAATATAGCAAATGCTTGTGGGTTCTAAAGCTTACTGCATCAATGAAAATCTAGAAAGGAAAATGAAAGCAAAACTATAGAAAAGCTGCATCTGCTTTTTTTAGACCAGCTGACCAACCTATAAAACAAGTGGAGGCTTTTTGAAATAGGAGCTTCATTATACCTTTCTCTGATCCAATGATTAAGACTCTAACTCAATAAATAAACATTTGGCATTTAACAGAAGACATGTTTCTTCACCTTGCAAAACTCGTGTAAAAATAAGTTTAGAAAGGCACAAAAGGGAGTAGTACAATATAACCTTTTCCCAGCTTCTCTTTCTGTTCATCGTGTTCTATTGGCCCCATATCTTCTTATGCATGATACATCCTCTTCCACCGAGAATCTGCATTATCTGAGAGTATTTTATCCCTCATTAAAATGTTTAACTTTCCTATTTCTTTCTAATATTTTGCATTTTGCGTTAGTTAGTTAGTTAGTTAGTTAGTTAGTTAGTTAGTTAGTTAGTTAGTTTGTTTGTTTGTTTGTGTTTTGAGTGTTTTGAGAGGAGTGGTGAATGGGAGGGGGGTATTAATCACCAGTGACGAATGTTAACCAGATTTTTTAACTGCTTTTTTTAAGCATCAGTAACTGATTGGATGACAATCACATAGATCTCATCTGTTCAACAGCTATTGAATTATGAATGAGAACATTTACTGCTACTTTTTCACCATAAAATACTATTCTTTGCATTCAAGATTGAGAAAAAAAACACGTTTTTGACACCAGAGAATTATAGAAATATATGCTTCTAGAATTTCAAGGAAAATTTTTACAAGAAACATGAGAAAATTACAACAATTTGAGAGAATTAATGGTCTTTGAGGTAGTCACAAAATTAAACAGAATAGAACAAACTAGAAAAGACTAGAACAGTAGAAAGGAGAATGAGCTAGGAGATAAGTTCATGAAAGAATTTTTTTATTTGCTACATTTCAAAAGGTAGAACTTAGGATAAGAGATTGGTGGAAATCCAACGCCAGTTGTTTAAATAAATGCATGAAGGGCACTAAGGCCTTTGGTGTGCAGTCATTTATTCATACCACAACTGTTTTATTTAGGCCGATTTTCATGCCACTGCATTCTTGTCTTGTACAGTGTTTTATGAAAGACAAAAGTACTGCAAGAGGAAGTGGCAAACTGAGACCAAGTTTCATACATCCAGAGATATTTATGAGTTAAAATGACGAGGGAAAAAGTGGTTTTCTCTCTTTTGGGTGTGAAAGCCATTGTTGACTAAGATCTGAATAAAAAAGGATGAACCAAATATGTTAGGGTTTTCCAAACAGTCGATCCCCATGCAGATGGCACAGCTTAGATCTCTTCAGACCTCTTGAGACCTTTCTGTGAAACTAATCAGCCCAATGTAAAGTTCAAGTACATTAAAATATATATATATATGTATATGTGTATATATATATATATGTACACACACACTTTGAACTATAGACTGGCATAATCAGAGAAAGAAAACAGATTTATCAGGACTACTGAAAGACACAACAAATAAATATTATCAGAAAAAAACATTATTTATTCCTTTCTTTGATGCAATTTATGCCTGAATACTAGGTTTTTAATACAATATCTTTGAAAATTAAATAAGGGAGAAATACCTTGTAGGCAATGCCATCGAATAGTACAAGAACAATCTCATAAAATGACATATGCAATGTATGTATGTTACATACAATATAGAGGCATATCACCTAGTTCATATAATAAACAGGTCAGAAATAATTTTGAATAGAAGAAATGTGTTTATGAGTATGATAAAAACTGTAGATTGCGGGGGAAAAATGAATCAAAATATGAATGAAGGCAGTCAGTTACCTTAAGGACAAACATTTTAAAAAAAAATGCTATTTGCAGTGGTAGTAACCCAAATATCTGTCGTGGAATATCCCAAGTTGGCTTTCTTGACCATTAATTTGACATATAAATAATTTGTATTATCTCATAGTCAACTATTTCACCTTCATAAGTCTTTTTAAATGAACATCATGAAGCAAAAGGTTTTATAAGGAATACATAATTTCCAATAACATTCTTTAAATATTTTCAGACTTCTTTAGGTTCTGAAATTATTTCCTTTTATTTATTGTCAAATCACTTAAAGTGAGTTTTATGCAAATATCATAGGTTTAGTTCAATAACTCCCACCTCACAGAGAAGAATAATGGGAATTATTAGTTCTCTTAAATCCTGATTTAGTTTTCCTTTCATTTTAACAGCAAATATTTTGTCTCCCTAATATTTGAAACTAACAGTTGTGTACGTCCCAGCAGTTTATCAATTCATGGTTAACTCAGTTAAAATTAAAAAGTTTGGAAACTTTTCTGAACTGACCTCAGCATTTGTTTGCCCTGAAGATATTACCTAATAAAACTTAAAACAGCCCCAGGCTGAAGGTGGTGTGCAAATTGGAGCAGCTCTGGGCATGATGATTCTGAAAACCTGCTGTTTTATCATGGTTTCCTCTTGGTCCCAGGAGACAGCCACTTATGGGCAGTCTGTGAGAGAAACTGGAAGCTGCTAATAGCAGCTTATGTACACTATATGTTTTGTAACTTGCTCAGACACTTTCTGTATCAGTATATATTGGGTTATTTTAAATGGAAGCTCTATGTTTATGATTAAAAATGTAAGAAGGGAAGGAATAGCCCAGAAGAAACAGTTTTTCAGTTAAAAAAGATAGGCCAAAGAAGAGTTCATCATAGTTCTAAAATAATTGAACATAACCTGAGGAAGACCAATACCTTCATTCACATGACTCAAAAAGTTTAGACTACTCACATTAGTGACAGGCATTCACATAGACTTTCACATCTTATTTCTTTGCTTTCTCCTACTAATTTCAAATAAATGCTATTTTTGCTAACAAAATACCTCATTTATATTTTGCAATCTCTAAATTCTCTAAAAGACAGTAATTAATATGCAGTCAGTAATTAATATAGAATTGTGGTAATCAATGGCTAGGAGAACTGTGGAATTCTACCCTGGATAACGTACAGGCAAAAGACAGGACCATAAAAACAGAGTTAGGGAAGATGGGAGACAGGAATTAGGGGAAGTGCAGGAAGTGATATGAATTGACAAATGCAGAGAATTATTCTTCTTTTTTGCCTTCCTAGCAAAGCAGTTCTTGTTATCAGTGAATCTTCTGTCCAGCAGAATTGCGAGATACTGAAGTGGTAATATGGATGGAAAGCATCCATGAAAATATCCAATCAAGCTTTATAATGTCTTCTTAAGGGCAGGGTTATTAAGTATTTCCTGTTTATCCTCTCTAATCAAGCAGGAGATCATTGCTTAATTTTCAATGTTGGAATTATTTGGGGTGATTCTGGAACTGCAGGACAGTTGCTAACATCAGATATCAGCTAAAAAATAAGACATTCTGACAGCTAGTTTTGAAAGAAGCTCTATCCTTATCCCAAGTTTTTGTGAGCTCATTTTTTGAAGGAAATACAAGGTAATTCTGGATCATGTTGGAGATGGCAAGGCACAAAAAACGCCTGCAAGAAGTCTTACAAAATAAAAGTTTTAAACTCGTGAACACAGGATCAAAGAAAAACTTAGATTAGAAAAGACTTCTGGAAGTCACCTGCTTCAAATTTCTCAGAGCTCAGCCAGCTTAAAAATTAGACCAGATACTAAAAAACCTTCCATAGCTTAACACTGAAAGAGTTCAGGACTTGTGATCCTCCAGCTGCTCTAGGAAAGCTCTTCCAATGCTTAATAACTGACAAGGGGAGGAATTTTTTCCTTATGCCCAACTGTGCTTTGTTGTGCTGTCACTTGTAATCACTGGACTCCATCCTCTTATTATGCACCAAAACCAAATCTGGTTCCATGTTTTCTAAAATTTCTCTTTTAAACAGCTAAATACTGTTATTAGTTTTATAGAAGTATAATTAATTCCTGTACTATTTATCCTTTTCTCATCCAAGCCAAACCAGTTTGATCATTTTTTTTTTTGATTCTTAGGTTATGTGTTGCAGCTCCCTAACCATCTTGGTGACCTGTCACTAAAATCACTCCAGTTTTTTATATTTCTTTTGTCCAGTAGCCTCAAAACTGGATAAACTATTCAGGAGAAAGACAGAAGTGGGAAATAGAGGCGAGTAAGCACAATCTGAATTTGTGGGCTACTTTCTGGCTAACTGTATTGTGTTTGCATGGCAAGGTTTTGGTAGTAAGGGAGAGCTATACAGGTGTCCTCTGTGAAAGGTTGATAAAAAACTTCTCCCATGTGTGACAGAGCCAATGCCAGCCAGATCCAAGATGGATCCTCTGCTGGCTGAGCCGGTCAGTGACGGGGTGGTGCCTCTGGATAACAAGCTAAGATGGGGAAAATTCACTGTGCATTGAGACTATGTGATAGGAACAGCTCTGCAGACACCAAGGTCAGTGCAGAAGGAGGGGGAGGAGCTGCTCCAGACACCGGAGCTGGGGTTGCCCTGCAGCCCGTGGTGAAGACCATGGTGAGGAGCTGTGCCCCTGCAGCCCATGGAGGGCCAGGGGGAGCAGAGATCCACCTGCAGCCCCTGGAGGAGCCCCATGCTGCAGCGGGTGGATCCTGAAGGAGGGTGTAATCCTATGGGAATCCCAGCTGGATTTGACTCCTGGCAGGACCTCATGGAGAGAAGACGCTGTGCTGGAGCAGGTTTGCTGGCAGGATTTGTGACCTTGTTGTGACTCTGTCCCTGGAGGGCTGCACCCCGTGGAAGGGACTCAGGCTGGAACAGTTAACTTTGGGAAAGACTCACCTTACACAAGTTCATTCATTCTGTCTGCACTCTGGAGCAGGGGAAGAGTGGGAGGAGTACTCACCCTGAGGAGGAAGAAATGACAGAGAATTCCTGTGATGAATAGACTGCCACTCCTATTCCCTGCTCCCCGGCACTGCTGGAGAGTAGGAGGGGGAGAGCTCAGGAACAAAGGGAAGCCTGGAAAGAAGGGAGAAGTGGGGGGAAGGTGTTCTTAAGGTTTCATTTTATTTTTCATAGTATGATTCTGATTGAATTGGAAGAAAATTAATTTCACAAAGTCAAGGGATTTTTGCCTGTTATGATAATTGGTGAGTGATCTCTCCTCATCCTTGTCAAGACTCATAAGCCTTTTGCTATATTTTCTATCCCCTGTCCAGTTGAGGCAGGAAGTGGTAGAGCAGTTTTGGTGGGTACCTGGTGTCAGGTCAGAGCCAACCCACTGCAATAATGTGGCCGTGGCAGTGTGGCTAACCTTGATCACTGCAAGAATACGCTGGACAGACACCTTCATCTTATCCACCAGGGCTCCTAGGAACCTGCCTGCAAGATTGCTCTTTTCCTGTACACTTGCAACCATTTGTTTCATCTGCACTTTTCATTGCTCAGCTTCACGGAGATCCACTTGTTCTGTTCCTCTATTGCCTAACCCAGTTCATGTCACACAGCTCATACAAAAATAACTGGGGCAGCATGCTAATCACTTCTTATGTGAAACTAAGTTTCGTATAATGGAGTACATTAGAATATTAGTGTTACAGATTTATCCATTAAAAAAGTTAAATCTGTACTTTGAATCCAGATGTGCTCAGTAAAAGAGACAGCAGTTTTTCATTTAACATTCTAATGTTAAATACATGGCTAAGAGTAGCTTTTTTTTTAAGTCCTCTACTCGTCTAGAGGTCTGTGAAAGTGAAATATTACTTGGTTTTATTACTTGGTTTAATAGATTTCAATCTCCTGTGTCATCTGCTTGAGTGACATTCTGGAGTCCGTTAAAAGAGATTTGGCATTGCACAGAAGGAAGGCAGAAAGAAGAGCACTAGTTTCCTTTCAGTTCTGATTTCTAGATTATAGAATGAGACATGTTGTTATTTCCTTGGTTGTCATGGTGTGTTGGTACAGCATATCCCACCCCTGACATGTAAATTGTGCAGACTGGTATGCATTCTCACTTAAGCAGTAAAAGCAAACAATAAGGAACACAAATGAGACAGAAATGAAAAAGAAACAAAGTGGCAAAGAAAACTGCTGTGCAGTTTGGACGTATGTCTCATTTTGCTAGAAACTGTCTTCACTGACAACTCAATCTCTGTTCTCAGAGGTATCCTGCTGTTTGGACTATAAAGCTAGAAGATACTCTGTTCCTCTTTTCTTTGTTTTCCCTCTTATTTTATCCAAATAAAAGTCAATAAATTCGTCACAAAGATTAGCATAATTTTATCTGTTAATAGTACATAACACATGAAAGGCTTCATTTGACAGTTATTCTTTTTAAGTAGTTTGAATGTACATGTACCTTCTTCATTACGGTTTATAACATTTGCTGATATAATACATGATTTATACAAACTCGTATTTATTAGAATATGAATGATCTGTTAGGAGAAGCAGGGGTTTTTCTTATTGATTTGTCAGAGGTACAATTAAAAGTATGATGAAGAATGGCTACCAATACAGAAAGTAAATGTTTTTACATTTCCACAAATGCTGTTTGTTAATAAGTTTTATGTCTCTCTAATAGCATTTCCATTGTCCCAAATAAAACAATTAGGGAAATCGTTGCTTCTGAGATCTTTATTATTTTTCATGGCATACTGGGCACACACATATTTCCAGGCAGAGCCTATTACCCTGTTCTGGGAGATATATTATACAGAATCAATGTCCTGCCATGCATGCAGAATAAAATATTTGGGGGAGGATAACGAAAACATTTCCATTTACATGATGAATAAAAAAGATTTCCAGCAGAGAACAGAGAACCTACTTAAGTTATAGATATTCCACATTTGGATGTAAACAAATTAATATGGGAAATAAAGGTACATATTAAAGCATAGTTGACAGCTTGATATTTTATTTCTGCAAGCTACTATCTAATAGCAAAGATATTTTCTCCTTATTTATTCCCCTTCATCTGATAAAATTTGTGAACATTAATTTAAACATCACAAAAAAGCAATAAGTATTATATTACTAGGATAACAAAAGGACATTGAAATAAGTCATTTCATGAACAACAGGGTCGATAGAACTTGGATTTCAAAGCCAGATAGCCTGGGTGTTTGTATACACCAAAAGGCTTTGATCTTGAGTACTGCTCTGCAGATTATCTAGTTCCTGGGCTTTGTCTTGGAATGAAGAAAATAGTTTCTGCTAAATCAAAATCTGGGGGAGATTTCTGGGACTGGTGCAGATGCTGTTCCAGGTAAACAATAAGGAATGAACAAAGTGCCAGGTTTGGTTTCCCCCACCTTATAATGCTTTTCAGAACTATTCAGAAGAAGAAAAAAATGATGCAAAACCCAAAGAAATGCAAGAACATAATCAATATTTCTGGCAGCCTGCCAGTTCATATGTAAAAATCCTCATTCAAGGAGGAATAGATCAAAATAATTTGCCCAACAATTGCTTTTCAAGAGGAAACAAAAGCAGTATAGAAATGTCTTCAGTGGCATATCTGTAAGCAAAATCTTTAAAAGCTAAATATTTATTTTCTGCTTTCAAAACATTCTTAGAGCTGACAGTTTGTCTAAAGTGGTCTACAGTAATTGATTTATCCTTGTTGCATATAGAAAAAATAAAATTTATATATGCAAATTTCATCAGTGTTACATTCCAGCTTGTTAGCAGTTTATCATGTTAGCACAGATGTAAAAAAACCCAAAATATTTATGCAGTACTTGACATAGTAAGATTTTTATACAAACAAGATGGCATAAAACAGTCTCTGTAAATTTGGTTTCCCAAAATATTTTCAAATTTTCTAGACTGCTAAAACTATTAATGTCACAACCGTTTTGGAACATAATTAAAATCCAGTTGTACATGGTCGGTATCAGCCTTGACTCCTTCAAACCAGCATTTCACCTGACTCTACCCATCCCAGAGAAGGTCACTTATCTTTGCTACATTGTAGGTTAACTTTAGAATCAATACAAATCAAAAGGCTCCAGGAAGTACCTGGTCCCCCTTTTGTTGTGATGTGTTCATCTTTCTGTGCTGTCTATAGAAGTAATTTATACTGCATACCTTAATCTTTAAATCTCATTTTTTCCAATGCAGAGAAGTTCACAGAAACTAACAGAGAGATTATATCTAAAAGAAAACTCACAAAGCTTGATTCTATGTGCTTTGTAACTGAGATGTAATTTGTCAAGTGTACTTTGGTTTTTTCGATCTTCCAGTAGAGGTTTTCTTCTGAACCACACCAGTCCCTGCTCTACCTTCACAGTCTGTCTCTGTCCCTTCTTCTGTATAATCTGTATCAGATTATACATCTAAATGATTCCTGTAATACAGGAATGAGGTAACAAGTAGACACAGAATGATCTCCCTTGGTTTTCAGAATTAATGAATTAATTAATTCAAATTAAAATTCAGAATGCAATTTCTATGACATTTGAAAATCAGCGTTTGCATACATCATTACATCTGTTAAATAGTAAGTGGTGATGGAAGCCATTGGATCAGCTATTTGAAGTTATACTGAATATAGTTCTGCAGTTCCCATTATAAAGGATAATCCTGTTCTAAAAAGGGAAAAGGATAAAATAACATGGGAAGTCTTTTCTTTCACTTAATCTATGACAGCCTTGAAGGCAGGGTGAGGAACCACAATACCTGCTATTGTAAAGCAAGATATGCAGTTTCCTCAAAATGTAAATGAAAGCCTGAAGTCCGAACAACCATAATGATTATATGACTAAATTGAGCTAAAATTAAATTCTGGAAAACTTTTAAATTATTTTTCATGCTATCTTAATGGAGAATTAAACATTGACTCTGGCATTTGTCCTACAAATTACAAAGTTTTCTCCATGAACAAGTGCTAGATTTTTCTTTATTGCACTTGCTCAACATTATAGAGGAGAGAATGGCATTAACTCACTGGCAACTTCAGAGAACTTCAGAGAGCTATCACAGAGGGATATGACATCATTGCTCAGGGTGGGTGACATGGTTTAAATTAAACCTCAGCATACAGGGAAGAAACCAAACCTTGAAATTTCCAAATGACAACTTAGATACACAGAGCCAAATACTTCCTTTCATTCTGTGCCTAACAGAGCCATGACAAACTAAGATACAACAGACACTTTTCAAGCTATCTTTAGCAACTTTGTTGAAGCAAGGTTCAGGCTAAAAGACATTTAGAAATACTGTAGATAGCATGTTAAAAGTATAAAATAAATTAAGTCTAAGTGGAAATAAACTACATTCACACATGAGTTGACCTAATTTGTTCTGAATGCTTCTTTGTGTCTTTATTATGTTTTAGTATTTTGGGTTAATTAGTTATATTCGTTAGCTTAATAAAATTCAAAGTGTATTTATTTTGAGGTATAAAACATGCATTAACATACATTAAAAATGTCTAAAATATATAGAAAAGTATAGTTTGGGGCCAGATGTGACAGCTGTGATGGATCTATGCTAATTACCTCTGCTGTGGGACCCAGTGCAGCACCCCTAACTGTGAAGAACCCCAATGTGCCTTTGCACGAGAAAACAAACCTCAATGTCCTGATGCTCTGATGTTTCAGGTTTGTCAGGGGGGAAGAGGGAAGGAGAAACCTGAAAAAACCATAATGTATCAGATTCCCTTTTATTATTATAATTTCCCTAAATAACATTACAATAAAAATGAACTCTGTTCAAATACAGCAGCATGTCCATGACTGAAATATAAACACTTTGAGTAATAGTTGAGGTTTCCCTGTACTGTGTAACCAACTGCTGATTCCTCCTCACCTCCTTCTTTCATTTCATATTCCTTCAGCATGCACTATGGTGAGCTGCTGTGCTGTTCTCTGACGTAGAGTTGCTGGCAAAAAAATAACATATTTTTTCACTTTAAAATTCATAATAATCCCAGTGATTTATAGATCTATTTTAAGTACGATCAACTGTTAAAATAAGTGTTTTAAACACACTTGAATGTATTGGTTTTTATTAAGTATTACTTTAATCTTTTGGAGCAGTAAATGAGTCACATTTTCATAATAGATCAATTAACTGTGCAGCCAGTACCTAAATAAAAAATGGTTGTGCTTTTCTAACTCATTCTTTTTATAACTTCCATGTATGTGTTCTCTCCAGATGTAGCTTACCAGCATGAAGGAGTATTGCATTAATGTATAAAAAGGAGGGAAAATGTAAAAAGCCCTTGCTTTTCAAACGAGACTAAATAAAATTTGATGTCAGAACATCAAACTACATTGCAGAATATTTTTTTTACCAGAACTCTGTTTTCCATATAGCCTTTTTATATTTCTTGTTATATAACTCTAATTCTAGATATTTTTTCTCTTGTCTCTATGATACTCAGTTAAAATAGTTACTACAGTATTTATATTCCAGTATTATCAATTCAATATTAGTAATTGCTGCATTCATAAAATAATATGGCCCATTTTAAGAATAATAAAAGTGATCCATGCAGAAGGAATTTATTTTTATATGAGTATGTATGAGTAAACCTAAGAAACCCTCAGCTGGCTTTCCTCCATGGGTTTTGTCCCACTTCTACTTTATCTTGCTACAATGTTCCTTAAAAATATAGGTTTATTTTCTTTATGGAAAATAGTACCACTGAAAAATAACACCTCCTTCTACCTGAAGAGGGACCTAATTTACCCTCTAGGTAGATCATATCAAGGCACAAATAAAAATAATGCAAATGAAATTTTATGAAAACAAATAATATGAAGTAAAATTAATATATTCAAGAGATAATCTATTTGCTAAATTAGACATTTTCTAAATTACTGCTTTCTTAACAGAACATTTTGATTCTTTCAAGTATTTTTGGACAAATAAAAGGTATTATTGCCCACTGGAATTTCCCACCTGCTGGACAATTACTCTCATTTTCAGGACATGTTACATCTAGACAATCTACATTTCCATAGGCATTATGAGAAGCAAGGTAGCAATGACTCTCTAAATATTTGTCTTTAAAAAAAATTTCCTAACAAGCATATATTAATATTATCATAGCAAATTGAGGATAACTGCTGCTAATGAACAAGATGTTAAGGTGAAAAAAGTCAAATTCTGTTAGAACAAATGGCACTATGCCAACTTACACTAATTACGCACACATTAGAGGTTAGAGGTAATATATCAAATGGCATATCTTAAAAACAGTCAAACTTTCAGTAAATCAGTTTAAATTGATTTACATATCCTGGTAATAATAAGAAAGCTACAGTGTAATCTTTTAGAGTCTTTCCATACAAGCTTGTTTAGCCTTTGCCTCCACTACTAATGACCCAACATTTAATAAATCAATGTCTCTTTGAATCTTATTAATGTATGTGAACAAATAATCATTTATTTTCGTGGAACTGTTCTCAAAGTGTAACCTATTCTTGAATTCTCTGTTGTTGCAAAGGTTAAAATATATTAGAGTAGTTGCTTTCTTGCCTCTCAATTAAAGATATTTTTATCTTTTTCTTTCCCTAAAACGGAATTAGCAGTCTTGATAAGACATAAAGCATACTTCACGTTAAGATTCCATTTCACTGTCAGTTGCCAAATAATAGAAGATATTTTCCACCTGAGAATGAAAGCACTGATGATCCAATTGCCTTTCTCTGACAGACCACATTCGTTTTCAGGACTGCAATATAGGTGTGAATATTACTTTATGTACAGGTCACGAGCCCATTACCTGAAGTCTTGACAGATTTGAAAGGAAAAGGGATGTGGTCTAATGAAAACAAAAAACTTGAAGAAGAATGTTGGTCACTCACTTTTGAGCTTTGGAGGAAGATGATTGTGACTGAGTATTGGGAGCTGCACCATTTTATTGATAATGCAGTCAGATAGGCTGATGGCAAAACTAATCACTGGAAAACAATCATATAAAAAACAGCTCAAAGAACCCAAACCAGATTTAGTGAGCAGATAAATAAGGCAAGAGAAAGGAAAAGCAGTATTTAAAGGAACCGATGTTCTAATTTTTTCCCTTTTCCCATAAATGATGAATAGACAATGTGATTAATTGAAAAACAACAAATCCCAAAATAAATATATTCTTTTCTCTTATAATGAAACAATGGCAGACTTCACTATTTCATCATATAATCTGAGCTTCACATTTAGAAGAAAGTAAAGAATGTTCATCTATTTTCAACATAAAATAGTAGTCTGAATTAATGGAAAGAGATAAAGATGAAATTTTAAATGTGTGTGAAAGAGGTAAGAGAAAGATGATATGAGGAGTTTGACATCAGTGTTATTCCAATGACAAAATTGTTTCTATACATTGACCCAAATTGTATCATATTAGCTGTTTCTCCAGCCAGACTGAGATATTACTGAAGTTCATTGCAGGATTTTTGCTAAACAGGCCTGATGGTTTTTCTTTTAATGCAAGAAGAACCTGCCAGTGAAATGAAAAAGCAAAGTAATAAAATGTATTTTTGGCAGGGTATATAAATCATCAGAGGAACCCGGTCCCATAGTACTCAACAATAGCAATATTTACTAGGAGAGGTTTAGAAAAGTTGAGACAAATCCTGAATTTTAAGTGAAATTGTGTGTTAAATAACATGATTTTTTTGGTGGTTGCTCTTGGGAACATATATGTGCCTGTCATTTAGAACGAGACTTACTGCTTCTTGTTTGCACATTGCTTCTTACCAGGACCCTTGTCTCTTAATCCAAATGAAATAATAGCAGAAAGTAGTCTGTCAGTTTCTGTCAGATGTGATCCAGCTTTAGCAAAAAGTGAGTAAAATTTTAAAGGTGAGGTGTATTTCAGAAATACTACTCTCAAAAATACCACTCTCATGGTATTTATGTACCGTACTGTGGTATGCAAAGTAGTCTTTAACAGAAAAGTTCAGAGAGGAGCTTCTGATAAAATAGTTCATGATTCCTGCCTAGGGAAGGAGTTCCCAAAGAGGGAAATACAGGCAAAGAACATACTTGGCTAGCAAGCTTTGCAGAATATGAATACCCCCTAGGAAATGAAAATAAGGCATTATAAGCCTTGGACTCCCAAAGTGCAGACATTTCTAATGTGCACTTTAAATGTTCTAAAGTTTTTGAGACTCATTTAATTAGTGAAGATTTTAATTTTACTCTGTCATATATAATGTTCATGGCTGCAGATAGGTTTTTGAACTAGGTAGGTAGTTATGCATGAAGGAAGGACTTTCTGAAGTGCATCTGTCCCTGGGGCAGAGTGCAAGGATGTTCTAAACACAAATTGACTGTGAAAAACAAGAGTCAGGAAATAATACATAGGAAATATGTATTGTGGCACTGAAACCACAAATGCTGTTTGGCTAGTTATTCTTCTCTACTTGTCATGTCAGAGGTTTGAACAATTGTCCACAGTAAAATTAAACTGAGACAATGAAATGAATATTGCTGCATAATAAACATCATATTTTATATTTCCTATGCCAAGTCTATTAATGCTATTGCCCAGTCCTTCTTCATCTATGTCCCCATTTTCTCAGCAGTACATTTTTCACTTGCTGATGTGTTTGGCATTTCACAGTGAGCAAGTCATGGTTGTATTTCCTAAACGAAATACACATCTGATATGGAAGGACTGATATCTACATATAGAGAACTTGCTCCCCACAAAGCCATGTATCTGACAAGTCACAAATATTAATGAAAACTAATGTAAATTTAAGAGACCAGAACAACGTTAATGTCAACCTTCTCTAGTTACAACTTCATTTTTGGACATAGACCCAACTCCTTCCAAGGTCACATTTCTGTAGATGAGGACAAACACTTGATTTTTCTTTTGTGTCTGTGATCTGAAAAATATGTTCCTGTGATCCACTTTGGAATTTGATTCTTGGCACTTCTCTTCCAAGAACTACCTAATCCTCACCTGAATACTATTTGCAGGAGTAAGAAGCCAACTTGCCCACAGCTGACCTTTAATAAAAGAATAAATATCCTTCCCTATTCATTCTTTCCAAACAATCTTTCTTTAGTTAACATACTTTATAAATTGAGTTCAGAAATTGAATGTAATCCCAAATACCACTTTTTAGCAATTTCTAAAAGGCATCCAATACCCAAACTATTTTTTGCTCATTTGTTTGAAATATCCACACATGGGTCAGACTCTTGGTTTACCAAAATTAACTCTACTAAAGCTACACCTATTTGCACTCAAGTCCTAGCCCAGTGAAACTCTGAAGAGCCATTTTTCCAGCTTTTTATTATATATAGTTTACATTTAGTTGAAAACTGGCAGGATTTGTTTCTGGGCATAATTAAGAACATAATTAAGAACTGTACTCAGAGAAGGCTAAGAACAATTACCCTATTTTATCCTACTACTTACTGTGCAAGCTGTCATATTTTCATAGGCACCTTGACATTTGCATGAAACATTTTATTCTGCCAGACCTTGTAGCAATGGATCAAGGACAGTAAATGGTCTGTATTAGGCTGCATGGCATTAATGACTAAGGGAGATTCTGTTATTAAATTCAATAAAGGACATATATGCAGTAAATCAGAAAGCTAGGTTTTTACATTATTTTCTGTACTTGCACTGCAATCCTGTATGTTGGCAAGAGGTATTTTTGTCCCCTCCTGATTTCATATTCTGAAGGTTTATGGTCCATTTCTATATAGTTCTGTTAAACCGTAGCTTTCATTCTTTGTTCTATTTCAACTTTCTTAAAGAGAAGAAAAAAATTAGAAGCAACTAAGAGTAGAGCATAAAGAATGAGTAAGATGATGAGAAAACAAACTTATGACAACAGAAAATAACAGAAAAAGAGCTAAAATTGGGCTTGTGTAATCTAAATACATAATGGTGGGCATATGATAAGCTTTGATAAATAACAACCATAGATATATGATTACCTTGTGTAAGCATTTGAAGAGTAGAAACACGAGGCAAAGAACAATTGCTATTCCTGTTGAACCTGATTGAAATGAAAAAGATTCAATTTTATCTGAAAAAGTCACTAAAGATCTTGGAGTTTGTATTTTAAATACCAAAAGATTTCTACTTAATTGAAAATCTACTGAATTTAGTGTATTCATAATGTATGATAATAATGGATGAACTTTTATAAGACATTTATTTTGATAAATATAGACTATCATGATAAATGGAATATTCTTTTTATAGATTCCCTGTCATCTCTAATTTATCTTTATATAAAGAAAAATAAAATTGCAAAGAAAACCTCTTTAACAAAAGTATGATAAAAGAATAATAGTGTTGTGTAAAATGGGTTTGATTAATAAATTCAAATATTAATTTTGAAGCCATATGGGTAAAGAAGTCTCATGTTTCGGATGAAAATGCAGGGTTTGGAATGTTAAGGTATTTTTTTGCAGCACAGAGTATAAACGTGTATTTGGTTAACCTCAATAAATTTGAATGTATAATAGATTATTTAACAGTGTGGTAGTTTTAGACTTTAGACTACATCTAAAAGATATTTCTCAAGAACAGCCCACATTCTTACATAAATAGCAACCATACAAGATTTCAAACCTTTAAGAGATGCCTATAAACAATCTTCTGAATTGATATTATGGAGTCTGCTTGAGCATGACATGACAGTTGTCCAAGAAACACAGGAGTTCTGCAGAAATCAGAGACCACTGTGGAAAATACAGTAACCTAGGAAACACCTAGAAAAACAGTTAAATACACATCCAGAAAAATGAATATGAAGACAAGGATGGCCAGTCTTACTCTATTAGATTATTATGGGAATGAGCATGTTAGAATTGCAGATATTTTGGGTGCAAAGCCTTCAAAGCCTTCAAGTGGTACTGGTGTGTTATAAACAAAGATAATAACCCACTGTACTTGCAGCTGTTTAGGATACCATCAGTGCTGTAACAGTCCCCACTGTGATGTAGGTCCACTTGTGAAATTTCTACATTGGGAGTCCTTACAAAGAGAATTTATAATCTGAAATCTAAATCTGTTTCATACTTGTATTCTGTCAAATACAATTGACTTTTCAGAAGGCAGAAGTCTTTGCAGTCAGCAAAAATGGGATTGGATCCCAACAGTTTGAGATATCTTCTGTCAAGTCCTCTTTTCTGTCTTCTATGAAGACAGGGAAGGAACAAAAAAAAGCATTCATATTCGACTTCTTTCTAATAGCTTGAATTGTTATCATCAGACAATTTCCACTGTCAGGAGAAATATAATACACAGTCATCTCCAAACTGTGGCTAGTAGAAATAGAGTATGCTACAAGAACGCTTTTTGTTGGGAATACTTAGTTTATTGCAAGTGTTGTTTTGCATGCTTTATTGCTGAGGAAGCTGATTCATGAACATGGTTTGTTTCACAGCTGATGACAAAAAAAATCAATATAATCAATAAATAAAACTACAACACCATTAGATAAATTGTTCTCTGTTTTTCAATCTCAAACACTTTCAAATCTGTTTTCTTTATGCACTTACATGAATAAAAACTTTGGATATGAGACCATATGAGACCTCAACAATATTTCTCTGCTTACAAGACCTTTTTTAATCAATCATTCTCTTTTAAGACCTGCTCAGAGTGAAAATCTAATTGAAAACTTGTGAGATGCAAAAAGGTCTCATAGTATGGCAACCTCTTGAAAGAGCTGTCCTTCCCCTGTGAAAAGAAGAAATTAATTTTAAGTCTTCTTATATTAGTTTACTCTATTCGTGTTGCCAGGAAGGAAAGATAATTATGTTCAGAAGTAATCAAATGAATCTGATCCTTTTCATATCTTCAAAACAGAGAAGAGAGTCACCATTTCAAACAAGAAAATGATCCAAAGGAGCATATCAATTTTATTCTATTCTAGCCACAACTCAATTCTGCAACAAAATCTGACATGTTAAGATGAACTATTCAATTTTTCATTAAATTAAATATTGATAAGAAAGAACAGTTATCAGAAAATCCACAACTATAGCAGTTTCTAAACTGCCATAGATACACTAAAATTGTATAAGTATTATAGTAAATTCTTTTCATTCCTTTTCATCTGTGGACTTTGACCCTGGATAGGACATATACTTTCCAAAATCAATGGCATGATATAGGCTGTGATGGTCCAAAGTTGAATATATCTGCTGAATAAAATTTAAACGGATATGTATTACAGAAGATCTGTCAAAAAAGAAGGAAAATTATTTCACCTATATTTTATAGAGGTTACAATATAACAATATATATACAATATAGAGGTTGACCATTAGAAAAGGTTCAAACTATCTCTTCAAGCAGCTGTCTTCTAGGTTTCCAGGGATTTAATTTTTTTGGTCTGGTGGTCTATTTTATTTTGGTGATTTTTAAAAGGCTACCTTTAAAAACTTTTGAGGAGGATTGTTTATGTTTGCTACAAATAAGTTATGAAAATACAGAGAAAATGCAAATTATTCTTTCCAATGAAGCAATGAGGGTACATGCTTAACTGAACAGTGATTGTTTTGCAATGTGTTTAAAATAGGAAGCCCTAAATAGTTTTTCTTTTTTATATTATCACAATAAACACAGTAAGGGGGTAATCCAAGAGGGATTTAAAAAAAAGCCATCCCCATTTGTGAGTTGAAGCAAATATTTTTCTAGAACTACATTTCTACATCTGTCATCATCAAGATGACTTTCTTTGGAATAAAACAGCACTCAAAGGATGTTTTATTACCTTTAGGTATTGTTAGGAGTTCACATAAGGAGTCTTGAAATAGAATAATAAGAAATTATGGTGCAATTCTCTTCAAGATCAATACATTAAACCTTTCTAATTAATAATTTCTTATTAATCATATCTTGTATAGTTCTTACTTCTGACAAACTTGGGAGTCTCAGCTTCCTCCATTAAAAATATTTCCTTATCTTTATCTACAGCATTAAGAAGATAGGATCTCCCACCCTAATTAACACCACGGGGCAGTTCTACCCTGGTGTGCTGATGTGATCACATTCTACTCTCCATTCCAAAATACTCTAATACTGCAAGCCATGCAATTACTGCATTCACTATAGTTCTGAACTGTTGTAGTAGTGTTAGAGACAAGCTAACAAATATATTGCCTGCTCTTAGAAGTGGAGTATCCCTGTTTATATGACATTCAGCTAATGGCAAAATATCACTTAGATATGCTATAAATGCTATTTCACTACATAAGTCTGCCACAGGTATCATCAGAGAAGACTACTTAGAATACAGAAAATGTAACTTGTGAGCAAAAGAGCACTTAATTTGAGATTAGCATAGAAACATTTAAATTTAAAGAAGGTTTTTATGAGTGCTATTGCACCTCAGTGAGTATATAATCCAGTGGTTCTAGTGTACAGCTAGGTTCTGTAGTTAATTTCCTTCTGCAGTCCAAATCCTATTGACTCTTAGAAGAGATTTTGATGTAATAAAATTGGTAGTTAGACCACAGACTTGACTAATATAATTTTTTGTGTCTTTCAGAAGAAAGATGGCAATGTCTGTAACTACCTCTGTATACTACTCTTTGTACTTGATCTTTCTCTACAGGTCACATTTATCTGATAAACCTTACATACACTAGTGGTTGTTCTGTCAGTGATAGGATACACCCTGTATGAAAGCTCATTATTACCTATGCAACACAGACAATGCCAGAGGTATCTTTTAAAACAGTTTTCTGGGGACCTTCTCATAATTTCCCTGACGTCATTAAGCTCACAGAAGTGCAATAAATAAATCCCACACAGAAAATGTTGATAAAGTATTTATGAAAAGAAGGATTGTATTCCTTCCATATGAAAGCCAGGGAAGAAGGCCTGATTATGCATCAAAACGAGTTGTGGTAAAGCATTTAGGAATAGGCTTGGAAAAGAGCTACAAATGTCAGATCAAGATCAAGTCACTTACAATCCTTATGAAGAACACACAGAAATTCAGCAGATATTATTCCAGCCTATAAGGTTAAATGAAAGCCACAACCCCCTGAATTTTGGCCACAGCACATCATGGCCTTGTATTGAGGCTGGATTTCATCTTTCCCAATCCTCTTGTAAGTGCAGCTGCATAAGGTGTGAATAACCAGTCTTTAAGCGTTGCTCATTAATTTCACCCCCAAGGTATGTATTTTATTAAGTTGAACACAGTATCAGAAATGATTGCAGTGCAAAATTTGCTTTTATTGCTATGCTAGCCAGTTCTACGAAGTAATTCCAATCAGTGAGAGCCAGGAAATCATGAGTTCATGTCAGTTCTGACAATGACTCCTTGTATGAATTCTAGCATGTCATTCAACTGCCGGTTTTCCAAAGAGACCTCTTAGTTTGGGCACTTTTCATCTTGGGTACTTACTTTCTGAGATTTTCCACAAATCCTGGTTTCATTGAAGTTCCTTTAACTTTTATGTTTATAGGGGTCAAAATTTCATCCCTATGATTTTTGTTTAAGAAAGCTGGATTCCCAGTCTCTACTGACTTCCTCTGGTCATCAGTTTAGAATGTCTACAACTAGGCCCTAGTCCAGCATTTTATTAACATTTCCATCATGGAGTAAGCAGTTAGAAATAAAACCATCTCTTGTTTTCAGTTACAGTAATGAAGACAAATGCCAATCCCTGTAGCTGGGAAAGCACCATGAAATTGCAAGCAAAATTATGTTCAAGACAGGGGTCTCTCTTTCCTCATGAGTATTCATCCTTCTCCCTAAATATTTGTGGAAACCTCATAGACATTTATTGCAATTTACAACAATAGCTGAGCTCCCATCATGGATCACAATAAAACTGTGGAATATTCTTTTTATTTTATACCCATAACTAAGACCTGACTTCATAAACCCAGATTATTTTTTTATACACTCTTCTGTGTGTTTAACTGTGATAACCTACCTATGATTATACCAGGCTATAATAAGTTTTATGCAATGGCACAGGAAAAGGAATATGTAATAGGATTTCTTTTTGTTATATTTGTATACAGAACTGCAGTTTCAGATCTCTGTCTTTGTATTTCTGACTTCATAGCCCATCTAGAAAATTTATTGAAATCTCACTAGAAATGACAATTTAGAATTTATATCCCAGATGCTTTGCTGAATAATTACAGTCTCTGCACACCAAAACCACTCAGTTCAAGCTTTTAGCTGTTTGGGGAGTTTTTCAAACCAAATGCTGAATGGCAAGTTTTGAATCTAAAAATTTATTTCTAGTATATGTTTATAAACTAGTCACTTGAGAGTTAAAGAAAGGACATCAAATATGCACCAATCTAGTGTACTGAGTTTTAGTTTCTCAGTGTAACATGTACTTTCATAGAAGTGAAAATCCATTTGGTGCCTCCAGCCAGAAATGATCGTGCCTCTCTGCCAGCTGCAAATCATACTGAATTACTCAGAGGTTTTGTTTTTCAGCCTTGAATGAATGCAACCTTGGAGCAGGGGCAAGGTATATTGAGAGGTTTTGTGTGGTGCTGTGTGGTCTTGCATAATATTCTCCTGCATTATGTCTGGTTTCATTGCTGACACCAGACCATCCATAGGCAAGGAAGAGTTAGATTCCAGAAATTACTCAGGTATCTAAATTCCATAGCTGAGATTCTTGGACTCTAAGTACCTTGAAAGGGTATTTACTCCCTTCCTCACACTCAGATAGGTGCTCTTGTATAAGAATCACTCAAGATATATGTAAGAGTTTAGGTATTTCATTCAATAAAATTGTCAGGATTGCCTACAAATTCAAGCTATAAAGATGAAACACAAATAAATAAAGCGAAGCAACTTGTGAGAAGTTGTAAGAACATGTAAGAAGTTACCCTGAGAATAAATACCAGGGGAATTATTTTATTATTCAGATTGTTCTTCAGATGTCCTGATATGGCAAGAACACAACAGCAATCACCAAGACTTGAAATGGCTTTATTTAAATTCACTAGTTTTATTCTTATCTGCTCTCTGCCTAATTTTTCAGTCTACATATTCTGCATATTTCAGTATGCACCTGTAAAGCAACTTTGAATTTCTTTATAAAATTGTGGTTTCTATCCAAATTAAGCAATCAAGCAAAGAAAAGAGCAAGTCAACCTCACAGAATATTGTTTTGATTTATGCTGGTCATAAAATATCAATCATAATTTTAAAGCAATTTCGTAAAAATGTCATTATAATCATCTTTTAGGAAAGCTGATTCACAATGATGGAAAAACACATGAGAAGACAATAAAACTGTTGTCTATTTGCTTGAAAATGGATAAAAAGCTTTGGCAGTCTCTCTATAATTTCTTTGATTTTTTTTCTTATAAAGAACAGCAGAATGAAAACTGCATAAATACAAAGACAGTTATGTGAACTTAAACCCCCAAGGCACTAGTAGGGCAAGATCATTCCCTTCTCTCCCGATACTACCTCCCACACAAATAAAACAATCTAAAAGACACATCCTGCATGTTACCAGCAGAAATAGATTTGCTTTCCAAAAATCCCATCTTGCTTCAGCCTTGTCCCATTATGGTAAATCCTTCTTCTAAATGCTTTTTGTCAAGTTTTGAAGTATCAGTTAACAGGCTCGAATGTTTCTGTTTTAATCTCTGTAAAAGATACAAATCCCATGAAAAAGACAAACAGTGAGTTTCACCTGCATCATCTTACCTAAAACAAGATTTAAAATTTAAAAAACTGCTTTGTGGCTGCATTTCTCTGTGATTATGTGCCATGTTGGGATGCAGTTTTAAGGGAAAAAAAAAATCAGAGATGATGATCTCACTTCTGAACTATTGTCCTGTTAAAGGATAAAAAAATTAAACATCTACTTCTTGTCTCCTTATAAATCTTTTCAATAGCCATGTTTTTCATGTTATGTTAAAGAAATTAGTGGTATTTGGTAGAATAATAACATTAACTGTAGCAAGAAAAAATGTATTGAAATTTTTTCTGAAATCTATTAGGCACTGTATTTCTTCATTGTTTAGCCTAGTGTCCTGTGTGGCAATTAGGAGATACTCTAAAGTAACCAGATTATTGCTGAGGTATTTTTTACACCATTTAACACCCAACTATGTGTTAAATCCATACAATCTTTTCAATAGGTTTCAGAACCAATATATTCTAACACTTCAATTTTTTTTTATTTGATTCATAATAATTCTATCCTATGGAGCAGTATCACAAACTCAAATCTGCTGGTAGAATCACCCAGGGCAGATTCAAAATTCATAGGACATAAATGATCCCATAATGATCAGTTGAGTGTACAAGGAAATCTGTCAAAATGTATGTGCCTAGGAGACATTATTTTTTAATAAGTGTAATAACTAATGCATGAATATCTGTTGCCTTTGGCTCTGGTGGAAGTAGCAATAAGTACAGTGTGAAAGAAAAATAAGAAAAAAAAGCCATACTAAAATAAAGAGAAGTTATAAAAAACCCCAAAACATAATTATTCAGCATATAAATCCACCAAGTGAAACAGTAAGTTTGTTTCAAGCTAGATTTTCTCAATAAGCTATTTTTATCAGAAAATTAAAGACTACATGACTGAAGTTACTGCATTCTTTTTCAGACACTTCCAGCTCAATTAATCCAAGCTATTTTATTTTTTTTTAAGTGTCAGAGTATCAGACTTGGACTAAAATATTTATAGATTTGGTCTGTGATTTAGGTCACAGTCAAACTGAAATGTTTCCCAACTGACATTTACTCATTATTCTGATTTCAAATAAATTAGAGTAAATAATTCTTTATTTTGTAAAAAAATGCACATGCGTTTTGAGATATGGAGCGGATTAGAACGTGGCAGATATTTCCGTGTACTGTGGCTGCCAGAATAAAAGAAAAAAACTTTTCTGTGTAAGCATATTGAGCATGAATAATGTATGATGACAACAAAACTGTGATGGCAACATTTTGGCTTGTACACATGATGTTAAGAGCATAAAAACAAGAAGACAATAAATATACATGGAATATTGTTTTTATAGCCATTATATGTAGATACCATTGAAATATTAACTTTGTGTCAATGGTAGTATTCATTTTACTGCTAAGGACTGACTTCTAGAGATGGCGTAGTAAGCAAAAAAAATATGGAATCAACAAAGTTATCTAGTTTTACTTACAGTGTTATGAATTAAAATTGGTTTGCTTGTGGAAAAATATTCAGATTTAATCAAAGAAATAATGCCAGATTTTATTTTTTTAAATAAGTAGGAAGTACTCTTTAGCTTACAAGATACAAGAAATATGTAGATTTCTTACATATAATAATCTCTTTTATGATAATATAGATTGCTTGGGTTTTACCCACCTCCTTGTATACCTGTAGAGAGATCAAAATTCAAGGTTAAGTGGCAAGCATTTTATTTTTGTTTGAGACCCACTGGGGCACCTAATTAGCTGTGAGCAAAGAGCAGGCAGCAAGGGTTTAAATTCTGTCTCATCATTCTCTTGATTTCAAAGAAAGTGTGTGTTTTGGTTCTTTTAAAGTGGAAAAGAATAAGAAGTTATAATAATATCAATATTTAAAACAATCAGCATAACCATGCAGGTTTAAGTATCTAGGGATATACTGCTGATATGATCCCTGAGAGTTATGTACCAATATCTCCTTAGCAAGATCACTCAGCAAGCACAGAGAATTCAATGACTTTGTTACCATTTTAAAGTGCTGCTCAGTTTATTTCAGGTGTGAGAGAAAGCATGTGTTCTTCCATGAACTCATGTGATTTGCCTATAGTTACCCAATAATGGTTGGTATTACTATTAACGAAATTTAGATGGTGAAATCTCAGCAGAATCTATGATCTGCATTTTTCCAGCCATACTTTTGCTTCCTCCATACAGAATAGTAGAAGTAGGCACTAATGAACAGTGATATTATGAAGCTTTTTATGAAGGTTTCCAAGATCTAAAACTTGTTAGATTAGTTTGACAAAATTATTCTAAAAGATTTCTTTTATAAATACCACTAGTCTCAGGCAAGATAGAAATTTGACAAGTGTCCTTCCCTGATGTGTTAACATTTATCCTATGATAGAGAGCAATTGATGTGTTTCACTTTGTTGCCTGTAGGAGCAGGAAACTAGATTTAGCAATACAAGAGATCTTTTTAAATACAATGTTTCTTCCAATAGGAACCTGGAGGTACAGAATTTTCTTTAAAAAAAAAAATCTATCAAATGGCTGTGAAGGTAAAAGAGATATAAAAGATCACTTGCTCAATTTATCTATTAGGATAATATTGTACTTTTGAATATTCTCTTTTGTATGTGGTTCAGGGTGGTTTTAAATACCTCTAGTGTCAGAGGTTCCATCACTTCTCTTAAAGGATCAACTTGCAGAAAAATAGGTTTTATGATAGGGTGTCTCTCTGGCTACATCCATGCCTTTTATCAGTACAATAGCCATAGGAGACCCCTGTCTAGGCTGGGGAATTAATCAGAATAAAAGCAACCCTTCACTGAAAATTAGTAGCTGAGAGACACAAAAAACTAGTCATACAACAGCAAGGGTCTCAAGAGAGGTGTCTGATCTTCAGAAGATTCAAAAGTTCTTTAGCCTTACCTGAACTAAAAATTTTTACTGATTGTGGGGAACTGAGTGCAATGACCTACCTGATCCTTCTACTCTTAACACATTTATGCAGTGTCAGAATGCTTAACTCCAGCATTTATAATGGTTTGTGTTCTTGATTGATGCCAATACCTAATGTCTCTGTGTCTGCACAATCCTGAATTTCTGAGCAGTTCTGGATTGTCACCCCTCCTGCTGGTTGATCCATCTCAGTCAGATCCCAGTCTGAAACCATATGCTTATTCACTCACAGGTGTCACTTCATGGCTTGGTTCCCTTCTGCTCCTATATGGTTTTCCAATCTGCTTTGACTACTTTCACAGTGAATATTAACAAGTCCCCAAGGACATCACTTAAAAGTTGTAGGTGAGTCTTTTCACTTTCCATGAAAAAGCTATCCTGAAGTGTTATGTCAATGGTGCTCTTTCCATTCTCTTTCAAAACATTAAAACATTCTTCCCATGAGTTTTCCATGTAAAAATGCTGAATTATGATACTATGTGATTATTAAAAATGTCCAAACTACTGTGAAAATAGAGATAGTAAATCTAAAGAGATGGAAACATCCAAATAGAAATTAATATTGCCTTGAACTTTTTAACTGCTTGTAAACATTTTTAATTAAGGTAAAAGTGACTTTGACTATCAAATCATAGATGCTTTCAAATTATTTTTTAAAACAAATTGTGTCATAATATCAAAGCAACTTTCATATGCCTACCTTTGTTTGCATCACTATTCTAAGACTTCATAATAGTAAATCCATTTTCCTTGGAATTACTATAAAATTATATGGCAATCTACAGTTTTTTTTAGTGTTTTACAATTCAGTGATCTAGGTCTCTCAACAACTTTTGAGTTATATATAAATACCATGATCACAATTGGAACAGATGGAGAAGCTGAGATGCTGAAGAATCACTTAAACCTGTTCTCTAGACTCACTTCAGAATAATATTCAAAATATGCCTAAATCATACAGAGGTGCCCTTGGATCACTGCATTTCTCAAGTAAGTGAGTTCCACAAATGGAAATAGTATATCTATTTTGCTTCTGGGGCTTGAGCAATTATTTCCAGGCTTTTCACTGTGTTATGTCCACATGCTTGTTAGGTGTGTGTAATATTGCTGTACACCACAGCAGTGTAGTTTGGCCCTTAAATAGGCCCTTAAGAGTATTTCTTGGTTTAAGCTCTACACAAGGGACAGAATGCCACTGTGAAAAGAGGTACTTATCTGTGTACTTCTTTTTCACAATAAGCCAATGAAACTATTTTTTTCAGTTGTTTATACCCCAATGGATTTGGAAATGTTTTTTTCTACTGACATCTTTACAGTATCAATTTTTTATGATTTTTTTTATTATTATTTCTTACGTCTCTTTTTTTTTTTTACAGAAAATAACATTTTTTAACATCTTTGCTACAACATTTAGTTATTAAGAACTAATTGAGGACATGTTAAAGACATCTCGCTGTCAGCAAAATTAAATTGTCATTAATATAGAAAAAAAGTCTATCAGTACAGAGATAACTATGCTTTATTCTGCACATTTTCCTTAGCAGTCTTCTTCATAATATTGTATATGGGCATTGAGGTATTGCAGTGGTTATATTCATATCAGTGCAGAATTTTTAAGAGTTGCTGACATTGTTTTATAATATTACGTTCATTTCATAACAAGAGGATGACAAATTTCAGAAATGTTTTTATGTGGACTTGAAAAATCAATATAATAAAGATGAAAGCATACACATGCACAAAGTAATAAAGTTACTAAGAGACTTTATGGAAATATATGGCTCGAATAATATTTCAATTAATTAGGAGGGTGAAGGTTATCATAAGCAAAGGAAGAGATTCAGCTGCTGCTTCAAATATGTATATAACCTAGAATTCCTGTTTGTAACTATGTATAAAGTAGTTTTCTAAATTTATGCTACAGATATGTAGGTTCATAACTTTTAGCTGCTTTCTGCAATTTCAGAAGCCCCTGTTTCTGCATTTCCAGAAAAGTGGATGACTGAAAGTTTAGCTGGCATAAAAAATAAGTGTAGTCTACAATATATAGGTTTGCCTGCAACCATCATGTTTTCCTATGCTACAATAGGGTCTTAAATAAGTGATCTGGCTTTTGCAATGAGAAGAAAAAAATATTTGCAGCTTTAGAGGTCTTATTCCTTTCTGGGATTGTGAATTATGTGCAAAAGAAGAAAGAATTAAAATATTTTATAGTAAAGCTGGATAGTTCTCCATATTTGTATTAATTTAAAATAAAATTGAATTTCTATACATTTTAATCAGAAAGCAAAAATCAAGATGCTCTCTCAACATCAGAGAAATAAGCAGCTATAACATATAACCAAAGCACAGGAAGAAAATAAGGCTATTTATGCTCTTAGATGATGTTTCCTTTACTGAAGGTGACTTCACACTGATGTACCTTAAACCAGATTAGAAAACACTTTAACAAGTTTATACTCATTAACTTTTTCATGAAATGCAAATGAAAATAAATTGTGTAATGATATCGTCATCTTTATCACTTAAGAAGTAACAGATAACATTTTCATTTAAATTAGAGAGTGTCACTTGGGATCTTGTCTTTTTCTCATTTACTTCCTCTCTTTATATAAACCTCTTTATTTTTCTTTTAATAAGACTTACCCCTCTCAGTCAAAACTATTATTCCTGCAGCATGCAGACAGGCATTTTCACATCTGAAAATACTGGATGTTTCTTAGGAATGTTAGAAAGATATTCAAACGGCAGAGGATCATCCTCCTTAGTGAAATCTTTGCCAAATCTCGTGCTCATGAGATTTTTATTTCCCTTGAAAATCTTGTTCTTCAGTGCTTTCTAATTATAACTCTTCTTATCTCTATGTATATGCATATTGACTTGCTGGATATAGCACAGATCTTAGCTTCAGCATTAAATAGTAATGTATGTCATTGGCTAGTTCTGTAGCATGTGAAAAATAGACTTTATTTCAGGAGTTTGAGAGAAACCTCTTTTACATACCATGTGAGGTATTATATCCCTTCATTTAAGATAGGAACATTAGAAACTAGTAATCTATCATATATAATTATGGGTTTTTGTCATATCCAAGATGGAAGCAGATGTTTTTCTGCAGCCTTAGTATATACTGAGTTGCTGACTGGAAAATTTATGCCCTATCATTTTAATAGTTATGTTGAGATACCTATGTTAGACTTCAGGAGCTATCAGCCAATATAACAAAATTTTAAAAAATTACTTGCAACAAGATTTCTTCTACTATTATTAAGTGACAAGAGAGAGAGGTCTTCCCAAGTCCTGAACTTCATTAACCAATATGAAATTTTTCTGGTAACATCAATTTCCCTGTTTATTCACACTGTTCATACAATCTTCCCTTAACAAATTATATTATCCAGATATGTCATCAGAGGCAGGGCTGTGTGATCACTCTCACAGAAATTATTTCTTGTTAATAATAACAATAAATGTACACCAGTTCAAAGGGATAAATAAAGAAGTAAACCCAAACAAGACAAAACTAACAAACAAAACCCCAACAAAAAATAAATACCAACCCCCACAAAAAAAAAAACAACAAAAAACCAAACCAAACCAAACAAACAAAAAAAACCCAAAACCAACCAACCAACCAAACAAACAAACAAAAAAACTAAATCCAGGAGTTTCATGTGACAGATTGTTTAATTTTAGTAGTTTTGTGATAATACCTTTTTCTACCAAAAAAAAAAGTTGTCTCAATATGGATTGACCTATAAAAGCTCCAATGCTTATAGAGGAAAACAAATAGCTTGAGAATACCAAGCTTATAAAAAAATATACAAAGAAAAGAGTAGATGGTAAAGGGGTGAGGCATTTCAGCTTAAATGTTGACCTCTGAAAAGATTAATAACCAGATGCCATTAGCCATTCAAAGAGAGAGAAGGAGACAGAGAAAATAAATGGTCTGTAGCTGTAGGGAGGATATCTCATACTGCTAGGGGACACAGCCAAGCAGTGATCAGTTGCAGTGACAAAAACCACAAAATGGGCATTTGAGCCAAACCTCTCTTAAATTGAAACCAGAAGATCTTCTGTTTTACTGTCAGTAAAAACAACCATTGGGTGGGATACTGTTTTCATAAGGTTTGCATTGATTGTACACACAAGCAATCCATACATCTATCATACTCTCTCCTCATCTGAGATATCAAACAACTGGTAATATATCTGGCTTTCAAAGTCACTGGGTCACAAATGGCTGAAGAGAAGAATCTTTGGGGCAGGACTATGCACTTGGTTTGTTCCTGTGCACCTCTAAGATTTGGTATTAGCAACTGACAGGTCTACATGAGAGTCTAAGGCATAGACCTGGATGAAAATGAAGGTGTTTTGAACTCTAGTTTGATAAGAGATTTTTCGTTGAGATGCATCTGCAGAAAGAGAAATAGTTTGAGAATGTCGGGGCATCAGATTCCAGCATCTGCAGTGGGCTGGGATGTGTAAAGAGCTAGGGCAGCAGCGGGCAGGTGCCTTTGTCCCACACAGCAGCCTCTGCTCGGTACCCTTGGGCAGCATCTGCTGGCTCTCCTGGTGCTAACTCCATGCAAGCATCCCCACTTGATGCCTTAAGTTTTAGCTTTCATATTTTCCAGATTCCATACTGCATTAGTATATCACTGTGAACTTAATATAAAGTGTTAGCAAGTTCTCTTCACAGTTTAGTTAGACAAAACAATCCTTTTCCAGCCTGAGAACCAAGGACACCATTGCAGCTTCAAGCTCAAAAAAAAGTATAAACAACAGTGAATTGAGGAGACCAATCTGTGAGGATGGGACTTCTTAACCTGAAGGTGTAATTGGACAATTAACCCCAATATGTAAATAGACCAAAACCTATAAAAGTGTGAAAACGTGAGACTCGCTGTCCATCTTGTGTCCGTCTTAGGTAGAGACGGCCAGGGTCTCATACTGCCCAAGGTGTGTCCTTTAAAAACCTTTTAATAAATACCTACTTCATTCCTTTAACACTGTCTCACCTGTTTCAGGTATCCTCTGGATACTGAAGGATGTTTAGCCATGGTGGCCTACAAACTGACAAGCAACTCATTATATTTCATCCCCAGCTGACAAAATAACAAAGAGACACATTAGCTTCCATCTGGCTAAAACAGTAGACATGGTACTGGAGTTACAAAATTATCTCAGGAAATCTATGTGTGACATGATTCTACATCACCTTGCTGAGCATGACCCCAACACATGACCTGAGAAACCCAAAAAATTTACAGCATTGCTTCAAGAGCATGGTCTAGTACCATATAGATGTCACCAATAACATAGGAAACTGAAAGAAACCTCATAAATATGTATATAAAAGACAATGTCCACAAAAATATATGAACACTTCTGAGGAACAGAATTTTAAAGTAAAAACTCTTGGGGATCAGGATTTTAAGTAACATGAAAATCATAGTCAAAAATCTCATACTGACCTTCACAGAAAACGGAGAAAAAAAAGCATAATTACACCTGGATTGGGACTAAGTATGTGCTGAGCTCTTCATTTTAAATTATATGTTATAGAAAACCAGAAGCATCTGGCAATTGGAAGTTAGAAATAATTTTAAATATTTACAAAAAACTAAAGCAGGGATAAAAATAAAAATATATATGCAATGAGGTATTCTTCCTTGGTCTGGATATTTTTGTGAGTTTTGTTTGTTTTTGTTTAGTTGCTTGGTTTTAAGTTCCAGTTATATTAACAAAGATGAAAATGTGTTTCTGGAAACTTTTTGGACTATTGAACTCTCAATGTCCACAGTGCATTAAACTGTTATTTAGAACAGAACTTCCTGCAATTGCCATACATTAAGAAAATAATGCAAGGTTTAATGGTGTACTAACAATTGAATTTATTGCAAAATACTAGTGGATTTCTCTCAGATTACTGGGAATTTAAATAAGATGCAGTAGCTAGCAGGGAAAATGCAGTTGCAGTCCATGTTAAGACAAACTACAGTGCCAAAGCATTTCTCCCTATGGTCTTGTCTTTATTATGAATGGATCATACCTTTTATCAGGAAAGGAATATGGAAGGCTTAAGATACTGTGTGAGCTGTGTAGTGCCAATAAATCAAGGACATGATTTATGTATCTTTTTTTGCTAGCAATACCGTCACAAAAAAAGCTGAACTGCATGTGAGAAACCAGACACGTAAAAGCAGATGGCTGAGTTTCTACATAGTTAAGGCTGTTTACTAGAAAATAAAGTCACACTGGGCAAGCTGATCCCATTCTTCCCTAAAAGCTCTTTCTTTTATTTTTCAAGGTGTTGTGGAGTTTTACGTCCATTGGGCTTTTTTCCAGTGGATACAGAAATAGCTGTTATTAAAACTGATTTTACATTTGTATTAATTACTGTGCATGTTTCGTTTTTTTCTGTTGTCACTGCATCAGGTTACTATAACATAATCTCTAAAGAACACAGTAGTTGTTTTAAAATATCAATAACTTTATCAAATTAACAGTTTTATTAGGTGGATAAATACACGTCATTCAATCAGTAGCATTGAGTCCATGTAAATTCATTATTAAATGTGGCTGCAATTCAATTGTATCACCAATCTCCTTAGTTAATCAAGGCAAACCCAAACATGTTAGACTGCACTTTATAGAGATTTCACACTTTCTTTCAAAAGAAGATGATTAATATGATTTTCTAGTCAGTTTTCTAATTCAAACAATGAAAATTGCACTTTATGCTGCCTGATCAGTGAACATCAGGAGAAGTTACTTAGAAATGAGAGAATTAAAAACATTTAAAACAAAGAAAACAAAACCCCACCCAGCATCCTAAAAGTCTGATTAATTAAAGTGACCTGCTTTGTATTTCATATGTCAAAAAAGAAAAATGAATGTGTACACTAGAGCCATTTACTGTGCTCTTGTTCACCAATCAAAGTGTCTTAAATAAAATAAATTCCATACATTAAGGTATTTAGGCAAGGAATTTGAAATGCAACAGATGACAAATTGTTGGGCTACTGCTCTGGGTTCCTAAACTTTGTGAGAAACTTTTAAATTCCTTTTTCTTTTAATTTTATTAGCTTAAAACTCATCCATCAAACTTGTTGATAATAATATCTAATGCATAAGTCAGAAACCTCTTAACTGAAAATATAATTGAATTCAATTCTGAATATAACATACTGAAAATTAAGTTCAAAGGTTAATGAGTTGGATTGATCTCCTTGTATTTTTTAAGGTACACTAATCCATGTAAGTTTTGGGTTTATACAGAAACAGAGTGAGCAGGAGACCTCTACCATTCAGGTAACAAAACATTTTTAGAGAATGAAATTAATATAAGTAAGATACTTCAAAGCTGGGAAAACAAGCTCTTAGATTATGACTTAGATTTATCATCAATACTAATATTTACATATTTTATGCGATATTATTAATATAGTATATCAGTAACAATAATTAAAATTAGCCTTTTTCTTCAGATATCCTACTAGGATATTGTTAGTAAATAAAAAAAAAAAAAAGAGTTAGCTTTGATCTCTTTTTCTTACTAAGCACTGGATTTCAAAATAAAATTCCATTTTTGCTTTCAAACCTCTGAGCATGTTTGGAAATGAAAGCATTTAAAGTACACAAAAGTGAATCTCTTGAGCAGATTTCTTGACTTGTTCACTTGAACTAAAATTAGTCAATTTCCTATTTTACCACCTCTGGCTTGATATTCCTCATATTCTAACAGCAATTGCAATTCAAAGAACAAAATGAACTGGAGATTTCCAGACAGAATAAAGTATTTGTTAGAGGTTCTAAATTCAAGGGCCATAATTATGTTTAGATATTAAGTAGGACCAGTAGAGTCTTTCCATACAATGCTAATTAGAAGGTATAAAATAGCAAACCACATCAGTGAATGAAGTTGACTGTTCTGCTGGCTGAATACATGAAAAAGTAGAAGCCCTGAACTCTGAACTGGAAATATTAATCATAAAAAATGTTTGAGGTTGTCCATTTAAAGAGCATGAGTCTTAAACAGAAGGAGTGGAGATGCCTTGTACTCTGCCACATTGAATGTTAGGTCTGCATATTTTGTGTGTTTTACATTGAGGAATGTTTCCCTAGAAGAATTTGTCAAGTGTATCTGTAGCAATACAGTGGTTGAAAAGACACAGATATTTTTTTTGTGTAACTACATAGAAAAAAATAAAGATAATTTGAGAAGTTATTAAAATGTATTTTATGTAATAGAAATTACACATTTTTCCAGTTCTTTTGTTTCTAATTTTCTGAACCTAGTTTTGTATAGGCTACAACAGACTGGAACTGATCACGTGTTAATTTGTAAGTCTAAATCAGATCTAAATTGGAGAACAAGCACCTTATGTTGAGTAGAAGAATGTCACTCCAGTACATGATGACAAGTAGGCAATTTCCATCATCTTTCCAAGAATCACATTATTAGGCTACTGGGAATTTATAGATGTTCCAGTTCTATAATGGGTGTGAGCAGCTGCTCTGTAATCTCAAAATGTTCTTAATCCTCACTGAAGTTTTGGTTCTGTTGCCTTAATCTGATCACGTATTTTTGCTCTAAATATTAAATGTTAAACAAAGGAGAAAACCCATTTTTTATTAAACAGTACTAAAAAGAACAAGAAAGTATTTTGTGGTTCATTCATTAGCAAAATAAATCTGTGGAGAAATGCCCAATTATATTTTAAAAAGCTAAGCTAGAAGAAGACCTCTTAAAAAGGCTATATTTAGAGTATGTTACAGAGGCGTGCACCTAAAATAATCTTGAACATTATAAAACACTAACCAAATCATACTTAACAGCTGTGAAACCTACAGCAATTTACTAAATCTGAGAATTAAACAGAAATGCAACAGAAGATAATGTATCACAATTTAATTTACTCCAACAAGTAAATCCTACTTTTAATATTCCTTAAAACTTCCAGTGAGCTACTAATTAATGTGAAACATACATTAGAACAGCAAGAATAAAATAAGAAGTTTTCATTTCTTTTCATTGCTTATTCTGAAGCTGGGTTTTGTCTTTCACTCTGGGGCAATTTGCCTCATGGCATAAAGGAGTCCATTAACAATATTTGTATTGAATACTTTAGTATTTTTTTCCAGTTAGTAAATAACTCTTCATAGAAGAGAAGGTAGGACATATCTGTTGTGTTCATTGATGAAAATATTTTTTATCATCTCAAATAGTTAAGGGATCCACAATAAGAACTAGAGCTGATAAAAAATAAATTACATAACTGTTTCCTTTGGATCCAAATTTTTACTAGTCTCATAGTGGAAAATCCTAACCATTCAAAAGATACCATTTAAACGTACCCTTTTTAGTGTTGTATGAAATTATGGGGGTTTTACTGTAAGATAAAGGCACCACTCAGATGAAATTGTATAAGAGCTGGTAGAATAGGGAACTAAATTATGGTTTTATTTCCTCCTTGAAGCCTGGAATTCGTTTAATAAGATTTTCCATAAAAGCGTTTACTGTGTACATAAAAATAAAAACTTTAAAATCCTTACAGTTTTGCTTTTCTTTGCATATAAAAATAGGACATGAAGAGGTGCAGCTTTATTCCAGGTAATGTTTTTAGATGCTTTCTTATTCAGCTCAACTGTGCTGTCAATGAGCATTATGTCTACTACTACTACTAGTGTTCTGCCCTAGAACAAGTGTAATTAGTGAGATTAAATTGGAAACAAATGGTTCTTATCAGCTATTTTTGAACTTGTAAAATGTCAGGAGAAATGTTGGGAGAATTTTACTCTCCACCACTGTGCAAAGTAGACTGGACATTCTAGGGGGGAAAAATTAAAACATTTATCAAAAGAAATAGATTTGCATGTTAAATCTGTAAAAAGTCTGTAGTTAAATGTCATTGAGGAACATGGATTTTATTAAATTCATTCAAGAATACTCTAATACCAGTTGCCACTTACAGCACCTACGAATGACAAGGTTTCTTTTAATTATCTACTGCTTTCTCATGCTTTCCTGGATTTTAGTACTATCTGGGAAAAATGATGTAATGATAGGATGATATTTTTTGCACAATGTACTCCTATAACTTATAAAAAACATTTTTCTTTCATGTTCCTTTAAAAAAATTCAAATTCTTTATAATTCTTTACTCACATTAATGTAGTAAATTCATAATGAACAGATGCTTATGGGGGAGATAGATTTTGTGGGTGTTTGTTTTGTTAGTTTGGGACTTTGGAGTTGGGTTTTTTGCTTGGGTTTTTTGGGGTTTTTTCCCAGAAAATATTAATACAGTATTTTCTCATCAGATATATGTTGCTGTTAATTAAGGATTAACTATTGGAACAGCTGTAATAAAACACACAGCAGCACGGTGTCCTTTCAAGATAGGAAAGGGACACTTTATTGTAACACCACCTTCCCTATGCACACTCACTCACTACTCCAGGGACAGAGTACAGCCCACTGGTCAGAGCGGGCAGCACCTCTTGCACAGATGGTTTCACTATAGACAACAGAGTTCTCCAAATACACACTCTGTAAACAGCAGCAGGTGCCTTTGTTTGTTCCTGGGAACACCTCTGTTCCCAGGCCAGTCCCTGGGAAATCCCTGTTTTCTCGCACAGCTTTCCCAAGGGCTACTGTGCCTCCACAGATTTACACTTACATTTCTGGGGAAGTGATTATGATTTCATACACAAATTACATATTTAAACATTGAACTGATTAATGGCATTGGAAAATCAGTTACAAGAGTGCACTTTCCAATACTGATATGCTCCCAAGTACTATGTGTTGGAACTTTTGTAGCCACTGATCTCCATTAAAAAAAAAAAAAACAAAAAACAAAAAAAACCCCACACTTATAGTCTCCAATTTGCAGATTACGAAACTGACACAAAATGGGTTGTCTCAGCATGCAGAACAGACTTCCACCTGCAATTTTTTGGTGTCTAGCATCCCTAAGCACAAAATTCAAGAGAAGATCACAGTTTAATAATCATTCAGTATCATGCAACAGCCCCTTTATATTTTAAAGTTGCAAGTCATCTAAGCTCACATTTCTGATGCAGATGTGAAGCTGTTCACAAATAACACTTCAGGTTAAATGACTATATTTGTAAGGAGAAAATTCTCCATTAGGAGCAAAATCTCATCTGAAAGTAAAAAAAAAAAAAAAAAAAAAAAAAAAAAAGAAAAAGAAAAAAAATTCTCCAAGTGTCATTTACCTGGACCAAAATACATTTCTCTAGAATGGAATGTGATAGTAAGAATCCAATCTAAAATAAATGTCTATTTTCACTCAACCTCCTGATACACTGGTATCCAAACCACCAATACCTCCATGCTTTCACAGGGAGCACAGATCCATCGTCTACAGATGAATTCATATGGTGATAAAACCACACTTGTAGTCCAAATCTCAATGATAACATGCAATAAGTAGAGATTTTAAATGAGAATCGATCTCAAGAATCTTTCCCACGAAAGATCCTATTTAAGATGCTGTTTAAAATGCTCAGTTACACTTTCTCAGAATAGGACTGAAGAAAAAACTCTGGTTGATATGAGCAATATTCCCCTACCAAACTTCTGACTATTACACAAAGAAAAAAAATTATAAAACCTACACGAATCAACTCCGATTCTTTAATGCTGTCATAAAACAAGCTGTTAAATCACACAAACATTCCCTTAGAAAGCTATCAAAAAAGTCACTCTGATCAGTTCACTACATGAAATGGAGAAAAAAAAAAGCAGAAACCTTTAAAAAATTGACCCATTTTACAGCTGAGTTCACTGCAAAAGTCAGCTAGAGAGGAAATGAGTTTTTACATGGTTCCAGTTTTATGTGAAAAGATAGATAAGTTGCTGATTGGATCAGCAGTTGTGTTTGTCATTTAATCAAATGAGAAATTAGAAGCTAAACTTGGTAATTCAGCTGCTACTGAATATATTATCTCTTCTTGATATAATCACAGAGAATTTAACACTTGCATTCCAATTAATGTCTTTTATAAACCTGAACAAATATTTTCTGCTCAAAGATAGGCACATTTCTGTCCCATTTTTCATTTGAACAATCTTTGCATGAAACGACACATCTTGTGTTTTAGAGGTCACCTGCTCCTGCTGTTTTTTCTGCCCCTGAAGTCATAATCTTCTGCCTGTGACATCACAATTAGTTTCCACAGAGCTGATTATAGCCACAAACCAAGGATTATGACTTCAGGTGAGGGAGAAGCAGCAGGAACAGATGAGCTCCTGAGGAAAATGTTCCCTGTTCATGTTGTATCCTTAGAAACAAAGTGCAGAAAGTAGAAGTTGTACTCAATTTAAAGCAAAACACTTTATGTGAGATGGCAGCATCTCTTAGGAATTTCCTATTGGTCATATGCATGTAATTATTTTCCAGATAAGTGCTGAAAAGCTAGATATGTAAAATACTCAATAGATAATACCAAGGTTCCCAGAACTACATTGAGCTTAGACCTACAAGCCCCAGATTGTTTTATTATGTATTACCCATAGCAAACAGTAGATAAGCAGTGCACTTCACAATACCAGTAAAGATATTGCACCAAAGCATTTATAATCTGTGTTGAATGAGGACAAGCAGAACTGTAAACAAGACTAGAGGAAAAGATGCCAGGGCAAAGAAAAACAAAATAAATGATAATATAACACTGTGGGAGGCTAATGTATTTATCTTGAAACTAACAAATGTAGATTTTAGCATGAGTTATTATCTGCTTTGTGTTTAAGAAAAGGGTTATTTTTTATTGCCTGTCAACTTTAACCCATTGAGAGAAGCAGTGTTTTCTGTTTAATGGTGACAGCAAGGGGCTTTTGGACTCCACCATTTACTTGCTGAATTACTTTAAATAAGTCACTCAGTACATCTAGATCTCATTAACTGTTCTGTGAAATGCAGTGCTGCAGCCATTACAGTAATAAGGACTTTCTTTTAGACTTTCAGATGTCTGTATGCTCTGAATGTCAGAAATATCCATATCTATTTATCTATCTATCTTATAATTGTCTCACTGCAAATATATACATAAAGGCTTTGGGCCAGATCCTCACCTACTTTAAGTTATAGCCAGTAAATTGTAACCAATGTGCCTATTAAAGTCAATGATAGAAACTTCACAGATAAAAACGTGACAATTACATTGTAATGGAAGTACAAAATGAAAAAATCATTTTCCCTTCTGGTTTTGGATCAAGAAATACAATTCAAAGACATCAGAAATTATACTTCTTGGCAATAAATTAATTATTTTCAGAAAGTACTTCTCAGAGAAAGAGAAAAAAATTCCCCTTCAGTGATATTGAAAATAATAAGCTTTTTAAAGATGTTAAAGCTTGCCATGTTGACAATGTACTTTGAAACCTGAAAAAGCCTTCATTTTGACTGCTGAATTACAGTATCTGTGCTCAAAAGCTTTCCAGGTATTAATATTCCATAAATTATAATTAATCTTTTTAAGTCTTACCTTGCTGAAAGAAGTCAAGCTACTAAGATTAGGTCCTTAGTCTTTAGAATTTCCACTTGCCCAGAGGATATTCCACTGGGCTCCATACTCAGCCCCCTATTGATTTTAATTTATATAAATGATCTGTTGCCTCTCTCACACTACCATAGGGGTGCCATGCACATTGGCAAATTAGAGACAGGCTGGTGGTAATGAATTACTAGGCAGACACTTTCCACATGGGCTGCTGCTAACACTGATTTAAATATTTCTTCAAGAAGTTAAAATTCAGGCTTAACTTCAAGTCTTGTCCAGGCTGTGGCTGGATGGCTAAGGAAGTAATACTTATCAAGGCTTATCTGACTATGAATCATATTTAAAGGGAGAAGAAAATAAGTAGACTAGTAATTAATATGACTAATAATTATGAAGTACCTAATCTAAGTGGAACAAGTTCAGCAAATGTGAAAAAGGCCTGAGGTCAGTGCTAAGGTGCACTAGGTTGAAACAAGAAACTAATTTAAACTTTTTACTACTTCTGACATTCAGAAATATGACATTTTCATTTCTCCCTGACTTACTTCTCGGCAGAAGACCTGTGAATTTAAATCTTCCCTGTGTCTCTAAAAACATAGGTGGCAAGTAATGTTTATAGACGTTCTCATCAAACTAATGGAATTGAGCTTGGTCAAGCTGTTTTCCTTCTCAGTGAATCTGATAGCTAGATCTGCAAGAGCTCTGTGTGAGGTGGACTGGAAACTGGATTACAACTGGGGCCAACCCCTCTTCTGAGGGGCTTGGAAGTATTCTTCTAAATTCTCATACTCTGCTATTGCCCATAGCACTTGTAGTTTCATCTTTAGCTGCTCTGAAATTTGCTGTGGAGTATTTTGAAGTCCATAATTTCTGGTGGCACACAAAAAATGGTGACTTCTGAATTAGTGCATGTTGGCCTCTGATTCCCTCAGCCATGTGACCCCACAGTCCATCTAAAGAAGATAATATTTAATTGTGTAAATATCCACTGTACCAATTGAGCTACTACTTGGGTCCCAGCTAGAGGCAGCACATCTGGGACTACAGAATACTGTTCGAACAGGTGGCTCAGCTGAAAATCCATCAAGTGTTTGGAAGTCTATGAGGAATTACAGAGAAGGAGCTGGTAAAAAATCCTTCTTAAGATGTATAGGAAAAGTTTCTTTGCAAACTCCACTGACTATCCTGGTAGGCATAAAGACACTGTTGAGAAAGCTGAAAGATAGTTAATGATTGTTAAATTCAAACCTTTACAAAGACAAGAAAACGGGTTGTTCTCAAGGGATTATAAACTAGGAAGCACTGGATAGAATACTTTATAAATGTATCCAGAAGGCAGGTTAGGAAGGGCTATTTTGAAGTTCTAACACTTTCACAGTTTAAAGATGCTGGAAGGTGGTGTTTCTTGAAAGTAAGATCATGGGGTGTCTGTCTGTTTTATTAGTGTCTACTGCATATTAATACTTACGGACAAAAAAAAAGCAGATATCAAAGGGGAAAATTGTTCAATCTGAAAAGAACAGGGGTATTTCTCTATATGTACATCTCTTGCTGAATAGGCAGATGCTCCAACTTTATATGTAAACATGACAATCCCTAATATCTCATAATGCCCACTGTGGAGAAAAGGCTCCCCCTATGAGATCACCTATGCAAACCCCAGTTGTGGATCTTTTCCTTGTTGCAACCCACATTGTCCCTGCATGTGCTGGATGCTCTCTGCTCATCTCTTTCTAGCCAAGGCAGAGTTATGACACTGTGGAAAAGTTCTGGCAGTGTTAAAACCTAAAACAGGTTGAACTACTGCTGGTTCCATCTTCCTATTCTGAAATCACTTCCCACTGTTACAAATGTTTGTTCTTTTATATTGTTCTTTTATATTTCATTTCATACTTCAGCTGACTCTGCTTTTGGCAGCAATTTCATTGCTGTTTAATCAGGGTGATGGTCATCTTGAGTAATTATCACCATTGCTGATTTTCTCATGGCATTATCAATTTTGGCTAAAATCCTCTTACTCAGAGGTAGATAATAAGGTAGTTTGTTGACATCAACAGTTTATACTCACACTCTTCCCTGAGTACCTGTTGTTATCCAGGCTGTGTCACCACAGAGGTGCCATTTAGACTGCCTCAAAGAACTAAACTCCCTGAGTATTGCCAGGCTTTCTCATCTGATCTTGCAGTACAGATGCAGTTGTGTCTCACTGGCACTGGTATCCGCCCTTTACACCATAAACCCTTGTGATCTGTGCTATGATAAGCCAGAAAATTCAATCTTCATTGGAAGTATTGAATTTTCCCCCTGATTTCCTCATATGTATTGGCCATTCCTCGGTAACCTAAAATATTACAGTATTCTAATAGATATATTTTTGGACTCAGGCTTTTCTTTTTGTTTTATCCGTGCTCACTTATGGTTGTTGTGTGGGAGAGTATTTATAATTGTGTTGTGTTGGGTTTTTTTCTCTCTCTCTTTGTTACCTCTCTGCATGCATGGTCAGGAGAGGGGGAAGGGCTGCCTCCATGTTTGTCTTCACACACACAGTTGTCTGTGGAGTATGACAGCTTTTTTCTGGCATTTTTAGTTTCTCTCCATTCCCAGGGAGCCCATGAGCTTTCAGCAACTTTGTAACTAGTGATTATTACTATTATTTCTCTTGCCTCTTGCTATTTTGGTTTTTTTAATAAATATGGGGGTTTATATCTGCTTATATTCTTCTCTCCCTATTGGTGGAAAGCCATTGGCTAAAACTAAAGAGGAGGTAAATAATTTCCGAACATCTGTCTCTTAAATCATCTTAAAACCAAGACGTGGACCCAATGTCATTATTTTTATCTGGAGAAACCAGAAAACTGAAAGTTTAATACTTCAGAATAAGCAGCAAAACTGTGTACTGCCTTTCCCGAGTCAGAAATTAATAAAATGAGGAATGGTGTTCTGTGCTCTGCCAACACCAAGGGATTTATATTCCAAAGATTTCATTTCATTAATGTCATGTAGGTCTTCAGCAGACATTTCACACCACTCATCACTTTCAGAGACAGAGAAGCTGCAGTACATCAATGTCTTTACTGACAGCACTGACATATACTGAATGAAGTCCCCCCTGTTTATCCTTAAAGATGTCAGTTTTATTTCTCCATTTCTGAGTATTCAAGCTTGTTTGTGGGTTACAAGAGCAATATGCTTGATTGCATGAATATGCCTTTAAACCCAAGGACCCAGCATTATGAGAGGGGTCCTGGATCATTAAATGCAGTCTCCCCAGTGTTGATGATATGTACACAATTTAGCTGACTTCAGATATCATTCAGGCTCCACTTTAGAGACAGGTTTTCCTCTCACCACATCAACTAAGAGGTTGGGTTCTTTTGCTTTCCAGATGCTTTTCCCCTAGTTTTAATTATTCTATTGGTTTACAGCCTGAATGTTGGAACCCATCACTACTTTATATCCGTTTCTTCCAATGACAGCATTATTTTTCAGATAGAGATTTTTATCTAGCACATATCAAATTGATATATTTTTAAAGCGCAAAGATTTTTGCACATAAACTTTAATTTTCTGCCCTTCAGTTTTCCCAATAATAAGAAAAAATTTCCAGCATTTTAGTTACCAACATAGGCCTTTTAAATCTGTCTATTAAACAAAAAACTGTAACTGTTTTTATTTAGTTCTTCAGCATAGCAGACACATTATAAATGAGATTCTATATGAAGTCTCACTGGTGACAGTGTCTGCTGGAAATATGTCCTCTGGTACAAGGGTCACATTGGATTTTCCCACAGTCACAGCACTTCAGTATCTGTACTCATATTGTGAATAAATAGTCTTTTAAGCAGATGTAATTCCTAGTTGACAAATTTCCACCTTTGATAGAAATTTATCTTTGAAACAAATCTTTTATCCTTCTTTGTGGCAGATAGATTCTGTAAAATACATGCTGCCAAAGCATGATTCTTTATGATAGCATGCCTAGTAAATGCATTGTTTGGTTGTTTGTTTTTGGTTTTTAATTTTCTGTTTTATAACAGCAGTCTGCTGAATGTTTTTGACAAAACGATTCTCCAAATTTAGAGGGTTTCTTTAAGTTTTTCTGCTTCTCATCTTTGAGCTCTTTTGTTTCTCTGTTTTTCTTGAACCTTCTTAGACCTATCAGTATTTCCAAATACTGCTGGGGTGCCCTCACTGCCACATCATGAGTCTTGTCTGGCTGATACATTTCAGGGTAAGAATGCAGAAAAAATGCAGAAAAGAGTGAGATTAGTAAGACACAGGGTTTTCAAGGAAATGTTCAGTCTTACAATTAATTTTAGCAATAATAGCTCAGAATTTATTTTATTTCCATTGACTAAAACCCATGATTTTTTAAAACTAATGACTCCTATAATATTTACTTTTAGATTACGTATTCTGTTCAAAGTGAAAAAAATAGTACCTAAACTATATTTACAATGCATTGTAATTTCAGTATCATAAATGTCTTCTTCCAATATGTATTTAAAATACTAAAAATTCTGAGATGATTGGTTTTTGCAAGAAAAATAATTGGATATGCAGTCAAGTAAAGGAAGACAGAAAGCATGCACCAGAGAAGCAAAACATGAGACAAAAAAGATATTCTAACATTCTGAAATGTAAAATATTTTAAAAGAAATTATTGAATAACAAGCAAAAATAACTACAATATTGGAAAATTTGGAAATATTTTGTGTGTTTGAAGAACTCCTATATTTCTTCTTTAAATATAATAATATCATTAGTATATTTAAACAGAACAAATTTTAATATATTAAATATTTTTGTGACTAAGAAATTGGCCCTTCAAAACAAAATTAACTTTTCTGATATCAGACAAAAAACCTCAAATCCTTATAAGTCTTAGTTAATTGATCAAATCTCTCAAATAATTAATATACTGTAATATATTTAAAAATACTATCAAGAAATATGAACTGTAAAATAAAAAAATAGGGGAAAAATCACATCTGAAGAGATTTTTTTAAATTCATGTCAGCTTTCATGAATATGAAAGCTGATCTAATTTCAGCCAATCAATCACTCTTTGTGAATTATCCATCCCCCTTTCATTTTGAGGGCCAGATCTCCTGGCAGATGAGGAATGATTCCAACCCAGTTTCTCTGTCTAGACTAGAAGTAAGTTTAAACAGAGAGCTATAGTGAATCCTCATGATTCTTACATGTGATGTAGGAATCATAAATCACTTAGTAGGGAAAAGAAGCTATCTATCCTATGAACTCTAGGAAGCATTACAAAGCTGGAGTTTCTAAATAAAATCAAGGACAGTTACCTAGCAGCAGCCCTAAGGATCCACAATCCTTGTTTTCGTCACGATTTTATCAATATATATTTCTGGCATCTAATTATTTCTAATTAAAATTCTTGAGCTCTGTATCACTGCCCCCACCTTGAAACATGAGTAGTTTCGATCCCACTCTCACTACCCTGTTAGTGCTTGCATAAATGTCCTATTCATATCCTTTGTGAGTGTATTTTGTCAAATACACCATGCTGAAGCAAATGGGATTTTTTTTCTAGTTTGACAGGGAATTAATCAGAATCGTCCAAGCAAAGTTTAGTTTTGCACTTCTTATTTGTGTTTTCTCTTTATTTTCACTCAGTTGAAGACCTTAAGAGTGAGTATATCTCTAATCTCACCACTCTTACCAGTGCTATACTAAGTCCCATGAAAACAGTATAGGAAAGCTTAAAGAATTATTTTAGCATCATAGAGGAATTTAACCATCACAGCTGGAACAGTTTCTTTCATCATTATTTGCCTTTCCAAAGGACAAAAATACTCCAATATACCAATGAATCTCTCATGTTTCATGTAGTGTTTTATCTTGCTTAGCAACATTCAGTAAAGATATCTGTCATGACTGTCATATAACATAAAATTAAGCCCTAAAGTCTGTCTGATTTGATGGGTTACTCTGGTTATTCCTGCTGCTTCATGTATTATACTTGCATCCAGGAAGGAATCTAATGTATTCAGTTAGAACTGAGATGACATTGGGGTAACAAAATGTAAATGAAATACAAGCTTGAAGTAAGGAAATTGAGATGTGCAAAAACCAGGAAATGAAAAAATGCACAAAATGCTCACTGTAATAAATTCTATTCAGTTCCAGAACTACACTGTATTTACACTGCTACTAAAAGATGCAAGATTAAGTATTTGGACTATTCCAGAGGAGACAGTCTGTGCTTGATTTGGTTTATAGATGTTTAAAGCAATTCAAAACTTTGATAAGAATCATCATGTAGCACCACTGTTTGACTTACAATGAATAGGTATAATTTCAGTTCATGGAATCATAGAATCATATAATATTCTGAGCTGCAAGAGACTGTGATAGAAGGTCTACAATTAAACACAATATCTAAAATTCTACTAATTGCAACCTATTACTTCATAGTTACTTACAGACTACTACAATTGAAAAGCCCAGGTTAAATTAATTCTATTTTTTCCCCTCAAACTTTGGGATAAAGTGACCTATGTATATAGGCTGTTTTCTCAAGTTTATCTTCTTTATTTCAAAATTTAATGCCAGGGAAGTAACCTGTCAAACCAAGAAGAGAATAAAAATTACTTTCAGTATTTTGACAGTTTAATCCTAAGTGGTAAAAAGACAATTAAAAACACACTTAAAAGCAGATTTCCAGTTTTACTGGAGTAGCAGAGAGGACTCCATAGCAGTAACTTACAGATTCTAGACACTGTATTAAGTTTTTGCCTCAGTAGACTACAATCTAAATAAAAAAGTTAATGCAATTGGAAATTTCAATTTAATTTAAAAAAAAAATAAGTTTGTTTAGTTTCATTTTGCATTGATGAATGTATTTCTCCTTTTGTTTACAATGGTTCAACAAGTGCAATCCAAAATTAGGTGTCTTAGTTATTCATTCTCAGGCAAAATGAATTAATCTCAGTTCTTTGTTGATTTAAAGATTTCTTTTCAGAGGAGTAGCAGAATTATTGCAGACCTTTCTCTTGTAGTAGCAGCTACATTAAACTACCAGTGCCCCAGTGAATGCCAGGATTTTCCTGTCATATTATATACAGAAGCTGTACTGAATATAAACAATTCAAACTGCTTGACCAAAAAAAAACTAAGGAGAAATGTTAAGCAAAAATACTGCTATCTTAATTGCCTACTCTTAAATATTAAGCTTCCTTAGTTTGAGTTATACTGAGGGTATTTAGAATAAGTCAGGTCTAATTATGTTCCATTTTCTTAACAGCCATTTTATCCTGACAGCATTTATATGCAAGGGGATCAGAAGGACAAATGGTTTCACTTATTTATGCAACTTGATGGAACATTCCACATCTCACATCACGTTTCATAGCATTTCTTAAGCAATGGGAAGATAAAACCTTGAAATATGTTTTTCATAATTTCACCAGTCAAAGTCTTCACAAACTTGACGTTTTGCAGATTAAAATGTAAGTACATCTGCACACCAAATGGAGCAGCTGTCATCAGATGAAGATGTTTAAGTTCTTTATAAGTATATCCATATATAAAATACTTTAAAACTTTGTTATAATGTACTAAAAGCTCTTGATTTGATCACAGATATTCCATGAAAGCTAGCACATCCCTCTTTGGAAATGTATAGATATAGTACTCCATGCATACAACATTTATACGTACAAACACATATAGCATATAAGTTTTTACTTAGAGGAGGTAGAACAATGATCTACACCACCAATAGCACATAGGTGAAGCTGAACTGATGCCAGGGCAAAATGGTAAAGACATATATTCTATTCACAATGCTTCGGAAACTTTTCTATTTTATGATCAGTGTTTCTGTCCATGGCAGTAATATTATCCCTATTATCCTATATTTCAGTATAGATAATGATCCTACCATGCCCTGCCTGTCTAAGCTTTATAAGATAGAAACTCATGTGAGTGTTTCAACAGCATTCCAGGAGAAAAAAGCAAAAAATCAAAACGTCATTGTTCTGCAGCATTTATCATTTCCAAGCCCCTACCTTAGGAATACAGATAAAATAAGCTCCATCAGGAAAATTTTTGATACAGGTCTTGAGAAACTCAGCAAAAGTGGGATTCATCTCATCTCATCTTGATTTAGCTGTGAAAGACAGGTTTAATTAAGTCATGGAGTCAGTGAAGAACAAATGACTCCCAATCAGTGTGCCTTTATTAAGGATAATGAATTACTCCCTCATGAAAAGTACTATGGCAAAGTCTGTACAGGCTTAAGATCAAGAGCAAATGAAAGTTCATGGTCCCTGAAAATGTCAAACCTAAATTGTTTCATAGCTTGAAGATTGTCATCTACCAGGAGATCTCCTTTGGATTTATTATTGTGAGAAGCTGGAAACAGCATTATTTTCAAGATTTTAAAAAATAATGGTATATTTAAAGAATGTAATTTTTATTTTCTTCTCTAATGACCTGGCTTACCATTAACATAATTGGCTCATCTATATAATCTTTTGCAAACATATGTAAGTTCATTTCACGTTTGATTGAAGCCAGATAGACATACATCAGTACAAAGTCTCATGGTTAAAGCAATACTACAGCTTAAAAACTTTCAGAGTTCCTGAACACCAGGGTGAATATAAAAGAAAAATCCCTTTATAGGAAGTGTTAGCCAATGCAATATTGGTCATGTGGAAAATCACAGGGGGTACTAAGACCATCAGGAGGAAAAAGAGAATGAAAGACTATTCAGAAAAAAAAAAACTAAAGGATTATCTTTTTTAAACTGTGGCTTTTGCCACATCCTCTTAGCAGTCAGAATGTTTCATAAGAATAGCTGGTTTCACACATTCCAATTTCATAGAATCATGCAGTGTTTTGTGTTTTAAGGGACGTTTAAAGGCCATCTAGTCCAACCACCCTGCAATGAGCATGGACACCTTCTATTAGACCAGGCTGCTCAGAGCCTCATTCAGCTTGGTCTGGAACACTTCCAGGGATGGATCAGCCACTGGGAACTTGTGCCAGTGGTTCATCATCCTCAGCACAAGCCTTGCTGAAATGTCTGTCCCAATCTTTCTTGTAAGACTTCTTTAAGTACCCAAAAGCCACAATTAGGTCTCCCTGGGGCCTTCTCTTCTTCAAGCTGAACAGTCCCAGCTTGCTTAGCTGTCCTCACAGGAGATGTGCTCCATCCCTCTAATCATCTTCATGATCTTTTTCTGGACTCACTCCAGCATGTCTACATCCTTCCTGTGCTGAGGACCCCAGAGCTGAATGTGGCTTGTGGGTCTCATCAGAGCAGAGCAGAGGGGCAGAATCCCCTCCCTTGCCCTGTTGGCCACACTGCTTTGGATGCAGCCCAGGATACAACTGGGTTTTCTGGTGAGCTCACATTGCCAGCTCCTGTCCAGGATTTCATTTATCCCCAAGTTCTCACAAATTCAGCACAGACCAAACTTCATTCCATGTTCTTAACAAAAAAGCAGAAGATGCTAGCTCACTCAAAAGGTCTGTTGACCATGTTAATAGGGGCATTCAATAAAGATACCTGCTAATGACACTGCTAGATAGAATAAATATCACAATACAGAGTAGAGATGCATCAACAAGGATTTATGGTATTTTAGGATGTACTAAACCTAAAGTCTTCAGGACGCTGCAGTCTGGGAACTTTTCCTTGAAAGCACCTTCTTAACATTGGACCTTTCGTTCAGCCAAAATCTATGATTATTTTGTAGTATTGAGGGTAGGTCCTTAGCTACAGTACCCTTCAACTATCCTTCATGTGGTAAATTGCATTTGGACATCAGTTTAACAATTGTTGTCATTGGACAAATCTAAGTTAGCAACTGGTATGATACAAAGACAGGAAGAATAGTGTCATGTATTGTGGACCAGCATCACTCTAGCACCATTTTTGTTTGCTTACTACCAATGAAGCCTGCAGCAGTTGCTGGTCCTAGAGAGGCAATGAGTGTCTATGCTTAATAGAGGATATGAAATAAATTCTTGAATCTTAGATTGTCTGGCCATTAAGAACAGAAACTTCTGCGTATGGAGACCAGATTAATGGAAGACCTGAAAGAAAATTTGCTTTCCTCTTAAGGATGGTACCTTTTTCTCATGATATATGCTCTCTGCAGCGTTGCAGCTACACACCACATTGGTTCCTGGTTTCCTCAGGAACACATTCAACCTAAAATTTGAATCTTTTAGTTCATTCTAATGCAGTCAGCTGGCAAAGCAGGGATACCCAATATTATAGCAATACCGGTTTAAAATCAGTTTTTCCAAACTAAAATATTACTAAATCCTAATAGTAGGAAGAAAATATAACTTCAGGTAAATATAGTCATCTACATTCAGTTAAGCTTTGCCACTTTATATCTCAAGAACAGGAGAACAGAACTGTTTGCTTTTCTTTATTTTAAACGTCACAAAATAGCTTTGCTGTAGTGTAAGAAAATCTTATCTTTTTAGCCAGTTCTTTTCAAATGTTATTCTTTCAATTTCTAGCTATAGATGTAAAATCTGCCTAATTAAAATAGCTAAAAGATGTTAAATAAACATAGAAATAATGAAATATTTGCCTGAAGTCATGCTTTCCTGCCTGTTTGTCAAACAATCTGCTATTAAACAATACTGATAAGCATTCTAATAATCTGTTCAGGTACTATATTAATAAAATAGAGAATTGCCCTGCATTGTTCATGGAGTTTCCAGGTGGTAGGAGTAGATTTGTTTAACTAGAATTTCTTATGAATCTCTACAATTCAAAACCACTACTTTTCAAAATGATCCATATACAGTTATCACACCATCCCAAACTGTCACACAGCTCTGGTAATAACTCCTCATAGGCTCAACATGGGGTTCCAATAGTTTTCAGTTTTATGGCACAATTTTTCCCCACTTGGCATTTCTGAATTTTAGAATGGTTTCCACAGACAATAAATCACATAAAACTCAGTAAAATGATTGTTATTTTAAAAAGTGTCCTAGAATTTAGCAAATGGTTCCTGTCTCAGTTTTCCAGTCTTCATACCTAGCCAACCACCATGGTTATCATTCCACTTATTTATTTCACTGTATCATAATGCAGCATAAAATTCATTTAAATGATCTTAGATGCTGTGCACTGTACGAAAAAGTGATATATACGCTAGGTATAAAAGGCACAGTTACAGAACATTTTAGTTCATTCCATTTTAGCTTTTAAGTGGTTAACAAAGTTTCATTTGATATTAATAAAGTATCACCTTCCTAATGTAGACTTTTCAGGAAAGAGCATAATTCCACAAAAATGCTCCAGAAAATCATTTGCACTTGCTATGTAAAAATGAAGGCCCTGAGTGAGCAACTTTTCTAATAAAAATAAAGATTTGTTCCAGCTTTTAAGTAGATGCACATGGTAGATAAGTGCTTTTCTCTTTGGCCATTACTCAGGGAATATCAGACTGGTAAAATACATGGTGCATTTATTATTAGCTGCCAGAATAAAATGCTCAAAGACTACAAGTGTTGCTGTAGATGCACTGTTGCCAACATTCAAAGGGGCCTCCAGACTAGGTGATCCCCTATGAGGTCCAAATCACCTTTATTGGCACCCTGGTCATATTGCTATCATCTTAGACTCTCACTGAATTCGACATTTGGTTTACAAATGCAAAATTTCTCCACATAATTTCATCCAGAATGAAAGCAGGACTCCTTATTGAATTTATTTTTAAAATTAATTACACTTGGGCCTGCAAGAGTCAATAATGCTTATTCCTTTAGGAGAAAAATCTTTGTATGTATGTATATGTATGATTAACTGAATAGGGAGTGTGCCTCTGTCTTTCTTCTCTGTCAAATGGCTCACTGATATAGCAAAGTCATACAAATAATTTGTACAAGAATGTACATTTCAGAGCTGAAAGTCTGAGTTTTGCCCTCATCAGAAATATATATTCTATTATGATTTATAATTATTATAGCAGCCTATGAGAAACTCAATTATTCAACATGCTAATTAAAATGTGTAATACTTTCAAACCCATTTTATAAGTTAATCTATACGCACTTCTCAGTAAATGTTTACAGGAACCGAAAAAAATCTGGCATGTAAAATGAAAGCACTGAAAAGCTTTGGAAGGCCTGTCCCACAAAATATTACCCATTCTCTGAAAAATAGAGATAAAAGAATAGCAGGAATCTGTGCCTGTGTTTGCCCTACAGTCAAATCATAGGGTGAGGCATTGTTCCTAGTGAAATCTACATCTCATTTTTAAAAAATACCGTAAAAAAGAATAAACAAAAAATATAAAAATATGGATGATTATGGAGGAACTTGTAGTATTTTGCTTCAAAAGATGGGGCAGGCTTATATAAAAGTTCAGAATAAAAGATCATAATAATCCCCTTCTGACTTTAAAATAAATTCATTTAGAGGTGGGAAGGGGACTTTTTAACATATAAAAAATGTGAGTAGAAAAATAATCCAGAAATGAACCTCGGGTCCTGAAATTTTAGTAGCACACAAAAATTCCACTCAGGGTTAATTTAATGAACATATCTCACTTGTACTCAACTCTTATCAGCTGTCAGTGTATCTTTATAATTGTCCTTTTTTCCTTTTCCTCTTTTATCTCTAATTTGTGCTGAGAGTGGCCCTTTTGTCCTCATTCAAATAAAAACCACACTCATACCAAAAGTCTTGAAGGAAAGCCTATATTTATGAACTACCTTATTCAATTTCAAGATGAAAGATTTTTACATTATCTTTAGATAAACATTCCAGTACAATTTCTGAGTTGGAGCAAGTCTGTATAGCTCCATTAATTTAAGTGAAGTAACGTCTCTTTAAGTCTATCAAGGATCTGGACTGCAGATTTCTGTAAATTTGAATGATATTCCTCCTTGAGTCTTTGAACTTTATCTCAGACTACATGATTGTATAAACTTTACAAGTAACTCTTCTAAAAAAAAAAAGAATATTTTACTGAGGTTTACAGAAACGATGACATATTTTCAAGAACATGTAATTTAAAATAACTGATATAAAACATGTTTTAAATTATAGCAATGCTTTGTACAATGCTAAAACCCAGTGTTTGGTTCTTGCTCTGAACAAACTTCAAACAGACTTGTGGCTTTTAGAAAATGAATTAAAGATGGAAGCTACCTAATTCACAGGGGGTTACAACATGCAAGACTAGGAAGTTTTGAGTTTGAAGACATGGGGAGTAACTTCCAGTGTTACATCAGGTTGATCATTTTCATCCCAAGCACCATCACAGTCATCATCACCATTTTCTCAAATCCCACCTTCAATATATTAGAAAGTATTATATTATTTCCACAAATAAGGAATTAATATATTTTTTAAATCATAGATGTGAATCTGCACATTTCTAAAAGTCCTGTGATTTTGCAGTACAAAAAGTAGGAGGCTTTTTCCCCTAACCTCCCTATGGTTGTAAGCATATTATCTTACATATTCTCCCTTACTTAATGAAGTGCTGCATAAATATTTTTCCCATTATCAGTTTGTCATTTCCTACTTTGATCCAGTGTAAAAGTAACAAAATGCTCATACAACCCCAAACACCAGCCTCCAACAAATCCCTGCCTACCAAACTCTGAGTGAATAGTTTTAAATGTTAAGGAAAAATATTCTTTATAAATTTAAAAACAGAACATTTGGTTAGGGATTTTGCCTAGGCCTGCCAGTTAGAAACACTATATTTTTTTTTTTTCAGGAGAGGGAGTATTGGAAGCAGTGGTGTCACATTTTTTACAATCCAAGATGCTAGGTGTGTCTGCAGGGGCTGTGTGATTAGCAGAAGCTTAAAGCTGTGCTCTGCCCTCGATCCGCATGAGGAACCAGCATTCACATCAAGAGCACACACAGACCTCAGGCAGTTTATGGCCTGGAGTTAGGAATGACATGTAAACCTTTCTGAACGTAATGTCAAACACACTGCAGTGCTATTGATTAACCTAATTTTCCTGTGCTTTTCCCTCTTGCTGTGGTGATAAACTGCACTATTACAAGCTGACACTATTACAAGCTGACACAAAGCCTGAAACTGCATTTAGAGTAATTAATGACTTTTCACAACACGAAAGGGGAAAATCAAAGTATTTAGCCTGTATTAGTGACGAGTATAGGAAATTGTCAAGGTAATGTGTTTCTCCTAAACTGCTGCTGCTCTCTCGAAGAATGATCCCTTTTCCCCCTTTCCCAGTTCTTTTTAGTTACCTTTCAGGAACAGAAATTCTACCAGAATCACCAAAACAGGTCACAGTGTTTTAACAGTGGTTCACATAGTTCAGGATCAATTACCAGATCATGACTGCTGTCAGCTGCTGCCAAGAAATGTCCAACACAAGTTATTCCCCTCTGCTTCTTCCTCTCTGTCATCAGGTAAGATTAAAAAAAACAAATAATGTTTCAATACATGCTTAACATAATAAATGTAAACACTTTGTAAAATATAACCAGCATGTGAAGAGAAATTCAAGAGTTGCAGAGGGAAATGGTACTAGTCTCTATCAGGGCAAGGTTATCCTGCTCTGAGAACTGCAGCCTATAAAGGAGTTCTTTCTCCTTGCCTTTTCTTCCCTTATTTCAATGACAAAGCACATTTCCAGGTTACTAATCCTCAAGAGTTAATGAGAATTCTCAGAAGTGATAGATTGTGTGACCTGGAGTATGATGAGGTGAATACTGCTTACTGATTTATTATTTAATGATACTTAGGATGCTGGTACACTACTCAGTTGAAGAGACACTAGAGAAAAACAAGATCAAAAAAGACAGCAGAAGCTATTAATAAATCATTGATTACTTATACAATGCCTAGATTGGATATTGTAAAAAAACTTAAAAATTAATTCAGACTTTCCAAGCATAATATTTTATAAATTTAAAAATTGTTATATTTTTCAATTAATGTGTGAACTTGTCAGTTTCAGAAGATTTTTAACAGGGACTGAAATTAGGAACAGGAATTTTCATTAAAAAAAAACCCTGAAAAAATTACTGAAATTCTATTCTGGAAGCCCAAAGCACCACCTCCACTGGCATGCCTCCTTACTTCTCTAAGAGTCAAAAACTCTTCAATTTTATGATTGCTGTGCCTAAAACAGCCTCCAGCTATCATTTCCTTCCTTAGTAGCTGGAGCAGAGCTGTGGCTTGGGTTCAGTATGAGAATCATGTTGATAACACACTGCTGTTTAGTGGTTGCTGTGCAATGCTTACCTAAGACAAGGACTTTTCCCTTACCCAGGCTCTGCCAGCAAGCAGAAGAAGTTCAAGAATTTATTTCAGATATTAAACTATTTTATCTGCATGCATGTAGTTTTTCCTTTTTCCAGTTCTCCCCATCCCAATGGGGCAGCAGGGCAGGGTGGGTGAGCAGCAGGGTGAGTGTTATTTAGCTGCCAGCTGGAGTTAAACCACAAATCCTATTTGGCACCCAGTGTGGGTGTCTTAAAGTGAGAGCAGGTTCTACTGCTCACTCCTTGGCTCTCTAGTCTCCAAATGAGTGTCTGGATGGGAATCAGGGGGTGTCAGAGGGTGCTTCTTGTGGGAGAGATCAGCACCTTTTGCTCTTCAACTCTCAGCAACCCCAAAACAGAAGGGCCCTCCAAGAGACCAGGCAAGGTAGACAGCTGCTCAATTTCCTCTGTCTCCAAGGCAGCTGTACTGAAAGGCTACCAGCACCTTTTTTGGGTCTTTGAAATACCCTTTGCTGAGACAGTCAATGCCGAGGATGCACAGAGCCTCTGGGCAAGTGGCAATGGGGCACCTTTGCCACTCCTTCCCAGTGAGGCTGACTTCAGTGCCCAATGCTGGAGGGAATCCACTGACATGTCACTGCAGTAAAAGGCTGTCATAGACCTGGTGCATGATGTACCCTTATGCCATCAATCTAGAAAGGGGCAGAACACATTTGTGTTTCTGGAGTGGTCTCATTTCTTCATTTTATGTTTTTAATAAAGCATGGTGTGTATTAAAGAATAATATCTGTTGAATGTATTTAATCTCCAATTGTTACTTGAATTTATTAAGTCTTTATAAGTTTCTTTTATAATCAGTCATCTAATTGATAATTTATATCTTTCTTTTACACCTCTTGAGTTTTAAATAATGGACACTCAATGAGCAATCTGTTATAAAGAAAGCAGAATTTTCTGGTTAACCTTGTCACATGAGCAGCTGAACACAATGTTGAAGGGCTTGTAGAACCCCATGTAAACTTTGTTTAACCTCTCTAAATGTCTTTCACCAAATCTAAATCATTAAAAGACTAAAAAAATATTTTTTGTCATTCAGTTCCCAAAGTCCTGACAAAGTGAGCCTGTGCCCTTCAGAAAATTTCCTTTGTGCTTTTAACAAGTGAGTTTTATTTAAAGCCCCTATAACTTCATAAGAGACTTGACACTATGTAAAAGGTGCTGCACCTTCAATAAAAGAAGTAATTTAATCAAAATGCATTTCAAGTTTCCTGTAAATTGGTAGGCATGGTAGCAAGCTTACATTTATTTTTTTAGTGAACTTCAATTTTGATGGAATATCCCCTAAATCAACTGTTAAGCAACAGAAATAAATAAATGGAACTCAGTTTAGGAGTAGTTTTGTAATATTTTCTTCACACTCTTACTGTCTGACCCAAACCACACCAACATGTCTTCTTAGCATTCCTTTACATATTATTACAATTTATTTGCTTGTCCTTTCCAAAACCAGGCAGTATCATGTTTCAGCTTTTTAGTACTTAAAGAATGTCTCTGCATTCACTTCCATTTCCAAAAAAATTCATTTTCCAAAGATTTTTCATTTTCAAAAAAAATTATATCCATTGGCATTTATATTTCTAATATAAATTGACAATCAAATTTTAAAAATAATTTAAATCATTATGACAATTTTGAATAAGATATTTTTGATCTAAGGTCTTTTATGCTGAAGGGGATTGCTTAAGCCTTGAAGCTGAGTATTCATACTCAGGGGAGCTGGAGTTTACAGTCTCAAAGCTTATTTCAAATTATAATTGTATTTCTAAATCAAACAAAACAAATCTATGAGAGAATATATCTTAGCATTTCCAAATATAAGGAACTTATCCCATCTTTCTGTTTGTCTGTATATATGCCAGTCTGTGGGAGTGAAGTTTCAAAATCAAGTCTAAGCCAATGGTCTGTCTTCTGTATAGAGACTTAAACGAGGCTGAAAAACTGTGTCTTTCAATAACATTCAGGTAGCACAGTCTGGTCTGATGTGCAAATATTGAAAGTATTGCTTTTATAAAAGTACTTATTAAAATAAATTTCAACTTGAGTAGGGAGTGAAGTACCACTTCCTCAGGCTGCCATCATCATACAGTGAAATGATATGATTCTATTTACTATTCAGATTTATGGGAAATGTTTCAAATTATGTCCTAACACCTGACTTCAGAATTCTCCCTATGTATTGATTTAATGGTGAGACCTGTACACTTGGTGTTAAGGATTATGACTATGTCTATGAAGAGCATAATATCTGTAAGACCTGGATAGATCAGATAACTTCTGCTGTTTCCAGATACAGAAGAAATCTTCTCTATAACAAGAAAGATTAAACATGCTCTCAGTGTCACTGAACTATACAAGAAGTACTTTCTTCCATGAGATGTCTCAGCAGTGAGTCATCCACAGCCCAACCTTAAGCATGAGAGTTTTTCCTCATGCTTTATTCCATGTTCCGAGTTACTACAGTGAAATTAATCTCATCTATTAAAAAGGAAAAAACTGTTCTCATGAGGTTTATTATTAGAATTTTTCTGTTTTTAACATGGATTCTAAATAGAAAATTTCTGGATTATGCTGGTAATTAAAAATATGAGGCACTGTTTGGAATATTCCTGTCATGGAGAGTTTGATCAATTTCATCAGAGAGTACAAATTTAAAATTCAACCCTTTTATAATGGTTATGTGTCTTAAATTGCCTGTGTTTACAAGACTAAAAATAAGAAATGCAACATTTGCATTTCTTAACTATTGCATTCTTATTGCATATCTACATTATTAATAATAATTTGAAAATTAACATAAATTTTGATGGTACTTCTTTTCCAGTAGAACACTGAGATGTCCTGTGAACTGAACAAAAGAAAAAGAAAAAATAAAAATTATAAGTCATTAAGTAAAATGGTCTACTGTCAGTACAAAAGCAAGAGGAAAAAACATGTAGTAAGAGCAATAGGAGTAATGGAAGATGGGGAAATTGGTTTAAATAGGTTAAAAAATGACTTGCAATTACCCTGATAATCACAGTGAACAAAATCTGAACATTTTTGCATTTTAAAGGTTTCTGTACTAACTTCATTCTTGTCAGCCACTTTTTTTTCAATTTTCACCTGCCATAAATTCTTTATTCTTGTCAAGATCTGAAATAAAATTATAAAAGACTGCGTTCTTATACAGCACTTTGAATTCAGTGGCCTAAAAAGCATTTCAATAAGGTACCCACTGTCATTACTCCTTCTTTAGGAAAGAGACTTTCAGCTCTAGAAAACATCCACATTTCCTGAGGATTCCATCTGACCATTATTTGGTAAAGGGACATACAGGATGAAAAAATGTTTTCAGTGCCTATGGAAACAATCTTTTGCTAACTCTGAGTTTTACCTGTAACAGATTAGAAATCCTATGGAAGAAAATGTTGAAAATGCACTTTTAAAATATCGTCTCACCAAATAAATTGCTTAGGCGATTCTGTTAATTCATTGTGAGTTCAGAGATTCAAAAAATAAATAGTTTTAATTTTCTCTCAAATAAATCAACATTTTCAAGTGTTTCTTGCAGACGCACTTTTGGCAACTGATAACAGATAACCTTTCTGGTATACAACATGATAAAATGAAAGTAAATTCACATGCATAAGTTTATCTCAGTAGGGATTTATGCGCTTTGTTTCCTTTGAATTTTTCTGTAGCAACATAAAGTTACCATAGCTCTGAAGTAGAAGACATGAAATTGCTGGTAAGGAATTTTCCTCTTCTTTTCATTCTTATAACTAAAATTCAGAGTAAAGAACAGTTTAATGTAACTTTCCAGATCACAAAAATTTCATTACCACTTTCAGTAGTTTAAAAACCTTCATTTACTTTAAATGGAAACATAGCAGAGGGGCCAAATGATTTTGAAAATGTGTAAAAATAGCAGATATGTTCACAGCTATTAAGATTTATATGTGACAAACCTTGTCACACAATGTCTTAATTAGAAAAAAATTACCAATATGATTTTGTGTGTGCTTTCAAATCATTAAGCAACATTTGCTGTCTTTTTAGAGTAGATAACATGCTGTGAATACTTTATCTTTCTGCTATAAGAATAAAAACCTTAACATATATGCACTCTGATATGATGAGAAAAAGGACCAGAATGTCTTGTAAAATTATGTGGTGCAGGTGTGCAGTATAGTTAGCAACTTTAAACCTAAAAGCAGCTTCTGACTTCAACAGCATTAAATTACCTTTCAAAGTGTGATGCTTTGCAAACTAAAAAACTTAACACTAATTACATAGCCTGTTGGTTGCTTTATACTTAACTAGCATTTCAAAATGTATGAAAGGTTCAGTCCATGACAGAGCAGTACTTTGAGTCTGTGCTCTTGAAACACTTTGTCTTTGCGTTTACATAGTATTAACACATCTATGGCATCACATCAATTTGCTTTCAGGTGTTAAGAACCTGGACACAATAAAAGCTCTAAATTAACAGGCAGATCCTATCATTCAGATTAGAATCTGATGTTTTTTCTTAACTTGTACTGTGACAGTTTAGGACTTTTGTAATTTAAATGAATTTCTGTAGTTTTCAATGATTTATAGACTTTTTTAAGCTGTTTCCCTTTTGTCCCTGGAAGCAACATTTGCCATTAAAATCCATGTATGCCTTTAGGTACTGCAAATAACTGTACATGTGTGTCTGTGCCAACACCAGCTGTGTAATTCTGCCCCAGCTACTCCTCACCCACATCCACCTTGAGAACCTTGTTTATAGGTGTCAGACAAAGATACAGAAATTGACAGCTTTTGGAAAAAAAGAATACAAATAAGTTTTTCATCAGTGAAACGAGGGTTGAGCAACAATGATGAAAACATAGAAGACCAAAATTACCTTTTTTCCGTACAAATATTTATCAAAAGCATTTCTTAGTTTTTCTCTGTGAAGGTTTAGCAGTATTAATAAAAACAATTCCAGATCCTTTATCCTTATACATATATGAACTTCATATTTTTTAGATAATTTCTTCATGAAGGTATTTCTAACCTGTTCAAACCTGGTTCCAAAAACAGACCCCATTGTACTTAAAAAAACCCCCATTGTACTTAATACCCATGAATGAGCACTGACTATAGAAGTATCCACCTTTGTTCACCTTTGCTTTAAGTATAGCACAACATTGTTTTCTAAGCTTGTTCCCCTGTACATTACTCAAGTTAGATTCCTAAAAGTACAGTAAATTTTGCCTCTGTGAGGATATCGCCTGACTGTCAAAAAGAAATTTTCATTAGTTAAGAGGTTTGAAATAGATCTACTTGAAATTTAAAATCCTTTGGGAACTCTTAACACTCCAGTAACCCAGGCAATGCAGCTGCAATCTTGGAATTCTTTCTTTGTCTGAAAACCATCAGTATCATCATTAACCCCTTTTAGGAAGAACAATAAAATTATCAATATTCAGTCAAATATCATGAACAGCACCAGTCTCCTAATTTGACATACAAATAGTAAAAAAAAATTCTCTATCTCCTCTACAGGTATCAATTTGTTATCATAGAACTGTGAGAGGCTGATCATTGGAACCAGTTTTGTTTCTGAACTAAATGTTGCTGGAGTCTGTTTATCAAAATAAGCACATGCATATTAAATCTCCTCAACATCCTTTTTGCAGTTGTATTTTTCAGTACCATAAAATCCAGGACAATAGGTCCTTTGCACTTTTTTATGAGCTGAAGTCCTTTTTTCTTCTATAAAAAATTTAATTAATTTATACTTTATTGAAATTTTCCAATAATTAATTTAGAAAGAGGAAGAATGCAACTTCTGCAACCCAGTTAGTGACTTGTGTATACTGTATTGTTATCTGCAGCTTATCTACTAGGTGGCTATGACATCAGATATTCACTGGAAGTTTAAAAAAAGTCCCTCTAGTCAGCAGGCCAGAGTTAAACAGTTGTATTATCATTGACTTGGGAAGTGGGGAGAGAGGGCAAGAGACAACTTAAAAGACTTACTGTTGGAAAAATCATCAGAGAAATAAACGTGAGATATCTGAGATTTATTTCAAGTATGAACATCAAAAATTCTCCTGCACAACAAATTCAATTCTTCTGTTAAGAAACAATAGGAAATTCTACCATGCACAGCACCTAAACACAAAAATTCTCTTCGTGGATGAAAAACAGAAGATCCTGCAGAGATCCCTTGCTGTAAATTACTGATGCTCCTGCTGGGTTTGGAACATAGAGGATTTACCTGCTGCTATGATCAAGGAGCCTCTTAACCTCTATGATACTCAGAAAATTGTATGGTGAATGCACTGTGTTCCTTCTTCCCCTTAATGCTGTTTTTAAGATTGCAAAGGCTGCAGTTGGAAAACCTGTTTTTTCCTATTGATTTAAACACTCTCTACTGGTGTTTATGGCTGCCTGCTGGTTTACTGCCATGTTACACTCAAAGTATTAGAGTAAGAGAAATAAAAAGCCTCCTTTTGTGTCACAGCTGTATTTTTAGTACCCAGCTTTTTTTGTTATTGGGAAAAATTATTTATTTATTTATTCATTTACTTACTCATGTCAGCTCATTTTTAAGAAACGTTTTTTGAGGGGTGCTATATTTGGGAAAGCAGTTCTTTTCAGATGAGCTTGAATTGCAACTGGCTTTTAAAATATAAGTTCCAAACTGTCCACGTTCCTTTAGCATTGAAAAAGAGGCTGAGGTTTTCTATAGTCTTTGTTACATTGTTTCTCATAGTCACTCCAAATAGAAACCAAGACAGGAATTTTACAACTGTTGCAGTCTACTCCTCAAAATGATGGCATTTAAACAGATGTACAAAAACATTACAGTATTTACATCTCTTTCTGGCATTATCTCCATCCTCTTTTTGCCCTTTGGGTCCTAAAATGGGGGAACCAGACTTTGAGAAGAAGAATCAGCATGAGGTTAAGGTAGTACCTCAAGTCCTTTTGTGGGAGAAACATTGAAGCTGATGATTCCTTCTCACTCTGAGTCTTCCTAGGGAAGTTTGATATGTTCCCTAATACTGTGCTTGTCTGCTCTTTTCTCACTGGTTAGAACTTAGGTGTATTCCAATTTGGTTTGTAATGTAAGATTCACATATGTGTAATACTTGTTCTTTGTTCTCTTTTATCCCTGAAACAAGTTCCACTTGGTTCTCAATATGGAATTTCATTAACGAAATGACCACTTGTGATCTCAATTAATAGACCTGGCACCTCTGGTATTGTTCCTTCCTTGCCCTTTCCAGGCCTCTGCAATTATCCCGTACTTGAACTTTCAGGGAGTCTCTGTTACAATCCTCTGTTTTTCCTCAACAGCCTTCAAGCTGTGGTTTCCTGATAGCATAACCAATGTTTTATTAGCACACCTCATCTCCTATACATTTCTGTTCAAGGGTCACTGAATCATTCACTTTACAGAAGGAATGAACCCTCCAAAGACATGTGTGTCCACAGATACAGGTAGATAAAATGTTCCAGTAACTTTTTGCAATAAATTTTTACTAGTTACAAATGTATGTGCATTATCAAATATATTTACACAATTAATAAAGTCATGGTAAATCACAGCACCTTTTTTACCCCAAGAATTATTTCTCTCAATTCTGTCTGTGAAGAATTTCAATTTCTCTCTTTGAAGGAAATGCAGCTTTGTCTACTCTTACATGTGCTATGCACCTGGACTCACACAAAATGACGACACACAGCATTAGCTCTACCATCTATATTTTATGTCCTAGCAGTCTTTTCCTATCACGCCTCTTCTCAGGTTGCTGCCTCTTTAGCATCCATTCTGCTGCTGCCAAATCACAATTGCATGAAGTTTTTATAATCATAGAAGTTTTGCATGTTTACAGAAGGATTCTATCTGTGAATGTTTGTTTAAATTTTTAATGAATCTTCATTAAAAAATAAAATTGATGTGCTGACTTCTTTTCGGGTTCATTGTCTCCAGATTGTTGTTAGGAAGACTTACTTCTAAATCCAAGAATCTTAAGCAGAAAACTGCAGACATATCTAGTTATTCCCAATATTTACTTAACTATAATTATGGCTGAGTAGAATGTCAAACACTGTCTAAAATTTCAGATCTCATGAAATTCAAGCAAATGGGGCATGTTGAAACTATTCCAGAGATTTATATTCAAAATTAATTTCAGAAAAATTTTAAGATAAAAAAGTTAGATGGTACTTGTAGCAACAAAAAACATGCAAGCTTTGTGAAATTATCTATTCTTGGTTAGTTGCTCAGCTATAAATTCTCCATACTTTTGCAGAATTAAGTACATACATGGGTAGTAGGCTTTATGGGAAGCCACATAGAAGGCAGATGTAGACAAACCTCAGCCTGCCAGGGCCAGTTCAGCAAGTGTATGCTAATGATTCCTACTTCCCTGCCTGTACATTTGGTAGTCTAATATGTTGGAGTGAATAAAAGAAAGAATTCTAGAAGATATTATTAGCACAAGAAGAATGAAGGACTTTAAAATATGTTTTGAACAACCAGCAGTACTGAGAATGACTAATGACATTGCATTTGAGAGGCAGCCTGTAACATGACATGATATGATTACAGAGGCTCTCAGATGGTTATTTATAGATTGATTAGGCAGGAACATATAACTAGATACAAATTAATGCAATGGGCTGGGATATATACACCATATCATCAGAACAGTACAACATTGGCACTTTTCAGAGTGGAAAAAAGATTTAATAGATTTCAAGACTCCTGAATCTTCATGGCACTACTTGTAAATGTTTATCTCCTGATTTTTACTTTAGGGTCTAACTGAATTATTTAGAGTAATTCTTGAGATAGAGACATATGTAAGCTTTGATTTTTAGTCAAAGCACAAATTTCTGTTATTGAAAAATGTGCATCCTAAAAAGCATTTGAGATACACAGTATAATCCACAGTGCACCTTTTTTTTTTCTTCTCAGTCCATGAATATAACATTCCCTGACTTTCAGACTCATTTTCTGACAGTATGTATTGTAAGTTATTCTTAGAGCTTCACTCTAATTCAAATACTTCAAAAAGTTATGAATATTTGGGTTTTTTTAAACTCTAATATCATGGTTCATAGATGTCCAGGGTCAGCACAGAAAAAGAAAAATTAAAGTATACCATAGAGTGTAACTAGCTGAATTTTAGCTAGGTGATCTGGCCCTGCATCATCTATCCTATCTCTCTCTTTGTACCTTTAGAAATCTCAGAGAACTTACAGAATTCTGTTTCACTTTTCATAGATAATATAGTTTACTGAAGGAAAGCATTTTAATGACCCTCAAAAATACTGATCTCCACTATACAGTATTCTGAAAGTGTAACATAACTGGATTACTTTTCTTGTGAACCCAGCTTCTGATTACTGATCTTGCAGAGATCCCACTTAGGTTAGAATAACTTACGCGTCATGTTTATGCCAGAGATGATAATAATCTTGCCATTGAGAAAATTACTTATGTTACATGACTTGAAAAAATAAAGACACAGATGTATGCACTCATTAGATCAGTGACCCCAATAATTTCCTGAAACTTATTGCAATAAGTCTAATAAAATGTGCAAATCAAAAGGTTCTTCTTAGATGTTCCCCCAATAAAATGAGATAAACTTACAGAATCACTAGTGCCAAAGAGAAAAAAATTATTGCTTTTGGTAATATAATTAATTTAACTATTTTACATAAAGAAAAGAAAACTATGTGCTTAACTATAAACATATCCTAGAAGCCTTAGATGTTTATCCGTTCAAATAGGCAGCCAAAGTTGTTGTAAACACTGTCAGGTTTCTGAATCAGCTGATAGCTGAGCCTATCTTGTAGCAGAAAGCAAGAATACTCCACAGAATCATAGAATCATTACATTTGCAAAAGACATAGACAGATCGTGAATGCAGAGGTTACCAAAATTAAATGCCAATTAGAGGTTCTTACTAGCTGCTAACAGAATGTAACTAGGAGAGATTCATGGCTTGAGTACATCTGTAAATCTTATCTGGCAGATAGCTCCAGCTTTGATTAGGATTGAAAATGCTGTATAAACTGCAGGGGATAAAAGCTTAAACCAATTGTTTAATTCAAAAACAAAAAAATGAAGAATAAAAACAAGGAAGGAAGGAAGGATCTCACTCCTAGCTTTAAGCCTTCCTCATGAGGGTTACAGGCCTTTGAAAACAGTCAAGCTTGCTCACACAATGCAATGTAACCTGCTGCTGGCTGAGGGGACTGTTCCTGGGGAATGACAATATCCTGAGTTAGCCCCAAATAATCTGAATAGCACTGAACTTGCCTATATAATCTGCATGAAGAATTTTAAACATCTTTCTTCATTTTATCTGCATAATTCACTACAGGAACACATATCTGATTCCCTTCAAGAGCCAGCAGCCACTAAATGGAAGGAAAAAGTATTGTGCATGAGTCAGCATTTGCACTCAGGTTTAAAGCATTTCCTTTAGCTAGGGAAACCATCACACTTTGCCTCACATTATTAAAGCACCTAGCTTAGCCAAAGTTTTATCCTGGTGGAAATCACACGGTGCTGGGAAAGGAGTAAAGCTAATAATAAAAATGAGGAAGTTAATAATAAAAACACGGTAATAAGATAAGAAGCGCAGTAATTAGGAAGATAAGAAGACTGTCAAAAAAAAAAAAAAAAAAAGATAAAATACCATAAAACTAATTTCAAATTGCACATATTTTTCTAGGAGTTGCCTGTTTTTTAACTCTACATACTTTATTAACCTAAATAAAGTCTGAATTCTCAACAGATGTAGTTTAGCACAGCTTCAAATATTGCAACGAGTGTTATGATTCTAAGAATTATGGGATACCTGAACCACTTAGACCTTTCTTTTGAGTCACTGTAGCACCAGATCTACGTTCAGAGACCCCATCTGGTTTGGGTGGGATAGAGTTCTGTAGATGGGCTTTGGTTAATATTTGTGGTGCATTGGCATTAACATACAGAGATCTGGACCAGAGGTACCAGAGCTGCTCTTTTCACCATCAGGAGTTCCTAAATAGTCAGGAAATGTGATCAACTCATATATTATTTTTTAATGAAGTTTCTGCTTTCCTTTTAACATTAGAAGTGAAAAGTCAGGTAAATAGATTATTAAGATAACAAGCTTTCTATGTACCAACTTTTCTGAAGCCAAATTAGATACATTTTCCTCCAATTATATGCAACTTGAGATTTATCTGATTGCAAAACTTCTGCCATTATAAGGAGACACTTTCTTAAGGCAGTCAGATACTATATTCCTTTTCCAGACTTCTCATCCTTGATAATCAAAAATTTGCTTGAACTACATATGAAGGCAGAAACAAGGAATCATAATGCTTTTTTTCTTCATAATTTTCACTGAAGTAATATAGGTAAATTTGTATTAGGAATCACCTCTTCTTTGCTGCTTTTACCTGGGAAAAGTAATATGATGCATTCATATACAGATCCTGCGCTGCCTTTAATATTCTTCTAAGAAACCCTGTAAATTCAGCAAGTGTGAGTAAAATTAGAATTTTTTGACTGTTAAAATGTAATTTTGTTTTCGTTTGATGTCCTTTCTCACCCTACATCAAGTCAGCCACTGGAAACTCTGTCATCTTATCTTGGTACCTGAATAGAATCAGAAAGTAGAAAATTCATGGGAGGACAAAAAATAACTATTATATTATCAGCTGCTTCATTAGATAGCTAGTTATCAGTGTAAGCTCTGGTGCACAGGAAACCTCCTGCTGGTTTTTGGGCCTGCTGCTGATAGCACTAACTGACTTTGTCCCCTTGATATGCCTCCCTAGAAATTTCCAACCTACAAATGCTGCTCTGCTCACCTCTACAAGTGTATTTATAAGTACAAAAGAGACACTTCCTTTTCTCATCATCCATAAAGTAAGCAGATGACCTTCACAGGTTTCTAGTAGTGAACAAAAGGATGTGAGGCATTCATAGAAAAGAAGGAAAGTGGATTAACTGAAAGATTCTGAAGGGTCTCTTACCCTGATTATCCAGGTTACAACAAAGCTTATATAAGCCCTAAGAATAAAGAGACAACAGCAACAAACCCTTTTCTTGTTCACCTGTAACTAGATCATCTAAAAATACTATGACAATATTATCAATTATTATTTGCATTTCACTTAACTTGCAGTATGGGGACCAGAGCCCTCTTGTTCTAAAAACAGCATGAGTAAACCAAGTCTTTCTAAAGAATATCACCTGTCTAGAGTGCTAAGAGCATGAAGCGTGGAGAAGGAAAACAGAAAAAAGTTATGTGAAATATCTTTCCTATGACTGTAGAGACATTATAGTAATTCGAAGGTGGGTCTGTACCAGTTCTAAAAATAGGATGAGGAAGTAGGATAAGGTTGGGAATCTATCTCTGAATAGGGGAAAGTGTGGGAAGTCCAACCAGTCTTTTTCTCCCTATTCCCCTCCAGGGCAACCTCCTGAAGAATGAAACATTTATTATGAGCCACAGAAAAGGAA